>NC_081415.1:293813317-295013317 GCF_030272615.1 Cryptomeria japonica
AGGATTAAAAGAATTGATTTAAATGGGGGGAAGATTAATTAATTTAAATTAATTAATCAAAGGGGACTATATAAATGAACCTATTAAATAAATCCTTATATTTATTAATAAGTAGATGAAAGGGAGAATTTAATCAAATTGCCTAATGAATTTAATTAAATTAGGAAGGGGAATTAATTAAATAATTTCTTATTTAATTAATTATCTTCAAACCATTTTTAGGTGAATACATTTTGCCCCTCTTTGAAGCGAGGTGTGATGACACGTTGATTCAAAGAATATTCTCATTTTGATGATGATATTGGTTCGATATGATGCCCCAGCTATTGATTGATAAATTGTGATACGATGATGCCCCCTAGGGAGATCAATTAAGATAATTGACCTTTGGAGTGTTTGGATCTTTGCAAAATTGATATCCCGATTAAAAATGATTTGATTTTTGCAACTGTGGTTGATGAAAATGCGAGTTCTACGATCACGGTGATGGGGTTTTTTGATTATTGATAAAGCTTGATTGATTAGATTGATAAGATTGAGATTCGGTCTAGTTTCAAGAATGACACCTCCTATATAAGACAAAGATGATCAAAGCATCTGGTTTCAGGAACGATATATCCTGTATAAGACTTGATTAGAACATCTGGTTTCAGGAAAGATACATCCAATATAAGAGAAAGATGGAATAGATGAGATGTGATCAATTGATAGAATTGATAAGATTAATTGGATAAAGAACTGATAGTTTGTTGATATCAAGTTGCAGGAAGATTTAGATATGCTAATGTTGGTTCCGTTGAGGGGGGAAATATAAGATTTTTCGCTGAGTTGATAATATCTGGATAGAGATGAGTCATCATTTTGATTGCGTATACACTCATGATGATGCCTTAATGATTCCTGCAAGATATTTAAACTTGGATAAAATGAGCATGTGGGATCCCATGCAAGAATGAAATGCAAGCTAAATGCAAAGCTACGACCAGACTAGTCACTGGGTTATTGTGTTTTGTCATCATTGAGCTTTTGAAATGTGGGAAGTAAGTGCAAACATCAATGATATAATTAAACCATGATGACTTGAGCATGAATTTCTTCAATTTTGATATGGCAAGTTAGCACAAGCATCGAGGTATAATTGAACTAAGATGACCTGAGTGTTGCTTGCATAAAATAGACAATATTAATCATTTCTATACACAAATCGGAAATGTCTTTGATGATACTCTAATGATCATATCCTGAGACAAATTTACACATATTAATGATTAATTTACAAACAACAGACAAGAAAATATCATGTTTCTTCCTTGTTCCTCTAGTCAGAGACATCCTGGAGTTACTCAGAAATCATGATAGCGAAAATCAAGATAGAAAAGTTGAACAATCATGCTAAAATCATTATCCAAAAGATATCATCCATGTGCTTAGACTGACTTTGTGATAGTTTGATGGTTGACAATTTGATCTTGTGTTAAACATTGGATATGTCTCAGTTTTTGCTTGACAAGGGTTGCCTAACTGTTGTTCTACCTGTTTGATTAAGCTCAAAATGATCAAAAATATTTGCCCCTAGCTAGGTTCAGGATTTTGCTCCAAGCCTAGAAACAAATTCATTATGATATACCCAATGATCCAAACCATGGTGAGAAGCCACCTGAGATGCCTGCGTATGTACAAAGGCTTTATTATGGATATGAACAACACTGAATGAATGCAAGCGGAAGGATGCACGAACTAATAGCTGAAAGAGCTAGCAGATAGATAATGCTTTTTTGCCAGGTTTTCACCATCTGTTTTTATTGCACCTTTTCTCATATTTTATTTTTTTAATATTTTCTTCTTTTTCACTTTTTTTTGGTATTTTCCGCTTTTTCACTGTTTTTGGATTTTTTTGCTTTGTCACTGTTTTTGGATTTTTCTATTTTTTGGTTGTTCTACTTTTTCACTATTTTTTGGATTTTTCTTCTTTTTCAGACATAAAACTTCTTCAGATGCATGCTATTGATGGGTTCGTCAAGCTGATCTCCATCTTGTGTTGATAGCTGATATGCTCCTGACCCAAATATTGTTGTGATCATAAATGGACCTAACCAGTTTGGTTCGAACTTTCCTTTATTTTCTCAATCTACTTGGTTGTGTGGATTTTCCTTTAGTACTACTTCCCCAACTTGAAAGACTCGTGGTTTGACCTTGTGATTATAATTTCGGCACATTCTTTGTTAATATACCTTTAAATGATCAAAGGCTTTTTGTCTCCATTCATGGATCAATTCTAACTCCTGCAATTGAGATACTCATTATTTTTCATCTGGGATAAGACCTTTTAATGATACTCATAGAGAAGGTATCTCTACTTCGATTGGCAGTATTGCTTCTGATCCATCAACAAGAGAGAAAGGCGTGGCACCTGTTGGTGTGCGAATACTAGTACGGTAGGCCCATAGAACAGGGTTCAATTGAATATGCCAATCTCTTCCAACATCATTTACTATCTTTTTGAGGATTTTCAAAATAGTTTTTTTTGATGCTTCCGCTTTCCCATTCCCTTGTGGATAGTAGGGTGTGGAAAATTTGTGTTGGATCTTGAATTTCTCACATAGCTCTTATACATCCTGATTCTTGAACGGTCACCCATTATCAGTGATAATGGTCATGGGTATTCCATAGCGACAGATAATGTAGTTTGAGATAAATGCAACAATTTATTTTCCTATGACATTTGTGAGAGGTACTGCCTCAATCCATTTTGTGAAATGTTCTATAGCTACAAGGATGAATTTGTGACCATTAGATGAAGAAGGATTTATCTTGCCTACTAGATCAAGACCCCACTGGTAGAAAGGCCAAGATTTTGCCAAAGCATGAAGTTCTTGTGCTAGTGCATGAATCAAATTTTTATGGATCTAATATTGTTTGCATGTTCTATCTATCTGAAAAGAATCTTGTTCCATAGTTGGCCAATAATAGCCCAAGCATATGAATTTTTTCAAAAGGGTAAGACTAATTGAATGAGTGCCATAAATTCCATTATGGAATTCATGTAAGGCCTTCACAGATTCTTCTTGTTCGAGACATCTTAAAAGAGTACCTTCTAAACCTTGTTTAAATAGGGTATTTGCGACAAGAGTATAATGGGAGGATTGGCGAATAAAGTTTCTCTTTTGATTTTTTGATAAGTCAGGAGGGAGGATATTATCTTTTAAGTATGCGTAAGTTTGACCATAATGGGAGGAATCATGCCCAATAAGGTGACAAATAGTTTGGGAATCAGGACAATTATGAGCAGGGTAAAACAACTTTTCCACCAGGAATTCATAACATTGTTGATTTTCCTGTGTTTGAAGTAAAGAAGCAAGTGTAGCCATGGCATTTGTTGCTTTGTTGTCATTCCTTGGAATCTGCTGGAAAGTTATTTCTACGAAGTATTTATTGATATCATCAACCATCTTTTTATAAGGCATCAACTTTTCATCCTTTGTTTGATAATCATCATTGATTTGATTGATGATGAGTTGAGAGTCGCTAAAGACTTGAAGTTGTGTAATGTTCCATTCTATAGCCATTTTGATACCTGTAATCAAAGCTTCATATTTTTATGTATTGTTGGTGCATGGAAAGCTTAATTTATATGTTTTTAGAATTGTATGACCTTGTGGTGTAATGAATAGAATGCATGCTCCTGATCCATGCTATGTTCCATTATTGATGCTTGCTCCTGGACTGGTATTCGAGTGATGTATTACAAGATCTAGATCAAACCCTAGAATGTCTGCATATGACTAGGTAAAAATGATTTTCCATCTTTTGAAAGGTTCCAAATATTTCTATACTTCATGTTTTGACAGAGAAATTGTTGGATATAGATCAGTTGTGCCAATGGTAACTACCTTTGCTGGTTCCATTAGGATAAATGATCTCTCTTGATAGAATTCAAGTAAGGTGTCAAATCTCCCATCTTCCAGTGCCTCGAGGAGGTTTTCACCGTTAGATGCGTCCTTTCTTTTTACTTTGTCATGGTCTAATGTTGCCAAGAAATGGTTTTCAACGTTAGACCTAATATTGTTTTCTTTATTTTCCTTTTTGCGACTAGGAGATTTGGCATCCACTGGACTGGAAGATGCGTTGGCAGAATTCTTGGTGAAATTTATTGTGGGTTTGATTTCATTAAGATATAAGGATATGGCATGGTTATTAGGAAAGGTATCAATGGCAATATGTCCTTCATTTTCCCAGTCCATAGGTTCAGGAGAGATTAAGGATAAAGGATCCTCATGTTGAATTATGTCAAAGATATTAGGGGTCATGATAGAGATATCAAGGCTTTCAATATCTATTTCCATGTCTAGAATGATACTCCTGTCAGAATGACCTTACGCAAGTAGCTCCTGATTGTCCTTAGTTAAGTCCAAGTCAGCCGAATGTGATTCTGATTCAAGTGGGATAGTTCCTAACATTTGTCATGCATACATGTGAACTATATCGGCACCTACATCTTCTTCTTCCCTTTCAATTTCAAGTTGCTCTTGTTTGTTTTTCCAAGATAGAAAATATTATCCGTTCCCTCGATCTCTTAGCTGCATTTGTTTTTCCATGTTCGACAAAATTGATGCAAATGATTGTTCCTTGGATTGTGTTCTTGGAGATGCTACCTCTCTGTTATGTGGAACGATAACCTCTTGAGTTGGTTTTAGATTACTACAACACTAGAATGGATTTGAGTCAGCTAAGATCATGATTTCCTACCCATTGTAGGGAAATTTTAGGCATTGATGACATATTGATGGAATAACCTATATGTCATGTATCCATGGTCTTCCCAAGAGTATGTTGTATGGTAGGTCCAAGTCTAGAACTTGGCATGCCATGTCTTTTTGTAAAGGTCCCACTCTAATGGGTAACATCACAATTCCTTTAGAGGAATGTTCTTCTTCATCATATGCTTTGAATGTGATTTTTTTCTGGGGATCAACTGCATCTTCTGAGTAACCTAGAGCATGGACAAGACTCAATGAGAAAATATTTAAGCTATCTCCCCCATCTATTAGGACACATTTAAAGAGTGTTATATGAATGAGGACTTCAATTTGCAAGGGAGTGTTATGGGGACGTTGCAAGGAATTAATTCTTGGATGTGAAGGAGATGGACTTTGAATATGATCCTCTGAAATAGGTTTGATGGCCATTATAGATATCCCTTGGGGAACTTCATCTTTGGGTGTATTAAGAGGTGCAGGAATAGATGCCTTTGGAGAATCAATTTTCTTATGGGGGGATGAACCATTGCTAGACATTGGTGCACAATTTTGATCTTCTTTAGCAAAATCCTTTAGGGATCTCTTTAAGAGTTGCATAAAAGAGCCACCTTTCTTTGGAGATGCATTTGAATCCTTGTGAGATTTTGACATAGTTGGATTTTGATTTTGAACTTGTTTGATTTCTCTGATATGTTGGCTTGTTATGTCTTGTATTTTTCTTTGGTACGCCATGTTTCTATGCTCTTCAGCTATTTCAAATGTTTCAAGTTCCATTTCTGCGATCTTCCATCTTTGCGCTCTATTTAAAATGGGTATATATGTGTCTTAGATATTGTGTTAGGATTTGACTGTCCAAAAGTTGTCTTGATAAGTGATCAACTGCCAATGTAAATGTGATAGAGTGATATGACATGAAAAGATGATTCAAGTGTTTAAAAGTTTGCAAGTTTTTTGATCTTCGGTTTTGGAGTGCAATAATGATGATTTTGATAAAAACCAAGTCCAATAGGAATGATATATCCTACGATGTGGGACAAGATTGTCCTGACCAAACGTTGTAGTTTCGTGATAAAGGATGATAGATCCTAATGAGAAACTATGTTTTTGAGTGATCAGTTTATCAAAGAGGTTAATGATGCACTTTGAGATGTTTAGATCTTGAACTTGTTGAATGTGAATACTTGAAAATCTTCAGGTGTCTATTTCTAGAGTCTGATTTGACATATGATAACTTGACCAAGTAAACCAAGAAGACAATCCAAGCATAAAATTGCAGATATTTAGGTGTTTATGATCACTGTAAATTGACCGTGCAAATATGACAGACTTGAAAAAGATGTGCAAGAAGACAACTCTGGACCAATGGAGACCAAAATTCGTATGACAATTTAAGTAGCTTCAAACAACAATACATATAGGCCCATACGACAAATCATGAATCCCATATGACAAAGCACAAGCTTGTACGATAATTCCCACTGAGCCAAATGATAAACCAGAGGCCTCGTACGAAAAAACTTTCTAAACCATATGACAAACAAGAAGGCTCATACGACAAAACACAATCTCATACAACTCAAGACAGAAAAGAGGTAAAAAATGTTGTTTGGATAGATTTTTTATCATTAAATTTTGATGTTTTGCTTATGTTTTCCAGTTTTAAATATCTGATTTTTTTTAGGGATGAAGACACAACAAACACGCAATATGATAAGTGACCTCAAGCATAATACGCTACCTAAGGAAGTTGGTTGAGAGAGAAAACCTTTGCTTGCAAACTTAGGTACACACCCAATAGCTAATTAGAATACGACCGTTGAGTCTCATGCAATAGATTCTCAACATTGTATTATCTGACTCCAAATGCTAATGGGGGCACGATATGGAAAATGTCTTGGGAGAGTTACTATCTCTCTTGCACAAATATTATCACCCTTTCAGAGGTGAATCGGGTAACTTATAAGTTAATTGGAACTAGTAAGGGATCCATTTGGTGTGTCGGGGTATAAATTCAATTAAGAGGTCTCCCAGCCTTGAAAACCAAGGTTTGATATACCCAAAGGTATGGAGGAGAGCTATTCCAGAGCACTGTCATTGAATTTATTTTCATCAAATCACATTTATTTTATAGTGGATTGGAGTACTTGGTGTTAGTCATTCCCACTTGGGTCGTTCCCCTCTCGCCGACCTTAATGGCTTAGAGTTATTAGCTCCTTAGGAGGGCAGGCCCGCTAAAGATATGCACTAATGAAGGCAAAGGATGAGTCTGGCTTTCTAATCACCTAAGAAAGGTGAGAGCATACTCACCTATCATCAAAACACATAATACATGATTGTTCATTTCCATTAGCAAAAACAAGTGTGCCTAGAAAATTTAAAGAAGACATAAAGTTTGGTTGAGTCCTCCTAGGCAACCTGTAAAATAGATACATTAGTAGTCATGATGTCTTTAGGTGAAATGAAGCTTTGACAAGCATAATCTTCGGCAATCATCCTACAAAAACCAGTTAGGCTGTCGAAAAACTGACAAACACACCAGGGTTAGCATTAGTAATAGACAAATTGAAGCATGAAAACCCTAAAATGTAATATGTTTTGAAAACACAGAAACAAAATTTTGTATGACAATTCTCACCCGATCGTACGAAAATTCTCTCTACTCGTACGAGGACACAAAGGAACTCGTACAAGGAACAAAGGGAACTCGTATGAAATTTGAATCAGACCTGACCAACAACCAGCTAAATTGGAAATTCAATGATGTTAAGAGGCCAAAAATGAGTTTTTCAGCTCGATGGTGGGCACCAAAATATCGTGCCTGTGAAGTGTGATACCTGCAACTGCAACAGAAACACTCAATAGATTATTACAAGAATGGTTAGCTAATAATAAGAAAACAAAAATGAACCATGAAAAAGCAACCTATCACCTCCTAAGAGATGTGAGTATGGATTTGCTCTCAGATCTGGATAAGCAATCCCAGTGACTTGACTATACCTAGTTGGACGATTTGAAATGATAATGATATGCAAAGATGAGATTGATTATGCTAGATTGATCCAAGAGACTAATTAAGCTAATGATATGCATGATTAAGCTATGATTATGATGCAATTAAGCTAGAAAAGAGATAGATTAAGGTGCATGATTCAACAATTATGCTAGAAAATGATCAAATTAAGCTAATGAAATTGCCTATAACAATAATGCTCAAATGATATGCCTATAGTAACAATGCATAAATTGATAATGAGATGGGATCATTTATGCTCCAAAATGGGGAATATTTATAGGATTTCCAAAGCTAGGGGTGAGGTGGTAGGAATCAATGGTCAAGATTGAGTCTGAGGATATCAAGGGTGAAATTGGAGGAGGTTGGAGGAAGAGACACTTGTCATCTTTGTGGTGACAAGTGTCTAGGAGCTTTGCTCATAAAAGGGCAAGTGTCCAAGAGAGGAGACATGTGGCCAAAGTGCCATGTGTCTCAAGAAGAAAATATCCACACCATAGGAGGTTAGGATGTGCAAGATAGGATAGGGTTGGGCAAACCCAAGGTTAGGTGGAATGGGTTAGGTTAGAGGGATTGTGGTTAGAAGTTAGGAGGCATGTGGATAATTTGAATTTAAAAATTCAAATAATAGGAAAACACTAATTAATTCTCAACAACTCATAAATTGATTTGTTTTAATTAATTAGAGGATTAGAAGAATTGATTTAAATGGGGGGGAAGATTAATTAATTTAAATTAATTAATCAAAGGGGACTATGGAAATGAACCTATTAAATAAATCCTTAGATTTATTAATAAGTAGATGAAAGGGAGAATTTAATCAAATTGCCTAATGAATTTAATTAAATTAGGAAGGGGAATTAATTAAATAATTGCTTATTTAATTAATTATCTTCAGACCATATTTAGGTGTATACAATTGTAAAAGTTTAACAGGCTTGGCTCCTAATAGTGAAAACTTTAGAAGAGTTTAGATAGCTATCTTGTGAGTCTCATCTCACCATTGTTTTTACCTATTTGGATTTTCCACGTATAAACATTTCTGTCATGTGGTGAATGTTTTTGTGGTTATGATCTTATTTGTTGCTTTTATTAACTTCTAATAAGACATGATAACTGGAAGCAAATATAAATGGAGTGTGTTGATATACGATTAAGCATTTGGAAGTTTACAAGTTGAATGTTGCTTTCTGTTAAGTTGTTATAACGGTTAACCGGTTGATGCTGAGTATATTTATGAGTATTGATCTTGACAGTAATATTCTATTGATAAGTTTACTTTGTGAGTTTGAGTTTGAGATTGAGAAGTTTGTATCAGTTTTTTAGTTTACCGATTCACCGCCCTCTCAGTAATCTACCAGACACTTATTCTTTCATCATACCATCAATGATTTGAAGATTAAGCTATTCGAAGTGGACCAACATCCCTCGCGGGGATTCACAACACAGTTTAACAACCTCCTATGGATTCTTTGTCTAGTGGTTGTATTGGGCATTGATAGGTTGATCTTTTGGTGCAATGACAACCCTAGCTTGTAACAAGTGGTATTAGAGCTTGGTCACAGGTTTGAATCACGCAGGCCATGATGAGTGATGCTGGGAGGGGGATTGTTGGTAGTGGGCCAGCATCCCTTGCGGGAATTTGCGACATGGTTTGACAACCTCATGTGGATTCTATGTCTAGTTGTTGTATCGGGCATTGACAGGTCAATATTTTGGTACAATGACAACCCTAGCTTTTAACAAAAGGAAGCCATGTTGACAAATCTAAAGCACAAATTTGAGAACATGTGGATGTCTGATGATGAGAATATTGAAAGCTATCTACATCAAGTAAATGAGATTGTGAGTGCAATTAGGGATATTGGTAGAACATTAGAAGAAAGTGAAGTGGCAAGAAAAGTGATCTTAACACTGTGAAAATGTTACAAAACTAAGAAGTATACCATTGAAGAAAGTCATGATATGGATAAATGCACCTTGGATTAGCTCTATGGACCACTATCTGCCTTTGAGATTGTTGAGCTAGATGATTTTCAAAGAGAGAAGATATAAGCAACATTTAAAGATAACAAGGAGATTGAAGATGAACCTAAATCAAGCAATGACATGGATGAGATAGTAGAAAACATTGTGAGGGGACTTAAGAAAGGATTCAAAAAATATAGAGGTAAGTTACCCTTCAAGTGTTTTAATTGTGGAATAATTGGTCATTATGCTTCTAGATGTGCTTATAAGGAAGATTATGGTAAGAGACCTAATGATGATAATAAGGGAAATGATAGTTACAAATGGAATAATAGAAATAAGAGAATAGATGATAGAGACAAGCCTAAGGAGAATTTTTGTTCAATAGAGACTTATTCATTTGAAGATGATGATGGTGATGAATCAAATGAAGAATCATTATTTTTTAGCATATAAAGGAAAATAATAATGAAAGGTCCAAAAATCTAGAAGATATGATGAACAATGGAAAATTTATAAATGTGAAGATTGCACTACATAGAAAAGTAGAGCCTAAAGCATTGATAATGGATTCTTGATGTTCAAATCATATGACAGGTGATAAAGGAAAGTTCATTAACTTTGAAAATTTTGATGGTGGGTCTGTAAAGTTTGGAGGTGAAGAAGTTGTACCTATTTATGGTAAAGGTACTATTTCAATTGATGCTAAGCATAAGACTAATGATGTTTATTATGTTAAGGGTTTGAGACATAGCCTTTGGAGTGTAATTCAAATTTGCAATAAGGGATATACGATAATATATTATGGGTCTAGATGTGAAATCAAAAAAGAAAGTTTTGGAGGATTAGTTGCAGAAGGTATAAGAACTAATGACAATGTCTACTATGTGAAGGATAACAAAGGAAGCAGTTATATGTTGGGACAAAGTAGTGAATAATGGTCGTGGCACAAAAGGATGGGACTCATCAAATTTTACAACATGGTGAAGATCAATTCTACTCATGTTGTGAGACATTTAATGTATATTATCAAACCTACTAATACTATATGTAGGAAATGTCAGTTGGGAAAGTAAACAAAGAAGAGATTCAAGAACAAGGAGTATTCAACTTCAAAACCTTTGGAGATTTATACAAATTTATACAGACCTACAAGGACAAGAGGACTTAATGGTGAAAGGTATTTTATATTGTTCATTGATGATTATTCTAGAATGGCATGGGCTACTTTCTTAAAACAAAAATTTAAAGCATTATAAAAGTTCAAAGTATTCAATTGAATCAAGTATATGCTAAGATCAAATATTTAAGGTCTGATAGAGGGGGGTTTACATCAAATTAATTTGATAGATTCTGTAAAGACAATGGTATTAGAAGACATTTTTCTACTCCTAGGACCCCTCAACAAAATGGAGTTGTTAAACCAAAGAATAGGATAGTTGTTTAAATGGCTACAACTATGTTGAGGGACACTAACCTACCTAATATATATTGGAGAGAAGCTACGCAAATTGTTGTTTATTTTCTTAACAAGGTACGAATAAGATTGAATCACACAAAGACAACTTATGAGATATAGAATGGAAGACCTCCTACAATTAAGTGTTTCAAAATATTTGGAAGCAAGTGTTGCATAAGAAGATATGAAGAAGATCTAGGGAAGTTTGATGCAAGGTTATATGAAGGAATATTTTTGGGAAATTCTACAAGAAGTTAGACATACTGTTGTTACAACAAGAGGTAGAATAAGATTGTGGAGAGTGTAAATGTCAAAGCTAGTAAATAATGGAATCAAACTAAGACTGTACCTAAATTTGAGGTTGAAATAGAAGTTGTCCCTATTGTGATAGAAGAGAAATATGCTCTGGAAGATAAAGAAGAAACAAGTGCAGAAGAAAAAGAACCTGAACAAACACCTAAGACACTAGCAAAGTATGTGCAGAAGAATCATTTAGAGGAATAAATTATTAGACACAAAAATAAAGGAGTTTAGATAAGAAGAAGACTTGTAGAAACTAGTGAACAAGAAAATTATTGTTTCTTATCTCAAGTAGATCCAAAGACCTATGTGGATGTAAGAAAGGATGAAAGTTGGATAAAGGAAATGGAAGAGGAGCTAAATTAGATAGAAAATAACTAGACATGGAAATTGGTACCTAGATCAATGGATAAGAATGTGATAGGAACTAAGTGGGTGTTCTGAAACAAGCTAAATGAAGATGGAAAAGTCACAAGGAACAATGAAAGATTGGTTTGTAAGGGTTATTCACAAGTTAAAGGTATATATTTTGAGGAGATATTTTCTTTGATAGCAAGAATAAAGGCTATAAGGACGTTTCTTGCATTTGTTGCATACAAGAACTTTAAGGTATATCAGGTGGATGTCAAGTTAACATTCCTAAATAGAGAACTTGAAGAAGTATACATTGAACAAACTGATGGGTTCAAGTTGTCAAAAGATCTAGATATGGTCTATAAACTCAAGAAGGCACTTTATCAACTCGAGAAAGCTCCTAGCACTTGGTATGGAAGGTTGGATAAATATTTGTTGTAGTAGAATTTTAGAAAAGATACTATAGATATCAACCTTTATTTCAAAAAAGGAGGTGACAAATTATTTATTGTTGTTGTGTACATTGATGATATCATATTTGGAGGAGATGAAAATGTATGTAATAAGTTTGTAGAAGAAATGCAAAACAAGTTTGAGATGTCTATGATAGATGAGTTGTCATTTTTCCTTGGTCTTCAAGTTTGGTTATAAGTTAAGAAAGGATGATGGATCTCCAGATCTTGATCGAAAAAAATATAGATCTATGACTAGAAGATTGTTGTATTTGACTACTTCAAGACCAAATATTATGCAAGCTATTTATTTGGTTTCCAGATATCAAGCTAATTCTAAACAATCTCATGATCAAGTAGTAAAAAGAATATTCAGATATTTGAAAGGGACTCTAGATTAGGAATTATGGTATAAGGAGGATGATGATTGGGTTGGATGTGTTGATGATAGGAGAAGTACAAGTGGTGGTGCATTTTTATTTAGAGGCAAATTGGTCCCTTGGTTGAGTAAGAAATATGATTTAGTATCACTGTCTACAAAATAAGTGTAAAGGGGAAAATTTGATTTGGCAATTTGTAACATAGAAGGAGAAATCACCAAATCAATTTTCTCTTTAGGGGGAGGAATTCCTTTACATTCAAAAGAGGGGAGGAATCCACTAGACTCAGTCACAAATCAGATAAGGACTGAATACTAAGTGTGTTGATTGGTTATGATGTGTTTTTCCTTGTTTTGTAAGTTGAAATACTGATTTAGGGTTGTATGCGGGAAAAGCGGGGCTATAAAACTCAAAATGTAAAAAATGAAGTTCCAAGATGCTTGTCCACACACCCATAGGGACATCTTGGTGCAAGTTATGGAGTCATGAAGAATTACTCAACTTCCCAAGGTTGGTTCCATGGTTCTCTATCTCATAAGGTCCCTCAAACCAATGCCTTTGCTCTCAGATCACTTAGCAAAGTGGTTTAGGGGTGACAAATGCAAGAGCGAGGGATGCTTTTGATTGATTTTACCATGAGAATGCATCCTATCTATGCATGATCCTACAAATGCAATAAAATAGATTATAAGATGACAAGATTAGTAGTAATACTATCCTAACATGATATACTACTTATATGATTTAAGCTAATGATAAAAGGTTGTAATCTAAAATGTTTATTAGATTAATTCATTTTGCAAAGAGAGACTAGATGTGCTAAAATTGAGCATAAATGAGATACTAAAGCTTGCATGGATTTTAGATAATAGATTTCTTAGATTCATGGATCTCCAAAATGGAGGAAGGAGAGCTCTATTTATAGCAAAAATAGGATAATGGATGGTGAGGATTGAAAGAGTTAATCAAGGGTTAAGATTGAAAGTTGTCAATCCATATTTACAATTCTCACCAATGAAATGGTGACAATTGTCAACATAAGGCTGGTTGAGAGGAGATGTAAGAAGCATTAAATGCTTGAGAAGACCTCATGGTTACCCTAGTGGGTAAGGGTTAAGGTTAGGTTAAGGTTATCCATTGGATACATATTTTACCCAAAGGATAAATTCTTGTGCAAAGTTTAAAGGAATAACTATGGTCAAAGCAATAAATGTTTGATGAGACCCTTGGGTTAGATGGAGGTTAAGCTAGGCAAAAAGTCTCTAACCATGCCACTAAGGGTTAGTTAACTATTAATGGTTTGAAGACTTGGGGACAAATTTGTAAGAGTTCTTCCAAATTTGGGTGCATTCAACTAGTTATCTAGTTGAATGGATAAAGGCTTTAATACATTTGAAGACTTTACTCCAAATTTGAGAAGTGACCTCCTCAAATTTAGGGAAAAGGAGATAATTGATGGGTTAGGGTTAATTGATTAGGATTAGATGGATTCTAGAAAAATTTAGGAATAGGGTTTAGGATGCAAGTGGGAGATGTAGGAAAATGCAAGTGGGTGAGGGAAAATAGAATTAATTAAAATAAATTGCTTTATTTCAATTTGGTTGCAAGTTGGGGATTTTAAATAAATTAGATTTATTTAATTGGGGTAAACTATTTAATTAAATGTGAATTTAATTAAAAAGTAGAGAGAAAGGTTTTAATTAAATAAAATGATTTATTCAATTAAATGATGCAAAAAAAGCTTAAGTGAATTTAACTAAATAAATTGAATGATTTACTTAATTAAATAGAGGAATGTAGGTGATTTAATTAAATTGGATTTAATTAGAGGAATGAACATAAAATATTCATTTAGGAATATGGTCATTTTTATACGTCTACAAGGGTAAAATGTTGAAATTGGAGACAACTAAGAAAATACTGAGCTACAAGTTTAGGATTCTATCGTGCACTTGGATCTAAGTAATATGAGTTTTTTTGGATTTGACCTGTGAGAATTCCCCAAAAAAATAGGGAATGTGACTTGGCAACATGGTCCTCTGAATTTTCCACATGCAAAAAAATGGTTGTTCCATCTTCGTGTCTAAAGCTTATTTTGAGAAGTACAGCTGTGCACATGTTTCCTACACACAAAAAGAAAGGTAAATAGGTTGGGAATAAGGGCTTGCCTTAGGTCAAACCCTAGTTTTTGAATTAACTATTAAATTAAGATAAGTGTAATTGAAATTTTACTGAAAGGAAATGTTTTCCTTTTGAGGGAGATGTTGAATTATGATTGAAAATTGAATGATTATACCTCCTTGTGAAGTTTTGCTTGCCTCCACATGGAATTAGGATTTCATGAAATAGGATGTAGATCTCCACTTCAATTCTTGAATCTTGACTTAATTGTTGCTCCAAGGCTTGAAGGAAGACTGAAGATGCTCAATTTCTCTTGAATTATTGAATGCTTGATCTCTGTGTTCTTGAATGCTTCTTGATTTTTTATGATAGATGTTCAAATAAGAAGGGAAATCCTCTTTATATACTTGTCTGTTGAGAAAATTAACTAATTTTCTGACATGAGCTGACATGGAGAGGGAAATCTGACTCAAATTTGAAATGTGAAAAAGGGTTTAAAGAGGGCCCATTTTAGGGAGGACCATGGCACCACGCCCTAGTCTTGCCCTATTTTGGGTTAGGATCAAGGTGCCCAAGGGGGTGCCAATTAGGGTTATTGATGTTTGTGATGTGTATGAGCATAATCAGGTATTCAATTAGGCCAAGGGGAACACACACTAAGGCAAAGACCCAAATGCAGTCAAAATTATAATGGGTTCAATTTTTGGATGCTACATTTAGCTCCCACTTTAGCAGTAGTATGAAGTCAATCATACTCTTGGTAAAGTACAAAGGGTTCACATTGAAATACTTTCACCAAGTCATCAAGGAGGAAAGATACACCAAGCCCCCAGTAGAATTTAGGATCTCACAACTTCAATGACAAGGTAAAAGGGAAGATCATGAGAGAGAGAGAGAAAGAGAGAACCATGACTACAACTACTATGGTTCTCTTACTGTAAGTCAAAAAAATACCAAAAATTACAAAGAAAAAGCTAAGTAACTTTAAGTATTAAGATATTCAAGAGAGAGAATCATTGAGTTAAGTGTATGCCCCCACTTTAAAGTGATTGTGTATGCCTAGTTAGGAGCAATTTCTTTAAGGTAGGATACACCCAAAAAGGTAAGCACATTATCACAATAATTTAGCCCCCAAGAGAGGAAAAATCATAGGATAATGATCACAAAACACAAATCATGAGGTGGTTTCACCTAACTTCAGAGTCAGTATGATTTTTATGATAACTCATGTATATCATGTGTATATATATGCATATAATTGTCCTCATCCTCCAAAGAAAGGAAACCACCATGGAAGAAGGGAACACATGTGCCTTTTGAGTCAACATGGGAGATACCAAAAGAGATCTCAATGCTTTGCATCATCCTCAAGTAGACAACACTAGGGACAACAAATAGAAGAACAAAGAGACAAATAGAATAAGGTCATAAACAAGCAAGAGAGGAGAGAGAGAGAATATATAGTGCTAATGAAGCTAATGAAGCATGTAATCCACCCCCTGATATTTCTCATCATTATTTTAGGAAGGTGGAGAACATGCTAGAGGAGTGACATCAAGCACAGTAGATGGAGCTATCACAAGTTTTAAACAAGGTGTAATGCCCGCCAAAAATACCCCAGAGAAATATAGCTAAAAACACACTAATTTAATTTTTTTTTAAAACAATACAACACATAACATCACTTAAGCAATGTAGTGAGCACACAACAACAATTAAGTGTTATGAACATAGAATAATTCACTCAAGCTATTCAAACAATTATGCAAGCAGAATACAATAAATCAATACTACTAACTCCCTAGGGTATCTCAATGCCATTACTTAATCTACCTACATAAGCAATAAGCATTTACTTTCTTCCAGATTAATACCTTATAATCTTAATCATTATAGACACATAGGTGCAACATAGAAATACCTAACACCCATGATATGCAGCCTACCTAATCTTTCATTTAATATGAGATTCTATCTTTTAATGCATAGCTATTTCCCTTTTTCTCTTAGGTTCATTTTATATACCAAGTCCAAATGTTCCTATTACCATTAACCAACCTTCGACTATGAACATCATCATCCATATATCAAGATTAACCCTTTCATTGCATTAACATAATTTCAATTTACAATTAACTCCTACATAGTCACTTATAATTCTATGCTCCTAGAATACTTATTACTTCATCATGATTCCAGAAGCACATAATGCAATACTCACAAAGTCTCCTTACACATTTAACCCATAGCTTGTTTAGTACTCATAAAATATCTTACACTGCATCAATTAACCAACAATCATCTCATTACAAACCAGGTAACTACATGAATTCATCTCAACAGAAACTATGATACAATATCCTAATTCCATAACCACTAATAGCATCCACCAAATGGAGATATAATTCTTAAACTATAATGCATGATACATTCTAATCCTTTCCTAAAAGACAAGAACTCATTTAATCGTCTTCCATACACTTACTAGTAATTTCCATTAATAAGATTAGTAATTCATTCATTAAGAACATCCATACAATATTTTCATAAGGAACATTCAACTACATCCCAAGCATTATAAGATTTTCAATCCTACCATTAGATCACTAACTACGAAGTATGATGATATAATTTCAAATTCTTTAATCACAACTCATAAACATGTCCTAAGATATCTTCCAAAATTACTCAAACTCATACATCCTATCAAGACCTAACATTTCTTCTACTTAAATCATTAGTTAAAGACATCATTTCAAATCTAATACCATTATCATAACACTTACCCGATTTACTTTTAACATGGCTCATCAAGAATACAAAATACATCATTTCATTTTAAACAACAATACTTATCCACATCTCATGCATCCATTTCATTTAATATAAATATGTTACAATACAACTCAAGTTCATCATTACAATCACATACCATAACCAAAATATATCACTATAACTAGAACAACATAATCATTTCTCATAAGCATGATTTCTTTTACAACCATTACATAAGAATTTCATTACATAAATCACACCATCATTTACAATCTTGCTGCAATTATTATCCATGAACTATCTAAAGAAACATCCTCATCCACGCAAGAAGAATCCAAAGACAGGAACATCCCAATGGTTTAAAAGCACCAACCACCTGACCATGTGGAACCAAAGGAACCACTCCCCGTGCTAGGAGATGACACAAGGTCCCAACACACACTCTACATCTAGGCTGACACTCAAAACCAAAGAGACTAACCAACAAGGACTCTCAAGCAAGAACTCACACAAAGCCACAAGAATAAACTCCCAGAGGCGTAAAACTCATCAAGACATAAATGCATCCAATAAGCATAATCATAAATCATAAAGGGGGAACACATGTAGGAGTGGAGTATCATCACATGCCATCCTCATAACACAATAACATAATAACACAAGGCACTAGCCTGATGGACATGTGGAGCCATCTCAACCTATGAGAGACCAACGGAGATTAGCTTACCATCTTCACGGCCTTCTCATGCTTATCCTAAAACATCCTCCCTAGGACATAAGTCATGAGGCTCAAAACTATTCATTATCTTGTTTAAGTGAGTTATAATTTTCCCATCCTAATTAATTCATTATCAATGTTATCACTTGTTTACAAATCATGGAAAACTCCAATGTGCCCTGGTGGTCTAGACTTCATGCATCCTTACAAGGAACCTCATGCCAACCTAGCTCTCATGGTCCCGGTCATCACAAGGAAGCCCACTCCTCCTAACAAGGCCCAACAACACATCACAAGAGGCTCTACCAACATAAATACATTAAAATAATACTCAATGCAGCCAATAACTTCCACACATACTCTCACAACATATGCAAGGCTACAACGACATCCATGTAACAAAATGAGCCTCTTGGCTAGCAATAAACAAAAGCATATCAAGCCATTAAATTTGCTGCCATTAATGAAAGTAAAACCATAGCAAGGCCAACTCACTTGCTGCCCCAAAACAACAACACTTCCAACTCACCAATCATAGCACATCAATACGGATGAAAGAACAATTCTTTCCCCGATAACATAGGAAGGTAAATATGCTTGAAACCAACAAAATACATCAAATAAAATCAGATATAAAACTAGAAAACTCACCAACACCCTTAACAATGCCTCTGGTACAAGAATTAATCCGGAAAGTACCACACAATCAAGCAACTAGCAAATTAACCTATAGAAAAAACCAGTCCAAGCCTTTAAACCAATTTAAATCCAGCAACCATAAATCTCCAAATTAATCTCAGAAATTCATTCAGCAAACATGCCAACCCCCGTGAATGCACAGGAAGGCCTATTTATCAAAAATAAAAAAAAATAAAACAAAACCAAGCAAAACCATGCTCCAATCAAAATATTTCAAAAATACTATATTCCATACCTACCTTCCCAAAGTTCAAGAAAATAAAATATATTTTTCACCTACCATAAACTTCCAGCCAATCAAATCCAAGGGTAGGTAAAATAAATTAAACCATTGACCTGGGGTGAAAATAACTTTTAAATAAAAGAATACAAATTACCCCCCCTTTTAATTACTTAATGGGTAAAATAATATTACCCAATAAATAAAATTCACTTCAACATTAAATAAATAATAAACACTTGAAGGCCAATATTAAATCAAAACTCCATGCACGACACAGACTCGAAAAGACACAAAAGGCTTTCAGCAAACCCAAAAGTACAAATATTTCCCACAAACTATAGAATAAAACCTTACAACAAATTTATGCCTTCATATATTTCCTTCCTCACTATACAAATTTTAGATTCATTTCCCCAAGCTCACACATTCAATCTATAGACATAGAGCATATAGGAAAACTGTAAAATAAAATATAAAAAGGTAGAATACATCTCCAACCTGCAACCCGTGTTATGGAAGAAGTTGAAGGAGAGCTTCCACCACCCAAACAAAATCCAACCCAAGCTCTAGCCAAAATCCAAGAGAGAAGAAAACCAAAACCAAGAAGAAAACTTGCTGGAGAAAATTTTCCAAAGAGGAACCAACCCACGAAAAATTCATGGAAAAGAAAATAAAAAGACAAACATTAACCAAAAACCCTAGCCTCAATCTTAGCCAATCAAAATATTCCAATCTATAATATAGTTTACCATCCCCACCATATAATATAATTTTACCTCCTTTTTTAAATTCAACCAATAAGAGAAGAGGGTAGGCAAGGTAAATATAAATCATGCTTTTTACAATTTGGTGGGAATGTTTTATCATTTTATTATTTATTAAACTCACTTAATATAAAAGTCAAACTAATAAATAAAACATGAGCCACAACTAAATAAATTAAATGGGGAAATTAAATTAAATAAACCAAAGGCTCATAAATGAATTAATGAACTACATAAACATTAAAAGCCAAATAAATATTAAACCATAGGCGATTAAATAAATAAATAAATACCAATAAAGGTCAAATCATAAATAAATATAAAACACATCATAAGCTAAACAATAAAAATTAAATAAATATTAAATCATCATTAAAATAAATAAACATTTAAATATCAAATAATCAAATAACCAAAAAGGAAAGAATCCAATAAATTAAATTTAACATTAGATAACCAAATAATCAAATCGCTATTAATCAAAATAATTAAAATAAACATCATTAATTATTTAATCTCGCATCAATAATCAAATAGTCAATCTCAACATAAAAGGAATAATCAACCAATACTAACATACTCACAACACAGAAGAAACCTAGCTTACTAACTATCATGACGACTTGCGCTAAGACACTGATGACTCACAGTGAACAACTTAGACCTAGAGTATGTGAGGGGAAATTGTGCCAACTCCAAACCACATACCATTGGAATTTAAAGACACGCTCAGACCTATGGAGCCAGGTGGAGTCGATGTCTGGTACTTGCAAATCCTGCATCCACAAAGCAACAATATGACATATGCACACACACACACACACACACATATATATTATAACAGACAAGGGTTAGAGAATTGCAATGACACATCCCGCTCGCAATGAGTGATGTGGAATTGTCTCTATCCCGAAGACAGTCATACAACAATCAAACACACCATAAGATGAACTCATCATAGATAATCATTAAATATGGTTAGTACATAAAAACATCATCAAGTGCATGATTAGTATAATTCACAATTATAGTAAGGCATGCAAAATCCATCAACAATTATGCTCATCAAATCACATGATCAATATAATATTTCGATAGTCAATCACATAATAAGCATATAGTGTCTAATAAATCAGACAATCATTAATGATAGTATCAACATCCTATAAATCATCTGAAATAGCCTATGCCCAATAGTGCCTATCATGCATGAATTAAAGTCAACTCTAGTCAAAATAATTCAAGTTGAGGGTGTACACTACACAAAGACCATGCTCTAATGATGAGTCACTTTGTCTGTTACTAGGAGCTAGGATTAATGCTTTTGAAAATTGTTTAGATAAATGATTGTCAATATCAATATATTCATATTCATCATAAAAAATATTATGATCAACATTTTCATCATTAACAACATTCTCACCTATTTCTTCATCAAGATCAATAAAAATAGGAGCTCTAATAGGAATAGAACTTGAACCATCATTTGTCTTAAGCATTTTGCATCTTGGAGAATTAGGTTTAACATCCTCATTAGGAGAAAATGGAATTATGTCAATAGTTATTCTTTTAGGAGAAAAAATGATTTGGGAAGAAATTTCACAATCTCTAGCACAATTTTTTCCATCAATGTTCTCTCACACAATGTTTTATTTACTTTTAGTTGAAGGTTGTGTAGGTTTATGTAATGCCCATACCCTAGTTAGACTTGTAAAACCCGTTTGACCTTGATTGACGTCCTATGTGGCATTCTTGAAAGGTAGGTTAACCATGGTGAAATGTGTAGTTTAGATAATATAAATAACTGTGCATACTTATTATTGTGCTTTTGCATCGATTTTCGTGTAAATGTAATTGTTCCTAACCCTTGTGATAAATCTTGAGCTAACGCCTTCATTGAATATGTATATGTATATGCATGCTTGTATGAATTCATGGGTGCAGGAGATTGCAAGTACAACACCGCTTAGGGCAAGGTTCATCTCCTTTGGGATTGCAAGTTGAGTATGCCTCCTTGATCTTTAGAATTCGGATTTGGTGGTCATATAACTCTCGTCTTGCCTTAGCCATGGTTAGGTGAGCATCGTGTGTGGATTCATGGGGCTTGCTCTTCATTGGAGTGCGTGTCAAGAGATTTGGAGGACTTCCTCGTTTTGCGAGCCTTGCACGAGGTAAGTGGAGTTTGTTGTTCTAGGTATTAAAATTCAAATTTATAAGTAGACGTGCACATTAGTAATTTAGAAATTTAAATGGGTAGCTTCCTTTATATGATTAATCATTAATTTAAGAGATTGCTTTAAATTATTATTGTGGCAAACTCAAGGTATTTAACTGGGGTTAGTGTGCTCATTTACGCATTTGTAATATTTACGCATTTGTAGCTGAGAAATTAGAATAAATAAGACTCTTGCATTAGATTAGTCATTTATTTAAAAATGTCGCTTTTTTATGTTATAGCGAGTTAATTTAATAGCTAATTTTAAAATAACGAATTTATTGAGTTATGCGTTTTAGAAAGGAAAAATTTTAAAGTCATTTGGGAGATAGAAATAAATTACTCATTTCTGCATTTTGGAAGAAAAAAGGGGTAAATTATTATTATTAAACGAAATTATTTCCTTTTTACTTGTAAAGTCGATATAGTATAAAAGTTGGATTTTTAGAAAATTAAATTAATCAAACGCCTTACCCGGTCAATAGTTCCGAATTATAAAAGTAGGCCTAAAATTTATAGTGAGAAATTAAAATTTAAAAACGCAATAAGAAATGGAAGTTTTTTAATTTTAAAGGAAAAATGAATAAGAGGGATTGAATAAGAGGTTTCGATTTTTCATCCATTTTATTTTAAAAATAAATGCCTAATTTCGAAATTGAAAATTAGGGCAAAATTAGGGTTCCTCCTTTTAATCTAGTTTTGTAGACATTCTGGGGGTTCTCTTTTGGAGGGGAAAATGGGGGAGAAAATGGAGTTTTTTTTCTTTCTTGCTTGGAGTTGCAGGTGGAGCTCTTCCTCAAATTCATGCCAAGAATGCTAATGGGAGGTAGGTCTCTTGTGTATCTTGTATTGCATTTAAAACCAAAAAGAAATGTGTTTGTTTCTCTCTTGAAAATCTGAGTTCTAGTTTGAAATCATGGTGGACATTGGATCAAGATTTTTGCCTTATGAGTTAGTAAATCTTACCTATCTAAGAGACTTTGAAACTGTTTTGTGTGTTTGAAGGAAAACCATGAACCATTATTTGGAAATCTTCCCCCATTTTGATATTTTGGTTATTCTGAAAAAGAAACAAAAAAAAAGAGAAATGGCTGTGACTGTGTTTGTTTTAAAAAAAAAGAGGGTTTGCTGGAAAATATTGCAAAATAGTGTTTCCAAACTATGTGTTTGATGAGTCATTCATCCTTTTGAAATGCTTACATATATTGTTTCTTTTAAATATATATATATATATATATATATATATATATATATATATATATATATATATATATATATATAGCAAATTTTGAACTGCATTCTGGCAGTTTAGGGACCGGGTCTGGGTTTTGTTATATTTTACCAGAGATTTCTGTTAAAAATGAAATAAAATAAAATGAAAAAAAATAAAATAAAATATAAAAAAAAAGGACATTTTATTACCCCCCCCATCACTCGGAGAGATAATGGCTACCACGGTAGCTACTGCTACCAGCTGGTAGCAGCGCTACCACTGGTAGAACTGCTACCAAATGGTAGCAGCGCTACCAAGGGTAGCGGCCTGCTACCATTTGGTAGCAGCACTACCAATGGTAGCGTGGCTACCAAGGGGGCCCACGTGGTGTTCCACGTGGGTAACCCCAGTTTCATTGTGTTTATTTTTAAAAAAAAAATTATTTATTAATTAGTTTTTATTTTTTTTATTGTTTTAAACAAAAGAAAACAATAAAACAATAAATTTAGGATATGTTAATAAATAAATAAATAAAAAGGGGAAGAAATTATATTGACTTATATGGAGTTTTTTTTTTATTATTTAAATTTAGACCTTTCTTCCTTATTTATTTAAGTTGAGTAATAAATAATATATGGAATTTAGAATATTGAAAATTCGATAACTCATATAGAGATATATGTTTTTGCCACACTCTGATTTGTATAACTGGCAATAATAATTACTAATTATAAACTATGGTTAAATGTGGATATTTAATAAATGATATTTTAGGAATTTCTTATATCAACATATAATATTAATTATATGTGGCTTCTTGGTCCCTTCGTAACGAATACAGTTCGTGAATTAACCCTTAGTGTTTAGACGATAATTCTAATCGGATAGATATAATTGAGATTCACATATACTTGTTTTATATATATGCAAGGGATTTATAAATCGTTGGGGGGGGGGGGGGGGTACTAGTGCATAGTTCTAGACCAACATGTCAGTGATGTTTATCTAAGGATTAAGTAAAATACCCGAACGAGAATGCTTACATTTATGTGAACTTAGTTGGAAATCTTGTAGAGATGTATTTACTGACCGAAATGGTCATTTGTAGTATGGTGGTGATCGCCTAAAAGGCAAGATTGTAAAGACATGTAAATATGTAACCTTAACTATATTAAATGCCAGGGGGGTCTTGCAGTTGAGCAGACCCGGAGATGTAGCCCTTTAGGGGTGAACTCCGAGATCATATCTGCGTTATGCGATGTTTTTAGTTTACTTTGTTTTATGTTTTAAATTATCATGAATGGTTGTATTCTTGCATAAGTGTATGGTGGAAATTTAATGAATTCAAATCTAAGTGCATAACATTATTCATCTGGGTAAATGTAGTTATTTAAGTTCATAAAACATTGTAAATTATGATTATGGCAAGGTATTTTAAAACATTGTAATTAAAGTTGTGGAAAGAAGTATTTTGATAAGGTTAATTAAACGTAGTAATAGTGGAAAGAATCTTGCTAGGTTACATCAATGAATTAACTTGTTATTAAGCATGTAAATTGACCAAATGATTATGGGAAAATAAAGATAGAATTAATGTTATAATTCCTAAGCTGGATTCTAAAGGATAAACATCATATAGATATTTACTCTTATCTTCTTAATGAATTAATGCATTACCAAACTCCAAATGAATTCTATGGCTACTCACATTTTATCTTTCATATAAGAATCTCAACTCATTAGTTGGCTATGCACAAAATCAAATGAAGGGATCTCACTCTAATAATTGTAGTTAATCCTTAATGAATAAATCTCGTCTGATTGACCATACTTTTAATATTAAAGGAGGAAATCGATTGAGAATGGATACCTTAAGCCCATTGAATGAACTTCATTATTTTAAACGCTTGGAAACTATTTGGAGGCCTCTAAATGAAATTATGAATTTAAGAGCATTGAATATATAACCTCTCAATGGCCTCCTAGCCACCAAAGTAAATGAACGCTTCCTAAAATTATAAGATGTCAAACCATTGAACACATATTTAATCAAGATCTATGCATTATCTCGTAATTTAAATATCCAGTTTAATGGATCTAATGACGCAATTTGAGTTAGGTGTGAGGTTATGTAATCGCGTTGGGAAACTCCTTAGGATCGTTTTAGCCTTCCGCTGTGATATCTAAGTTGTCAGATAACTCCAATGTATCTTAATGTTGTGTCTAATTATGAACTGAGTTAACTTCAAACTATCTTAATGTTGTAACTTTTCATTAACGCTCTTAATTATTATTTAAAAAAAAAAATTTCCACTCTATTTGAGTGTTTTTAACTTAAACCCTTAGGGGTTTCCTGGCGGGGCATTACACTTGGTATCAGAGCCCATGTTGCAACACTGGGATCTCTGGTTTCACTTGTGCTCTTAGTTGGTGTGTGTGGGTCTACCTTATGTTTTATGCTTGTCCACCTTGATGTGAGGGGTGTGATTTAACAAACCGTACTTGTGTGTAACGTGTGTGTTCACACTTTGTTTTCACCTCAATGATGTGGGTGTTTTGGGAATAATTATAGGTGTTTTGTCTGCTTAATGAGGTCTTGGTCTACGATTTCTCTTACTTCAAAAGGGAGTCGTATGTACCTTCATTTTCGATTTATTTTACTCTTTGACTAATCCATCTAAGTTGGTTGTTAATATCTTGAACCTAAAAGTACGAAATGTGTTTGTTTGTGGTTTTGGCTCTATCTTAATGATTGTCCACTTGAAAGACTAGTATGGCGAATGTTAATGCATATTACGTAGTAGATTAAGTGAATGAGACTCTTTCTCTTCTCTCTCTAGTAAATTAAAAGGAATTGATATGTGTAGTTATCTTTTATTTAAGTTTTCTTATTGCAAGAGAAAGGATGATGTTTCTTGAGCCTTGTGTGAACCTTATAACGTTTTTGTGTTTTAGATTGTAAATGGGATTGGCTTGGGAGTTAGTTTTTGGTTAATGATAGAAAATGGTATGTTTGCATTAAAGGGTTCTCCATGTGTTTGGTAGGAGTAGTATGATTAAATTCCATTTTAAGTAAGGTGCATTAATATGGGCATAGTGATTTTGTGAAAATTGCTTGATGTGAAAGGAATGCCAAAAGAGGACATGTTGTAGTAGCTTCAAGAGTAAATTAATGTGCTCCTCAAAAGATTGTTTTATGTGCTTAATTAAACTAGTGTGATTTAGGACCTATTAAGTGGCGCACTTTTAACTTGCTTTGGATATGGGTAATTGTCTTATTTTGTTTCGAAAAGAGTAAATAAAAAGACTTGCTGATTTGTATGCATTAAATGTGTAAAAATCTAGGAGATAGCTCTTCATGTACCTCCTTGTTATATTATGAATTTCCAATGTTAGATTTGATGTATTATTGTATTGTATTGTATTACGAATAGCGATTGTTCTCAAGAAGACTTGTATTACAAAAGAAAATTTGATTGTTTTGAATTCTTAATCAGAAAACTAGAACATTATAGTGCAACAATAATGATTAGAAATGTCATGTTAGGATGTTTTGACACCTTCTTAAAAGATAGAAAAATGAAAACCGTGCAACTCAAATGATAAACTTATGTCCGAGCATATGGTGTGATTTTGAAAATTCTTGTGTATTCATAGGAAATAGTTGATTTTCCAACTCTCTTCCTCCTCTTGTCTAAAATATAGGAATTGTTGTTTTTGAAACACTATTTAGAATGCAGTGATTTAAGAAGAAATTTTGTTATAACGCATATGAAATTGTATGTTGCTTTGGGCTTCTAATTGAAAGGGAAAAGTTTTTTTTCATCTTGGAAAGGGAATTGCATAGTTAGTAATGTGAATGATAATGCTTAAGGGAAATTGAGAAAGATATCAGAATGATGTTATTTCTTTGTGTAAATTTGAATTGTTGAAAATTTCAGTACGTGGATCTAGAGTAAACTTTGTTTGGTGATTCATGTGTAAAGCATAATTAAAACTTCCCTTAAGTATATGTTAGCATAATGTAAACTACTCCCCGTAAATGTGACTAAACCAGTAATGGTGCTATTCTATGTGTGTTGTGAGAAAACCCGTACTTGTTTTATGTGCCCATGGGATGGTGAAGTAATCAACCATGGGGAATATGTTTGTTTATGAGTATGGGAAACCATACCTATCTATGTGATGTTGCTTATTTGTTTCCTTACTGAGTGCCAACCCACGGGTTGTTGATAAGTCAATATGTGAAGGGGTAGTAGTAGAAGTCACCATTCCTTGAATAGCATGAATAGCGTACGAGTAATGTCGACGCGAAGCGACCTTAGCTTCCCTATTTTGAGGAAAAGTATAGTTTTGTAATGAAGCTATACAATAGGTGTACTCAATACTTCCCCTTGTGATGAACCGATTTACGAGGTTCATGTGTGCCAACCTTATTCCTATCCTTTATCTTGAGCATATAGATGACAATTTTGAGCATATTGATGGAATTCTATTGGAGCATCTATTGCCTTGTCTTCATGAGAGGCGTGTTATTGTTCTTACATAAGTTGCCAACTGGCTAGTGTTGGTAGACTTATGGGTAGACCTTAGCCATGTATACCTCTGGCTTACGGCGAGTATCCTGAGAGGAACATCGCTATGCGGAGTGTGACCGACGCGTGCCTTATCTACGGGGTACACTGCCATGCGGGATACGTCCATTGCGTGCTTTGTCCGCTTGGAGTATTGCCATGCCGTGCTGAGACACGATGTGGGATGTAGTAGACATTTCCATGCGGCCTACCGCTAGGTATTGGGTAGAGCCATGCCATGTGATGACGTGATGCGGGGTGATGTCGAGGTGCACACTGCCATGCCATGTGGATGTGTGACTTGGCCACACCACATGATGAGCTACTAGGATAGCTAGACGATTGTTCCTTCCTTCCTCGTTGGTGGCTAGCTATTAGTCACGTAGTGATGTAATGTGCACTTATGAATTTCTTTTATTTATTTATTTATTCCTTGCGGGCCAGCAATTTGTTTTACTTTGACCTTGACAGTTTAGCCACGATCTTGCGCTCTTGATCTTACTTGATTTGATGTTGCAAAATCTGGAAATTATTTTCTTGATTTATTGTTGGAATTGACAATTATTTTCTTTATTCTTTTGTACTTTGGTGGCTAAACCGGTTTATCCTTGTTGTTTTTGTATGCTGGTCTTGTGTTGCAATGTGAATTCCTCTCCAAGAACGTAGGAGATGGGCTTGGATGAGTGTATACGAGGAAGTAGACGCAAGGAACCTTGAGGATGGAGGTATGTGAGGCTGTGAAAACAGCTAGGATCCACTACCTACCTATGAGTGGTGACTATCTCTTGGAGGCTAAACACCTTACACAACAAGGGATATTCACGAGGGACTTGTATGGAAGGTAGCACCGCTATGGTGTACCCTAGCACCATCAAGCCCTCGAGTGAGATGTTGGACATTTGTTGATCATGTATTTATTCTGAGAGCGGACATAGAGATGTGGATCATATATGTTACCTTTGACCAAGCATTAGACATGCTCACATGTGGCCTATTGTGTTTTGCAAACCAGTCTTGTGGATGGATATTATGTGTAATCATGGATTAAATGGTATTAACTTGTCACTATGTTATGGGGCATAGTCATTGGAAAGGTTTTTGTATGTCTGAAAAATGTAAACAATTGAGTTCTTACATTGCTCTTATTTGACGAAAGTTAACTTGGTTGTAAAAAAAAAAATTGATATGTGAAGCTAGTCTATGCGATAAAATTTTTTGAAAGAGAGGAATTGGTGAAAGAAATTGACCTTGAGAGCATGTTTTCTTGTCATGTTTGATAAATGAGTATGATAACTGTGTCTATATGTATTTCAATTGCTCTAATTTGGTGTAATAAGAAGGGAAAAGTCTCGTATCTTTACTATAATTGTGTGTAAATTCTAGAACGTTCTAAGATGTGAATGATGTTAGATGCATTTTTGTTAATGTATGATGACACTTGTAGAGGATTTTTGAATAATGTTCTAAGATGATGGCAAAATAGTTGTTTGTGCAAATTGATAATTGTTAAATGAGTTTAAGGACTAATAAGTGTTGCAGGACTTCCGTTTAGCTTTGCGACTTCCAGGAGTAACTCGGAGCCTAGGGGGGGAGAATGTAATGCCCATACCCTAGTTAGACTTGTAAAACCCGTTTGACCTTGATTGACGTCCTATGTGGCATTCTTGAAAGGTAGGTTAACCATGGTGAAATGTGTAGTTTAGATAATATAAATAACTGTTCATACTTATTATTGTGCTTTTGCATCGATTTTCGTGTAAATGTAATTGTTCCTAACCCTTGTGATAAATCTTGAGCTAACGCCTTCATTGAATATGTATATGTATATGCATGCTTGTATGAATTCATGGGTGCAGGAGATTGCAGGTACAACACCGCTTAGGGCAAGGTTCATCTCCTTTGGGATTGCAAGTTGAGTATGCCTCCTTCATCTTTAGAATTCGGATTTGGTGGTCATATAACTCTCGTCTTGCCTTAGCCATGGTTAGGTGAGCATCGTGTGTGGATTCGTGGGGCTTGCTCTTCATTGGAGTGCATGTCGAGAGATTTGGAGGACTTCCTCATTTTGCAAGCCTTGCACGAGGTAAGTGGAGTTTGTTGTTCTAGGTATTAAAATTCAAATTTATAAGTAGACGTGCACATTAGTAATTTAGAAATTTAAATGGGTAGCTTCCTTTATATGATTAATCATTAATTTAAGAGATTGCTTTAAATTATTATTGTGGCAAGCTCAAGGTATTTAATTGGGGTTAGTGTACTCATTTACGCATTTGTAATATTTACGCATTTGTAGCTGAGAAATTAGAATAAATAAGACTCTTGCATTAGATTAGTCATTTATTTAAAAATGTCACTTTTTTATGTTATAGCGAGTTAATTTAATAGCTAATTTTAAAATAACGAATTTATTGAGTTATGCGTTTTAGAAAGGAAAAATTTTAAAGTCATTTGGGAGATAGAAATAAATTACTCATTTCTGCATTTTGGAAGAAAAAAGGGGTAAATTATTATTATTAAACGAAATTATTTCCTTTTTACTTGTAAAGTCGATATAGTATAAAAGTTGGATTTTTAGAAAATTAAATTAATCAAACGCCTTACCCGGTCAATAGTTCCGAATTATAAAAGTAGGCCTAAAATTTATAGTGAGAAATTAAAATTTAAAAACGCAATAAGAAATGGAAGTTTTTTAATTTTAAAGGAAAAATGAATAAGAGGGATTGAATAAGAGGTTTCCATTTTTCATCCATTTTATTTTAAAAATAAATGCCTAATTTCGAAATTGAAAATTAGGGCAAAATTAGGGTTCCTCCTTTTAATCTAGTTTTGTAGACATTTTGGGGGTTCTCTTTTGGAGGGGAAAATGGGGGAGAAAATGGAGTTTTTTTTCTTTCTTGCTTGGAGTTGCAGGTGGAGCTCTTCCTCAAATTCATGCCAAGAATGCTAATGGGAGGTAGGTCTCTTGTGTATCTTGTATTGCATTTAAAACCAAAAAGAAATGTGTTTGTTTCTCTCTTGAAAATCTGAGTTCTAGTTTGAAATCATGGTGGACATTGGATCAAGATTTTTGCCTTATGAGTTAGTAAATCTTACCTATCTAAGAGACTTTGAAACTGTTTTGTGTGTTTGAAGGAAAACCATGAACCGTTATTTGGAAATCTTCCCCCATTTTGATATTTTGGTTATTCTGAAAAAGAAACAAAAAAAAAGAGAAATGGCTGTGACTGTGTTTGTTTTCAAAAAAAAGAGGGTTTGCTGGAAAATATTGCAAAATAGTGTTTCCAAACTGTGTGTTTGATGAGTCATTCATCCTTTTGAAATGCTTACATATATTGTTTCTTTAAAAAATATATATATATATATTTATTTAGCAAATTTTGAACTGCATTCTGGCAGTTTAGGGACTGGGTCTGGGTTTTGTTATATTTTACCAGAGATTTCTGTTAAAAATGAAATAAAATAAAATGAAAAAAAATAAAATAAAATATAAAAAAAAAAGGACATTTTATTACCCCCCCCCATCGCTGGGAGAGATAATGGCTACCACGGTAGCTACTGCTACCAGCTGGTAGCAGCGCTACCACTGGTAGAACTGCTACCAATGGTAGCGTGGCTACCAAGGGGGCCCACGTGGTGTTCCACGTGGGTAACCCCAGTTTCATTGTGTTTATTTTTTTTTTAAATTTTATTTATTAATTAGTTTTTATTTTTTTTATTGTTTTAAACAAAAGAAAACAATAAAACAATAAATTTAGGATATGTTAATAAATAAATAAATAAAAAAGGGGAAGAAATTATATTGACTTATATGGAGTTTTTTTATTATTATTTAAATTTAGACCTTTCTTCCTTATTTATTTAAGTTGAGTAATAAATAATATATGGAATTTAGAATATTGAAAATTCGATAACTCATATAGAGATATATGTTTTTGCCACACTCTGATTTGTATAACTGGCAATAATAATTACTAATTATAAACTATGGTTAAATGTGGATATTTAATAAATGATATTTTAGGAATTTCTTATATCAACATATAATATTAATTATATGTGGCTTCTTGGTCCCTTCGTAACGAATACAGTCCGTGAATTAACCCTTAGTGTTCAGACGATAATTCTAATCGGATAGATATAATTGAGATTCACATATACTTGTTTTATATATATGCAAGGGATTTATAAATCGTTGGGGGGGGGGGGGGGGTACTAGTGCACAGTTCTAGACCAACATGTCAGTGATGTTTATCTAAGGATTAAGTAAAATACCCGAACGAGAATGCTTACATTTATGTGAACTTAGTTGGAAATCTTGTAGAGATGTATTTACTGACCGAAATGGTCATTTGTAGTATGGTGGTGATCGCCTAAAAGGCAAGATTGTAAAGACATGTAAATATGTAACCTTAACTATATTAAATGCCAGGGGGGTCTTGCAGTTGAGCAGACCCGGAGATGTAGCCCTTTAGGGGTGAACTCCGAGATCATATCTGTGTTATGCGATGTTTTTAGTTTACTTTGTTTTATGTTTTAAATTATCATGAATGGTTGTATTCTTGCATAAGTGTATGGTGGAAATTTAATGAATTCAAATCTAAGTGCATAACATTATTCATCTGGGTAAATGTAGTTATTTAAGTTCATAAAACATTGTAAATTATGATTATGGCAAGGTATTTTAAAACATTGTAATTAAAGTTGTGGAAAGAAGTATTTTGATAAGGTTAATTAAACGTAGTAATAGTGGAAAGAATCTTGCTAGGTTACATCAATGAATTAACTTGTTATTAAGCATGTAAATTGAACAAATGATTATGGGAAAATAAAGATAGAATTAATGTTATAATTCCTAAGCTGGATTCTAAAGGATAAATATCATATAGATATTTACTCTTATCTTCTTAATGAATTAATGCCATGTTAATTAGATTCCACTATATTGGGTGAATATATATAGTTAATTATATTGTAATTGTAATCAATAACCCGCACCAATATTAACTTGATAATTGGGGAAACTCAACTAGATATCCATATTTTAATCCTTATAAAAGGAATCCCTCACGATTGCTAAAATTGATCTAAAATGGGAAATAATTGATTAGTTGTTTATACATTAAATCTTAGTAAAAGTATCTCTCGCATATTATCTTCATTTAAAAATAAAAAAAAGAGTGATATGCAATAAGATAATTGTATTTTAATCCTAATGGAAGAACGTCACTATGATATTATTATTCAAATCTTGAAATGATGAATATCATCTAGCTAATGATATTTTAATTTAAAGGACGCTCTCGTGTGTCCTAATGCGTATCCACTTAATGAAATCAGTCCATTATTTGCATTACCAAAACTCCAAATGAATTCTATGGCTACTCACATTTTATCTTTCATATAAGAATCTCAACTCATTAGTTGGCTATGCATGAAATCAAATGAAGGGATCTCACTCTAATAATTGTAGTTAATCCTTAATGAATAAATCTCGTCTGATTGACCATACTTTTAATATTAAAGGAGGAAATCGATTGAGAATGGATACCTTAAACCCATTGAATGAACTTCATTATTTTAAATGCTTGGAAACTATTTGGAGGCCTCTAAATGAAATTATGAATTTAAGAGCATTGAATATATAAAATCTCAATGGCCTCCTAGCCACCAAAGTAAATGAACGCTTCCTAAAATTATAAGATGTCAAACCATTGAACACATATTTAATCAAGATCTATGCATTATCTCATAATTTAAATATCCAGTTTAATTGATCTAATGACGCAAGTTGAGTTAGGTGTGAGGTTATGTAATCGCGTTGGGAAACTCCTTAGGATCGTTTTAGCCTTCCGCTGTGATATCTAAGTTGTCAGATAACTCCAATGTATCTTAATGTTGTGTATAATTATGAATTGAGTTAACTTCAAACTATCTTAATGTTGTAACTTTTCATTAACGCTCTTAATTATTATTTAAAAAAAAAAATTTACACTCTATTTGAGTGTTTTTAACTTAAACCCTTAGGGGTTTCCTGGCGGGGCATTACAGTTTAGGTTCATCAAGTATAGGCTTGTTTTCTTATTTCAAGGAAGGAGTCATGTAGGAGGTCATCTTTTAGGTTTAACAATAGGAGAGGCCTATCACTTCCCTTTGTAGGATGTAGGAGGAAGAACCACACCATATAAAGGAGGAATGAGAGGTGTAGGAAGGAGACTGGGTCCATCATGAAGAGGAGGAATAGGTCTACCCTTAGAGGAATACATTGACACTTGGGAGGAGGATAATTTATATCCTTGGGAGGAAAAATGGACTCATCCATAGGAGAAGGAATGGATTCTTCCTTAGGAAAAAGTATTGCTTTCCTTAGGAGGAAATATAGTCTTAACCTTAGGAGATGAGATAGACTCCTCTTTGGGAAGAAGATTATTTCTTTCCTTAGGAGAAAGAATAATATTATCCTCAAGAAGAGGTTTATGATAATCAAGAGGAAGGGTAAGTTTTGTATTTCTAGGTTTACTAAATGAAAAAAATCATCTCATTTTTCCATTTTTGATATGATTTAAAGAGAGCATCACTTCTAGGTTGAAGAGGTTGGAATCATTCAGACAAAAAATAATCAAGACAAACATCTCCATGTCTTACCATAGGTTTATATATACTATGATTAACAATTATGATTTCATAATCATGAGGAAATTTCAAACACTTATGAATAGTAGAAATGATCACTTTCATGGAAGAGAACCAAGGATATCCCAACTTCACTTGAAATTGATCGGATGTAGGAATGATAGAAAATTAACATCTAAGCACTTAGTTATACCAACATCAATAGGAAGTGTGATAGAACCAATAGAAGGACAAGAGAAACCATCAAAAACTTTAAATACCACATCAATATCATCATATATCACTTTATGAAATTGCAAAGTTCAAATAAATTCTTTAGTTATCATATTAACCATGCAAGATGGATCAATGAGCACTCCTCGAGAGGGTATGCCTTTGATTTTCACAAATATATATAATGGGCCATCAGTGCTTCAATAGTCTCACTAGGATCAAATGAAATGCACAAGTCTTTAGGAGGTTCTTTTTTATCTATAAGGTTCACCAAATAATTAGAATCAAGGCCAACATCATTGGGAGAGAAGGAAAGATGACCAGTCTCAATCACATTAGTGGAATGGGAAAGTAAATGATCAATGAAAATTTGAAGAGTTTGATTTGGAGGAGGTACTGATTTGTCTCCTTTATCATTCACACTAGCCACAGATATGGTATTGTTATCAATCAAGTCTTGAATCTTACTTCTCAAAGAATAAGACTTTTCAGTGTCATGACCAGGTTGACAATGGTATTGGCAAAAGGATTTAGAATCAAAGTAAGGTGAGGATGTCTTAGATGGATCAATTGGTTTGATATGGGGAAGTTTCAACACATTCCTTTGTAACAATTAAGACATAATACTATACAAAGATTCATTAAGAGGAGTGAATTATTTTCTAAAGTATTTGGACAAAGGAGGCACCCCTGTCGCGACTACTACTTAAGTGTTGTTGTTGTCATTGAATTTGATGAATCCCTTGTTCAGTTTGAACTTTGCAAAAGGTTGTTGAGCACTTTCACTTTTATCACTTGAAGCCATTGAAGAGGATTGTTCCAATTGACTCATGATAAGCTAATAATTGTGAAGTATTGCGCACAAATGCATAAAGGAAGTAAACTATGAAAAGAGAAGTTTATCCCTAATATCTTTTTGAAAATTAGCAATAAATATATTTTGTATATCTTGGTCAGGCATAAGAAAAGAAATTTGAGTATACAAATGCTTATATCTACCAATAAAATCATTCACTTTTTCTTTAACATCTTGCTTACAATGCATCAAATAAGTCAAAGTGATTTTAGAACCAATATTATTGTGAAATTGTTGAATAAAAGAATTAGCCAATTATTGAAAAGGAGTAATAGAATAAGGAGGAAAAGAACAATACCATTGCAAAGTTTTATCTCTTAATGTTTTAGTAAACAATTTATCCAAGAATCTTTGGTCATGAGCAAAGTCACTACACAAAGTTTGAAATATTTTAACATGAGTCAAGGGATCACCTTTTCCATTATAAAGTTCTAATTGAGGTACTTCCACATGTTTAGGAGGGACAACTTGAACAATGTCATTGGATAATGGGCTTGCTACATCAAATGCGACCACATTATACTTATATTGATTCATAGAATCTATTTGTTGTTGTAAGGTAGACACTATTTGAGCTATATTAGTGATGGTAGCTTCGGTAGAAGGATTGAAATTAGACATGTTGGATTGAGAAGGAGGGGTAACATTGTTTAATGAAGGAAGGGGTTGAGAATAAGGAGGTGGAACATTATGATATGTAAGTATGGGAGAAGATTGGGTAACAAATGGAAGACTCGTGGTAGGAGGAATGAAAGAAGAGGAGTTGCCCCCTTGATTAACATTTGTAAGTACATTTTGTGTAGAAGTAGCCATGATGTTTGATGTTAATGTGGAATACTAACCATAAGAGTATTCAAAGGAATGGAATGATTAACTTGACTAGGAGGTTGTGTATAACCTAGGGCTTCAACACAACTCTTCATGGGCATAATATTAGAATCAAAAATATGAGCAATATGTTAGCAAAAATCAAGAAGGAAGACTGAGGAGGGGTGGGGGGGTGAATCTGTCTTCATCAGATCTCCTCAAATTAAACTTAAGGACATAAACTGATAAACCACAACAATAACAGATAATCAAATTAACAACACAACACACAACACCAAAATTTTAATGTGGAAAACTCAGTTAAGGGAAAAACCACGGTGGGAACCTACCCACAATAAGATGATACTTTGCAGTACTATGTGAAAATATTACAATAGGGAATGCACATGCATTCAGGAACACTGCCTAGAGCTCACTGCTCAAAAGATATATGCCCAAAAGGCTACAACCCTCAAGGAAGTCTCACTAACTTACAATATGATTCAGACTACAATCCAGAAGGAATTAACAAACATAATAGAATCTACAAATGCTTGATAACAGTTCTGATTAAGAACAGTTGTCTACTCTACAACACCAATCACACCAGCTAAATGATATATCCATTCTTTGCACATTTACCTCTCTCTGATAATGCAGAGACAATACTGACACCTAAATTACATAAGTATATCACCTATATATACAAATCATCAACCTTGACAACAAGGCCGGTTAAACCCTCAACCCTTAACTCATAATTACAAAAAATACATTACACAATACAAAGATCAAATACCAAACCAATATTATTATTTACATTACATAGAATGGACCTAATTCAAATTCCCAAACAATTACATCCACTAGAAATCTCGCCAAGATCAACTGCAACACGCTACACCACTAGAAATACTGCATAACACACAAATTATCACTAGTTCTTAGAAATCACCAAAAAATCACACAACAATCAATGCGGATTGCCAAAAAAATAGGTGACAAGTAGGAAACACCATCAAGCATGTTACAATCATCTAGAACAGTTGCACCAATACCTCTTTTCAAATCTTCATCAATCAATGTCTCAAAGCTCAAGAACAGAACCAATAAGCAACTGTCATGAGAAAAGATAACTTGCAGAGCACCAAATAATGAACCATCTAAAATAAAGATACACAAGATTATCCCAAACAATAATCCAAAGTCTCAGCACAAGATCCGATCACACCAAAATATATCGAAGGGAATACCAGATTTTGCAAAATAGTGATCAACAAAACCAAACTACAAAACCAGACCAAAAATCCTTTCCAAACTCACAGGAATATGTTGGCATCAATGACAACAACATACCCTAGCAACAGTAATGAATAACTAAATCCAACAATCTCCCCCTTTGGCATTGATGGCAACATATGAATGTGAAAAACAATCAATGCAAAGAAATAAGATATCACCAATAAACTCCCCCTAATACAAAGATAGATAAAGAATTTTTTCACATGATCTCTGTCCCCCTTTGAGAGAAATTCTAAAGATCATCAAAATAGAAAATCAAAATCTCTCCCAAAACAGAATCATGAATCTCTCTCCCTTTGGGACACACAATCAAATCAAGAGACTACTCCAGTAGAGGAGAAACACTAACTCATCAATCTAGATAAATGAATAAGGCTCTAAATTCCACTGTATTGATCCAACTAAATGCATCTAGTTCTCATCAAGAGGGGTAGAGACCCCTAATTTGTCTCTCATATAGACAAATGTATCAGCAGGCAAAGGCTTAGTGAAAATATCAACAATTTGTTCCTTTGTAGATACATATTCCAGCTTCACCTTTTGTTCGCCAACTTGATCTCTCAAGTAATTATATTTCATTGATATATTCTTAGTCTTTGAATGTTGCACCAGATTCTTAGACATGTTTATAGCACTAGAATTATCACAATATATAATAGTAGGTTCATCATAAATAACTCTGATATATTTCAACATTTGCTTCATCCATACTATCTGAGTGCAATTACTAGTAGCAACAATGTACTCAACTTCAACAATAGACAAAGATACTAAATCTTGTTTCTTGCTGGCCCATGAAACCAACTTCTTACCTAAAAAGAATGCTCCATCGGTAGTACTCTTCTGGTCATCAACATCACCTGCCCAATCTGCATTAGTATAAGCACACAACATGAAATTGTCATTCTTTGAATACCATAAACCATACTCTTCAGTTCCCTTTAGATATCTGAATATTCTTTTAACAACAATGACATGACTTTCCTTTGGATCAGCTTGATATCTATCTACCATACACATAACATGCATAATGTCAGGCCTAGTTCGAGTAAGATATAATAGTCCACCAACCATAGATCTATATAAACTTTGATTAGCTTTAGGAGATTCATCAATTTTAGACAATTTACAACCAGTTACCATAGGAGTTCCAACCAGTTTGGAATCATCTAATCCAAGCTTCTCCAATGGTTCCTTCACACACTTAGTTTGAGATATAAAGATACATTTTCCTATCTGTGAAATTTGCAAACCTAAGAAAAAATTCATCTCACCAATCATAGACATCTCAAATTATTTTTGCATATCACTGAAAAATTTCATATCATCATCACCACCAAAAATAATGTCATCAACAAAGACTTCAACAATCAAAATTTTATCATTTTGAATCTTAAAATACAGATTACTATCAGCAACACCTTTGACAAATCCTAATTTTAGCAATTATTTTTCTAATCTAGCATACCAGGTTCTAGGAGCTTGTTTCAATCCATAAAGTACTTTCTTCAACTTACATACCATGTCTCCATCATCTCACACTAAAAAACCATTAGGCAATGTAAACTTTTTCTTCTAGATCACCATTCAAAAATGTAGATTTGACATCCATTTGATATACCTTGAAATCTTTATAAGAAGCATAAGAAAACAACAATATAACAACTTCAATTATGGAAACTAGAGAAAAAGTTTCTTCATAATCAATCCCTTCTTGTTGTGAATATCCTTTGTAGACCAGTCTGGCTTTGTTTCTAACCATTTCACCATCTTCATTCAATTTGTTCCTAAAAACCCATTTAGTACCAATAACATTTTTGCCCTTAGGTCTAGGCACAAGTTCGCAAGTATTGTTCTTTTCAATCTGATCTAACTCTTCTTCCATGGCTCTAATCCACTTATCATCTTTATAGGCTTCAATAACATCTTTAAGTTCAACTTTAGAAATCAAACATATTTCTTTTGCAACTAGCCTTCTTCTATTCATCACTCCTTTATTCTTATCACCAATAATCTGATTCTCAGAATGATTCAATCTTACATACCTCGAAGTCTTTTGATTGTTCTGATCTTGAAACTCAGGATCTTGATGATCTTCACTAATAGCAACAATAGTCTCTATCTCTACTGGATCATTCTTCTTAGGCTCTTCAGGCTAAATAAGAGCTAAAACAACATGTTGACCTTTATCATAAGCTCTGATACCCTTCCCAAGGTTTTCATCCACCTTCACACTTGCACTCTCAACTATCTTTCTCAATCTCTTATTATAGCACTAATAGGCTTTGCTATTTGTAGAATATTCCAAAAAGATACCTTTATCACTTCTAGCATCAAACTTTCCAATATCCTCATCTCTCTTGATATAACATTTTCTACCAAAAAAATTGAAATATTTCACAGTAGGAACATGACCAAACCAAATCTCATAAGGGGTCTTACCTATATCAGCTTTGATATGAACTCTATTGAATGTATAGACTGTAGTGCTAATAGCTTCTCTCTAGTAGACCTTCAAAACATTTCCTTCAATCAACATGGTTCTTGCAACATCTAAAATAGTACGGTTCTTTCTTTTAATAATCCTATTCTGTTGTGGGGTCCTAGGAGCAGATAGTTGTCTTCTAATTCCATGCATCTCACATAAATAATTGAACTCATCAGAACAAAATTCTCCACCTCTATCAAATCTCAGACACTTCAAATTCAATCCAGGCTCAGTTTCAACTTTAGCTTTGAATATCTTGAATTTCTCAAATGCTTCTGTTTTTTCTTTCAAAAAGACAACCCACATCAATATGGAATAATCATCAATTACCAACATAAAGTATCTATCACCCTGCACACTTCTAACATTTGTAGGTTCAGACAGGTCAGTATGCACAAGATCTAACAATCCATTTGATGTTTCCTATTTTCTATTGAAAGAAATTCTTGTTTGCTTACCTAACTAACATTCCTTACATACCGGATTAACAGGTTTAACAATCTTAGGAAGATCCCTAACAACTTGTGTAGAACTAATCTTGATTAGTGAATCAAAGTTTACATGACACATTCTTGTATGCCACAACAAACTCCTATCTATCTTAGCAATAAAACAACTTTTCTCACTAGCATTCAAATGAAAAATGTTACCTTCAGTCTTAGTTCCAAATGCAATTTTTATACCCAAGGCATTCAAGATCTTGCATTTACCATCTTTGAATTCTAGATCATAACCCTTATCAACCATCTTTCCAACACTCAAAATATTATGCTTGAAACCTTCAACATACAAGATATCATCAATGTTATATCTACCATCAAAAGAAAAAGAACCTCTCCCATGGATTACACAGACTTTGTCATCTCGAACTCTAACTATTTCACCATCACATCTTTCCATGCTTAAAAATTTGCTTTTGTCACCAGTCATATGATGTGAACAACTATTGTCAAACACCCATTCACCTTTTTCTTCTACCTTAGAAGCCAAAGCTTTCTCCTCAACATAGCAGCTAGTGGAATTAATAGGCATAGGTGTATCTTCTTTAATGGAAATAAACACAACTTCATCTCCTTCTGATTCTTCATTTGTAACACCTTCATCTGCAGCATAATAATAGTTCTTCTAGTTCCTAAACTTCCGGTTAGACTTATAAGGCTTATCATACTTTTCATGCTTCTCATAGCTATCATTTCTATCAAACTTATCAAACTTATCATGTTTGTTATACTTAGCCATTCTCTCCACACATCTAGAAGAAAAATGTCCTATCTTAGTAAAGAAAAACATTTCAAGGGTAAATTTACATCATACTTACCGACACCTTTAGGAAATCTCTGGGAAATCAATGCTTCAAGCTCATCAAGCTCTCTTTCTTGCTCTACTATCTCTCTCCTTTCTCTTTCATATCTAGATATCCTGCACTCATCAGAATCATATTTCTGATTATTGGACATAGATGTTGATTCTTTGAATGTTGTCTTGGAATTTCCATGTGATTCTCCAAATTCACTCAACTCAAATGCAATGAGTTTTTCAACCAATACATCTCTTGTCACTATAGTTACACTTTGGATCTCATCAATAGAGGAAACCTTATGTTTATAAGGAGGCAAAAATCTTAGCACCTTAGCAACAATCTCGTCTTCTTCAATCTTTCCACCGACATATTTGATACCAAGAACAAGCTCATTCACCTTAGCCATGTATGAATGTATGTTCTCATCATATCCTATCTTCAATGTCTCATACTTTCCTTTTAAACTCTGCAACTTAGCAACTTTCACTTGACTATCACCTTCATGCAGGATCTCAAGATTCACCTAGATCTCATCTGCCGTTTGAAGTTCTGTAATATTTGTCATTTTAGAATCAATCAGGGTACTGAGTAATGCTTCCTTTTCTCTAATATTATATTCATCTTCCTTAACCTCATCAGGAGTGGATGGTCCATTCTAAGGAACAACATAGGCATTCTTAGTAATCTTCTAATAATCTTCTCCAAGACATTTCAAATGCACTGCCATCCATTTCTTCCATACAATATAGTTTCTTCCATCAAGCCTCAGATTATCCTTCTTGAAAATAATACCTTGAGCTACCATCCTCGATCTTTCAAGTGATTAAGATTCTACCTGAGGATCTAGCTCAGATACCAATTGTTAGCAGCAATCAAGAAGGAAGACTGAGAGGGGGAGGGGGTGAATCAGTCTTTAACAGACCTCCTCAAATTAAAATTTAGGATATTAAATGATAAACCACAACAATAACAAATAAGAAAATTAACAACACAACACACAACACTAATATTTTGACGTGGAAAACCCAATTAAGAGAAAAACCAAGGTGGGAACCTACCCACAATAAGATGATACTCTGCACTAGTATGTGAAAATATTACAATAGGAAATGCACATGTTGTTGGCCTAGTTTGCCGTTGCATCAAAAGCTCGATCTATCAACATCTGATATAAACTGTAGAGATATGGATCACATGGGAGGTGGTTAGTCCCTTGTCACAAATCTTGAGGGGAGCACTGACCATTTTGCCAACAATCTCCCCCTCAGCGTTACCCGAGGGGTTTTGAATCTGTGACCCAATGCTCTGATACCCTTTTTATTGCATTTGGAACATTGACCAGTGGGTAAGTTTGTATTGTTATTATTCCTAAATCTACATTGATTTGCTTTATGAAATAAAATATTTCCCATTAAGCTTATAAGTATTAGGTTGCCTTACCGATTTTCTATAATCATGATTGTTTGTAGTCACAAAACTTTCTCCATGTTCAAATCCAAGTCCAATTGTTTCTCCATCAAGTTTCTAACTTTTCAACATATCATCAAGATTATTTGAACTCTTCTTGAATTTGTCTTCGTATTCATTTGCAGTGACCAGCTCACTTTCCAAAGTGCTAACTTGTCTCAAATTTGGTTATATTGTTATTTCTCTTTATTTCTTGTTTACCAATACATTAATTTGGGTTGTAAAGTTGCAAACAAGTTTAAATCTTTCATTTATTGGTTAGACACTGATTCACCCCCCCTTCTCAGTGTCTTTGGGACTGATCAAGTATCTAACACATGCATTCAAGTACACTACCTAGAGCTCACTGCTCAAAAGATATATGCCTGAAAGGATACAACCCTCAGGGAAGTCTCACTAACTTACAATATGATTCAAACTACAATCTAGAAGGAATGAACTGCAATAATAGCATCTACAAATACTTGATGATAGTTCCGGTTAAGCACAGTTGTCTGCTCTGCAACACCAATCTCACCACAACATTTTGCTAAATAATATATCCCTTGTTCACAAATTTATCTCTCTTTGAAAATGCACACATAATACTGACACCTAAATTACATAAGTATATCACCTATATATACAAATCATCAACCTTGACAACAAGGTCAGCTAAACCCTCAACCCTTAACTCATAATTACAAAAATTACATTACACGATATAAAGATTGATCACCTAACCAATATTATGATTTACATTACATAGCATGGACCTAATTCAAATTCCCAAATGATTACATCCACTAGAAATCCCGCCAAGAATAGCTGCAACACGTTACACCACCAGAAATACTGTATAACACACAAATTATCACCGATTCTTAGAAATCACCAAAAACTCGCACAATGATCAATGCGGATCGCCAAAAAAAATAGGAAACAAGTAGGAAAAACCATTAATCATGTTAGAATAATTTAGAATAGTTGCACCAACACCTCTTTTCAAATCTTCATCGGTCAATGTCTCAAAGCTCAAGAACACAACCAATCAACAACTGTCACAAGAAAAGATAACTTGTAGAGCACCAAATCATGAACCATCTAGAATGAACATACACAAGACCATCCCAAACATTAATCCAAAGTCCCAACATAAGATCTGATCACACCGGAATATACCAAAGGGAATACTAGATTCTGCAAAATAATGATCAGCAAAACTAAACTACAAAACTAGACCAAAAATCCTTTCCAAACTCACCAGAATAACTCACAGGAATATGCTAACATTAATGAAAACAACATCCCTTAGCAGAAGCAATGAACAACCAAATCCAACACAATACCATGTAGGATATCAACACTAAGTTTATCACTTTGAACCATTCTTTTTAATCCTTCAATTAATAGGAGAGATTCACTTTCCGGGTATTGTTGACTCATCTATTGTTTAAGATTTTTAAATTGATTGTCAATCTTCTCCAATTGGTCAATGAAAACCCTAGTTAGTGATTCCTCCGCATCATGAGAATTATCTAGAGAATGAGGATAAATGGGGAAATTTGTTGTATTAGAAGAACCACCAATATCCTCACTAAAAAATATCCAAATTAGGCTCCATGTCCTCGGTAATTAAACCTTGGACAGCCTTAATTCTACAACTTCTTCTCATGGGGATACTATAGGTTGGACTAATAGTAGTAAATCTCATAGGTTGGGGATACTATAGGTTGGGAATTTGAAAATTTGAAGTTTGAAATCTAAGTTGCAAAATAATTGAATAATGCAAAATTCTAGGAAAATTGATTACTCAATTAAAAGAATCAATTGATTGAAAGAATAAAGAGCAATAATGCAACCTCCTAGGAAATTGAAATTTCAAATTAGGATTATGTAAAAATAACCTCTTAATTTAAAATTAAAATTATACAAAAGAGATTGAATTTTAAAATTAGGGCCTTGTGAAAATAACCTTTTAATTTTAAAATTTGAAATTGATGAAAAGAAAATTAAATTTAAAATTAGGGCTTTCTAAAAATAATCACTTAATTTTAAAATTTAAATTTTGAAATGTGGGAATTGAAGGAATCAATTTTAAATTTAAAAATTAGGGTTTGTTTAATTAACCACTTAATTTTTGAAATTGAAATTTGATCCAAGATTGCAATTTTGGATTTGAATTGAAACTAACAACTAAGTTTGAAGAGGGGAATTCAAAATTTAAACAACCCACAAGCTCAATTTGCAAAATTTTAGGATTTTTGAAATTAACCACTTAATTTTAAAAAATTGAAATTGAATCTGGCAAGTGCAAATTTGAATTTTGAAATTGAAACAAGAATCTCAAATCTGAAATAATTAATTCAAAATTTAGACAATCCACAAGTTCAATTTTAAAATTAAAAATAAGGGTTTTTGAAATTAACCACTTAATTTTTGAAATTTCATTGAAAATTGAACATGTAAATGAAAACTTGAATTGTAAAATTGAAGAGTACTCAGATATGAAATAATTAATCCAATTTAGACAAATCACAAGCTCAATTTTGAATTAAAAAATTAGGGTTTTAGTAAATTTAACCTCCTTAAAATGTAATGCCCGCTAAAATACCCTAGAAAAAACAACTAATCTAACTAACAAATAGAGATAAACTTTTTTTTCTAATTATTCACTAATGCCACACATAATACTACAAGTAATCATATGTATTAGTTATAACATTACATGAATGCATTGTTGATAGCAGGGCAAGAACAATGCAAGAAAACCGAGAGGGGAGGGGGTGAATCAGTTTTCACCAAACTCAACCAGATTAATCACAACTTTAGATCTGATTAAGAACAACAATAGAAAAGATAGACACCACATCAAAAACACACATAACACAAGGATTTTTGACGTGGAAAACTCGGTTAAGGGAAAAACCATGGTGGCAACCTACCCACAATAAGATGATACTCTATAGTAGTATGTGTAAATATTGTAATGGGAATGCACATTCATTTAGGCACACTTCCTAGAGCTAACTATGTTAGGGATCTCATAGATACTGAGAGTGGGGGTGAATCAGTATCTGACTAGTGAATGAAATTTCTTAACTTAAAACATGCAGAACATAATATAACAGTGTAGCAGTATACAAGAAATAATGCAATAAATAGAATCAAGAACATCCACATGAAAAGCACACCATAACACAATATTTTAATGAGGAAACCCAGTGTGGGAAAAACCTCGGTGGGATTTGTGACCCACAATATTCACTCACTGGCCAATAAGAGAATATTACTTACAATAGGGGCCTGCACATGCAGGAAGGCCAACTGCCTAGAGCTCTCTGTTCAATGGGAAGTCTCTCTGACTTACAATGAGGATTATACAAATCCAATATCTTGTATTGCTTTACAATAGCATCTTCAATGTCAGATTCAGTACCGATTCCTACTCTGTTCTTTACATATACCCCTTAACCTATATTTCACATAATAGTTCTGCCTAATATTTTCCTTTTCTTCTTACATCTCCTATATCAAATGTCTACAATGATCTCTTTTATATATAAGAGTCATTTTACAATTTTCCAAGTCGGCTTACACATTTTTACAATAATAAACAAAATATAATATAACAAAATCCTGTCGGCCTCTATGCTGGTATACTTCCTTTCTTCTGTGCCAATGTCGGTGTCCTGAGTACCGGTGTAGAGTGTGATCTGCTGATGTTGGTATAATGCCTTTGCCGGTGCCATAAGATTGCAAGGTTGCCATCAATGACAAAACCTTCAATCACATACAATGTCTCATTGGAGTGTGCATATGCCAACAATCTCCCCCTTTGGCATTGATGGCAACACTCATGAGAAATTTCAAAAATGATCCAAAAATGTGAAGTCCAAAAATGTTACCAAAAATGTATGTGCTCCCCCTGAGCATATGATTCTTGTGATTTGAATTTTCTCATCCCACTACTCCCCCTTTAGTATCAATGACAAAGGTTGTCAAGATGTCAATAGAGTTTGTAGTTTCAACCTTGTAACTAGGTGGTTAAAATTTGAAAAAGATCTCCCAAAATCAAGTTTATACTGTCCATAAACTTTTTACTATCCTTTATTGCTATCTCTATTCTCTTCACTGTACCAGTGAGATGCTGCAAATGCTCTGCTGGTGTTTTGCTTCCCTGTATTAGTGCCTCAGATACTTCCTTTCGTAGAGATGCTAGATAGTCCAATCTTGGACTTAGTTTTGATCTCAAACGCTTTGCCTTATTTACTATTCTTTCTTTCTCTCTTTCCAATTTAAGTAATTCTTCTTCAAAATTTGTTATCTTTTCCTCAAAAAGTGAGTGTATCAGGTGAGTTGACAAAACTATCTGCAAGTTTATTGATCTCATCCTGTACCTTTCTCATCTTCTTGTCTATATCTACAGTCAAAATGTTTGTTTTAAAGGTATCTTTGTACAAATTTTTGTACTCTTTCAACAAATTACATAATTCCGGTAGAAGTGTGTCAAAATCTCTGTTACACTTCTTTATTTGCTCATCAAAGAATTTCTGTTTTTCAACTTCTACTTTATCGTTCAATGACTCTTCTTTTATTTTCTCAATATTTTCTTAGATATATTTACACAGTGTATCAAGTTGTCCTAAAGAATCTTTATTGTCTATATTACAGTTGGGAGCAATTACCTTCAAAATTGGTATGGTATCATCAATTTCTTTGTAAGCTTGTGAGCTGTAGTCGGTTATTTTCTTGATAGAATCTAGTAGTACCTCAGTCACATTAGTTGATTTGAAGCTTGATGATGAATCAACAATCTGAGTACCGGTGGAAGTAACCAAGCTTGTATTGACCTCTGGTAGGTCTATTTGTGTCTGCATTTCTTTAAGCAATGGTTTTTCTACTTCACTATTTGCCGATGGTACTGTTTCCTTATGTACCTGTTCTTGTTGTTGTTGTTCCTATTCCAGAGCCTTTTGCTCTATTTGTTGCATTGCCTCAGTCTGAGTCTGAGTCTCTACCTTTTTCTCTTTGTCTTTTGCCGGTTTCTCCTGTGTGTTATCAGTTTCCTCAGCTATTGGAGGCTCACTAGCCATATCAGTCTTATCTATTGTATCTTTGTCTACCACTATGTTGATCTTTTGAGTATCAACATCTATGGTATATAACACTTCAAGATTAGGATTATCATCCTCTACATCCATACTCTCAGTTGCTGGTTGATCTTCAGTAGTTGTTGTTTTTACCGATGAAGTAATCAAAGGAGGTGGAGGTAAGTTGTCTCTAACCTTGATACTAGGTGGTCCACCAACTTTTCATTTGCCCTTGTCTCTATCTTTCTGATAAAATTTTATGGGTTTGGGGTTCCTATACTCTTCTTGTTTTTCTTTCTCAAATAGGAATATATCCCATCCATTTTCTGTCTCCTCTGTTACCTCATTAAATCTTCCTACCATTAAAGTAACGTGCCGATGTGTAGTAGAAAATATTGTCTAGTTGGCTTAAGCAATTAGGTCATCAATTTCTTGGGGAGAGTTTACTGAATATACAACAAGTAGCTTTTCAATCTTTATTTTCTTATCTAGTTCTATTACTGCTTGTCTTCTTGCTTCTAGTCTTTTAAATAGCTCATCTAGAATTTCATTTACTACTTCCATCAAAAACTTCTTATACATATCCATATGTAATATAACACTATTTTCAACTTGCTCTTTTTCATTAGCTGTTAAGGTGTCATATATTTTCTCTATATTCTTCAATTTACCTTCCTTTGTGATTTCATTCAGTAGTATATCAAGAGGGGCCAAGTCTTTGTTTGTCCTCTTCTTCTTCTTGGGTGTTAGTTTCTTCTTTGGTGTGGTCTTTCTTACCAGAGATCTCACTGCTTGTTGTTTTTGTCTTGTCCTCCTGGGTGAGGGTGTGGTTGCTGGTGAGGGATCTCTTTTTCTTACAACTCTTTTGAAAGTTGCAGGCATGTCACTCCCTAAAGAAGTACCTACCGGTGATAGGTGAGTTTCAGGTTGTGGAGCTGCTAACTCATCCTCTGTTATACTAGTTTTCTTCAGTACGTCTTCTTTGATGGCTTTTTCTTGTCTAGAACCTTTCCTTACAACTACCTCAACCTTTTTCACTCTTTTCTTTGATTGTATTTGGCTTTCAATGGGTTTTGCACTACCAAATACTTCTTCCTTAGGTTCTCTGGGGGCTTCCAAAAGTGCTTTAGCATATGTTTCAACTATGTGATCATCTGTTTCATAGCCCATCTCGGTTACCCAAACTATCCTTGGGATGCCTGCTTCCATCCAGATTTCATCTTTCTTGATGACAAAGTATATTTCATCTTTGTATTTGTCTACAATCTTTTGTGATAACCTTATTCTTTTCTTCATTTTGGCCTTTAATGCTTGAAAGAAGTCATGAATATTGTTTTCCTTGTTCTCACCCATGTTATTGAATAGTTCTGTTAATTGTTTGTATACCAGTATATCATATCCAAGTTCTTTGTAACCTATACCGGGAACCTATTTTGTTATATGTAGCATCAGATATACTAATAGATTTCCAAACCTAAAAGTTCCTTTCTTTTCCTTCTTGATCTTTCCAAGGTTGTCAATTAATTCATCTTTTAACCACTCACATACATCAGTTTTTGCATTGTCTGTGACCATATCATAAGCACTCTTAATGCATAAGCTTGAAACTGAATTGAGTCTATTTGCATGAGTAACTTTATATCCTAATATCATGTTGATGAATCTCACATTGATATCTGTTACATTATTAACTCTTAGGGACCTCTTGTCGAATGTTGCAGTAGTTAGGTTTGTAACTAGGTCATTGGAAACCTTCTTGGTTTTATCTAGTATTTTACTAGTGGTTGGTAACCCTTTGATAGCTTTCATAGCTTCCTTAGTGATTTTGTGGACTGCATCTAACCAAAAAAACTCACCATGTACCTTGCTTAAGACTATCGTAATCACATCCTTTGGAAATTCAGGAATGCTAAGGATCTTTGTAAATCCTAGGGTCTCAATGATTTTGTGTTCATCTTTTACATTGCCAGTTTGATCACATATCACAGTTTTAAACATGGTTTTAATTTCTTCATCTCCTAGTTCCTCAATGTTGTAGTGGATGTACATTCTGGGGTCTTCAGCATAAACAACTCCCTTAGGAATTTTAGAAAAAGCACCTAAGGTATCATCTTTCTTTGCTACCTCGAGAACTAACTGAAATATGGGCCTGGGTCTTTTTATCACTTCAACAATAGTAGGGTTTGCTATATATTCAATTGTAGAGGTGGATTCCATGATTAAATACCTTTTACTACCTTAGGATGGATGATTGTTTGGAGTGTTCTTACTTCTTGCTTGAAATGCCTTAGCTCAGAATCTTCAAGCTCTTTGTAAATTTGAAATCTCAATGAAATGAAATGGAGCCAAAACCTTGATTATATAGCATCTTTTCGCTATCTGCCACATTAATTGCATGGCAGTTAAGTATTCACTTAACATTGTTTGCCGGTAATAAGTAATTTCCAACTTCTTATCTCTAACCGAGGGAATAATAGCACATGTGTCATTAGATTTCCAAACCCTCAAGGAAATTTTCTTCAATTAGATGAAGAACTTCCTACCACTGGAGCACTACTTTGTCCTTCCAGTGAAGCATCACTCTATTCTGTCGGTGAAGCATTGGTTGGTTCTACTGGTGGAGGAGTATTCCTAATATTTAGATCAACTTTTCTAATCCATTGTTTTGAGAATTCTTGCTTAACCTCTTCAACTTTTTTTTTACCTTTCAAGCTAGAACTTTTGTTGTCTACCAGTGTTCCTTTACTTCTATAGAATTTAGCAATATGCCCAATCTTGTTACATGCATAACAAGTTACATTATTTTTTTGAATAGCTTTCCCATAACCTATGCCAGTTTGTGTTCTGCATTGATTAGATAAATGTCCAAATCTTCCACAAACATAACATCTCACATTCATTCTACAGTTTTCAGAATTGTGACCTATTTTGTTGCATTCAGAACATTGACCGGTGGGTGTGTTGATATTCTGATAATTTCTAGATCTACATTCATTTGCTCTATGACCATACTTATTACAGTTAAAACATTTTCCATTGAATTTATAAGCATTAGGTTGTCTTACCAGTTTGCTATGATCCTGAGTATTTGCAGTACCGGAGCTTTCACCAACTTCAAAGCCAATTCCAGAAGTGTCACCTTTAGGTTTTTGATTCTTCAACAAGGTGCCAAGTTCCTCTGAGCTTTTCTTGAATTTTTCTTTATGTTGATTTGCAGTTTCTAGTTCTCTTTCTAAGACTTCTTTTTGTCTCATTAGTTCATTTGAGTCATTCTGAGTATGCATCAGATCTGTCTTCAACATGTCATTTTCATAGCTAAGTCTTGTGTTCTCATTTGCTACATCACTTAGTCTTCTGGTCAATTGATATCCTCAATCTCTTTGCAAAATCTCATAGTCATATCCTACATTTCATTTTTTGTTGTCATGATCTCTTGTTTCAACTTGCTTATCATATCATTAAGTGATTCCTTTTCATCATTCTCATTTTGCAATTTTTCACAAAGTTCTCTTCTCTTATTTCTTGCAACAGTAAAATTTTTTTGAAGTGCCTGAACAATATCCTGAGCTACCCTTAAATCATCTTCTAGTTTGATATTTTTCAATTTTTCTGCATCATAGTCTATAAGAGCTCCTTCCAATTGCTTCATTAGATTTTCCATCTTTACCATTGTCAAGATCTTCCTCAAGGGGTTAGGCTTTTGAAAATAGAGGACCAGCCTCTGATACCAATTGTTAGGGATCCCATAGATACTGAGAGGTGGGTGTGAATTAGTATCTAACAGGTGAATGGAATTTTTTAACTTAAAACATGCAGAACATAATATAATAGTGTACCGGTATACAAGAAATAATGCAATAAACAGAATCAAGAACATCCACATGAAAAGCACACCATAACACAAGATTTTAACGAGGAAACTTGGTGTGGGAAAAACCTTGGTGGGATTTGTGACCCACAATATTCACTCACTGGCCAATAAGAGAATATTACTTACAATAGGGGCCTGCACATGCAGGAAGGCCAACTGCCTAGAGCTCACTACTCAATGGGAAGTCTCACTGACTTACAATGAGGATTATACAAATCCAATATCTTGTATTGCTTTACAATAGCATCTTCAATGCCAGATTCAGTACTGGTTCCTGCTCTGTTCTTTTCATATACCCCTTAACCTATATTTCACATAATAGGTCTGCCTAATATTTTCCTTTTCTTCTTACATATCCTATATCAAATGTCTACAATGATCTCTTTTATATATAAGAGTCATTTTACAATTTGCCAAGTTAGCTTACACATTTTTACAATAATAAACAAAATATAATATAACAAAATCCTGTCAGCCTCTGTGCTGGTATACTTCCGTTCTTCTGTGCCGGTGCCAGTGTCCTGAGTACCGGTATAGAGTGTGATCTGCTAATGCTAGTATAATGCCTTTGTCGGTGCCATAAGATTGCAAGGTTGCCATCAATGACAAAACCTTCAATCACATACAATGTCTCATTGGAGTGTGCATATGCCAACACACTACTCAAAAACAAGAAGGGATACAACCCTAAGGAAGGCTCACTGACTTATAGAGATTAGACAACAATCCAGATTACATGAACTGAAAGAATAGAATCTCCAAATGCCTAATTATAGTTTCAGTTAATCACACTATTTGCACAACAACTGTTCTTTGCTCTTCTTCACACTTTCAAATGACGGATTTTCTTTTTTGCACATACAAATCTCTCTCAAATCATAAAACACTCGCATACATCCACAAACACATGACTTATATGATGACATCACTTATTTATACATGTCATCAACCTTAACCTCAAGGTTTTCTCAACATATAAGACCTAATTAAAAAATACATCACATGATACATAAATCCATAACTATACCAATAAAATCTTGTCAAGGACATAAGATGGACCCAAATCAAATTCTTGAACATGCTACACCACCAAATAACTATCCAATATCATCCGCAACATGCTACACCACTGAATATGTTGCATAACATGAATAATACCACCAAACCAATAAAATATTCATTAACACAAACCACAATCAACACGGACCACCAAAACACATAGTACATGATCATAGAACATCAACAAGCAATGTGAGTTCCACGGAAATTACCACAACAACTTGGATAACAATATTCATTATTAACACCATTACCTGAACTCAAGAACACCAACTAACAAACTGAAAGATATGCTTGTAAAGTTCCAAATCATGAACCATCTAATCAGAGGATACACATGAACGTCCCAAACACTCTCCAAAATCCACAACTCAATATATAATAATTTTGGAGAAATATGGACCAATATCATAACTCTGCAACACATAATACTAAAAAACTAGTCCACACAGTGGATCACATAACTCGATCAAATCACCTCATAGCATCATGAAACTCATCAAAACCCATTAAACCGCATCAGCACATCTGCAACAAATCACCAAGACAACTCTCTGCAAAAAACCAATTCACTGCAACACAGGAATATGTTGACATAAATGACAACAACACATTCCAACAACTCTAATATCCAACATGCATAAACATCTTAAACATAATCGTATTCTTAACAACATAATACACAAGCAGAAATAGAAATACAACAACTATCGATCCCTAGGGTACCTCAATTCCATTACTCAACTAACAATAACACGTAAGCACATCCATAATCCTGATATCCTTACATTTAGTTCCTAATCAGTTACTTTCTTCCTAACATGAGTACTATGAACTATCAATGCAAATCCTACATACTCCCATTAACTCTTGAATTTATTTTAAAGCACCAAACCAAATGTTCCTATTTCCCTTTTCAAAACCATCTAACATAATATCATCTTTTCCATGCAAACATCATACAAAGTTAACCTAATTCTTTTCCTTTTAAGTTAACCATACGTGCCTACAAACCACTCATGCATATTCATACTCAAGAGGAAGCCAATAATAGGGAGTAGCATCATTTCCATTAAGAACATCTACCATAAAGCTAATATGTTCATTTAACATTCTCTTTACATCCATAGGTACACATAAGATAATCTAATAATGTTACTCATTCATTCAATTGTTTCCTTCCAATCCCAAATTACATACATAATAAATATCCAATTACAACATAAGTGTTACAATGATTAAAACAATAATAACCTACTATATTATATCATGATCACAACCTCCTACAAGTTCTATCACATATGATTACAAGATACATAAACATGTTACATAGTCTCTTTACAATTACATCTTTCTCAAGATACAAAACACGATATCAATTCCTATTACATAGATTAATCTCCATAGATCCATCCACACAATGAGATAAGATATATCCATGTCCATGCATGCAAACATCCAATGAAGAACGTCACAATGGAAGAAGGCATCAAACCACCTGACCATGTGGAACTAAATAGGAACCACCCCCTATGCTAGGAGATGACATGGGGTTCCAAATCACACTCAAGATATAGGCTGACACCTAACAACCAAGGAACTCAACAAGACATCTACATGATAACAACCAATAACAATGAATCAAAACACATCATAGGGCTAAACACAAATCAATAAACACTACGATGCATAATCAACAATCAAGGCATAAGGATAATGGACACATGTAGGGAAGAGTGTCATCACATGCTAGCCTCATGTGGAATCTACCTTAATCTTGGAGCCAAACAAGGGAGGTTAGTTTACCACTCCAATGGTCTTCCCAACCATAGACCCCAAAAGCATCTCCTTAGGACCCACCATTGGGGCATACAACTCAAATTCATTATCTTGATTAAGTGAATCCTAATTTCCGAACCCAGTAATCAAATTATTACAGTTATCACCTGCAAATTAAAGATAAAATCTCCATGTGGTTCCATGATAGGTCTAGACCCTAAGAATCCTTACAAGGAATTTCTTAGAAGCCTATTGCTCATGACCCTGGTCCTACACATGCAAGAGCCCACTCTCCCTATCCATGGACCAAGACCTTAGGGTGAAACATAAATCACAATAACATCATGAAGGCTCCAATGAAATAAATCCATAGTCACAACATCATAGATACACATTAGAAGCATAACAATGAACTATAATGCCAACATACTAAAACAAGATCCTTCACCATCAAAAGTATAACAATAAGAAAGAGTACCGAATACACCATCTTACTCAATAATATGCAAATACAATCCTCAATAGTGAGGCACATCCATCCCACTGGAGCTCATATACAATCAACCTCAACAACAAGGCATTCTCCTTCCTGTTGGAGCTAATCAACATATAAGCACAAACCTCAATGACAAGGCATAAACCATCTTACTAGAGCACAAATAAATAATAAAATGAATGATACTAAACCATAAACATATCAGAGAAAACTCATGACAATCACAAAAAGCCTCTAGTACAAGACAAAATCCCAAAAATCATCACAAACTAACAAAATAATCAAAGACCCATATATAGCTCGTAGTTGAGTGCATCCACAAATCATAGTAGTGCATCTGTAGAACACAGTAGTGCATTCATTGAACATAACATCTCATCTACTGATCATAATGGCACATTGGCCTAACATAACAACACATTTGGATTTCGGAGTGGCACATATACTAGATTAAACAACACATACAATATATATGGTGTAGGTGCACCTCATCAACAAGAAAATCATGGATCTGAGGATGAATATTAAGACCCTAATATTTTTCTTAGTGTGTCTTGTGTTTATGCAAGTTTGTTTCATATATTCAATAAACCCCACCATGTGAACCCATGTCACCAATTAGGCAATTTGATAAGCCAATTGGGACAATGTGGTCAATAAGGGGTATTAGAATGTTTAGTTTTGTGTTTGATAGGTTTTTGAAATGTTTTGGGGGTGTTTGGTTGATCCAAGTGTGTGGATCCCCACCTTAGAAAGTTTGACAACATTTTGTGCAAAATTGCAACTTTTGAAAGTGCAACTTTTCAAAATGCAGTTGGGGAAGCCTTTCAATGGCTCCAAACTCCTCAAAAATAAGTTCACAACCATTGGAGAGTTTTATAAAACTTGTGGACACTATTCTCAAGGGGGTTGATGTTTTCGTTTGAAGTGGTGAAGTAAATAAACACTGAAATACTAAAGTTTTCCCAAAAATTCTGAGTTTGTAGTGATTGTACGTGTTTGTATGGATTGAATTGAGTCACACCATTCCTGGAGTAGATGGAGGAATTAACTAGATTTGATTTGGTGGTGGTCTGAGACATTGATTGTGTCTGTGTAGTGAGAACCCTCCATTTTTTTGACTATTACCCGGAAAGTAAGGGTTTGGCTAGGGTTTTACTTGAAAATGGCCATATCTTGCATCTCCTTCCTCTAGAAGTTAATTCCTTTGGTGGAGTGAAATATTGGTAAATTTAAATTAAGTTTTTTATGCATTTTTTAAGGGAATATTTGGTTGTGAGGAGAAAGAAGCAAAACTAGGTAGGCATCTCTATGTGACTACCTTAGGCAAATTTAGGACATTCATCACAAAAAATTATAGCGTTGGATTCTAGGCATGCAACCCTGGAATTAGAGGTTAATCATCATCCCCAACATTCTCATTAAGTTTTTTTTGTAGTTGGGATATCAGTAATGGGGGTTTCTTTGTAAATTAGGCCTAATTTCCCTAATTAGGTCTCTTGGCCTCTAAAGGTTTCAGACCCTGAAAGTGCAGATTTGAGCAAACCATTTTTGGGATGAGTGTAACTCCCAAAAGGGTATCTAGAATGGTGATTAGTTTTTTAGGGTGTGTGGAACATTTTGGACTTAAGATCAATTTTATTGCCAAAGAGGGCTACTAGCCTAGGGGGTAGGTTTCCAAAGGAGGTATAGGGGATTGGAGTCTAAACCCAAAACCAATGCTTGGACCAGTCTCTAATGGCCATAAATGAACCAATACCAAAATCCCCTAAGAGCAGGAGTCATCGGTGAGGTATGTTAGAGAAGTTGAGGCATTTACTCATCTTGAGTAGGCCCAAGCCTAGTGAATTTGTGAGTAGTTTCACCCAAGGTATGGAGTCATTCCTTGTAGGACCCTTGTGATCATTTGAGGGGTCAAAAGTCTAACCTTGTTTGGGATTATCCTTATATGTGTGGGTAGGGCTCTACATCAAGTGGTATCAGAGCATAGGAGTTTTCTTTGGATAGAAGGAGAAGACAAGATGTCAGAAGAAAATGGATCCCAATATGTCCCATCAAGGATGACCAATGCTGAGTTGAATGTCCTAGTGAAGAAGCCTATGGTAGAGAGAAGAGAAGTTGGGGCTAAGAATTAGGCCTTGAGAGATGAAATGGACTGGTTGAAGGACAGAGTGGAGAGGGGAGAGATAGACTCTAGAGATGTTGAAGAAGGGGATGAAGAGGAGATCCCTAGGTAGGAAGAACTAGAGGTTCCTGCAAACCAGAGACCCTTGATGAGTGTCCTCAAGTCCATGGAAAGAAGAAAAATGGATGTGAAGTTGGATTTGCTAGTATTTTCTAGTAAGATGGAATTGGATATTGTGATGGAGTGGATAGACTCCTTGGACAACTTTTTTGAAAGTGAAGACATACCAGAGCACTAGAGAGTGAAGATGGCCCAATCCAAAATGAAAGGGGTTGCACTGACTTGGTGGACCTTCATCCAAGATGAGAGGGTGAAAGAGGGAAAGAGAAAAGTGGCTACATGGAAGAAGATGATGGATTTGGTGAAGGAAGCCTATGTCCCAATGGACTATAATGTCCAATTACATAGAAGAAGACAAAACTTGAAGCAAAAGGAGATGGATGTGAGTTCCTATACAGAGGAGTTCATGAAGTTATGTGTGAGGACCAAGGTGAAAGAGAGTGAAGATGAGAAGGTGGCAAGATATCTCAATGGGTTGAGATTTGCAATCTAAGAAGATTTGAATCTCCACACCCCGAAGATAGTCCAAAAGTTCTTTCAATTGGCACTCAAGGTGGAGGAGAAGTTGAAGAGAAGGTAGGAACAAAATGGTAGAGGTAAAGGGAGATATCAAAGAGGGGGAAGAAGCCCTTTCAGAGGTAGGGGAAATGGTTTTGGATACCAAGGTGACTCTAGCCAAGAAGGAAATACAAGAGAGAGCAATTACAACCAAGGAGGGGGCTACAATCCAAGAGGGAACTTTAGGGGTAGAAGACCACCCTCTAGAGGAAGATCCCAAGGCAGAGGACCTCCTAGATGCTATAACTACAACCAAGAAGGTAACATGGCCAATAGGTGTTCAAAGAAGGCTTATAGCTCCATGGGAGAAAGGAGAAGCAATTTCATGTAGGAATTTAATTGTCAAAGTGTGGCAAAAGTAAACACCTATAAAAGTGTTAATGCTCCTGATAGCTATGGATATCCTAAAATAGGAGAGCCTCTAATGACGAGGAGAGCAGTAACCACCATGAAGATACCTGAAAAGGAGCCTACAGAAAGGAAATCTCTTTTCAAAACCACTTGCAAGGTAGGAGGAAAGGTAAGCAAGGTCTTGAAAGACTCTGGATCCACTAAAATTTTTGTATCACTTGAAATGGTAGAAAAGTTTAAACTTAGAAGGTTGCCTCATCCTTACCCCTGCAAGGTCTCATGGCTCACCCAAGATCAGCAAGAAGTGGTAGAAGAGCAGGATTGGGTGGAGATTTAGATTGGATCATACAAGGATAGATTGCTATTTGATATAGCCAAGATGGATGCGTGCCATCTCTTATGTGGGTGACCATGGCAGTATGACTTTAAAGCTCATCATGATGGGGTGAGAAACACCTATTCAATCACCAAGGATGGTAAGGTGATAGAACTCTTACCTTTGATAGAGGAAGAGATGGAATCAAAAGGGAAAGATGCCAAAGTGCTGATGGTAGAAGGAAAATAGTTCATGAAGGAGATTGCAGAGAAAGGTGTAGTTTTCTAGGCCCTGATTCCTAGTACCAAGGTGACAAGGAAAGAGCAGTTTGTAGAAGAGAAAGAAGGAGGACAAAAGCACATGGACCTTGTGGTTAGACAGTTGCTTCATAAGTACAAAGGCATCATCTCAGATGGAATGCCAAGATCCCTACCACCAGTGAGAGACATTAGTCATTGCATAGATCTGATCCCTGGATCTACTCTCCCAAACAAAGAATCATACAAACTCATTCCAAATCAGAATGCAGAAATGGCAAGTTAGATTGAAGAGTTGCTTTAATCAGGCCTAATTGGAAAGAGCTTAAGCCCATGTAAAGTACCTACTATCCTTGCACCCAAGAAAGAAGGCACTTGAAGGCTTTGCATAGATTCAAGGGCCATCAACAAGATAACTATAAGGTATAGGTTCCCAATCCCTAGGATAGAGGATTTTCTTGATTACTTTGAGAATGCTAAATATTTCACCAAAATGGATCTAAGAAGTGGATGCCATCAGATTAGGATAAGGCCAGGGGATGAATGGAAAAACAATTTTAAAACCAATGAGGGGTTATATGAGTGGAAAGTCATGCCATTTGGATTTTCCAATGCCCCTAGTACCTTTATGAGTTTGATGAATGAGGTCTTGGTGGAATTTATAGGCAAATTGTCATAGTATACCTAGATGATATCTCAATCTTCAGTCACACAAGGGAAGAGAACCTCAGAAACATAGATATGGTTCTCAAGAGGTTGCATGAAGATAAACTAATGATCAATTTGGATAAGTGTTTTCTCATGCAGGAGGAAATCATCTACTTGAGCTTTGTAATCTCACAAGGTGAGTTGAAAATGGATGAGGAGAAGGTAAGTGCCATACTATCTTGGCCAACAGCTAAGACTATGAATGATGTCTGGAGCTTCCATGGTTTAGAAACTTTTTATAGGAAGTTCATAAGAGGATTTAGTCATGTTTGTGCACCCATGCTTGATACCATAAAGGGAGGACAAAAGTGCAAGTTTAGTTGGACCAAGGAGACAAATGATTATTTTGAAACCTTGAAGAAGAAAGTTGCAGAACAACTAGTCCTTGCCCTACCAGATTTCAACAAGATATTTCAGGTGGAATGTGATGAAAGCCACATGGCTATTGAGTCAGTGCTTAGTCAGGAAGGAAGGCCTATTTCTTTTTTTAGTGAAAAGATAAATGATGCTAAGAGGAGATACTCATCCTATGACTTGGAGATGTATGCTTTGGTTAGTCTTTGAAGAAGTGGAGGCACTATTTATTTCCTAAGTAGTTCATATTTTTTTACTGATAATCAGGCACTCAGTTTCATAAACAGTCAAGAGAAGTTAAACCACCAATACATGAAGTGGGTAGAGACCCTACAAGCCTTCACCTTCACCCTCAAACACAAGAAGGGGGTCAAGAAAAAAGTTGTTGATGCTTTGAGCTGAGGGGTCTTAATTGTCAACCAAATCAAGATGGAGAGTGTTGGTATTGACTCCTTGAAGAATATGTATGATGCTAATGAAGACTTTGGAGAGATATACAAGGTATGTGAAACTTTTGGTGAGAGGTATCATATTGAGTTTTCTGAATTTATGATACAAGATGGATTGTTATTCAAAGGAGGACAATTATGTATTCCTAAGTGTTCCATGGGGTTAAATATAATTAGGGAGAAGCATTGCGGAGCTATGTTAGGTCATTTTGGCCTTGACAAGACCCTAGACCTTGTGAAGAGACACTATTACTAGCCCAAGTTGTAGAAATATGTAAGGAAGTTTGTGGAAACATGTGTAATATGTCAGAAAGCCAAAGGGAAGTCCACTAATGTAGGTTTGTATCAGCCCTTACCCATTCCTTCTAGGCCATGGGAGAGCATAAGTATGGATTTTGTGTTGGGTCTTCCTAGGACAAGGAGGGGATTTGATAGTGTCTTTGTAGTGGTGGATAGGTTTAGTAAAATGGCTCATTTCTTGCTATGTAAGACTTCTTGTGATGCCTCATATGTTGCAGACCTATTCTTCAAAGAAATAGTCTGGATACATGGATTGCCTCTAAACATTGTTTCAAACAGAGATGTGAAGTTTATAGGTCACTTTTGGAGGACCCTTTGGAAGAAGTTGGGATCTAACCTAGCTTTCTCATCAGCCTACCATCCTCAAATGGATGGACAAACTGAAGTTGTCAATAGGTCATTGGGATACCTATTAAGATGTTTTATAAGGTAACATGGAGAAAAGTGGGACAATATACTGTCAAAAGCAGAGTTCTCATACAATGACACCATAAGTAGAAGCACTGGGAAGTCTCCTTTCCAAATTGTGTATGGCATCCACCCAAGGGGTGTATTGGAGTTAAGGGATTTTCCTAAAGAAGAGCTCATTAGTGCAGACAGTGAAGCTTTTGCATTAGCCATTAAGGAGGTACATGACCAAGTGAATTCTCATCTCCAACAATCTACAATGAAGTACAAGGCTTATGCTAACAAGAAAAAGAGGGATGTGCATTTTAGTGTTGGGGATTTGGTATGGGTACATTTGAAGGAGAGACTCCCAAAGGGTAAGCACACCAAACTCATGCAGAGGAAGATTGGACCATGTCAGATTTTGAAGAAATTTAGAAAAAATGCCTATGAAATCCAACTTCCTCCTAATCTTGGATTATCACCCATTTTTAATGTGTGTGATCTTACACTTTTTAGAAGTAGTGACAATGAAGTGGAGGAACCAATATAGGTTGCAACAAACAATGACATTCCAAGGCATGAATCACCTCAGTTGAGCAAAGTGTTAGACACTAGAGTCACAAAGAAGACAAGGAACAAGGAGTACATTGAGTACTTGGTGGCTTGGAAGGACAAACTAGACTCTGAGGCAATTTGGATGATAGATAAACAAATTTCCAACCATGGTACAGACTTACAAACTCTGATATCAAGTGGGCTTGAAATATCTTCTTCCGGGGAGTATAGTGTAGGTGCACCTCATCAACAAGAAAATTATGGCTCCGAGGATGAATATTAGGACCCTAATAGTTGTCTTAGTGTGTCTTGTGTTTATGCAAGTTTGTTTCACATATTCAATAAACCCCACCATGTGAACCCATGTCACCAATTAGGTAATTTGATAAGCCAATTGGGACAATATGGTCAATAAGGGGTAGTAGAAGGTTTATTTTTGTGTTTGGTAGGTTTTTGACATGTTGTAGGAGTTTTGGGTTGATCCAAGTGTGTGGATCCCCACCTTAGAAATTTTGACAACATTTTGTGCAAAATTGCAACTTTTGAAAGTGCAACTTTTGAGTACAAAAGTGCAACTTTTCAAAATGCGGTTGGGGAAGACTTTAAATAGATCCAACCTCCTCAAAATTTGGTTGGAAACCATTGGAGATTTGTATAAAACTTGTGGAAATGATTCCCAAGGGGGTTGATGTTTTGGTTTGAAGTGGTGAAGCAAATAAACACTGAAATACTGAAGTTTTCTAGAAAATTCTGAGTTTGCAGTGATTGTACGTGTTTGTACAAATTTAATTGAGTCACACAATTCATGGAGTATATTGAGGAATGAACTAGATTTTATTTGGTGGTGGTCTGAGACTTTGATTGTGTCTATATTTTGAGAACCCTCCATTTTTTTACTATTACCCAGAAAGTGAGGGTTTGGCTAGGGTTTTACTTGAAAATGGCCATATCTTACATCTCCTTCCTCTAGAAGTTAATTCCTTTGGTGGAGTAAAATATTGGTCAATGTAAATTAATTTTTTCATGGGTTTTTTCAAGGAAGATTTAGTTGAGAGGAAAAATAAGCAAAACTAGGTAGGCATCTATATGTGACTACCTTAGGCAAATTTAGGATAGTCATCACAAAAAATATAGCGATGGATTCCAAGCATGAAACCTTGGAATTAGAGGTTACTAACCATCCCCCACATTCTTATAAAAAAAAAATTCAGTTGGGATACTGGTAATGGGGGTTGCTTTGTAAATTAGGCCTAATTGCCCTAATTAGGTCTCTTGTCCTCTAAAGGGTTCAGACCCTGAAAGTGCAAATCTAAGAAAACCATTTTGGGGATGAGTGTAACTCCCAAAAGGGTATCGGTAATGGTGAGTAGCTTTTTAGGGTGTGTGGAACATTTTGGAGTTAAGATCAATTTTATCGCCATAGAGGGCTACTAGCCTAGGGGGTAGGTTTCCAAAGGAGATATAGGGAATTGGAGTCTAAACCCATAAAAAATGATTGGACCAATCTCTAGTGGCCATAAATGAACCAATACCAAAATCCCCTAAGAGTAGGAGTCACCGGTGAGGTATGTTAGAGAAGTTGAGGCATTTACTCATCCTGAGTAGGCCCAAGCCTAGTGAATTTGTGAGTAGTTTCACCCAAGGTGTGGAGTCCTTCCTTGCAAGACCCTTGTGATCATTTGAGGGGTCATAAATCTAACCTTATTTTGGATTATCCTTAGATGTGTGGGTAGGGTTCTGCATCAATATATTTTAGCTCATACACCCAATTTGTAGCGTATATATGGTAGGGACTAAGAACTCAGAAAAATGGAAATAAAGACTCACAATTGAATCAGAAGATTCACTAAGGGATAAATTATGATTCAAAACCAATCCATGAGAGATGCAATAAGGAATATATCTCAAGGAACAAGTAAAAATCTCAACAATCAGCCAAAGTAAGGGCATAAGATTTATTCTCAAATGCCACAAGATCTCATGACATAACTCAAAGTAACTAAATAAAGGCTTTGAATAGGGAAAACATTCATTCCAAATACACATGAAAGAATGGAAAAAAAATTCACTCTTCCTAGACCAAGATGAGAATTCACAGCAAACTAAAGCATTCATAGAATAATCACAAAGCCATTCACGACAAATTACCAGGCAGATAAAAAAATAAATAAAAACAAATGAAATATATATAATTTAATCCTCAATATAAATAGCATAACTATACAACATTCAATTTTCTACATTATTTATCCCATTCCCGCATAAAGCATTCAAGCATGGAGAAGACATATCTTTTCCAAAAAGTCAAATGCATAGAGAAACAAAATCAACGGACCTGGACAATAGAAGTTATGTCAAAAGAGAGCTGATGATGAGCAATCCAATTACCAAATATCCAACAAGCTTCAACAATCCATCCTAGCTCCAAATCGAAACCAAAATCTCGAGCAACATTCAAAATTCTCCAAAGCCGCAAAAAAATCAATTCAAAAGCTCACTCCAACAAATGCTCAAAAATCCAATAAATAAAATCTCATTCAAAAACTATTGAATAATACCAACCAATAAAAATATTCCAATAAACTATATTCTATACCAACCCCCTTCCAAAAATTGAGGTAAGAATATAAAATAATATTATCTACTTACCCTCAAATCTCAACCAATAAAATAATAGGGTAGGTATAAACATAATATTTAATTACTCAATTAGTAACAAGAGAATGTAATAATATAATAACCTATAATAATAAATCAAAGCCCAATAAAATAAATCAAAGACAATATAAATAAATGCTCTAATTAAATATAAAACCACAAATAATATAATTAAATAAACAAACAATTAAATAATAATATCCCCACAATCAGAACTCGCAAGACGACCAATCATAACAAGGGGAAGGTACATAAATAAATAAATAACCAATAAATAAAACAAGGAAAATAAATAAATAAATAATCAAAATAATAAATAACTAGATAAACAATAAATAAATAAATAAATAGACAATAGAAAAATAAGCAAAATGGATAATAAATAAGTAAATGCACTCACAAACATAAATACACATCTTGTAATTAAACAATAAATAAGTAAATAATAATCCAATAAATCAAAAGCTTAAATAATAAATATTCAATTAAACATTAGACCATAAAATAAAAATAATATAAAATAATCAATTAAATACAAATTCATGAAATAAACATCAATAAATAATAATTCACACATTAATATCAAATATTAATGCCATCCATTAATTTAATTTAATACTAAATAAACTATACAAATTGATTAATTATTAATTAATAAATCAATAAATAATAAATAAATAACCATTTTACAATAAATAAATAATTAGATAATCAATTATTTAATTGATTAAACATCAAATAAATATCAAATAATCAATTAAACACTAAATAAACCAAATAAATAAATAGCCATGCTATATAATACATTAATAAATCATATTAATCTGATTATTAATTAAATAATAACCACATCACCTCAAGCAACTCTACAAAAAGGATCAAACACTGACATAAGACTCTACCCACCAACTTGTGCCGCAACACAAAATTGACAAGGTGAACAACATATTCCTAGAGTATGAGCGGGAAACACATGCCATCTCCAACAACTTGCCATTGGGATAAAGACACGCTCAGATCTATAAGACCAGGTGGAGTCAATGCATGGTATCTGCAATCCTACATCTACCATTAAACACAATACAACATATATACAAAACATATACATCATAAATGATTAGGTAAGTGATAGAGAATCGCAACATCATATCATGCTTGCAATGAGTGGTATGACAACATCTCTAATTATGAATACACTAAAAGAAAATCACAATCATCATAACGTCATGTAGTGCCCCTCCTTGACCCATTCTTTGTGGCACTCTTAATCGACTTGTCTAAATTCTTATTTGATGTTTGGGTTAAGATTAGGACTTCATGTGTTTTCGGTTACTCATTTCAATGCTTAACATTAGGTGGACGTATGTTGCTTTGATGATTATATGGATGATGATTCTGTCTTGCTGACTATGTGATCTGATGGATTTATATGCTGATGTCTCTTACATACATTCATGTCATTGATGGATTATACATACCTCACTATGTTGTGAGATTATATTGATTATGCATTGATGATGATGACTTAGATGTACTAACCTAAATTTTGAGTACATATGATGAGATGATTTCATGAGATGTTTGATTACTATTTGAATATTGTTTGACTGTCTTCATGGAGAATCAACATCACATCACTCATTGCGAGCAGGATGTGTCGTTGCAAAATTCTACCACTTTCCTATTATATGTATATGCATGTATTTATGCCTTGTGGTTGCGGGACTTGCAGGTACTAGACACCTATTCCTCTTGGGTTTCCAGGTTCAGGCTCCTCCTGGCTTCACAGGTGTGAGCATGTCCTTATCCCAATGGCAATATGTGGTTTCAGAGTTGATGTCAGTTCCCCTCACACACTCTAGGTCTAAGTTGTCACTTGTGTGTCGTTAGTGTTAGCGTGATTCACCATGCTAGCTTGGTCACCTTGGTTGTGAGTATGTGGTATAACTTGGTTATTTGATTATGTGGTTATTGATGTTGAATTAATTATTTAAATATTAATTGGTGATTATATAGTCAGTAATGTGCATTTTGATTTATTGGATTTAATGGCTTTACTTTTTTAATTATTTGATAGTTAATATTTATTATTTAGGGTTGCCTAAGTTTTTATTTAATATTTATTGTTCATAGTTTAATTTATTTAGTTATGTTTATTCATTGTTTATTATTTATTTTATTTATTTAGTGTTTTAATTTAATTAACATTTAATGTTTATTGTTTAATTATTGTGTACCCTTGGTTATTAATTTATAACCCCCCCTTGATTAATTTAATTAGCATATGTTTTATTTATTTATTATAGCTTGATTTAATATTATATTGGGGAAAATATAATAGCTTAAAATAATAATATAAATCCCCATTAAATATATTAATATGTTAATATATATTATTAGTATTCTCCCATTGTTTTAAAACCCCATTGACTAAAAAGTCAAATGGGAAGTAAAAATATAATCTTAAATATTTGGGAGACATATTTCAAAATGAAATATTCCCATTGGTCAAAATGGAGGTTAGGGTTTTGAGTTATTCTTTTGGTTAATTTATGTCTTGGCAGAGAAGTTTTTGGGGTTCTTCTTCCTCTCTTATCTTGCAATTTTTCCCTCTGCAAATTTTGGCTTTTGGGGTAGCTTGGGTTTGGCTGTTGGATGTTTGAGGATTTCTGGAAGCTCTTCTTCAACCATCTTCCTTCCATCACATAGGACAAAGGTCGATTTCTTCAATCCCTTGTATTTTAGTTTTAAAAATTTATGTATGCTCTATGTCTATGCGTGTGATTTTGGGTGTCAGGTAAAGGATTTCCATTTCATATAGTTTCATACACAGTTTTTCAGAAATATTTGGGAGAAGATTATATTATATGTGGTTGTTTGTATAGTTGTTTTCAAATATTTATCTTCTCCCTGCAATTTGTCATTCACAACATTGTATTTTTCTGGGTTTGTTCATTTATTTTTCCCTGAGAATGGAGTGTTTCCTAGTTTAGATTCATTATCTATCAATGTTGGTTGAGAGATTTGTTTTTAGTTTTAGGGAGGGGTTCCCTATGAGTCTCCATTCTATCTTTGTCGTAAGGAGATCTCACAAAGACTCCATTTTTATTGTTTTGTCCATTCAATCATTTTCATCCATCTGGGTGGAGCTGGTTGCGATTGGATGGAGTTTTAAGAGTCATGAATTTTTCTATTGTGAAGAGTTGAGCTCTCTACGAGCTTTTGTATGCTATTGGTTGTGTGTTATGCTGAGAGCTTAGTTTTTGAAAATCTCCATCTATGCTTTGTTAAACTTTATTTTGATTTTCCATAGGTATCTCTATGGTCTAGGCGATCTCATACATGTTATTTTTATAGACCATAGCTTAGTCTTTGATTTTTATTTTCGATCGCAAATTCCTTGTGTCGGAGACTGTATTTTTGTATATGCTCTATAGTTGTAAATGTGTGAATTCACTCTATATATGCATGACCTTGCATCATGAATGTGTGATCCAACTATTTAAATGTGTGACCCTTCCTTTTGTATGCGTGATCGAGTCATGTATATGCGTGAATATTGGATAAATGTGTGACTAAAACTTGTTTATGCATTGTCCAGTTTGGTATATGCATGGTCACAGAGGGTATATGCATGGACCCTCTAAGTATATGCTTGACCCAGTAGGGTAAATGCATTGTACTTCTATGTTTTCATGTTTGGGACCTATTTTGCTCAATCTGTCTTGGAATGTTTGAAAGTTTCTTGTACCAGAGGCTTGATTTTGAGGTCATTGATGTTTCCAGATCTTCACTTGTTCAATATTTTCCTCATGAATTATTTTATGCTCCTTTTGTACATAGATTACTTGGTATTATTGCTTTGGACTCTCCTCATGTTGATGTGTCCTAGGAGGGGACTACATTTTATAGCTGTTTTGGCCCAGCAAGTGAATAGGCCTTGTTGTAGTTTTGTTTACATATTCATAACAAATTTTGATGGCCTTGTTGTGGCCCTTGATACATGTACTACTTTTCCATGAGGCTCCTTAATGCTATTTGAGTTTTTGGTCTTTATGTGTGCATGTGTATGTATGAGTTTATTGGTTGTGATACATTGATTATGATTTTGCATCATTTTGGATTTAGGGACTCGAGGGGTTTATTTTTGTTTTGGGTCCATGTAGGCGGAATGGGATTTCATGTGATGACCGGAGTCATGAGAGATATCTGGATATGCCTTCCATCTAGACTGCCAAGGAACATGGAGGTTTTCCTTATTGTAAACAAGTGACAACATTAATAATAAATTTATGGGTTGGGAAAACTTCACTAGTCAAGATAATTAATAGTTATGGACCCCATGACTTGATCCTAGGAAGGATGTTTTAGGATAAGCATGGGAAAACCACTGCGGTGGTAAGTCAATCTCCCTTGGTTCTCTCATAGGTTGAGATGTCTCCACATGGCTATCGGGTTTGTGTTATGCCTTGTAGGGTTGTGTTTGGCACTATTTTATGGGAGGATATCATGTGATGACACTCCACTCCTACATGTGTCCCTTTGTTGATTGCATTTTCATTTCATGCCTTGATATTTTGTAGCCTCTAGGAGTTTCTTACTTGTGGTGATCATGGTTGGTTAATGCTTGAGAGTTCTTGTTGTGGTCTTGTTCCTTTAGACTTAAGTGTCAGCCTAGATGTAGAGTGTGGGTTGGGACCTTGCATCATGTACTAGCATGGGGGGTGGTTCCTTGTAGGTTCCACATTTGTCGAGTGGTTGGTTATTTTTACCATTGGGGTTTTTCCTTTTTTGTTTTATTGTCTTGTGTGGCTATGGATATTCATCATGATGGATTATGGATGTTCATTGCAGTAGATTGATGTGTTGTAAATATGTATATGAGATGTAAACACTTGTAATAGTTGTAGGCGATCCTTGTAGTAGATGAGCTAAGATCACCATGTAATGATTATGTGTATGTAAATGCATTGTTGACTCTTAATGATATCTTAGCCTAGATAAATGATTGTAGATGTAATGTGACATAGATATGTGATGCAACATGATGTATGGTTCATACTCTTAATATGAAAAGGAGATGTTCTCTACTCATTGCTATTTCATTATGTACTTATGTGGACAATGGACTTAGATCATGATAATGGATTAGTAACATTAGAATAAAATGATATGTAATTAGGAGTGTTATATATATATATATATATAATGATCCTTAGTTAAAAGATAAGAAAACTAAATAGAATACATGGCTGAAACCATAGTATGGTAATAGAACCTTATGTATATGGAGTGGTTGTAATGTAACGCATTTAAAGATAAAGTAAAATAGATTCATGTGTTGTATGATATTTGTTATGGTTTGGATTAGGATTATGACATTGGTAGTCATGCTAAGTTATGGTAAAGAGGAATTGAGTAAATATGTTATAATGGTGGAAGTTACACTAGGATTTGATTATAGTTGTGGTAGAAGTATTAGGTTGTGCTGTATGTGTCTCATAGCTTGTGATATAAAAGTGGATCAGATTCCTTGTACTATTTTATTGTAAATGGATGTCTTTTATGTATGAGTAATTATGATAGTTTAGAATGAATTAACTTAATAGATGGATACCTCTAATACATGGTTGTGATAGGGTAGTTGGTAGAAGACGTTTAGCCTAAGAAAAGAACTAGATGGTGTTAGTTGATGTAAATTAAGGTTATGCCTTCAATTTGGAAATGAATAAGAGTATATCTTATTTCACCTTAAGTTTTTATTGGATCGGGTTCATGTAGCTAATAGATTTACGATAAAATGTAATTGGAATGAATGAATTTATGTTAATGGTGATTGATCAAGTAAGCAAAGGAATATAAATTTAAATTATGTTTTTGGGTATTTGGAAATAATATGGAAAAGGATTCTATGCGTGTGGATAAGGTTAATGTATGGAAAGTGAATGTTAAACTATAACATGTGTATGATGATATGAATTGCTCATATGGGTGTGTTGAAAGAAAGAAAGCATGAGTATAATATAATAATGTAATTTTATATACAATAAAAATGCATGGAAAAAAATGATCATATCTAGGAGATAGAATCATAATATGGTTAGTAATTGTTGTTATGTCTTTGGTTGCATTGCCATGTTAAGATATTATGCTCTTCATAATGAAAGTTTAAATAAGGATATCCCTATAGTCTCTTGCATTATGCATAAGAATACATGAAGTGTTTGATCAACATCCTATGAGAATGTTAGGGGTTAATCGAAATATATTTATGTGATAAGGAAGAGATAATCATGGTAGTTACATTAGGTTCCTAAGGGGGTTGTGTTGGCTAAGGACTTTTAGGAACGTTTGGATTAGGCAATAAAATGAAAATTAGAATAAGGGGGTCAATATTATATTTGGAATTATGTAGCCTAAGAGATAAAAGGAATGCACCATGAGAAATAGTTAATGTGTAATGTATATGTGCCTAGACAGGGTAGAGAAACATCATGGTTGCATATCCTTGAATAGGAAATCAATGATAGATTAGAGTGCAACAATGATCATGTAGTTGCATCTCATGAATGGACAACTAAGTAGGTTGCATATGTGTATGTGAATGGTATGAATGGAATAGTAATGAGGATTAGTAAATAGATGTTTCTGAAATTAAGTAATGACATTAATATACCCTAGTGAGTAGTGTAATAAATGTATGTTGCTATTCCACTTGTGTAAATGATGTATGTATTATGTGTATGGATGCATGCACTTAATGTCAATGGTAATGCATGTTAATGTTAGTTACATGTTAAAGAATGTCAATTATTTGTTACAATGATATTGATTGTATCATTAGTTGATTAAACAAAAAAAAATCCCATTTGAGGTTAGATCAGCACAAGTTCTCTAGGGTATTTTGGTGGGCATTACATGTCAACTCAATCATCATCATAATCATGGAATAGGGTTAGCATAATCAAGATGTCCTCATAACCTCATAAGCAATATAATTGATAAATTAATAATGAGTGCATCTAGATCGTTACACATAAGTGTGATCATCATATTAGTCCACAACATAATTTCATCTACATAAATCATAATGAATCCACTAATGTCAAAGAGACTATTAGTATAAGAGTGAGATAGATATATTAGGACACACACAACCTAAAGGTGTTTATCACACCCTCTCAAAAGGACGAGTCGGGGAGGGGCACTACATAAAATTTGAATTATAATTTGCATACACACTTAGATCTGAAAACAAAAATCAGAATTAAAGGTGTAAGGAGTTGGGCTCACAAAAATTTAAAAGGGAAAATTTGATTTGGCAATTTGCAACATAGAAGGAGAAATCACCAAATCAATTTTCACTTTAGAGGGAGGAATTCCTTTACATTCAAAATAGGGGAGGAATCCACTAGATTCAGTCACAAATTAGATAAGGACTGAATACTAAGTGGATTGATTGATTATGATGTGTTTTTCCCTCTTTGGTAAGTTGAAATGCTGATTTAGGGTAAAATGCTGAAATTGGAGACAAAACTAAGAAAATACTGATCTAAAAGTTCGATATTTTGTTGTGCACCTGGATTTGAGTAATATAAGATGATTCAGATTTTCTATACAAAAATTCCTTGAAAAAGCAAGGACCTTGACATGGCAACATGGTCCTCCAAATTTTTCGCACACAAAAAATGGTTGTCTCTGTGTATGAAGCTTATTTTGAAAAGTACAACTACATAGCTATTTCCTGCACAAATAAAGAAAGGGGAATAGGTTGGGAATAGGGGATTGCCTTAGGTCAAACCCCAGTTTTGAAATTAACCATGAAATTGGGATAAATGTAATTGAAATGATTGAAAGGAAATGTTCTCCTTTTGAGGGAGATGTTGAATTATAACTAAAAATTGAATGACTATACCTCCTTGTGAAGTTTTTCTTTCCTCCACATGGAATTAGGGTTTGATGAAATAGGATGTATATCTCCACTTCAATGCATGAATCCCAACTTTATTGCTACTCCAAGGCTTGAAGGAAGACTAAAGATGCTCAATTTCTCTTGAGTTCTTGAATGCTTGATCTCTTGTGTGCTTGAATGCTTCTTGATTTTTCATGATAGATGTTCAAATGAGAGGGAAAATCCTCTTTATATACTTGCCCATTGAGAAAATTAACTAATGTTTTGACATGAGTCGACATAGAGAGGGAAATATTGCTCAAATTTGAAATGTGAAAAAGGGTTTAAAGAGGGCCCATTTTAGGGAGGACCATGGTGCCATGCTGTGGTCCTACCCTATTTTGGGTCAGGATCAAGGTGCCTAAGGGATGCCAAATAGGGGTTTTGATGTTTCAGATATGTATGAGCATAATTAGGTCTTCAATCAAGCCAAGGGGCACAAACATTAAGGTGAAGGCCCAAAAGCGGTCAAAATTGCAAGGGGTACAATTTTAGGATGCTACAAGAAGCATAATACATTGCGACAACATCTTGTTGTACTAAATTCATGTGGATGAAGTAAACTCTTAGAGATATTAAGTTGAAGTATGATGAGACAATTCCTATTATATGTGATACTACAAGTGAAATTAACATTTCAAAGAATCTGGTGATGCATTAAAGACTAAACACATTTAAATCTGGTATCATTTCTTAGGAGAAAAAGTTTTAAAAAATAAGTTAGATTGGAGTATGTACCCACTAAGGAACAAATTACAGATATCTTTACTAAGGCTTTGGGAAAGGATACTTTTGAGTATCTCTAGTAGAAGTTAGGGGTTATTGCTCCTCTTTCTTTGAAATAGATGTATTCAAGTGATGGATTTTTTTAGGGGGATATTTAAATTTAATCTTTTGTCTTTTGGATTGATGTGGTTGCTGCTCTCAGGGGGAGCAGTGCTATGTGTAGTTGGAGATGGAGTGTTGCATTTATCAGAGTTTATATCTAAAAGAAGGAGAGAGAGATATTATTGGTCTTGTTTGCACCCTTTTTACTTGATATCAAATAGGGAGAGAGAGATACTAGGACATGTTCATTTGGTTTGTGTAATGTTTTAGTTTAGTTTTATTGTGCTAGTTTGATCGACAAGTGAAGTTATGTCGTTCTATGTTTAGTGTTGTCGACTGGTTTCATTTCTGGTTGATTGAGGGGGTGTATCTTGTTTGGATCATGCTCCTTTGGTCTAGATATATATTGGAGGTCTATCTTGAATGTTGATATGGGTCTCACCATGGCGTGTGTAGATCCACATTATGTATTTTGCATTGAAGGATGTTTTTGGGCTTAATGTGCTTTATTGTTTATCTACAAGTTTCATCTAATGCCAACTTTGGAGGATGTGTTATTGTGTATGGTTCATTGGAATAATTTTAAAAGGGTGTGTTGTGATTTTTTTGGATCCTCTTTATGTCCTGGAGTGGAGCGAATTTGGTATTTCTAGTTTGAGTGGCCTAACTGATGTAATATTATATATTTTGTCGGTGGCCAACCTAGTTGAGGGTTTTACTAAATAATATTGTATATATAGATATGTGGTTGTATGAGTTTATTTGTGGAGTCTGTGTGAATTTATTTGAAGTATATGTGAAGGCTATGCAAGAAGATTTGGTGCAAAAGTTAGTTTGTGAAGAGCTTTGATGATGATATTTTCAGTGTGATAGTGTTTTGAGACAGTGGATGATGTTAGATATGTTTTCCATGATATTGGTCACTTGACAAAGTGGTTTAAGGATAATTTCATGATTAGGAGATCTTGTTCATTTCAATTCATCTATTCACTATAGCTACTAGAAGACAATGAGTTTCTTTTGGTAGCTTGTGCAATCCTTTTTATTGTGCTCTGAGACAATAATTTTTAGTAATGCAAGTCCTTTGTATCTTTTTTTATATTAAATATAGAGTAAGGAACTTATATAGAGTATCCTGTAGAATCTGATACAAAAATTAATAGAGACTATATAAAGAGCATGACTTTGGATCTACATGAGTTCGACTAGTAGTATATAACAAACCAACAAAGTATGATCACCATACATGACAAAAAATATTTACATTATTCTAACAGACCTGATAGTTACTAACACATACTATGACAATTACATTATATGATTTCATAAAACTCAAAATATCAACTATGACATATACATATCTTAGAGGAAAACAAATGATCCAACCAAATATAGTAGCCATATACATCAAACTACAAAATTGGGAGCCAAGACTGCACTCATGCATCAGGTATCCAACCAAGAGGTCCACCCCATAGGACCTTCCATCCATATGGTTGTTCTAGGATCTGGGATCACTCCAACATCCATATTATTCCATCCTCCGACCTTCATTTATTTCTTTCATGATAGCTTCTAGTGCACTAACAAAGGGGGTCCTTTCATTGTTGAGCTTAGTTCAGGTGTACCCATGGGAGAGCTTTGACATATAGATTTGCATAGTTCCATCCTTAATGAATCTCTCAAATTTCTTAGTAGCTAGCCTCATCATGAGTATCACCTACAGATCAACATAGTAAAATATGAGTCTCCTAAGAGACTCAGTAAGTGTTCTATCCCTATTCTAAAATTTAGCCTCATTTAAAAATTTCCAAATGATCCAAAGAATTTCACAAGAATAGCCCAAAAAAGATTACTATCCTTCTTAATGCCTCTAATAAATCTATTAAGAACATCAACATGATAAAAACCATTATTAAAGTTAATCCTAACCATATTCCAAACCTCTTTAGCAAACATGCAGTTAAAAATGATATGCATTGTTTCAAGGTGTGCACCCTTGGTCTCATTATGTTGTGCAGTGAAACGCTCGAGTTTGTGACATGGCTTAACTACCTCATGTGGATTCCATAAGTATAGTGGTTGTATTAGGCATTAATAGGTTGATCTTTTGGTGCAATGGAAACCACACTTGTAACAAGTGGTATCAGAGCTTGGTCACAGGTTAAAACCCCTTGCTTGCGCCGGGGGGGGTTGTTGCAAGGTGTGCACCCTTGGTCTCCTTGTGTTGTGTAGTGTAACGCTCGAGTTTGTGATATGGCTTAAACACCTCCTATGGATTCTATAATTCCATTGGTTGTATCGAGCATTAATAGGTCGATCTTTTGGTGCAACAACAACTGCACTTGTAACATGCATAATAGTTTTGGTAGCTCTACAAAGATATAGTAATGCCATTTTGATTGTCTCTAATAGGTAGTACCTGCAACATAAAAAGTCATTTAAAGAGCTTATTTTTAGGAGGGATAATAGAGTGCCAGTGAGAAGGAAAAAATTCTACCAAACATCATTAGAGTACTGAATATTCTATATAGAATTCAACTGTGCAAAATGCTCAAAATTAGAAAGCAAAGAATTGTAAATAATCTTAGCCTTAATATTCCTTAGAATAGTTCCATCCACCCATGTGTATGAGATGTGCCTATCCTCCCTCATAACACATGACTTTAGTAGAAGTATTCTAACACAAGCATCTCTCAACATAACATAAGTCCTCCTATTAGATGGAGGTAACTGATATTTCTGGCTTAGTTCACTCCAAGAGATCAGAGCAGCATTATTAATGACATCCTTAAAAGTTCAGATGCCTTTTTGGGCCCAATTCCTAGAAGAACATGTTATATAATGATGAACAACAAATGCCCTAATCTGTACTGAGAGGGGGGGTGAATCAGTACAGACAAAAACTTTCTCAACAACTTATCAAGTTAAAACAATACCAACCAGTTGTCTTCATCACTAAAATTAATCATGGCAATACCGGTTAAATGCAGTAAGCCTTCAGACAACATAAACTGATAAGTCTAAACACTTCAAATACATTCAATACTTGATAAAAAATTCACCCATAAACATATGCATGTGGTATACCAGTAATACCATAACTTATTACCTCTACATGCATAATCACTCAAACATAGAATACTTAATCATTACATGAAAAATACACAACTCATGACACACATATTTTTTTCACGTGGAAACCCAAATCAAAAAAACCGCAGTGGGGATGAATACCCACAAGCTTGTTTTGAACTCTTTTGAAGCTCTCTCTATTAGGAGCCTAGTCTAGTTAAAGACTTTACAATAAGGTTTTGTTAGGAACTGATCCTGTTAAAGATCACCCAGTTAAGGGATTGCTATATACCCTGTTAAAGGTTGAAACCATGTTAAAGGTTACCTTGCTAGAGGATTTGAAGAACTCAATGATCTTGAGTCACCTGGTTAAAGGATTTACAAAAAGCCTATTAAAGCTACCCAATAAAGGGATTTTCCAAATGTTGACATGGTTAGAAGACAACAGGTAAAACTCTAATCTAATAACAACACTACATGCCAAGGTAGATCCTTTTCAATTTCTCTCTTCTGCAATCACACTCTGCAGTTTTCCTCTTATTGGTCTGGCAAGTATCCCATCACTTGGATACACACATAACATTTTCCAACAACAAACAATAACAAACATCATCAACCTTATAGACAATACTTAGGTTGGTAGCATAAACCCTAAATCCTAAGCATTTAGGTTTACAATACAAGCAGTCCAATCCTGACCATCCAAAACACTTTGCATAGGGCAATACAATCTTAAATAGATCACAAGACAATCTGCATCATTCATTCTTCACCGCATATGGGAATCATTAACCCATCATGCTCTCTTCTCATACCGCTAAGAAGAATGATCATTCCCAAGGTAGAAATTAATCTTCACATGCAAGATCCTCAAGGAAATCCTTCACACACACAAAACTAGCATGGCACCTCGATCTCATTCTCATCTCTTAGCTAACTCATCATAGGATGTCTTTGGTTGCATCACACAAGCTGAATTGCCAAACTGGAAACCCTAGGGCTGAGACTACCAACTAGTAGTCACAGTAAGTGAAGCCCTGACACCGGTTCACTTACAAATCTTCATACCAGTTCCCTGTCTTCTTCCAATCTGCATACCGGTTCACTTTCACTTATTGATATCAATGAAAACATACATTATCATCGTATCATCATGTCAGTTCATGATATGCCAACAATATCCAACAATCTCCCCCTTTGGAATTGATGGCAATACTCAGTGTAGCATTGTCACTGCAAACATCATAGATCAGTGTATCTGCATTATTAGATATCTTCTCCCCCTTTGACAACAATGCCAAAGTGGAGGCACAAGCTTCCATTCTCTATTATGTTGCTCCCATATGGAGTAGCATCCTTCAACACATCAATCCTAAAATATTTGACATTGTAGTTCTTGACTGATGCAAAGCACACAACTTTAGTTGACTTCATGAAGGGGCAAAACCCCTAATTCACCTCTCAAATGGGTAAATATAGTCTTCGTTAAGGGTTTTGTGAATATGCCTGATAGCTACTCCTTACTGTAAACATGTTGTAATACAACCTCCTTATCTTGAACTTTCTCTCTTAAGAAGTGATATTTAAGCTCAATGTGCTTAGTTCTAGCATGCAATACCGGATTCTTGGAAATATTTATTGCATTTGTGTTGTCACAAAATATATTCACCAGTTCAGATATAGGTACTTTGAAACCTTCCAATACATGTTTCATCCAGATTGCTTGAGTGCAGTTCATAAATGCTGCCACATATTCTGCTTCAGTTGTAGATTGGGAAATACAACTCTGCTTCTTACTCTTCCACGATACTAGTCTTCCATCAAGAAAGAACGCTCCACCGGTTGTGCTCTTTTGGTCATCCACATTAACTACCCAATCAACATCGATATACACTTTGAGATTGAATTCACCATTATATGGATACCATAATCCATAGTTAATTATTCCTTTTAGATATCTAAGGATCCTCTTGATTGCTATCAAGTGGGATTCTCTAGGACATTTTTGAAACCGAGCTACTATGCCCACTGCATGAGCAATATCTGGTTTGTTGTGCACCACATAGTGAAACTTACCGATAATTGATTGGTACTCCTTTTCATTCACCAGTGTTAAATCATCTTCCTTAGTCAGTTTACAGCTAGTCACCATCAGTGTACCAACCGGTTTGCTCTCCTACATGCCAAAAGTCTTCAATACCTCTTTAACATACTTGGACTGGGCAATAAAGATACCCTCTTTCATTTGCTAAACCTGTAGACCAATGAAGAATTTTATCTCCCCAATCAAAGACATCTCAAAATATTTCTTCATTATATCTGCAAATGCATGGCTCATTTCATCATCTCCTCCAAATATTATGTCATCTACAAATACTTCATAGATCAGAATCTGATCACCTTCTGATTTCAAGTAGATGTTTCTATCTTCACTTGTTCTCTAAAATCCAATCTTTACAAGATGAGAATGTAACCTTTCATACCATGCCCTAGGTACTTATTTCAATCATACATGGCTTTGTGTAATCTACACACCATGTTACTATCTTCTGATAGGGCAAACCTTTCTGGTTTCTCTTTATATACTTCCTCTTCAAGGATTCCATTCAAGAATGCAAACTTCACATCCATCTGATATACCTTAAATCCCTTAAATGTTGCAAATGCAAGTAACATTCGAACACCTTCTAGTCTAGCCATAGGAGAAAAGGTTTCTCCATAGTCTTCTCCCTCCTCCTGAGCATATCCCTTGCATACAAGCCTAGCCTTGTTCCTTATAACTATACCTTCTTCATTTAGCTCATTCCCAAAGACCCATTTGGTACCTATGACATTTTTTTGTTCTAGTCTGGGTACCAAAGACCATGTTACATTATTTTCTATTTGGTCTAGCTCCTCTTCCACTGCTTTAATCCAATCTTCATCTGTAAGTGCTTCTCTGGAAGTCTTGGGTTCTAATTCAGAAATCATGCAAGAATTTTCTTTCACTTTTCTTCTTGTGAGTATCCCTACATCTTTATCTCCTATGATTTTTTTTGGATCATGATGTAGTTTCACATATCTAGGAATGACTCTAGTTGGTTCTTCTTGCTTTTCCTCTTCTCCTTCTTCTCCATCTTCTTCTTCTCCTATCACAGCTTCTACTGGTATAGGAACACTAAGATCTTTGCTTGTTTCTTTTGTAACCGGTTCCCAGAAAGCTATTCTTGATTCACCTTCCACTTGCTCACTGCTGGTTCCCTTAGATTCTCAGGAGATTTATCAACCTTGACATTGATTCTCTCAACAATCTTTTGAAATCTGTTATTGTAGCACTTGAGGGCTTTTCTCTTAGTGGAATATCCTATAAATATTCCTTCATCACATTTAGCATCAAATTTTCTCAAATGCTCACCTCTCTTGATATAGCACTTACTCCCAAATACCTTAAAGTAACTCATAGTGGGAGTCTTCCCGGTCCAGTACTCATAAGGGGTTTTATCTTTGCCTTTCTTGATAAGTACCTGATTCATTGTATAGACTGTAGTGCTCACCGCTTCTCTCCAAAAAGTGTGAGCAACCTTTCCTTGGATCAACATTGTTCTCACTGCTTCAACTACAGTCCTATTTTTCCTTTCTGCTATGCCATTCTGTTGTGGTGTCCTAGGGGTAGACAGTTGCCTCTTGATGCTGATCTCTTCATAGTACTTGTTGAATTCAGCAGAAGTGAATTCTCCTCCTTGATCAGTTCTTAGGCACTTTATCCTTTGGCCACTTTCCTTTTCTACTAATGCTCTGAAGGCTTTGAATTTTCCAAATGCTTCAAACTTGTCTTTCATGAATGTGACCCACATCATTCTTGAGTATTCATTAGTAACAGTCATAAAATACCTATCTCCTTGAATAGTTCTAGTTTTCATAGGACCACACAAATTAGTATCCACAAGATCAAGTAAATTCTCTGCTGAAAAAGACTTACCTTTAAAAGTCGAGGAAGACATCTTCCCAAGTTGTTACATTCTCTGCACAAATAATTCTCAGGTTTGTTTAGCAAAGGCAATCCTCTTATTGCCTTGATCTTATTGGCTTTAGTAATATTGTCAAAGTTCATATGATAGAGTCTCCCATGCCATATTTAACTATCATCAAACTTAGCCATTAGACACTGACTAATCTTGGCATTCAAGTGAAATATGTCACCTCTCATCTGCTTACCAATGGTTATAAGTTCACCACTCTTTCCAATTATACTACAGATTCCACCTTTGAACTTCAAAGTGAGTCATTTGTCATTCAACTAAGCAACACTTAAAAGGTTATGCTTTAGACCTTCTACCCAATAGACATCATTTGCACTTCTCTTTCCATTCAGTGAGATGGATCCTTTACCTTTTACCAAGCATGGTGCATAGTTTCCAAATCTGACAACACCTCCATCATATTCTTCTAGAGATAAAAACTTTCTCTGGTCACCAGCCATGTGGTGAGAACAATCACTATTAATAATCCACTCATTGGAGTTGTCAATGTGAGAGACAAGTGCTTTCTTGTCAGACACTTCTTCCTTTACAGCTACAAACACTATATCTTCACTCTCTTCATCCTCCGATTCTTCATCAGTAGCACCTTCATCTACAACAACAAGACAATTTCTCCTATTTTCTCCTTTATACTTTCTAAACCTCTCCGATTTATCCTTATTATCACTGTTAGGACAATTAACAACTATATGTCCTATCTTGTTGTAGGAGAAACATTTTAAAGGAAGCTTACCTCTATATTTACCAGTTCCTTTCGGAAGTCTTTTAGGAAGAAGAGCTTCAAACTCCATCAGAATCTCTTCATCATCCATATCTCTGCATTGTTTGGATTCATAACTGGTACTAGTTTCTTTTCCTTTTCTAGATGGTGCAGCAGATTCTCTAAAGGCTGACTCAGTCTTCTGAACACTGCCATCATAGCTATTCAACTCATATGCAGTCAACTTTGCAATGATAGAGTCTAAGGATACCTTGGTTTTATCAATCAACCTTAGTTCCTGGATAGCAACAACTCTGATTGCATAGATTGGTAACAATGATCTCAAGACTTTACTAACAATGATGGAATCCTCAATCGTTCCACCAACGCTTTTGATATCTCCAACCATAGGCTTAATCTTAATGCAATATTGTTGAATGGTCTCTCCTTCAACTATCCTCATGTCTTCAAATTTTCCTCTAAGGCTCTCTTCCTTAGCTTGATTTACATGCTCATCACCACCATAAATGGTTTCCAGTGCACCCCATACATCCTTAGGAGTGTCCTTGTCTTGTACATCAATAAACTCAATATTTGATAGGCTGTTGATAAGGGCTTCCATGACTTGCCCATTTTCCTGAATCTCTCTCTTCTGATCATCGGTTAGAGTGCCAGTGGGAATCACATAGGCACTCTCAACATAGCTCCAATGTTGAGCACCCATACTCTTTATGTAAATCTTCATTCTTTCCTTCCATATCTTGAAGTTATCTCTATTGAACTTAGGACCTTCCCTCTTCATCATTACAATAGGATCTTTTACCTCAAGCAGTTAAGCTTATATCACCGAGGACCTGGAGTTGATCTGATACCAATTGTTGTATAATGATGAATGACAAATACCCTAATCAGTATTGAGAGGGGGGGTGAATCAGTACAGACAAAAACTTTCTCAACAACTTATCAAGTTAAAACAATACCAACCGGTTGTCTACATCACTGAACTTAATCATGGCAATATCGATTAAACGTAGTAAGACTTCTGACAACATAAACTGATAAGTCTGAACATTTCAAATATATTCAATACTTGATAATAACTTCACCCATAAACATATGCATGTGGTATACTAGTAATACCATAACCTATTACCTCTACATGGATAATCACTCAAACACAAAATACTTAATCATCACATGAAAAATGTACAACTCATGACACACATATTTTTTTCACGTGGAAACCCAAATGGGAAAAACCATAGTGGGGATGAATACCCACAAGCTTGTTTTGAACTCTTTTGAATCTCACTCTGTTAGGAGCCTAGTCCGATTAAAGACTTTACAATAAGGTTTTGTTAGGAACTGATCCTGTTAAAGGTCACCTGGTGAAGGGATTGCTATATACCCTATTAAAGGTTGAAACCTTGTTAAAGTTTACCTCACTAGAGGATTTGAAGAACTCAATGATCTTGAGTCACCTGGTTAAAGGATTTACAAAAATCCTGTTAAAGCTACCTGATAAAGGGATTTTCCAACTATTGAAATGGATAGAAGATAACAGGTAAATCTCTGATCTGATAACAACACTACATGCCAAGGCAGATCCTTTTCAATTCCTCTCTTCTGCAATCACACTATGCAGTTTTCCTCTTACTATTCTAGCAAGTATCTCATCACTCAAATACACACATAACATTTGCCAACAACAAACAATAACAAACATCATTGACCTTATAGACAACATTTAGGTTGGTAGCATAAACCCTAAACCCTAAGCATTTAGATTTACAATACAAGTGGTCCAATCTTGATTGTCCAAAACACTTTGCATAGAGCAACACAATCTTAAACAAATCACAAGACAATCTACATCATTCATTCTTCACCACATATGGGAATCAGTAACCCATCATGCTCTCTTCTCATACCACTAAGAAGAATGATAATTCCTGAGGTGGACATTTAATGCAATCGATCTTCACATGCAAGATCCTCAAGGAATTTCTTCACGCTTACAAAAATGACTAGGCACCTTGATCTCATTCTCATCTCTTAGCTAACTCATCATAGGATGTCTTCGATTGCATCACACAAGTTGGATTGCCAAACCAGAAACCCCATAGCTAAGACTACCAACTGGTAGTCACACTAAGTGAAGCCTCGACACCAGTTCACTTACAAATCTTCACATCGGTTCACCGTCTTCTTCCAATCTGCATACTGGTTTACTTTCACTTATTGACATCAATGACAACATACATTATCATAATATCATCATGCTGGTTCATCATATGCCAACAATATCTGTAGACGTATAAAAATGACCATATTCCTAATGAATATTTTATGTTCATTTCTCTATTTAATTAAATCCAATTTAATTAAATTACCCACATTCCTCTATTTAATTAAGTAAATTACTCAATTTATTTAAATTAAATTCACTATACCCATTTAATGAATAAATCATTTTATTCAATAAAACCCCCCTATCCACTTTTAATTAAATTCAAATTTAATTAAATAGTTATCCTAAATTGAATAAATCTAATTTATTTAATTTCTCCAAATTGCAACCAAATTGAATTAAAATACTTTATTTCAATTAAATCCTATTATCCCTCCATCCACTTGCAAAATCCTAAACCCCTTTCTAATCCCTTCTAGAATCTTCTAATCGCTTCTAATTAACCTAACCCCTCCTCTAAACTTTGTCATGTTCCTAAGCAAAGGGAAGTCACTTCTCAAAACCTCAAAGTCTTTGATAACCATTAAAGGCTTTCAACCTTCAACCACTTAAATCCTCAAAGTCTTTGATAACCATTAAAGGCTTTCAACCTTAAACCACTTAATTCCTCAAAGTCTTTGATAACCATTAAAGGCTTCCAACTTTCAACCACTTAATCCCCCAAAGTCTCCAATAACCATTAATGGTTAACTCAAACCCTCCTACATGGTTAAAACATTTGTTTTGACTCAACCTTCATCCAAACCAAGGGTCTAATCAGGCCTTTAATGCTTTAACCATGATTATCTCTTAATCATTTGCACAAAGGTTTATCCTTGGATTAACTCTTAATCCAGTGGGTAATCCTAACTTAAGCTTGACCCTTACCCTCTAGATAACCATGAGGTCTTCTCAAGCATTTAATGTCTCCAACCCCTTCTCTCAACCCAACCCTATGTTGACACTTGTCACCATTTCATTGGTGCCAATTACAAACATGGATCCTCAACTTTCAAACTCAACCCTTGATTAAACCATTCAATCTTGACCATCCATTGCCCTACTTTTTCTATAAATAGAGCTCTCATTCCTCCATTAACAACAATCAATCCTCCAAATTTATAGTATCACACTTATGCTCAAATACATTCAAGTTTTCATATCATTTTTATGCTCATCATTTAGCCTCTCTTTAGAATAGAAACTAGTCTAAATATGCATGTTTAGAATACTTTCTTTATCATTTAGCTCAATCATAGACTAAATATATCATGTTAGGATAGTACTCATACTAACCTTGTCATCTTATCATCTAGTTTATTGCATTTTAAAATCATGCATAGCTTAGAATGCATCTCATACTAAAATCTATCAAAGCATCCCTCGTTCTTGCATTTGCCATCCCTAAACCATTTTGCTAAGTGATCTGAGAGCAAAAACATTGGTTTGAGGGACATTGTGAGATAGAGAACCATGAGACCTACCTTGGGAAGCTGAGTAATACTTTGTTACTCCATAGCTTGCACCAAGAAGTCCTGTGTGTGTGTGTGGACTAGTATTTAGCAATATTTTCACATATTGAGTTTTATCAGCCTACTTTTCTCGCATACATTTCTGGCACCCACCGTGGGGCCCGACCTGAAATATCAAATCGGTTTTTGAAACTAATCACATTTGCAGGTCTGCGGGAAATATGAATCAGCACATGGGAAACATTCCCGAGCACATCTGGTTAACAGTCTAGTGCATTCCGCTTACTGTTTAGCGCGTGGGGTCTATACTCTAGTGCGTGAAGACCTTTCCTCAGCGCATGGCTCCCTCTAATATTTTCCTATAGGTCTCAGTGCGGAAGAAAACCAGAGCAGCGCCTTCGGTGCACAGAGTAGCACATCCAGTAAACATCATAGCGCATCTGGCCCACTATTTAGTGCGTGAAGTCCATCATCTAGCGCGTGCCGTAAATAAATTAGCGCATCAAATCACTAATTTTTGGAAGAGAACCAGAGTAGTGCCTTCGGCGTACAAAGTAGCGCATCTAGAAAATAGTGTAGCGCTGTGATCCTTTATTTTAGCGCATCAAGAATTTATTGTAGTGCATACAGTCTGTTCTGTAGCGCATCACAGACAGAAAACTAAAATTAAAATTATAACCGGAATAAAATTTAGACTTGTAGAAGTCCACCAACCTCCAGATTTCTCTGACTATTTTATTGGAATTTTGTAGGGCCCTGACAATTTCTTGTAGGTGGAGCTGGATTTTATTTGTAGAATTACAAATAGTTTTAGATTTTGGCTAACTTAGTTAAGCTAGTTAAAATTTAGAGTCATTTTAATTCTTGTTGGATAAAATTGGACTCACCTTACTTTGGGCTGTAAAACGAACCACAACAAACAATCTTTATTTTTGCAAGAAAGGGGTAAAAAGAATATCACCATCCTTTGGTGTCTAAAAGGATTCACTTTATTTTTTGCAAAGTAAAAGAACCTCATTTTTATTTTGCACAAAACAAAGAGGGAAAGTTTTCCCCTATCGATTTTCATTTTGCTGACCAAAACATCGAATTTACTTTGTTGACCAAATTTCTTTTCATAGATCAGAAAATCATTGCATTGAAAGGATAAAATAAACACCATGTTTTCGTGGAGCAACATCTCCATATAGATTTTAGCAAATCACTAAATTGAAAGGCTAAAAAGAACCAACTTGATTACTTTATCTCGAAAGTGGAAGGAATATGCTCTCCCCTTAACTGGGTGATCAAAAATCCAGACCACTTTTACAGCTTTCTTTACTTCAAGCAATAAAACTTTTAGCAGGCCTGCCTTCCCGAGGAGTTGGAATCAACTCTTAAAGCCGTTTATGGGCAGTGTGAAGGGAACAACCTAAGTGGGAAACGACTTTGACGCCAAGAATTCCAACCCACTATAATCAAATGTGGAAAGTGACAAAAGTCATTTTCAACGGTTGCGCGCAGCGATTAGTCTTCCCCCAGTATCCTTGAGATACGTAAAGCCTTTGTTCTAAAGGTTGGGAAGCCTCTTGAGGGAGTTTATTACTGACGGCTGAACAGGAAGCCTGATTGCGAACCCTAGAAATAGAAGCTTTGAGCCAAGTCAGTAACCAGATATTTATAACATCATAGTGCAAGGGTGGGGAAGAATCTGCCCCCAAGATTACTCACCATATATCTTTGAAGATGACTACTCAACTATGAAGCGATTCACTTTGAGTTAATTTCTGGCAAAAGACAAAAAAATGGGTGCCCTCTAGGGGGTGACACGGCTGTTTGAGCTGACGGAGTATCGAGACTAGTGGGATATGATGTTATTTATGACCCTTGACTAAAGAGTCTTTCTAAAGTGTATTACTTGTATCAAAACCTGTTAAAACATTGGGGATTTGAACACATCCTTGCAGAACATACACTTTTTGTTAGATTAGGCAAAATGGTTGTACTTTTTATGTTGTGTTTGCATTTATTACTTCAGAAAATCATCCATAAAACTTGAAAAATTTGCAACAAAAATTCAAAATTCACAAAAACCAAACCAAAGAAAAAAAATTCAGGGCAGTTTAGCGCATAAGAGCAACTTCTTAGCACGTGGAGTACTTTTGTTAGCGCATCCAAACCGCCAGTTAGTGCGTTGGTTCAAAACAGTAGCGTTTCATCTTAAGGCAAAACAGTGTAAAATCCTTTAGCGCATCAGAAAAATAGTCTAGCGCGTAGAAGCAATAGCTTAGCGCATAGCATCCAAACATTAGCGCATAAAGTCCAACAGTTAGCGCGTCACAGACCCAAGATAGCGCATAGCTTTTTCAAATAGCTAGAAAAACAATTTTAACAGTCCAAAAACTTTAGCATGTGTCTGGGGGCAGCCTAGCGTGTGTGGTTATTATTTTAGCGCATAGAGGAATTTCGGTAGCGCATATAGACTCTATTCTAGTGCATGATCCAAAACAGAAAAACAAAGAGCAAAATCGAGGAAAATTTTGAAATTTTCAAAAAAAATTTTAGAAACCTTTTTTTCATCAACATCATTTTTCATCAAACCAAAGTGACAAACAAACCATTAAAACTATTTCTTGAGCAAAATTTGTGTCAAAATGAATGTTGTCAGAATCTTAAACAAATCGCGCAATAGAGGATGTCTCTCCTATCATAATCCGGAAATTTCATCATCAGTATCAACAGAATCCTTTACCATCTTATGGATTTTTATCTCAAAACACTTGTTTTAAAATTTTCAAATTGTCAAATCAAGTTTCCAGATCGGGAGGCTTTTATCCATATCATTTGATATGCTTTGTCGTGAAGGGACATCTAAACCTTCACTTGGATAGAGTAAGATTTGAAATTTTCAAAAACAAGAATCAACTAAATCCAAACAAATCAAAGGAAACCATTGATCACTCATGCATGACTAATCCCCTTATTCTGAGAAGAAAAAACCTCTATCGTAACATCACGTTGAAGAAACAACAACCTAGTTTTTCCAAATTCATCAAGAGAAATAAGTTTTTATACATCAATCGTCAACTATTCAAATCTCATCGGGTATTCCTTCATCACGTCAAACGTTATATCCAAAACAAATCTAGCGAATTTGACAAAGAACCTTTGAAGACAAGAGCATACTATCAAAAGTTTTCTTTTAATGAAATCATAAACCACGGAGGAAAGATCAATCTAGCATTCTTTCCCGACGAGTGCATCACATATAACACATCTCGACTAGAACCACCAACCTCCGAGCAACACATCGAAGAAGATTTTGTCCCTTTCATCACTGAGAGTTTCTACATTTTACTCGCTCTCAAAGAGACAAACAAAGCAAGGCACACACTGAGTCTAGTATGAATCGAAGATTATCAAATCCTTTTGAAGTTCCACCTGTAGAAAAACCTGAAATTACTGAAGCACTTCTTCGGGAATGTCAAGAAAACCCTTCATTCCAAAAACTTGTAGAAAAACTCATGGAAAATGACAAAGAAAAATATCTACTCATGCTTACAAGCAAAGGAGTTAAACTTCCCAAAGATTTAGACCCAAACATCTTTAAAACTGGATCTCGACAATATGCATATCAAGAACAACAAAGAGAAGAAGAAACCCATAACTTTGAACAACATATACCTGAGCAACACATTCCAGAACAACGCATACTAGAGATGCATATACCTGAGCTAGAAACACCAAAACAAAATATACCATTTACTACACCTTTTCAGCTAAGAATCAATACAAGGCAAGAACTTTTCCCTCAACAAGACAATATACCTTTGGCAGCTCTTACTCAACAAACGTAAATGTTGCAAAGGCAAATACAGGATATGCAACAAGGAACAACAGTGCGGTACTCTTTAAACGAAATCTGTCCTTACCCATTTGATAGAAGATTGAATATGGTGCCTTTTCCTCAAAACTTAGACGTTACCAAATTTGATAAATATGATGGGAAAAGTGATCCCCGAGATCATGTTTGAGAGTTTTGCACACTGAGCCTTGAATTTGCTCATAATGACACCTATTTGATGAGGTTATTCCCCAGAAGCTTGGGAGGGAAAACCATGGAATGGTTATCCAAAATTTCGCCACCTATCAGATCATTTGATGAATTGGTTAACAAATTCTTAACCCACTATTCCTACAACATCCAACATGCCATAACCATGCTAGATGTTTGCAACACCAAACAAAAGAACAACGAAACATTTATGGTGTTCCTTCAACGCTGGCGATGCCTGGTATCACGATATCCTCAAGATATTCCCGAAAAGGAGAAAATGGAAATCTTCATCGATAACTTGAATGGCAAAATGAGTTACAGACTAAAACTTCAATGCATACCATCTTTCGCTAAATTGATTGAAAATGGCATTCAAGTAGAAGAAGCATGTGTCAAAAAGGGAACACTCAAATTCTACAAGGAAGGAACAAACTCATCAAACTATAATAATCAGAACAACACCAACCTTGACAAATCTTGATTTTGGACTCGAAACAAAAATGAAGGCAATAATGAAACACATGATCCCAAATCTAAACAACTAGTGCTTGCATTATCTGGAAATCATCAAAACACGAAAAATCTTAAAAATGCTAACACATATGCACCAAACACTGATCAAGGACAACTCAACACAAACAACCCCAACGATACTCAAAACAAAAACATGAATCCAGGACCTAACAACAATTCATGCAACAACACGAACAATTTCCAAAAGCGTATCTTTACACCACTGGGACAATCATTAGAATCTGCATTCAGAGAACTTTTGGCAAACAAGATTCTTTCTTTGCCTCCAATCAACAACTATGAACCTCTAATCAAACCACCTTGGTGGAATGATTCACACTATTGTGATTTCCATCGCAACAAGGGTCAAAGAACAAATGAGTGCATGAGATTGAAACACATAGTACAGGACATGATTGATCAAGGTGACTTAACGGTGGATGGTCTCAAAGCAAATGGTGATCACGAAGCCTTCAAAAATCCTCTCCCAAATTACAACAAAGATGGAGCATCAACTTTAGATGATACATGCGGAGCTCATATCAATCACATCTACAACAACACGATCAACCACATATCAGCTGAAGATCATCAAGTCAATGCCATCACCATTCGAGATCAGCATGATCATGAATCTGTCAATGTAACAACCCGAACTCAGAAATATGTCTTGAAGGGACATACTGCACCCACAACTACCACACCAAAAATCCAATATGACTTGGTTAGCCAACTATGCAAGACTCTAGCTCAGATATCTATCCTGGAATTATTGAAACTATCACCAAAGCACAAAGACATATTGGAGCAAGTGCTATTGGAAACAAATGTACCTCAAAACCTGGATACCGACAGATTTCAAGCCATGGTCGCCCATATGACAGGACCTCATAACCTCACCTTCTCAGAGCATGACAATACTTCCTTGAGTCATCCGCATAATACTCCTCTCCATATTGAAGTCATTGTTTGCAAACATCGAGTAAAAAGAGTCTTAATAGATGGAGGAGCCGGACTTAATATATGTACTTTAAAGCTTATCCGTGCATTAGACTTCTCAGAAGAATCTATTGATCCTTGCAAGAAGATTACCATAAAAGCATATGATGATGAGGAAAGGTCCTCTAAAGGAATAGTGATATTACCTATTCAAGTAGGACCAGTACAAAAGGATACTATATGTCAAGTCTTAGACATAGATCTAACCTACAATATCTTGTTAGGACGCCCTTGGATACATGAAATGCAAGTAGTACCTTCTGCGTAGCACCAGTGTGTAAAATTTCCTTATGATGGACAAGAAATCTCCATATCAGCTGATCATAATCCATTTCAACATTGCAATGCAATGGGGGCAGCCCTAGACAGTTTGGTTCCTCATAATAGAGAAAAGCAACGATCCTTGACATCAGATCTACAAATAGAAAAATCCAACTCCTTATGGGGAGGTTTCAAGAAGAAGATGCAAATCAAAGACCAGGGCATGGGAGAATACTCTATGGAGCCTTTATGTTTGGCCAAGTTGCCAACATCACCTAGATTGCATGGTTTGCCTACTACATCAACACATCTGGCCACTCAGCCCATCACTAAATTTGATGGTACCTTCATCCAATTAGGTACTCTGGCACATGAATCAGAAGACAAGGACATTCTTAGCTAGTTATACGAAGATGAGGAAGAAGATCATAGAGCAGCAACTCTGGACATTGTTCTACCAACACACCTATATGGAAAAGGCTACTTAATCATGAAGCAAATGGGATAAGGCGGTAAAGGACCTATTGGGAAACGCAAAGAAGGAGTCACTGAACCTATAGATCTTCCTTCACAACCTGGTAGAAACAAAGCAGGATTGGGTTCTAAACTCACATTCCTATTGAAACAGCCACCACACACAACTACAAAACCTCAATGGAAGGTAGAGAAGAAGTACAAAGAAGAATCCTGGCAGGAAGCACTCTTTGAATCAGCAGAAACAATCCGCAAGGCATGGCAACGTCAAGATCAGAAGTTGCATCACAAAAAGTTTCTAAGTCATAAGAAGGCCCTATCTTCAGTAGTAGCTCATATTCAAACACCAATGACTCAAGAACAAATCATGTCATCTCCAGATACCGTTATTCCTCCCTGAGGAAGTATAGTCTATGAACAAATCCAGAAAGTAGAAGACGGATCTGATACAGAATCAACAAAAACCATCAAAATGGTATCCATCATCAAAGATTTGTTTTCACCATACAACATACCTGTTTATAGCACAGATAGAATCTGGGATGATGCCTATGAGATAGATTCCAATGAATATGAATGGGGTACCTGCTCCAATGCTACTACAAATATCCTAGACGATACTGATTCTATATCCCTTTTTCAAGAAGAACATAACGTAGAAGATAGACCTCTTGAATTTGGACCACAGAATATCTATGATGCCATGGAAAGCGAACAGAAACATTATGAGCAAGTATACACAGAGGATAATACCATCGAAGACCTCTACGAAATCTTAAACTTCTTTAAAACCAAGAACAATCACGATGAACACTCTGTCCTAACACTCACAGTAGTTGAACTTGATCCACCCAACGATTCCTTACCGCTTATCTTTCCTGACCTCATCGACTAGGATGAACCTGAAACATATGATATACCAATTTTCCCAGATGATGAATCTATTATCCATTACCTATGTACCGTAAATCCGGAAATAGGCTCTACCAGTGAACAAAATAAGGCTCTACCAGTGAACAAAATAATGATGTCTACAAACTAGGGAGTGTCAAGTCTCTCGGTCGCAAAAATGAACTAAGTAAAGGATCTAATGCTGAAAACCTGTCAATGGCAGCTCTAGATTACAAAAAAGTAAAAATAAAGGACGCATCTGAGGGTGAAAACCTTTCTAAGGCACCTAATGATGGGAGACTTGACACTCTTCCTGAACACTTTCATGAGCAATCACCCATTTTGATTGAGCCCACTCAATCAATCAACATTGGTACCACAGAAGTAGCCCGAAACATACACCTTGTAGAATCTCTAACAGAGGAAGAAAGATCGGCATTCATCATTTTTTTTAAAGAACAACAAATTAACTTTGCTTGGTCATATGCTGATATGCCTAGAGTGGATCCACACTTAATCATGCATCACTTGTCCATCTCTATAGAAGTTAAGCCAGTCAAGCAAAAGCTACGAAAGATGAATCCACAGGTGGCACTCATGGTCAAAACTGAACTAAAGAAACTATTAGATGTCGGATTCATCCGACCCATTGACTATGCAAAATGGATTTCCAACATCGTTCCAGTATCAAAACTAGATGGTAGTATCAGAATTTGCACTGACTTCAGGGACGTCAACAAAGCTTGTCCAAAAGATGACTTTCCTCTACCAAGTATCGACATAATTGTAGATCTCACAGCAGGCCACGCAATGCTCTCACTAATGGATGGTTTCTCAGGCTATAATCAAATCAAAATAGCCCCAGAAGATCAAGATAAAATAGCATTCACCTATCCTTGGGGAATGTACTATTGGAATGTTATGCCTTTTGGCTTGAAGAATGCATGGGCCACTTATCAAAGAGCAATGACGACAATATTCCATGACATGATGCACACATTTATGGAAGACTATGTGGATGACTTACTCACTAAATCCTTCACTAGAGCTGAACATCTTGGCATCCTAACAAAGATTTTTGATCGATTGGAGAAATTCCAGGTCAGGCTCAACCCTAAGAAATGTGTTTTCGGGGTTACATCAGGCAAGTTACTAGGCTACATTGTCTTAGCTAAAGGTATTGAAGTAGATCCAGCAAAGGTACAAGCCATTATGGACATGCCAGCACCAAAGAATATCAGTCAACTCAGATCTCTACAAGGATAACTTCAATCAATCAAATGATTCATCGCTCAGCTAGCAGATAAAAGTCTACCATTTAACCATTTACTACACAAAAATGTACCCTTCAAATGGGAGACCAAGTGTGCAGAATCTTTTTACCAAATCAAACAGTACCTGATGAATCCACCAGTTCTGGTCCCACCAGTCGTAGGAAAGCCTCTTATCTTATATATCTCAACAACAGATATATCACTGGGGGCACTATTGGCACAAGACGATCAACAAGGGAAGGAATGCACCATATATTATATCAGTAGGACATTGAATGGCTATGAACTCAACTATACATTCATTGAAAAGGCTTGCCTAATAGTGGTCTTCGCATCTCAGAAGTTCCGACATTATATGCTAGCACACACCATTAAGCTAGTCGCAAAAATTGATCCTCTCAAATATCTACTCAGTAAGGCAGCTCTTACAGGCCAATTGGCTAAATGGGTCATGATTCTCGGTGAATTTGACATCCAATACATAGAAAGACAAGCCATCAAGGGACAAGCAATTGCAGATCAGTTGACTGAAGCACCACTCCCTGACAAACACACCATGGAGATTGAATTTCTAGATAGGGATGTTCTTTCTCTTTCTACTAAACAATGGATCCTATACTTTGACAGATCCTATACACAACATGGTTCAGGTGCTGGCATTCTGTTCATCACTCCTGAAGGACACACTATACCAAAATCATATAGGCTCATGTTTCCATGCACAAATAATGTGGTTGAATATGAGGCACTGGTCATAGGCATCAAAATGGTCATAGAATGGAAAATCACAGAGTTGAAAGTCTATGGAGACTCACAACTAGTCGTCCATCAAATCAACAATGACTATCAGACAAAGGATGACAAGCTACTACCCTACAAGCAAATGGTGGATGATTTCAAACAGTATTTTGTGCACATCACCTTCAAGAAAATACCAAGATTAAACAACAAAGTAGCCGATGCAATGGCTACAATCGCTTCATTACTACAAATTCCAGAACAATAGAGTCGTTATGAGTTCCTGATAGAGCAACTATTCTCCCCCGCCTATGACCACTCTGAATCCCAAGTTATCTATGCCTTGACTGGTTCAGATTCTCTATTATATGGACCAATATATGACTACCTCAAGCATAATATCTTACCAATTGACCAATCCTATAACCAAAAACGTAACTTTATCCGACAAGCTGCCCGTTACACCCTTACCACTAATACTTTGTATCATCAAGGTCTAGATTGTACCCTTCTTCGTTGCCTTGATCGTAATGATTCCGATTCTGCTTTACACGAGCTTCATGAAGGTATTTGTGGCACACATTCAAGTGGCACTACTCTTGCTAAAAATCTTCTACGGATGGGATACTACTGGCCTTCAATGAAGAAAGACTCATATCATTTTCCCAAGAAATGTCCTAAATGCCAGATCCATGGCAATCTGATACATGCACCAGCACAGGAACTGTAGCCATTTACAACATCCTGGCCCTTTTGTCAGTGGGGACTGGACTTAGTTGGCAAAATTCATCCTTCATCCTCAAATGGACACAAGTTCATTATAACAGCAACAGAATACTTTACCAAATGGATAGAAGCAGTTCCCATGACCACAGTGACCGGGAAACAAATTGCCTCTTTTATCCTCAATTATCTGATCTGCAGATATGGTATTCCAAGTTCAATCGTCACGGATAATGGATGACCTTTCAAGAATCAAGATGTACAGGAACTATGTGAAAAGTTCAAAATTCAACATCGGTTTTCTACGCCATATTACCCACAGGGCAATGGTCAAGTAGAAGCATCTAACAAGACAATACTAAAAATCCTCAAGAAAATAGTGAATGATGCAGGCAAAGATTGGCATGTACAACTCAATCCAGCACTTTGGGCATACAGAACCAGCATCTGTACACCTATAGGAGCAACACCATACTCATTGGTATATGGATCAGAAGCCATTTTACCCCTAGAGGTAGAAATCCCATCTCTCAGAGTCTCTTTGAAAGGCTTAATCCCAGACGAAGAGTATCGAGTTAACCGACTGCAAGAGCTTGAACTATTAGATGAAAGATGTCAGCATGCTTATACTCATCTCAAAGCCTATCAACAATGCATATGCAGGAGCTACAATCACAAGGTCATTCCCCGCAACTTCAAAGTTGGTGACCTAGTCGTCAAAGAAAATCCAAGAAATCAACAAGATCGAGAAAAGAAAGGGAAATTTGAACCTAACTGGTTGGGTCCCTATGTTATCATATCAGTCTATGGATCAGGTGCCTATCAGCTAACAAATTCTGAAGGAGATGTGCTTGATGAACCAACTAATAGCATCCATCTAAAGAGGTACTACACTTAAGTGGCCTAGTGCACGGAAAAAGCCAAAACAATCAAAAAAAAAAAAAAAAAATCAAAAAAATCTAGAAAAAGTAAAAATATACAGTACAAATAAAAACAAATGGTGAAAACCTGGTAAATAGGCGCTCTTGTGAAAGAATGGCTCCTCCATCTATATCAATACCATTTTATCCATACAAGCACTATCGGCCATCGCCCAACACTTAGCAAAAATCTATTCAGGACATACTTAGCGTAGTCACTATCCTGATTTATCTATATATATCCTCTTACCACATCCCACCATGGCTTGGAAATCACTATACATGATCATATCAAGAGGCACACTCAGCTAGGGGCCTTAACTTGTTCAAAAAAAAAAACTTGCAAACATTCAAGACATCACAACTATTGCAAAACTCAGACCCATGCCATCCAACAAGCAAAACTACGCTTCATCACAAAAACCAAAACAAAACAATTCACAAAAATACCAAGGATGGATGATTTTCTGAAGTACTCAATGTTGCATTCTTGCATAAAAATCTTGACTATTTTTGCATTTTGAACTTTTTCAAATTTGGATTTTTTTAGTCTTCTATCTGTGAGGCGATCACTTGTACTGTGTGAATACTTGCCTCAAGACGTGATATGTCGAATATCACTGAAGGCCTGATTCCACTTCACGCATACAAATGATCTAATCTTGTCTATTTATGCAATGCGCACTCAGGTCGTCCTGGTTCAATTATACCTTGATGCTTGTGCTATCTTGCAAAATCAAATATCATGTAAATTTTTCTCAGGTCATTATGGTTCAATTATACCATTATGCTTGTATAAATTTTTAACATATCTTAAACAAATCAATGCTCAATGATGATATCTACAAAGAAAGCAAATGAATGGCTATATCGGATGGCAAATACAAAATGAGGATGCTACCAAAAACATCATTGCATATCATTTTCTAATTAGTTGCATATCATTTTAACATCATTGCATATCATTTTAACAATTAGTTGCATATCAAATCATACATCTCACAGCATGTAAAAGCATACATCCTACATCATACATTATATCATCTATTTAAAACATTGCATCACATAAACGAAATAGCCCACATAACATGCATCCATATAAACACATCACATGATCAAAGCAAATGGTGTCGAATATATATATATCTCTAAAAAATGATCCAAATGTACAAAATGTGTCAAAACACTGTGTCCAGTACAAAGAATACAATGATAAAAAATACAACAGAGACCATGTCTCTCAAGTATGACTATCCCCTGATGGAGATGGTCTCGCTCCAGATACACCTGCCCCTGGATCCCTAGGAGGGTCTTGTCTCGATGGCCCTATGACACCTCAGCTCTTAGATCGCGACCCAGTATCTCGAGATTGACTAGATCTCGACTGTGCAAAACTCTGTACTCGGCGATCCCTGGGTACTACAGCCTCATAGTGCCGCCTATAATACTCTGCCTCCTAGGCTCTCAATGCCAGCTCTCTCAGGGTGTCTCTCATCGGACCACCCGCTAATTCTCTCTGCATGATCGACACCACCTCCTCCGCTCATCCCCTCCGCTCTATCTCAGTGTCCCGCTCAGTGGTCAACTGAGAAATCTGCCGCTGATAGGTCAAAATCTATGCCTGCAGCTACTGAACAGTCACCCGTAGGGTCCAGATCTGAGCATCCTCAATGTGACCCAGGATCCGAACCTGTAGTGGTACCTGTGCTGGAGGAACCCCTCCCACTCAGCCTATCCTCAGTGCTGGAGGTGGGAGTACATCCGTCCTCCTCCTCTGAGCTGGTCGCCTAGGCTCATCATCACCCCCCACCGTAGCTAGCACCTCCCCCACTCTCCCCTCTCCACCAGCTCTGATAGCCAATCCACCTCTCCCCTATCTATCCTCACCTGTCTCACCACTCTATCCACACCTCTATCCCCTCTCCTCCCTCTATCTCCCCGCCTCCCTCTGGCTCCTCTCCCTCATCCTCCTCCTCCATCCTCCCCATCATCTCCATCGTCTCCCCCGTCTCCCTCCTCCTCATCCGAATCAAAGGCTGGCCTCATCTCCTCAGGATCAGATATACTGGCCACTGCCCACGTAGCAAATAATCGAGCAAACTCATCTATCATGCTCGCATCTTGAATCTCCGGGGCATAATCCCATATCTGCCCTGCCAACCCCACAAACTCCTCTACCGCCACTGCACTATTAATGGTCGGCCCTCAACCCACCACATCCTGCCACCATCGTGCATATAGGCATGCTCCCTGTGGAATACCCTGCTGGCACCCAAACTGCCTCAAAACTCGGGTAACCACAAACCTCTCAATCATGAACGGGGTCCTCCTGATCAAGTACCTAGTCATGAATACAAAGGGCATCTCCAGCCCATCCTTGGCCCACACCTCACATCCTGTGTACGGTCGCCAAGTGATCGTATCAATGTCATCAAGTACCCTTCTCCAATGCTCTAGTTTTCCTAGCTTACGCTAGACAACTAGCCCCCTGTATCCGTAGGCATATGCTACTCCTACGGGCCTGTCCCTGTTTGCTAGTGGCCTCACTGCTGGAATATGCTCCCAGCACCATACCTGTAATAAAGTCATGCCAGCTGACAAACTGCCATAACCAAGGTATACTACCTCATGTAGACCCCTGTATAAATGGGCCAGCATAGCTGACCCCCATGAAAACCTCTGTCCCTGTGTAACCATCTCCTCCAACACCAACCCCCATCCCACCGAGAATCCCTTTGACCTGCGATCAGGATAAAGGAATCCATCAATGAACCTTGCTAGTACGGATGGAAGCGGTGCATAATCTAGGTCCAAAAACTCCTGCCATGGGATCTCATAGCCACAGACTGTATCATCCTGGAATATGCGACGCAGTGCCTTTTTCCCACCCTCCTCTGACTGCTCGTAGGGTAGTAGTGCACCTACTACAGGGATGCGCAGGATCCTGTAACAGTCCTCTGGTGTGACTGTCATCTCTCCCATGGCAAAATGGAAGGTGTTCGTATCACTATGCCACCTCTTCGCAAGTGCTATCAATAGCCCCCGGTTCACAGTGAATTGAGGCATATCTAAGAGGGAAGTCAACCCACATCTCTTGATAATATCAAGATTAGCCTGTGACAACTACGGTATCAATTTCCACGGCCTCGAAAATCTCTCCCGTGACTGGACCACACCCAATCGCTCCTGTCAAACAAGAAAAACAAATCCAATATCAGTTTCCACATCAAAACAAAGATATCAAAATCAAACTTACATCAACAACATGAAACAATTTGCTCATCTATATCAAAGTTCAAAATCCTATCATTTCATATCAACTTGTAAAACAACTCAAGTTCTCAAAAACCATATCAAAACTTGTAACACAACTCAAGTCTCCACAAATCACATAAACTTGTAAAACAACTCAAGTTTCCCACCCATATTAGCTTGTAAAACAGCTCAAGTTTCCAACCCATATTAGCTTGTAACACAACTTAGGCTTCACACATTGAACTTGAAACAGAACACACAAATATATCATATTTTGATCAACACAACACATTGATATCTATACATAACTTGGAATATTGCAAATCAAAACAAGTTATATAGACACTCATATTGGACAAATCCATAAAATCATGATAGCATGACACAAAAATTTTACAAATCGACTCATCTCGCAAAAAATTTTCAGATGCGCTAAAACAGACTCCCGCTGTGCTAAAACTCCCCCACGCGCTAGGTTGTTTTTCCTATGCGCTAATCTATTTACCCTTTGCACTAGATTGACTCTACGCACTAAATATTTTTCCCCATGCACCACCTAACCTACCCTATGCGCTAGAATGACTCTACGCGCTAATCTACACCTCCTAGGCACTACCCGTTTGACCATATGCGCTAGGTTAACCCTACGCGCTAAACCCCCTTACCTATGTGAACCCCTGCGACCCCTATGCGCTAGGTCTACCCTACGTGCTAACTTGTTGACCTGATGCACTACCCGATGGTTGCCATGCGCTATTCTACACATATGCGCTAACCTATATTTCCTATGTGCTATCCTATCTATTTTGGACGTGACCCCTAATATTTGACTAGATGTGGTACTTTAAACTTTGTATGTGCTACTATGCCCTAGACGCGCTAAACCATTAAAACCGAACTTTGAAAATAAAAAAATGACTAAAACCGACTAAATGAAAAGTCAAGAAAGGGTCAAAAATGTTGACTTACTGGTGGTCCATGCACTACAGGTCTCCGGTACCTTTGAACGCGCTCGAAACGGTGTCTATGATACAGAATAGGCATTTTCTCTGCAGACCAAATTCTCTTTCTCCAAAGTCAACAAAGCACAAATGAATCTAATTCAAGCCCTTTTCCCCTTTTATAGGAGGAAAATGAAATTAGGGTTAGCCAAATGGACCTGTAATATGGTCGCAGTCTCCCCAAAACCATAACATTTATAACTTATCAGGAGATGAATCAATTTGCACACATTACACATAAACGAAATCATACACATCATACGCAACTCATCAAATTAAATAAATTTTTTTCAAAATATTGATTCATCTCCCGAAGGGGCATCACCATCAAATATCGAATCTGGGGCATCACACATCAAATCAAATCTAGGGCATGACTTGCAAATCATAAGAGCGACACAAAAATTGCATTTGATCATAAATCATGATAACGCATCATTTTCTTTGAAATAACATGTGCACACACAAAAATTGCATTTGATCATAAATCATGATAACGCATCATTTTCTTTGAAATAACATGTGCACACACGTCACTTCAAAGAGGGGCAAAATGTAGACGTATAAAAATGACCATATTCCTAAATGAATATTTTATGTTCATTTCTCTATTTAATTAAATCCAATTTAATTAAATTACCCACATTCCTCTATTTAATTAAGTAAATTACTCAATTTATTTAAATTAAATTCACTATACCCATTTAATGAATAAATCATTTTATTCAATAAAACCCCCCTATCCACTTTTAATTAAATTCAAATTTAATTAAATAGTTATCCTAAATTGAATAAATCTAATTTATTTAATTTCTCCAAATTGCAACCAAATTGAATTAATATACTTTATTTCAATTAAATCCTATTATCCCTCCATCCACTTGCAAAATCCTAAACCCCTTTCTAATCCCTTCTAGAATCTTCTAATCGCTTCTAATTAACCTAACCCCTCCTCTAAACTTTGTCACATTCCTAAGCAAAGGGAAGTCACTTTTCAAAACCTCAAAGTCTTTGATAACCATTAAAGGCTTTCAACCTTCAACCACTTAATTCCTCGAAGTCTTTGATAACCATTAAAGGCTTCCAACTTTCATCCACTTAATCCCCCAAAGTCTCCAATAACCATTAATGGTTAACTCAAACCCTCCTACATGGTTAAAACATTTGTTTTGACTCAACCTTCATCCAACCTAAGGGTCTCATCAGGCCTTTAATGCTTTGACCATGATTATCTCTTAATCATTTGCACAAAGGTTTATCCTTGGATTAACTCTTAATCCAGTGGGTAATCATAACTTAAGCTTGACCCTTACACTCTAGATAACCATGAGGTCTTCTCAAGCATTTAATGTCTCCAACCCCTTCTCTCAACCCAACCCTATGTTGACACTTGTCACCATTTCATTGGTGCCAATTACAAACATGGATCCTCAACTTTCCAACTCAACCCTTGATTAAACCATTCAATCTTGACCATCCATTGCCCTATTTTTGCTATAAATAGATCTCTCATTCCTCCATTAACAACAATCAATCCTCCAAATTTATAGTATCACACTTATGCTCAAATACATTCAAGCTTTCATATCATTTTTATGCTCATCATTTAGCCTCTCTTTAGAATAGAAACTAGTCTAAATATGCATGTTTAGAATACTTTCTTTATCATTTAGCTCAATCATAGACTAAATATATCATGTTAGGATAGTAATCATACTAACCTTGTCATCTTATCATCTAGTTTATTGAATTTTAAAATCATTCATAGCTTAGAATGCATCTCATACTAAAATCTATCAAAGCATCCCTCGTTCTTGCATTTGCCATCCCTAAACCATTTTGCTTAGTGATCTGAGAGAAAAAACATTGGTTTGAGGGACATTGTGAGATAGAGAACCATGGGACCTACCTTGGGAAGCTGAGTAATACTTTGTTACTCCATAGCTTGCACCAAGAAGTCGTGTGTGTGTGTGTGGACTAGTATTTAGCAATACTTTCACATATTGAGTTTTATCAGCCCACTTTTCCCGCATACAATATCCAACAGAACAACCTTGAGTAAGAGCCAAAGGCTTATCCTTATGGGATAGGTTCCACCAGATGTATTTCTCTCCACAAATATTAGAATTATTTTAGCTAACTCCGTTATTATTAATCAAGTGTATAATAGACTGCCAGGCCTTCTAGATGGTCTTAAAAACATTAGAGCTAGGAGGAGAGATAGGGAAATTTCCAGCAACTAAGTCACCAAAGGGGATCATCTTACAAGATTTATCTTGCTTAGGAAAAACCAACCTAATATTGTTCCTGATAAGAACTTTTCAGGGCTCCTCCCCTTCCAGAGTTTGGAAAAAACACTTGGCAACCAGGGAAATACCCTGCATCTTTAATTCCTTTAGTCCAGGTCCTCCCTTATCCTTAGATAAGAAACACCACTACCATCTAACATGCCATTTTCTATTACCTTTTCCATCTGACCAGAGGAAATTCCTAATGGTTTTCTGAATATCATTGATTTGATAATTACTGAACATCCAAACTGAGGCATAGTATAAGCTATAGGTCGAAAGAATCTTCTGGCACACTTGTATCCTTCCTACAAGATAGAGGTATAGTTTTCTCCACTTATTCAACTTTTTATCCAATTTCCCTTTTATTCATAGCCACATATTCTTTAAAAAGGGGCTTATTACAAATGGCATGCCCAAGTATCTAACTTGTTTAGAGGGTCCTGTTGGATTATTTGGGAGATTGTCTGATTTGGTTATTAATTGTTGTTGCTAGGATATTTGGTTGTGATTGATGTCAACATATTCCTGTGAGTTATTCTAGTGAGTTTGGTAAGATTTTATGATCCGGTTTGTAGTTCTTTGTTTACAATTTTCTGTCGGTATTCCCTCTAGTATATTCCAATGTGATCAGATCTTGTGCTGAGATTTTGGATTATTTTTTGGGATGATCTTGTGTATATTCATTTTAGATGGCTTGTGATTTTGTGCTCCACAAGTTATCTTTCTTTAGACAGTTGCTGATTGGTTGTGTTCTTGAGCCTTGAGATGTTGACTGATGCAGATTTGAAAAGAGATGTTGGTGCAAATATTTCAGATGATTCCGACATGCTTGATGGTGTTTCCTAATTGTTTCCTATTTTTTTTGGTGATTTTTATGAACCAGTGATAATTTGTGTGTTATACGTTATTTCTGATGGTGTAACATATTGCAGTTGATCTTAGTGGGATTTATGGTGGATGTAATTATTTGGGAATTTGAATTAGGTCCATGCTATGTAATGTAAATCATAATATTGGTCCGGTGGTCGATCTTTGTATCATGTAATGTAATTTTTGTAATTATGAGTTAAGGATTGAGGGTTTAGCCGACCTTGTTATCAAGGTTGATGATTTGTATATATAGGTGAAATGCTAATATAATTTAGGTGTTGGTATTGTGTTTGCATTATCAGAGAGAGGTAAATGTGTGAATGATGATATATCATTCAATGAAGTGTTGTGGTGAGTTTGGTTTTGTAGGGTAGATAACTGTGTTTAACTAGATCTGTCATCAAGAATTTGTAGATGCTATTATTGTAGTTGATTCCTTCCAAATTGTAGTCCAAATTATTTTGTAAGTGAGTGAGACTTCCCTAAGGGTTGTAGCCTTCTGGGCATATATATTTTGACTAGTGAGCTCTAGGAAGTGTGCCTAAATGCATGTGCATTCCCCTTTGTAATATTCTCACATACTACTATAGAGTATCATCTTACTTTGGGTAGGTTACCACAGTGGTTTTTCCCTTAACCATGTTTTCCACATATAAATCTTGGTGTTATGTGTTGTGTTGATAATTTGTTTATCTATTATTGTTTTAGTTTATTAGTTTATGTTTTGGAAGTTTAATTTGTTGTGCATTCAGTGAAGACTGATCCCACCCCTCTCAATCTTCCTTCTTGATTGCTGCTAACAATTAGTATTAGAGCTAGATTCTCTAGTAGAAGCTTAATCTATTGAGGAGATCCAAAATAGTAGCTCAAGGTATTATTTTCAAGAAAGATAGTCCGAGGTTTGATGGAAGCAACTACATTGTATGGAAGAAACAGATGGAGGTGCATTTGAAATGTCTTGGAGATTATTATTGGAAGATCACTAAGTATACATATGTTGTTCCTCGGAATGGACCATCCACTCCTGATGAGATTAAGGAAGTTGAATATAACATCATAGTGAAGGAAAAATTACTTAGTGCCTTGACTAATTTTGAAATGACAAATGTTATGGAACTTTAGACCACACATGAGATCTGGGTGAAGCTTGAGATCTTGTATTAAGGTGATGGTCAAGTGAAAGTTGCCAAGTTGTAGAGTTTAAAAGGGAAATATGAGACATTGAAGATGGGAGATGATAAAAACATACATTCATACATGGCTAAGGTGAATGAGATTGTCCTTGGTATCAGATCTACCAGTGGAAAGAATGAAGAAGATGAGATTGTTGCTAAGGTGCTAAGATCTTTGCCTCATACCTATAAACATAAGGTTGCTCCTATTGATGAGATCCATAGTGTTACTACTATGACAAGGTATGTATTAGTTGGAAAACTTGTTGCATTTGAGCTGAGTGAATTTGGTGAATCACATGGAAAGTCTGATATAACATTCAAAGCATCAACATCTATGTCTGGTAAACAAAAATATGATCTTGATGAGTGCATGATATCTAGATATGAAAGAGAAATGAGAGAGATAGCATAGCAAGAGAGAGAGCTTGATGAGCTTGAAGCATTGATTTCCCAGAGATTGCCTAAAGATCTTGATAATTATGATGGAAAGTTGCCCTTAAAATGTTTTTCTTGTAATAAGATAGGACATTTTGCTTCTAGATGTCTAGAGAGAATGGCTAAGTATGAAAGACATGATAAGTTTAATATAAATGATAGATATGAGAAGCATGAGAAAAATGATAAGCCTTGTAAGTCTAATCAGAAGTTTAGAAACCAGAAGAATTGTTATTATGCTGCAGATAAAGGTGTTACAGATGAAGAATCAGAAGAAGATGAAGTAGTGTTCATTTCCATTAAAGAAGATAGCCCTATGCCTATTGATTCCACTAGTTGTTCTATTGAGGAGAAAGCTTTAGCTACTAAGGTAGAAGAAAAGGGTGATTGGGTGATTGACAGTGGTTGTTAACATCACATGACCAGTGACAAAAGAAAATTTGTAAGCATAGAAAGGTATGATGGTGGAATAGTTAGATTTGGTGATGACAAAGCCTGTGTAATCCATGGGAGAGGTTCTATTTCTTTTGATGGTAAGCATAACATTGATGATGTATTGTATGTTGAAGGTTTGAAGCATAATCTTTTGAGTATTGGACAAATTCTTGATAAGGGTTATGATCTACAATTCAAAGATGGTAAATGTAAGATCTTGAATGCATTTGGTATAGAAATTGCATCTTGAACTAAGATTGAAGGTAACATTTTTCATTTGGATGCTAGTGAGAAAATTTGTTTGATTTCTAAAATAGATGAGAGTTGGTTGTGACATAGAAGAATGTGTCATCTAAACTTTGACTCATTGATCAAGATTAGTTCTACACAAGCTGTTAGGGATTTGCCTAAGATTGTTAAACCTATTAATCCAGTATGTAAGGAATGCCAGTTGGGTAAGCAAACAAGGATTTCTTTCAAGATTGAATGGTACACATCAGATGGATTGTTAGATCTTGTGCATATTGACCTATGTGGACCACAATTATTAGAAGTGTGCAATGTGATAGATACTTCATGTTACTAATTGATGATTATTCCATAATGATGTGGGTTGTCTTTTTGAAGGAAAAATCAAAAGCATTTGAGAAATTCAAGATATTCAAAGATAAAGTTGAAACTGAGTCCGGATTGAATTTGAAGTGTCTAAGATCTAATAGAGGTGGAGAATTATGTTCTGGTGAGTTCAATTCTTTCTGTGAGATGCATGGAATCATAAGACAACTATCTACTCCTAGGACCGCACAGCAGAATGAAATTGTTGAAAGGAAGAACTATATTGTTTTAGATGCTGCAAGAACCATGTTTATTGAAGGAAATGTTCTGAAGGTTTATTGGAGAGAAGCTATGAGCATTGCAGTCTATACATTCAATAGAGTTCATATCAAAGGTGATACCAATAAGACTCCTTATGAGATTTGGTTTGGTCATGTTCCTACTGTGAAGTATTTAAATTTTTTTGGTAGCAAATGTTATATCAAGAGAGATTAGGATATTGGGAAGTTTGATGCTAGAAGTGATGAATGTATCTTCTTGGGATATTCTACAAATAGAAAAGCCTACTAGTGTTATAACAAGAGATTCAAAAATATAGTTGAGAGTGCAAGTGTGAAGGTGGATGAAAACCTTGGGAAGGGTATCAGAGCCTATGATGAAGGTCAAAATGTTGTTTTATCTCCTATTTAGCCTGAAGAGCCTAAGCAGAATGATTCGGTAGAGACAGAGACTGTTGTTGCTACCGGTGAAGCTGTTCAAGATTCTGAGTCTGAGAATCAGAATAATTAGAAGACTCTAGGGTATGTAAGATTGAATCATTCTGAGAATCAAATTATTGGTGATAAGAGTAAAGGTGTGATGACTAGAAGAAGGTTAGCTGTAGAAGAGATATGTTTGATTTCTAAAGTTGAACCTAAAGATGTTGTTGAAGCTTGTAAAGATTATAATTGGATTAGAGCCATGGAAGAAGAGTTAGATTAGATTGAAAAGAACAATACTTGGGAACTTGTACCTAGACCTAAGGATAAAAATGTTATTGGTACTAAATGGGTTTTTAGGAAAAAATTGAATGAAGTGGGTGAAGTAGTTAGAAATAAAGCCAGATTGGTCTATGAAGGATATTCGCAGTGAGAAGAGATTGATTATGAAGAAAAATTTTCTCTTCTTACCAGAATTGAAGCTATTAGATTGTTACTTTCTTATGTTTCTTATAAAGATTTCAAAGTATATCAAATGGATGTCAAATTTGCATTTTTTAATGGTGATCTAGAAGAAGTTTACATTGAATATCCTAATGGATTTTAACTGTCAGATGATGGAGATATGGTATGTAAGTTGAAGAAAGCACTTTATGGATTGAAACAAGCCCCTAGAGCCTGGTATGGTAAATTAGATAAATACTTTCTAAAACTGGGATTTGTCAAAGGTGCTACTGATAGTAATCTATACTTTAGGATTGAAAATGATAACATTTTGATTGTTAAAGTTTTTTTTATGACATTATTTTTGGTGGTGATGATGATATGAGCATGAAATTTTTCGGTGACATGCAAAAAGAATTTGAGATGTCTATGATTGGTGAGATGAAATTTTTCTTAGGTTTACAAATTGCGTAGACAGGAAAATGAATCTTTATATCTCAAACTAAGTATGTGAAGGAATTGCTAAAGAAGTTTGGATTAGATAATTCTAAACTAGTTGGAACTCCTATGGTGACTAGTTATAAATTGTCTAAAAGTGATGAATCTCCTAAAGCTAATAAGAGTTTATACAGATCTATGGTTTGTGAACTGTTGTATCTTACTCAAATTAGACCTGACATTATGCATGTTGTGCGTATGGTAGCTAGATATCAAGATGAACTGAAATAGAGTCATGTTATTGTTGTTAAAAGAATATTCAAATATCTAAAAGGAACTGAATATTATGGTTTATGGTATCCAAAGAATGATGATTTCATGTTATGTGCTTATACTGATGCAGATTGGGTAGGTGTTGTTGATGACCAAAAGAGTACTACCATTGGAGCATTCTTTTTAGGTAAGAAGTTGGTTTCTTGGGCTAGCAACAAACAAGATTTAGTATCTTTATCTACTACTGAATTTGAGTACATTGTTGTTGCTAGTAATTGCACTCAGATAGTATGGATGAAGCAAACGTTGAAAGATGTCAGAGTTATTTATGATGAGCCTACTGTTATATACTATGATAATTCTAGTTCTATAAACATGTTTGAAAATCTGGTGCAACATTCAAAGACTAAGCATATATTAATTAAATACATTTACATGAGAGAGGAAGTCGGTGAACAGAAGGTGAAGATAGAATATGTATCTACGAAGGAACAAATTGCTGATATTTTTACTAAGCCTTTGCCTACAAATACAAATGTAATCTAAGAGAAAAGTTAGGGGTATCTACCCCTCCTGATGAGAACTAGAGGCATTGAGTTGCATCAATCTAGTGGAATCTAGAGCCTTGCTCTTTTATCTAGATTGATGAGGTGGTGTTGCTCCTTTGCTATAGTAGTCTGTGTTTTGGAGAGAGATTTATGAGATTTTTATTGATTTGGTTTAATATCCCAGTGGCAGAGAGATTCATGTTTTTTTTATGGGAGAGAGTTTGATTTTTTGTGATCTTTGGCATTTTTGTCAAAGGGGGAGAGAGATCATGTGAAAAAATACTTTATCTACCTTGATCTTAGGGGGAGTTTGCTGGTGACATCTTCTTTCTTTGCATTGACTATTTTTCACATTCATATGTTGCCATCAATGCCAAAGGGGGAGATTGTTGGATTATTTGGGAGATTGTTTGATTTGGTTAATCATTGCTTCTACTAGGATACTTTGTTTTCATTGATGCCAACATATTCCTATGAGTTATTCCGATGAGTTTGAGAAGATTTTCTGATCCGGTTTGCAGTTCTTTGTTTACTGGTTTTTGCCGGTATTCCCTTCAGTATATTCTGATGTGATCAGATCTTGTGCTAAGATTTTGGATTATTGTTTGGGACAATCTTTTGTATCTTCATTTTAGATGGTTCATGATTTGGTTCTCCGCAAGTTATCTTTCTTCGTATAGTTGCTGATTGGTTGTGTTCTTGAGCCTTGAGGCATTGATCGATGAAGATTTGAAAAGAGATGTTGGTACAACTGTTCTAGATGATTCTAATGTTCTTGATGGTGTTTCCTAATCATTTCCTATTTATTTTGGCAATATACATTGATCATTGAGTGATTTTTTGGTGATTTCTATGAACCGGTGATAATTTGTGTGTTATGTGGTATTTTTTATGGTGTAATATATTGCAGTTGATCTTAGCGGGATTTTCGGTGGATGTAATTGTTTGGGAATTTGAATTATGACCATGCTATGTAATGCATTTAAATCATAATATTAGTTTGATGGTCGATCTTTGTATCATGCATTGTAATTTTTATAATTAAGAGTTAAGGGTTGAGGGTTTAGCTGACCATGTTATCAAGGTTGATGATTTGTATATATAGGTGAGATGCTTATGTAATTTAGGTGTTAGTATTGTGTCTTCATTATTAGAGAGAGGTAAATGTGCAAACAAGGATATATCATTTAGTGAATTGTTGTGGTGAGTTTATTGTTGCAGAGAAAACAACTGTGCTTAACCGAAACTGTCATCAGGCATTTGTAGATGCTATTATTGTAATTCATTCCTTCCAGATTGTACTCTAAATCATTTTGTAAGTTAGTGAGACTTCCCTGAGGGTTGTAGCCTTCGGTCATATATATTTTCAGCAGTGAGCTCTAGGCAGTGTGCTTGAATGCATGTGTATTCCTCTTTGTAATATTTTCACATAATACTATAGAGTATCATCTTACTGTGGGTAGGTTGCTACCATGGTTTTTCCACATCAAAATATTGGTGTTATGTGTTGTTTTATTAATTTTTTAATTTTTTATTGTTGTTGTTTATTAGTTTATGTTTTGGAAATTTAATCTGTTGTGCATCCAATGAAGATTGATTCACCCCCCCCCCCCCCCTCTCAGTCTTCTTTCTTGATTGCTGCTAATAGGTCCTCCCCGCTAAAATCCAAAACTAGAGAGACAAGGGGGAGGGGGAGGATTCCTCCCAACTCAACATAATGGATTTAGATGAATAAATATTATCCCTCAAAGCATCACAAGAAATCCTTAACTTAGCCATAAGGGAGTCAATGTTATACTTTTCCAGGTTTAGGAAAAAGGTTGTACCATCAACAAATTCTATGTTAACCAAATCCACGTTGTTGGGAAAGTAGATTCCTCTCACCCTTGGAGAGTATGTAGAATCTCTAAGCAGATAAAATATGGGAATCAACGCTTATGATGATAAGAGGGCAACCCATTGTATGCACCCAAAAATTATTTCAAGGATTCTTCGGATTGGAAAAGATCCAATGGAATCTCATTAGGTGATACACCAACATCGATGAGTTCTAGATGAACAACCTTTAAAGGAAGGGGCTCGACCAAAATTTTGTAAACAGTTAACCATGGTTTCACAGTATCCTAGTTTTGTGTTGTGGTAACAAAGTTCAGCTTCTAAAGGAATTTGGTTGCCTTTCTTATTAGGTCCACAACACTTTCCATCATATCCATGATGAGACAAAAGCTTTTATCTAGGACCATAGATGTTTTATAATTCCTTGAATGATAGTGGTTTCATATAAAAGAGATGATTCACATGATAAGTATCACCTGGCTTTATAGACTCATAATCATCTTTTGTAGCTGAGGTGAATGAGATCCTGGGAAAACTTAAATGGATGAGATCTACTTTGTACTCACCAACATGAGAGTTGGTAAAATCCAAAGAATGCCAATCATCACCCAAACATGAATTCACTTTTGATAGAGAAAGTGATTTAGACAAGGAAGGTTTTATGGGTGTAGACTCGAACATTTTCACCTTAGGAGTATCTACCTTTGGGGATTTTTCTTTTGAAGAATCCTACTTCTTAGGTGATCTCTCCTTTTTAACAACTTCCTTAGTGACTTCTTTGTTCTTGCGCTCTTCCTTTTTAGGGGATGAGACAGAAGAAAAAGTTATGATCAAAGGAGACAAAGTGGGTATATAATTTTGAAATGAAGGTGTAACAAAAGCTTGACCGACTGCGGCTATTTGACACAACCGCATAGCCTCAGGATCAACCTTAACTGTGATAACCTAATTATTAGCCACAAACTTCATGGATCCATGAAGTGTAAATGAAACAACTCCTAAAGCATGTATCCATGGTCTACCTAAAAGAAGATTGTATGATAATGGGCCTGGCATAATGTGCACAAGGGTTGGGATAGTGACTGGTCCAACTTTGAAGGACAATATGACAACCCCCACAGTGGTCTTACCACTATTATAGAAACCTTGAATGAACAAGGAGGAGGATGCCACATAATTTCGGTCCACCTTGATCTTTGGTAACAAGTCTAAACCATAAATGTTGAGTGTCGAACCTGTATCAAAAAGCGTTCGTCTAATACCAACACCATTCACATGAACAATGATCATTAACGGATCCACTAAATTCCTCACTTTGGGAGGTGGGAGTTCATGTGGATAAAATGTAATATTAGGAGAATCCGCATGAATATGATCCATCAGTCAGTCTTGTAGAGGAAGGTAGAAAAATATTTTGCAAAGCTTCCTGCAACATACCTTGGTACGTCGGGGTGGTTTGAAGCAAATCCCAAAGTGAGATCTTAGCTGAAGTAATCTTAAGTTGCTTGATAAGATCATAATCACTTGGTTTCTTGTCCATTGGTATAGGTGCCTTAGGAAGGACAGGTTGAGAAGAAGGTAGAGAAGTTTGAGGTGGTTCAAGAACTTGTTTGTTTTTATGAGTGATATACGTGTGAGAAATAGTATTATAAGATAGTTGTTTGGATTGCATAAATCTAGTGTATAAATAAAAAAATTCTCCTTTGAAAGGTTTTCCATTAATGGTCTTGACTCTCTAGGAGAAGGACTTTGTGCTATCACATGGATGTAAGGTCTCTTAGGCCTTTGTAGGGCCGTGGAGACAACAATGACATTCACATAATCTTCATTTTTGCATGAGGATGTTGTGGAGGATGACTCACCCTTTACATCTCTTTTAGGAGAAGGTGCTTCAAGGAAGTCATCCAAGACTTCATCTAGCATACAAAAGAATCCTTCGAGAACACCTTATCAAAGGCATTGAACTCTAAGAGGAAAAGATCTGACATTAATAATTCACGTCAGGTTCACCAAAATGTAGGGGAGGAGATTTTCCCCCTTCCAAGATGATGAATCTTAAAAGGAAAATCAGTCTGCCGCTACCTCTTTGAACTGACGCTAAGATGAGCTAGGGGATAACAACTAAACTAACTAAAACACAAAATTACAATGGAGGAATAATAAATGTACAACAACTAAGTTTACAAAATAGTGTAATACCAAAAGCAGATTATACCTTCTAGTTGGGGAGCTCTTAGGTTTTGGATGCCAGTGCGGTGCACTGTTGTCTGTATGACCCACATACAAAGGGATCAAAATCTGATTTTTTGGAGAGCATCCTACATGAAAAATCCATTCATCACCTGCACACACTGAGATGGGGAAAATTGTTGGGGTTGTATAGGGGCCTACCTCAGTCAGACCCCCATTTAGGTGTTTCCACTGCCATAGACAACCAAATAGATAAATTGGAAAGAGAAATAAATTGATAACTTGGTAACTTGGAAATAGATGTTAATAGAAACTATGCTTCACCTAATGAAAGAAAATCCCTATTGCATGCATTAAATATTAGAAATGTTTGAAATATTGGAAATAATGAATGCACCTAGATAATAGATACAATCAATAATGCAAAGGAATAATTGCATAGGAAAATGGATAAAAAAGAAGACGAGGTGTAAATCCAAACCCCTCTTTGTTGAATATGCGAGCATGATGAAGCCCACAATAGTATTCATTGGTAAGAGTCGCCACAAGATAGTTGCAACTTGATGTTAGTAGAGTGTGTATCCAAGAGCATGAAGAGAGAAAGAGAGCAATGAGAGTTTGAGAGTGCAACCAAAGTCCAAGAGCTAAGAACCCAAGTGGGAACCCTTCAAAATGAGCTAGGAAGGGTTATTAAACCCGAAAAGGGGTGTGAAGAGTCGTTACGACAAAACGCGAGCCAAGGGACACGCATCGGTCAATGTCCAACTCACTGCCAGATTCAAGATTCCACCAACTTTTTGAGACATTAGAGAAATGTGCAGATTTCCTTGCATTGTGCTTCCATCTATCCAAAAGTAGGCCCAAAGGGGCTTTTAAGGCATTCTGAGGGACTTTGTCTTTTGAATCCAAGATGCCAAAATAACATAATTTTGATCATGGATTTGTCATAAGTGCACTAGGTGTCATGCGTAAGTGTTATAGATGCATCGAGCGCAATTTAGGACACTACATTTTGCCCCCACTTTAATGGATTGATCGACTCTAAGGATTAGTCACACTAAAGTAGTTTTGAAAGATATGTTCATTAAGCTCATGCAGTGCAATAAAAATAGTAGATGCAATAAATACTTAGCCAATAAGGATACTGTAGAAACCATAGAGGTCAAGTTAGGGATCACAATAAATGCCCCCAAGTATCCACAAGGAAACCCAATATTTGGTATGACAAATTCCATGCTGCAATACTAGAAAAGTTAGCACAAAAAATAGAGGAAGCTACTTCGGTGAGAAGAATACTTATAGAGAATTAGTATGGATAGAAGAGAAAAATAAAATGAAGGTGAGTATATGCCCCCTTGTGTTTTTCCTCTAGCACAATGGGGAAAACAGGAAGGAAAATGAACCAAAATTATCCAAAAATGGGAAAAGGCCATTTTGCGCAAAAATTAAGCTATATACTCGAAAGTGGGCCTCAAAAAGGGTCATTGTCACTATTCACTATGAGCGTTCTAGCTGAGATTTGAATAAGATCTGAGAAAAAATGCCATGTAGACAAGAGCTTAGGGCCAGCAGGATTGAGGAGTTGCAGACCGTGGTCAAGTAGGGCAGTGAGTCTGACTAGGTATGACTCAAAGCATGCCTTGTTTTTTTATTTTTAGTGCTTTTTTGGAGGATTTTAATTGGATGGTTGTGCAAGCATACCTAGAATGTGCTGTCATCCAATCTGCACGCCTACGTCTTAGATGGGTGCATTTTTTGGATGATGCACTATCATCTTAAAAGGGTGCTGGAGTCCAAAAGACTCGATGTCATCTTCTAGGCATGCATGCATTGACTGATAAAGAGGAACAAGATCTAATAAAAAATTGTATGCATGCAGACATTGCTTGAGATCCGGGAGCATACATCAGGGCACCAATTGCAAATGTTGTGGAGTCAAGCAGATGAGTTGTTAGATGTTGATAAATGTTCTTTGTAGAGTAGGGTTATGGTGGACATACATGGTGCCCAAGTTTCAGTTCCATGCCTCAATGCTACGGGCATTGATAGAGAGGTGGGACACAGACACCATGCCATTCCATCTGCCCACATGAGAGGTGACTATGACACAGATTGATGTCTACCACATTCTACAACTTCCCATTTGGGGGGAGCGAGTGTCACTAGTGATCCTTTATGCAATGGAGCTGGTCAGACATCAGAAGTGGGCCTTGGGGTGGAGGATAGATGCTATAGGTCATGTATACTTGCGAGAACTGGGCTAGGGATGAGTGATTCCCTTGGTATGGCACATTATGATCGCGACCATCACATGATGGGTATTGACATATGACCATGGTTCAGAGCTGACTGTAGGTTTTGTCCCCTTGATCCAAGAGATGGAGGAGAGATAGACAATGTATGCATGGGGTCATAGTATGTTGGCCCATCTATACTATGATCTCTCTTGGTACGTGTATGATGAGTACCAAAGCCTAACAACATGCACCCTACTATAGGTCTTGACATTCAAGCACATCACTTGCATGTGACCAGTTGGAATTCTAGCACTGATGCCGTTAGACATCCCACGGGCACATGCATATCCATTACAACATAGAGGATGGCAAACGAGGGACCTCACCTACTGGAGGGTCACTATTGACCAACTCAAGATCGGAGATGTGATCTAGCAGTCGTATCGAGACATGGGGGTCTAGACCATAGACAACACATAGCTCCCATGGATGTAGAGAGCTTGTTTCCTACTTGGTCACCAGGTTCATGTGGTGATGTCATACTACTGGCGATGATACATGTGGCAATTTGGATAGGTGCATACTATTCCACCTATTGTTCTTACCTATGCATGATCAATCAGGACTGCATTGCGACCTCAAGACCTGCCGCATCCTACCCTCAAAGATGTACATGACAGTCTATAGGAGAGTGATGATGATGACATCACCCAATAGCTTGATATAGATGATGTTAGAGTCATGTCAGGTTTCACAGGTAGGTGGGGCAGAGTAGGTCTGACACTAATCTTTCTGCCAAATGTAGAGGGAGGAGACCTTGGAGCTCTAGGGGGAGACAATGACGACCATGCCTCTACAAGCGATGAGAGCGAGAGGCCACAAAAGAGATGGCAGATGAGGAGTCTGAGTCTAGATCAAGCTATACTCATTTCCAGGGATCTTCTACCATCGCCAGTTGCACCACCAACCATGCCATGAGCACAACTAGTAGCAACAATGATTGCGGAGGGATCCTCCATTAGGCTGCCTTCGTAGGATCTAGACTGGTAGAGGGGCAATCCTGGTATGTACTTGTAGTTTTAGTAGATGTAGTTTAGTCTTTTCTTTGTATATGCATATATTTAGAGATGTTTTTGACATGATGGATACTGATGTGAAATTTTTTGTGCATGCAAAGAGTGTCACCGAGTGGTTGAGCTTCATCCACCAGGCACTTGCAATGGTCATCCCTGATGTGTAGACTCACGGTCCTGTGCTAGACGTCTACCAACCCCTCCAGTTAGTAGGGAGACATGTGCATATATTTGGGCCTGTAGCACAACTACAAACAACATATGAGGAGGGTCAAGTGGAGTTGGTGCAGGGAGTAGCACAGCTAGCCACTGTGATGGGGTAGCGTGATCAGGCCTTGCAGGAGGTCACACTACTCTCAGAGAGAGAGACCAAGAAATAACGTGAGCTAAGAGTGCTAAGAGGACACATGACGATCTGCATAGCTAGGTTGATGACCTTCAGCGATAGGTAGACACCACACAACAAGGCATCATAGGTCACTCAGACCACCCTTGAGTGCGCCAGCAAGTGGGAGATATCGAGGCATCACACCAGTGAGAGATGGTGACACGAGAGGAGATAATGACACAATGAGAGATTTCCCCTAAGTTATGAGGAGAGTTGAGGGGTCTATGATCACGAAGAACCACTACTGTAAGATCATAGTCAACCTTAGTTAGATAGCCTCCACACCATGACCAAGATCCGCTAGCGCTAGCGACCTCAGGGACACATCCAACAAAAAAGTTGACACATTTTTTATTCATTCCATGCACAACATTGTTTTGTTTTGGTATATATACACGGATTCATTTATGTATATCAGAGATACATATGATAGCATCACATGTTTTTGTAGTGATGTGATGCATGCACATTGATATGATACATTGACACACACACACACACATATGAGATTTGACATTGTGGTTATATCTTGTGTTCCCATTGATGGATGTTGTTGTTATTTTATATGCTCATGTGATGGATGATTTAGATGTAAATGCTTATCATGATTTAAATTACATATGGTCATATGAATGATTAAATCTTAGGATGAGATATGTAGAGATACAACACATGAACATGTGCACACACACGTGGATGTAACAATGCATAGTCACTTCATAACACAAAGATGAATGTTGTGTTGATGAAGGATATCTGTTAGGACGTGACCCCCCCATAGGCATCTATGTATCATGCGCAAGATACATACTGCCCAACTTCTACACATAGTATCTATGTAGGCATGCAACATTGATCGACTCATTAAGAGGAGTTCTATCCATGGAGTGTAATGCCCCGCCATGAAACCCCAAAGAGATTAAGCTAAGGCACAAGAATAGAGTGCAAATAATTTTTTTATAAGTTAAACACAACACAATGATACAATGAGATATCAAAGTTTAGATTACATAGTGGAAGACATGAACTAACACCTAAAGGGTTTCCCAATGTGATTACTTAATTCCACATTTAACTTAACTCATGCTAATTAATCCAATAAGCTGATTATCTTAATAACAAGATAATATTTTAAAGAAGGATAATTTCTTTCAATAAGATAAAAATATAGATCACATGATAATGTTGATCCATTGAGATTTATTCATACCTTACGTTCAAGCTTTCATTAAAATATAAGCCATGCATCTAATTTTATAACACACTTTAATTTCATCATAAACTAATGAGTTCTTTCCATGCATACTTAATTTCATTAACAATAATTGAATATATTCCATTATTCTAATCTACATTCTTTCATGATCCAATTTGCTGCATTTTAAAGATAACTGCATACAAGCATTTATGATTAATTTAATCTTATCCATTTTATACATTCTAACATAATGTCATCCATAAATACTAAAACTAAAAAGGAGACATAAGAGAATAAACATCACATAACACCAAATTGATATTAGAGTTCACCCCTAAAGGGCTACATCTTCGGGTCTACTCAACTGCAAGACCCCTCTAATTATTAATTAAGTTAAGAATACATAAGGTTCACATCATTTACAATCCTTCCATCAAGGCAGACATAACCAATATACAAATGACCACATCAGTCAATAAGTACATAAATGATCCCTGAATAGAAAAGATCCAACTGAACATGAAAGAAGCAAATACAAAGGTCCACTGGAGCATCCACAAAACTAAGTCATCACAACCCAAGGTCTAGCATGAAATTAGGTTCTCACAAGGGCATAAGCAACAAGACGAGTCCATAACCGTGCTCCTATCAAGACAACACAACAACACACCAGTGAACATAGGGACAAGTGTCATCACATGACCTAGTATGGTTACCATGACAGGTCTTCATAAGTTCTAGCCCCATCCACTAGGTTACCCCGGCAACCTAATCCGAACCTCCGACCCATCCAAGCCTCATGTGGACCCACACATCCTCTCGTGAAGACAAGGATGATGGTTTTCCATTTGAGGCCTTCTCACAGCATGTCGAGTCTGTGTTAGCACTCATCTTATGTGTGAGGCACAATTATCTTAATTAGTGATTCATTACTAACTCTTTCTAATTTACTATTAGGTTATCACTTTTTAGACACACTTTCGATGGGTTACCCAGCAACCACTTTGGGTGCGACCCCCAATCAAAAGCCACTTTCCCACACGACACTAGACTATACTCAGACGAACTCAAAAAGTAAGGAATACACATGGTCAAGCGAATGGAGTTCAAAATGGAGGAAACAACCAGTTGGTCAAACACGACTTCATATGAGGTGCACTGACTAACGATACTCTAACTAGAGATCTCACCAGCTATGGTCAACCACCAAACATCACATGACACCCGCATAAAGGATATGACCAATTACTAGATCACAACAAAACTACAGTCAAACTCGAGACCGAGGACAGAATCAGGTACCCCAAATCAATCCATATGACAAGGTCCAATCAGACAAAGCACGACTTGCCATTACTTAAGCAAAAGCTAATACAAAAATTAAACTTGCATAAGCAATAACCAGTAGAGACAATATTTTCCCATGTTGATTTAAACATAAAAGTCGATCAAGTTTTCTAAATGATCTAAGTTTTCAAAATACATTGATAGAAAAATCACCATTACAAGGTGAATACAATACCACAATTTCAATAGTCCATTCGCCTATGTCTCAATATAGAGGAAGAATATAAACTAAACCATTTATTTAATAAAAGAAAATATCATTAACTCACCAATATTCCAAACGATACATTATTAAATTTCCAATATTTCCAATAGTATATTGTTTAAATTTTCAAAATTTCCAATGATAAAATATTTCATTTTATTCTCAATTACTCAAATAATATATTCTTGAATAAAATATCATTTAAAATTATCAATTAATAAATATATTTTATTTCAACAATTATCAAATTAAAAAAAATAATATTTTATCTTTTCCAATTAAGATGCTTTCTGCAAGCATCTAAAAAAACAAAATACAAATTAAACATTAATTAATGTATATATTAATTACTCATTGATTAAATCTATGCATTAATTAATAATTTAATAAAAAAAACTTAACATTAAAGCTCTATTAAAAATTATCATTTAAATAATATTAAATTATTATTATTATTATTTTTTTGCAAATAAAAAAATAAAATTATAATTTTAAAAACAGAAAGCAAAAAGAGCGGGGGGGGTACCCACGTGGGCCCCCTTTGGTAGCACTGCTACCAAATGGTAGCAAGCAGCTACCATTGGTAGCGCTACTACCAAATGGTAGCAGCCGCTACCCTTGGTAGTGTGCTACCTCCCCATGGTGGGGGTTTATTCCCTAGTAGGTGAGTTATCATATTTTTTTTTAAAATTTATTTACTATGAAATACAGACAGCCAAGAAACCCAGTCTCACAAAGACTTTAAAAAAAGTAATTTTTTTTCCAAAAAACTATAAGTTTTCTTAAATTTACATTTTTTTTGAAAGCCCAGATCCAAGGAAGGGAAAAATCTCTTAAAAACAAACACCAGATTGGCAAAATAAGAAGGATTAACATCCATTATCCAAACCCTACTACCAACTTGACTAAAATAACTAATTTCTCCAAATTAAAACTTAAATCAAAGAACATTCAATGGAGATTTTAACAAAGTTTATTGGAACAACCAAAAATTCAATCGGGGGATTGGAAAGGGAGCAAGGAGAACTTAATTTCAAAAATTAATCTACAACTTCTTTCATTTTCCCCAAATAAATGAGATTTTCAACAACACAACCAAATTTCTTCCCAAAAAACAAACAAATTCTGATAAACAAAGAAACCAAACATATAAACTAAATCTTACCTCATATAGCATTCTTGGAAAAGATTTAGTGAGGAGCCCAACTTGCAGGCTCAAGAAATTTCTTCTCCTCCAAAACTCCCAAATTTTCATCCCAAAAATATTTTCCAAAAAAAATCAACCTCCCATATTTTTCCAAAAACCTAGGTCAAATGGGAGAAGTTTGACCAAAATTTTTATTTTGGATTTACAATATTTTTATAAAAATAAATCCCCTAAAATCATTCTTTTAAACTATATCAATAAATTAAACTTGCTTTTCAATTTAAAATTGATTTTCTCAAATAGCTAAAATTAACCATTCTATTTCAAAATGCCAACAAGATTAAATTAATTCTATTTCCATTAAATTTAAATCTTTCCTTTCATAAGCATAAATCGAATAAATTGACATTAAAATTAACCATTTAATTGAACTTGCTCCTAGTATAAATTGAGCAATTCAAATTAATGATTAATCACATAAAGGAACCCTATTTAATTTAGTCCCTTAATCTTTAATGCACAAAAACATATTTAATCAAATTAAATACTAAGGATTAATTACTCAATTTAATCACACACACAAAACACACAACCCAAGAAAGTCAAATAGATAGACAACCCGCATACCCAACCAAAGGGAATACCGAAGACGATTGATGATGCTCACTTAAGAATGACTATGGTCCAATGAGGATCTCATGACCACCTAATCCAACTCTAAAGATCAAAGAGGTACACTCAAACCTGGGAATCCAGGTGGAGACGAACCTCGCACCCATGCGATACTATACTTGAAATCTCCTGCATCCAAGAGTCATACATGCATACATATATATACTTGATGAAAGTGTTAGCCTGAGATTAATAACACAAAATAGGAGAACTAATAAACTTGCATACAAACTGGTGTGAAAATCAAATTAATAGGTATGCACTAAAAACAAAACACATGACTATAACACTATAATATACTAAACTAACCAAAGTCAAACCGAGATTAGAAAATGATAAGGGTAGGGGTACTACATTCTTCCTCCCTAAGTTTTGACTTACTCCTTGAATTCGTAAGGCTAGACGGAGAACATGTCGCACGCATTAGCCTTGAAACTCATTCAACAAATATTAAATTGCACGTAGGAATCTTTCCATAAATAAATGAAACATTACTACTAAATCCTTTACAAATGTCATTATCCAATGGCAAGATACATCTAAAGCCATACACTTCTTAAAATATTTTACGAATTATCAATAATCATAGTAGAGATGCAAGAACTTTCTTGCTTTCATTACACCAAATTAAAGCATTAAAAGAGGTAAGCAACAATTTCCATACTCATATATCAAACATGACGAGAAAGCATGCCATCATGATCAGTTTCTTTTAACAATACATCTTTTTCATAAAAATTACCATATAAAACTAGCTTCAAAATTCAATTTCTACAACCAAGATAGCTTTCAAGAAATAAGAGCAATGTAAATAACTCAATTGTTTACACTTTCCAGGCATATAAAAGCCTTTGCAATGACTATGTCCCATAACATAGTGACAAGTTAACACATTTACTCCATGATTACACATAATAACCATTCACATAACTGGAATGCAAAACTCAAAAAGCCACATGTGAGCATGTCCAATGCTCAGTCAAAGATAACATGCATGATCAAAATTTCTATGCCTGATCTCAGAACAATAATATGATCATAAATATCCAATATCTCACTTAAAGGCTTGATGGTGCTAGGGCACACCATAGTGGTGCTACCTTCCATACAAGACCTTTGTGAACATCCCTTGTTGAGTAAGGTGGTTAGCCTCCAAGAGATAGTCACCACACATAGGTAGGTAGTGGATCCTACCTGCATCACAACCTCACATACCCCCATCCTCAAGGTTCCCTATGTCTATTTCCTCGTACATACTCTACCAAGACTGTCTTATATGTCCTTGGAGAGGAATTTCACATTTCAACACAAGACCAACATATGAAAACAATAAGGATAAACCAGTTTAGCCACCAAATTATAGATGAATAAAGATAATAAATCATCAATTCCAACAGTAAGGCAAAAAAATAATCCGGAATTTGCAACACCAAATCAAATAAGAAAAAGATCACAAGATCATGGCTAAACCTTCAAAGTCAAAGTAGAATAAATTGTTGGTCCACAAAGAAATAAATAATAATATCACAACTGCACATAACATCACTATGTGACTAGCATCTAGGCACCAACGAGGAAGGAAGGAATGATCAAAAAACTATCGCAGTAGATCATCATGTGGTGCGGCCAAATCACACATCCACAAGTCATGGCAGTGTGCACCTTGGCATCAACCCACATCACATCGTCACACGACATGGCAATACTCCAAGTAGAGAAGACATGCAATGGATGTATCCCACATGGTAGTATACCTCATAGAAATAAGCACGTGCAGGTCACGTCACGCATAGCGATGTATCTCTTAGGATACTCGCTATAAGCTATAGGTATACATGACTAAGGTCCACCCACATGTCCACCAACACCTACTAACTGACATATCAAGTGGATAAACCTACCTTTCATGAAGACAAGGCAAAGGATCCTCTAAAATACATCATCACTATGCTCAAGTACTGCCATCGATATACTCAAATAAAGGAGAAGAATAGGCTATCACTCATAAACCTATAAATAGATTCATCAAAAGGGAAAGTATTGAGTAGACCTTTGATATAGTTTTATTGTATAACTATATCATTCCTCAAAATAGAGAAGCTAAAGTCACTTCGAGCTGACATTACTTGTACATTGATCCATACTATTCAAGGAATGGTGACTTCAATTACTACCCCTTAACATACTGTATTACTAACAACCCGAGCTTTGGTACTTAGTAGGGAAACAAATAAGCAACATCACCACAAAAATTAAAATTTTTTTAAAAAAAACAAAAGAAAAACAAAATAGTATGGTTTCCCATAATTATAAGCAACATATCCTCCATGGTTGATTACTTCACCAATGCATGGGCACATATAATAAGCACTGGTTTCTTCCAATACACAGGAATATACTAGTACTAGTTTAGTCACATTAACAGGGAGTAGTTTTCAGTATGCTATCATCTACTCTACGAAGGTTTAAATAATGCTTCCCACATGATTAATTGAATAAAGCTTATTCTAGATATAAGTACTGAAATCTCTTATCAATTCAAAATTACATAAGGATATAACAACATTCCTATATCTTTCTCTAATTCCACTAAGCATTCGTATTCACATTACTAACTATGCAATTTTCTTTCTAAAGCTTAAGACTTTCATCTTTCCATAAGAAGCCCAAATGCAAACATGCAATTTCATATGCGTCATAAACATTCTATTTAATTCAATGCATTCTTAGCAGCATTTCTAAAAATCTTAAGGTTTAGGCAAGGTGAAGGGAAAGAGAGTTTGATAATCAAACTATTTCCTACAAAGACACAAGATCAACGAGATCACACTACCAGCTAAAATTTCTCACTAAAGTCTATCATTTTAATTGCATGGTTTTCAATTCGCTATAGTTTTAGGAGGTTGCCAAATAGCCTAACATGACATTTCCAATTATTATGGTAGCAACAGAATGTTCTAGTTTTCTAACCAACATAGATCAAAATAGGTAATCTTATCGATAATGCAAGACCTCATGCGAGCACTCACTTCTCTTAGTTCAATACAACCATATAATAATCTACAACCTATAATTGAAAATCATACTATGATAAAAATATAGTGGAGGAACTATCAACTAAATAATACAAATTAATTCATACACATCAAACAAGTTTGTCATTCACATTTTCCAAACATAATAAGGTAATTACATATACCCAAAAGCAAGTTCAATGGGTATTTGCTAAAATAGATCTTCAAACAAACTAGTTTAAAGAAACACATAAAACAATCTTTCATGGAACAAATTAATACACTCTCAAAGCTACTATAACATGTTCCCTTTTGGTACTTCTTTTACAAACAAGGCAGTTTTCACATTATTTAACTATTCTCATATTAATGCACCTTACTTAAGATAGAATTTAATTATGTTAATCCTACATGACACATGGAGAATTATTTAATGTAAACATACAATTTTTCCTCAATAACCAATAAGGACTTTCAAACCCAAGCCCTTTTATAATCTAAAAACACATAAGCGTTATAAGTCTCACACAAGGGTTCAAGAAGTGAAACCTTTCTCTTGCAAAAAGAAAACTCACATAAGAGATAATTACACATATCACAAAACATTTAATTTCTAGAAAGAGAGAGGAGGAAGGGTGATAATCATTTAATTTGCTACAAAATAAGCATTCAACATCTACCATACTAGTCCTTCAGGTGGACAACACTAAGCTAGATCATAATCTTAAACAAGCACGTTTCGTACTTGTATATGGTGAAAATGGATAAAACAACAATGATGAAAGAGTAAATGAATTCAACCACAAAAACCCTAGCCTAACAACAACAAAGAACCACCATAACATATGAAGAGTATCTAAGACAATGCAAATCAAATGAAATCACAAAGATTATACCATCACATGTCCAATAGGGTTTGGATCTCCATTCTTCCTATCTCCATTGATTTTGCTTGATATATTTGCTCTCAAATTTTATGTGCATAAGAGCTCAACAAAGAATGGAAATGTGGTTGCAAGTAGGATCACAAATGAAAGTACAAAGAGTAGTGTAGTCGAGTGCGTAATTGAGTTAGCCAGGATGCATAGATTGATTAGGGTTGATAATGAAGGAAGCATCTCCTTATATAGAAGACACAATAAGAAATGGAGGGATAAGATTGAGAGGTGTAAAAAGAGGTTGGCTATGATTAGAGGGTAGGTAAAGGAAATAATAAAATAACAAGAGGGTAGGTAGTGTATGAATTAAGAGATGAATGACATGTGTCATATGTGGAAAAGGCTAATGAATTAATTAAATAAATAAAGACTTATTTAATTAATAGAAGAAGTGGGATAATTAAATAAATAAGATATTTATTTAATTTAAGAAAAGGATAATTTAAATAAATAAATGTATTTATTTAAATGAGAAATAAGGCTATAAGAGGATAAATGAATTAATTAAATAAATAAAGATATTTATTTAATTAGACATGACAATTTTAGGTGTCTATAGTACTTTCAAATTCAAGACAAGCACTGACCAACCCAAATGGATTAGTCTAAAGAGTACATCAATCAATAAGGAAGGTACATACGACTCTCTTTCAGAATATGAGTAATCATAGACCAAGACATCAATAAGAAAACAAAGCACAATTAATCACTCAAAACACCAACATCAAGGAGATGAAAACAAGGTGTGAACGCACGCGTTACACACAAGTTAAGGTCTTTTCAATCACACACATTAAAAAAGGAGGACAAGCATACACATAAGGTCGATACACCTCACAACAACTATGGGCACAAGTGAAACCAGAGATCCCAGTATTTGCAACATGGGCTCTGATACCAAATGTAATGCCCTGCCAGGAAACCCCGAAGGGATTAAGCTAAGGCACAAGAATAGAGTGCAATAATTTTTTTTAAAGTTATACACAACACAATGATACAAGGAGATATCAAAGTTTAGATTACATAGTGGAAGACATCAACTAGCACCTAAAGGGTTTCCCCAACATGATTAATTAATTCCACATTTAACTTAACTCACGCTAATTAATCCAATAAGCTGATTATCTTAATAACGAGATAATACTTTAAAAAAAGAAAATTTCTTTTAGTAAGATAAAAATATAGATCACATGATAATGTTCATCCTTTAAGATTTATTCATACCATACATTCAAGCATTCATTAAAATATAAGCCATACATCTAATTTTATAACACACTTAAATTTCATCATAAACTAATGAGTTCTTTTCATGCATACTTAATTTCCTTAAAAATAATTGAATATATTCCATTATTCTAATCTACATTCTTTCATGATCCAATTTGCTGCATTTTAAAGACAACTGAATACAAGCATTTACGATTAATTTCATCTTATCCATTTTATACATTCTAACATAATGTCATCCATACATACTAAAACTGAAAAAAGGAAACATAGGAGAATAAGCATCACATAACACCAAATTGATATTAGAGTTCACCCCTAAAGGGCTACATCTTCAGTTCTGCTCAACTGCAAGACCCCTCTGATCATTAATTCCCTGCCACATGAGTTATCATATTTATTTAGTTTTTAAATTTTTTTTACTATGAAATACACACAGCCAAAAAAACAGTCTCATAGAGACTTTAAAAAAACTAATTTTTTTTCCAGAAAACTAAGTTTTCTTAAATTTATATTTTTTTTGAAATCCCAGATCCAAGGAAGGGAAAAATATCTTAAAAACAAACACCAGATTGGCAAAATAAGAAGGATTAATATTCATTATCCAAACCCTTCTACCAATTTGACTAAAACAACTAATTTCTCCAAATTAAAACTTAAATCATAGAACATTCAATGGAGATTTTAACAAAGTTTATTGGAACAACCAAAAATTCAATCTGGGGATTGGAAAGGGAGCAAGGAGAACTTAATTTCAGAAATTAATCTACAACTTCTTTCATTTTCCCCAAATAAATGAGATTTTCAACAACACAACCAGATTTCTTCCCAAAAAACCTTCTCAAAAAACAAACAAATTCTGATAAACATAGAAACCAAAGATATAAACTAGAATCTTACCTCATATAGCAATCCTGGAAAAGATTTAGTGAGGAGACCAACCTGCAGGATCAAGAAATTTCTTCTCCTCCAAAACCCTCAAATTTTCATCCCAAAAATTTTTTCCAAAAAAAATCAACCTCCCATATTTTTCCAAAAACCTAGGTTAAATGGGAGAAGTTTAACCAAAAAATTTATTTTGGATTTAAAATATTTTTATAAAAATAAATCCACAAAAATCATTCTTTTAAACTATATCAATAAATTAAACTTGCTTTTCAATTTAAAATTGATTTTCTCAAATAGCTGAAATTAACCTTTCTATTTCAAAATGCCAACAAGATTAAATTAATTCTATTTTCATTAAATTTAAATCTTTCCTTTCATAAGCATAAACCGAATAAATTCACATTAAAATTAACCATTTAATTGAACTTGCTCCTAATTTAAATTGAGTAATTCAAATTAACAATTAATCTCATAAAGGAACCCTATTTAATTTAGTCCCTTAATCTTTATTGCACAAAAAAATGTTTAATCAAATTAAATACTAAGGACTAATTACTCAATTTAACCCCAGACACAAAACACACAACCCAAGAAAGTCAAACAGATAGATGACCCGCATACCCAACCAAAGGGAATACCGATGATGACTGACGATGCTCACTTGAGCATGACTATGGTCAAACAAGGATCTCACGACCACCTAATCCAACTCTAAGGATCAAAGAGGTACACTCAAACCTACAAATCCAGGTGGAGACAAACCTCACACCCATGTGATACTGTACCTAAAATCTCCTACATCCAAGAGTCATACATGCATACATATATATACTTAATAAAAGTGTTAGCCCGAGATTAATAACATGAAATAGGAGAACTAATAAACTTGCATACGAACTAGTGCGAAAACTAAATTAACAGGTATGCACAAAAATCAAAACACCTGACTATAACATTATAATATGATAAACTAACCAAGGTCAAACCAAGATTAGAAAATGATTAGGGTAGGGGTATTGCATTCTTTCTCCCTAGGTTCCGACTTACTCCTGGAAGTCATAAGGCTAGACAGAGAACATGTCGCACGCATTAGCCTTGAAACTCATTCAACAAATATTAAATTGCACGTAGGAATCTTTCCATAAATAAATGAAACATTACTACTAAATCCTTTACGAATGCCATTATCCAATGGGAAGATACATCTAAAGCCATAGACTTCTTAAAATATTCTACGAATTATCAATAATCATAGTAGAGATACAAGAACTTTCTTCCTTTCATTACACCAAATTAAAGCATTAAAAGAGGTAAGCAACAATTTCCATACTCATCTATCAAACATGACAAGAAAGCATGCCATCATGATCAATTTCTTTTACCAATACATCTTTTTCATAAAACTACCGTATAGAACTAGCTTCAAAATTCAATTTCTACAACCAAGTTAACTTTCAAGAAATAAGAGCAATGTAAATAACTCAATTGTTTACACTTGCCAGGCATATTAAAACCTTTCCAATGACTATGTCCCATAACGTAGTGACAAGTTAACACAATTTACTCCATGATTACACATAATAACCATCCACATAATTGGAATGCACAACTCAAAAGGCCACATGTGAACATGTCCAATGCTTGGTCAAAGATAACATGCATGATCATCATTTCTATGCCTAATCCCAGAACAATAATATGATCATAAATATCCAATATCTCACTCAAAGGCTTGATGGTGCTAGGGCACACCATAGTGGTACTACCTTCCATATAAGACCTTTGTGAACATCCTTTGTTGAGTAAGGTGGTTAGCCTCCAAGAGATAGTCACCACTCATAGGTAGGTAGTGGATCCTAGTTGCATCAGAGCCTCACATAGCCCCATCCTCAAGGTTCCCTACATCTACTTCCTCTTACACACTCTACCAAGACCGTCTCATATGTCGTTGGAGAGGAATTTCACATTTCAACACAAGACCAACATATGAAAACAATAAGGATAAACCATTTTAGCCACCAAATTACAGATGAATAAAGATAATAAATCATCAATTCCAATAGTAAGGCAAGAAAATAATCCAGAATTTGCAACACCAAATAAAGTAAGCGAAACATCACAAGATCGTGGCTAAACCTTCAAATTCAAAGTAGAATAAATTGTTGGTCCACAAAGAAATAAATAAGAATATCACAACTACACATAACATCACTATGTGACTAACATCTAGGCACCAACGAGGAAGGAAGGAACAATTGAAAAATTATCACAGTAGATCATCATGTGGTGCGGCCAAATCACACATCCACACGTCATGGCAGTGTGCACCTCGGCATCACCCCGCATCATATTGTCACACGACATGGCAATACTCCAAGAGTAGAAGACATGCAATGGACGTATCCCGCATGGTAGTATACCTCGCATAAATAAGCACACGCAGGTCACATCCTGCATAACGACATATCTCTCAGCATATTTGTTGTAAGCTAGAGGTATACATGACTAAGGTCCACCCACATGTCCACCAACACCTAGTAACTGACAGCTCATGTGGATAAACCTACCTATCATGAAGACAAGGCAAAGGATCCTCCAAAATACACCATCACTATGCTCAAGTACTGACATCGATATACTCAAATAAAGGAGAGGAATAGGCTGTCACACATAAACCTATAAATAGATTCATCAAAAGGGAAAGTATTGAGTACACCTTCGATACAGTTTTATTGTATAACTATATCATTCCTTGAAATAGAGAAGCTAAAGTTGCTTCGCTACTATTCAAGGATGGTGACTTCAATTACTACCCCTTAACATACTGTATTACCAACAACCCGAGGTTTGGTGCTCAGTAGGGAAACAAATAAACAACATCAAAAAAAAAAAAAAAAAAAAATGGTTTCCTATACTCACAAGCAACATATCCTCCATGGTTTATTACTTCACCAACCCATTGGAACATATAATAAGAACCGGTTTCTTACAATTCACATGAATAAACTAGTACTAGTTTAGTCACATTAACAGGGAGTACTTTTCAGTATGCTATCATCTACTCTAGGAAGGTTTAAATAATGCTTCCCACATGATTAACTGAATAAAGCTTATTCTAGATATAAGTACTGAAATCTCTTATCAATTCAAAAATACATAAGGAAATAACAACATTCCTATATCATTCTCTAATTCCACTAAGCATTTGTATTCACATTAATAACTATGCAATTTTCTTTCTGAAGCTTAAGACTTTCATCTTTGCATAAGAAGCCCAAATGCAAACATACAATTTCATATGCGTCATAAACATTCTATTTAAATTAATGCATTCTTAGTAGCATTTCTAAAAATCTTAAGGTTTAGGCAAGGAGAAGGGAAAGAGAGTTTGATAATCAAACTATTTCCTACAAAGACACAAGATCAACGAGATCACACTACCAGCTAAAATTTCTCACTAAAGTCTATCATTTTAATTGCATGGTTTTCACTTCACTACAGTTTCAGGAGGTTACCAAATAGCCTAACATGACATTTCCAATTATTATGGTAGAAACAAAATGTTCTAGTTTTCCAACCAACATAGATCAAAATAGGTAATCTTATCAATAATGCAAGACCTCATGCGAGCACTCACTACTTTTAGTTCAATACAACCATATCATAATCTACAACCTATCATTGAAAATCATACTACGATAAAAAGATAAAGGAGGAACTATCAACTAAATAATACACATTCATGCATACGCATCAAACAAGTTTTTCATCTGCATTTTCCAAACATAATAAGGTAATTACATATACTCAAAAGCAAGTTCAATGGGCATTTGCTAAAATAGATCCTCAAACAAACTGGAATAAAGATTCACATAAAACAATCTTTCATGGAACAAATTAATACACTCTCGAAGCTACTATAACACGTTCCCTTTTGGTACTTCTTTTACAAACAAGGCAGTTTTCACATAATTCAACTATTTGCATATTAATGCACCTTACTTAAGATAGAATTTAATTATGTTAATCCTACATGAAACATGGAGAATTATTTAATGTAAACATACAATTTTTCCTCAATAACCAATAAGGACTTTCAAACCCAAGCCCTTTTATAATCTAAAAATGCATAAGCATTATAAATCTCACACAAGGGTTCAAGAAGTCACACCTTTCTCTTCCAAAATGATAACTTACATAAGAGATAATTACACATATCAAAAACATTTAATTTCTAGAGAGAGAGAGGAGGAAGGGTGATAATCATTAAATTTGCTACAAAATAAGCATTCAACATTTACCATACTAGTCCTTCAAGTGGACAACACTAAGCTAGATCATAATCTTAAACAAGCACGTTTCATACTTTCAGATGCAAGACAAGCACTGACCAACCCAAATGGATTAGTCTAAAGAGTTCAACAATCAATAAGGAAGGTACATACGACTCTCTTTTAGAATATGAGTAATCATATATCAAGACATCAATAAGCATACAAAGCATAGTTAATCACTCAAAACACCAACATCAAGGAGATGAAAACAAGGTGTGAACGTACATGTTACACATAAGTTAAGGACTGCACAATCACACACATACAAAAAGGAGGACAAGCATACACATAAGGTTGATACACCTCACACCAACTAAGGGCACAAGAAAAACCAGAGATCCTAGTGTTTGCAACATAGGCTCTAATACCAAATGTAATGCCCCGCTAGGAAACCCCGAAGGGATTAAGCTAAGGCACAAGAATAGAGTGCAATAATTTTTTTTAAAGTTAAACACAACACAATGATACAACGAGATATCAAAGTTTAGATTACATAGTGGAAGACATCAACTAACACCTAAAGGGTTTCCCAATGTGATTACTTAATTCCACATTTAACTTAACTCACGCTAATTAATCCAATAAGCTGATTATCTTAATAACGAGATAATACTTTAAACAAGGATAATTTCTTTTAGTAAGATAAAAATATAGATCACATGATAATGTTCATCCATTAAGATTTAGTCATACCTTATGTTAAGCTTTCATTAAAATATAAGCCATGCATCTAATTTTATAACACACTTAAATTTCATCATAAACTAATGAGTTCTTTTCATGCATACTTAATTTCCTTAACAATAATTGAATATATTCCATTATTCTAATCTACATTCTTTCATGATCCAATTTGTTGCATTTTAAAGACAATTGCATACAAGCATTTAAGATTAATTTCATCTTATCTAATTTATACATTCTAACATAATGTCATCCATACATACTAAAACTAAAAAAGGAAACATAAGAGAATAAGCATCACATAACACCAAATTGATATTAGAGTTCACCCCTAAAGGGCTGCATCTTCGGTTCTGCTCAACTGCAAGACCCCTCTGATCATTAATTAAGTTAAGAATATATAAGGTTCACATCATTTACAATCCTGCCATCAAGACGAACATAACCAATATACAAATGACCACATCGGTCAATAAGTACATAAATGATCCTTGTATAGAAAGGATCCAACTAAACATGAAAGAAGCAAATACAAAGGTCCACTAGAGCATCCGCAAAACTAAGTCATCGCAACCCAAGGTCTAGCATTAAATTAGGTACTCACAAGGGCATAAGCAATATGACGACTCGATAACTGTTCTCCTATCAAGATGACACAACAGCACACTAGTGAACATAGGGACAAGTGTCATCACATGAACTAGTATGGTTACCATGGCAGGTCTTCATAGGTTCTGGCCCCATCCACTAGGTTACCCTGGCAACCTAATCTGAACCTCTAGCCCATCCAAGCCTCATGTGGACCCACACATCCTCTTGTGAAGACAAGGATGATGGTTTTCCATTTCAGGAGTTCTCACAGCATGTCGAGTCTGTGTTAGCACTCATCCCATGTGAGAGGCACAATTATCTTACTTAGTGATTCATTACTAACTCTTTCTAATCTACTATTAGGTTATCACTTTTTAGACACACTTTCGATGGGTTACCCAACAACAACTTTGGGTGCGACCCCCAATCGAAAGCCACTTTCCCGCACGATACTAGACCATACTCAAACAAACTCAAAAACCAAGGAATACACATGGTCAAGCGAACGGATTTCAAAATGGAGGAAACAACCATTTTTTAAAACATGACTTCATATGAGGTGCACTGACTGACGATACTCTAACTAGAGAGCTGACCATCAATGGTGAACCACCAAACATCATGCGACACTCGCATAAAGGATATGACCAATTACTACACCACAACAAAACAACATTCAAACTCGAGACCGAGGATAGAATCAGGTACCCCAAATCAATCCATATGACAGGGTCCAATCAGACAAAGAATGACTTGCCATTACTTAAGTAAAAGCAAATACATAAATTAAACTTGCATAGGCAATAACCGATAGAGACAATCTTTTCCCATGTTGATTTAAACATAAAAATCGATCAAGTTTTCTAAATGATCTAAGTTTTTAAAATACATTGATATAAAAATCACCATTACAAGGTGAATACAATACCACAATTTCAATAGTCCATTCACCTATGTCTCAATATAGAGGAAGAATATAAACTAAACCATTTATTTTAATAAAAGAAAATATCATTAACTCACCAATATTCCAAACGATACATTATTAAATTTCTAATATTTCCAATAGTATATCGTTTAAATTTTCAAAATTTCCAATGATAAAATATTTCATTTTATTCTCAATTACTCAAATAATATATTCCTAAATAAATTATCATTTAAAAATTATCAATTAATAAATATATTTTATTTCAACAATTATCCAATTAAAAAAAAAATATATATTTTATCTTTTCCAATTAAGATGCTTTCTGCAAACATATAAAAAAAGAAAATACAAATTGAACATTAATTAATATATATATTAATTTTATTAATTTAATAAATAAAATTTAACATTAAAGCTTTATTAAAACTTATCAATTAAATAATATTAAATTATTATTATTCTTAACACAACAAGTAGTTTAAGGACAAAGCAAAAATGCGAACTATAGATATCATTGCGATAAGTAGAAACATTTCTACAAAACCCTCGAAACATCCTCGAAGGTAGGGGAGGAATATTGGGATATGGCAGAGCGAATTTAATTTGCAGAGGGTCCATAAAAATGTTGTGGGCACCTCAAATAGATTTGCAGCACTGAATGCCTCTCAATCATGCACCACAAGAGAAAATTTGAGTAATTTATAGCTTAATGATATATGCAAAAGGGTTGCCGGGGTTCCAAAGGGTCCCCCATCTGGCCAAAAGAACACAGGTGATTCTCCCTCAATTATTGCAAAGCCAGTTTGGAGATGGACACAACGGAACCCTAGGGCACCATTTAAGAATCAGGCAAATCCTTTTACACAGCAAAAAGGGGAACTTCATACCATCTTGAAGGCTTCTTGGGACAAATGGTACCCTAACATTGACATGATTTCATATTTACCATACAACCATGTAGAGAGATTCTCCCGAGCCCAAAATGATGTTGCTTCAGGGGCTAACAAAATAAAATTAGGGTTAAGAAGATCCACTGTGATAGGCTCTAAGTCAATCATTCAAACCAGGGGCATGGAGGGGTTCAACCCTAAACAATGCTCAAACAACACCCAGAAGCCGTCGGGCATGAGTGTGGATAATATAGTGATAATAAGCGATGATCACATAGATGAATTGTGGGATTGTTACAATGAACTTGGGCTCTTTGGCAAATGGTTTGGATTTGGAGCATCGACCTCTGATGTCCTCCAGTGGTTGAAGTCTGCCACGAAAAACCAGATAAGTATTACTTATTTGGAGAATAATTTTTTGTTTATTAAATGCAATTCAAGTCAACTTAAAAATCATTTACTGAGGAATAATCATAGATTCTTTAAAGCTTATTATTTTAAATTTTTTAATTGGAAACCTAATCTCTTGCCTAAAGATTTTGATAAGCGTAGGGTGCCCAAATGGATTTGGATCCCTACAATGCCGGTTGAATTAATCCACATTCATAACCTAAAAAAATTAGGGGATTTTTTAGGAGGTTTTGAGGGTATAGAGAATAATTACATGGACTCCTCTGACATAAATATATTATTCAGCGTGGAAATAGACAAACTGAAATTGAGCCCATCAAAATCATTACAAGCCATTCGATATACCAGATTCATCCAGAGATCCTTAAGGGTGATATCTTAGCCAAGGGAGTTATCTCCCCTATTCAGAATATTGAGAGAAAAAGTATTAAGACTAAAAAATTTTTTGGAATGGAGAAAGGTATAAACATAAAATTCAACCCAAAAGGTGGATTTGTGTTCCATAAACAAAACCCTAGGGATAAGGAACTAGTAAACAATCAAAAAATGGTTGAATATGAAAAAGATAAAACAGAGATTGAAAACACACCTAAAAAACCAGTGAATGAACAAAGAGGGAATGATATAGAGAACAAAGAAAGCTATAAGCAAGAAGCAACACCATTAATAAACAATTACTCAAAGGAACAGAGCGATGTTATTGGAAAAGAATATAGCTCCCTGTTGAATGGGGTTGATACTGACTACCAGGAGGAAACAATAGGAGACATCGAAAATATGGTGGATATCATTAAGGAATTAGAAACCCATCCAACACCACACGCAACAGAGAAGGCAAGATTCTCTAAGAAAAAGAAAAAGAACAAGAACAAAAAAGGAAAAAAAAATAATAATAAAAAAGGAAAAAAGAAAAAGAAAAAGAACTCCAGTAATAACATCAGTGAAAAGGATAATGAAAGGGAAGAAAGGATGGAAAGAGAAAACAAATGCATCCTTGAGTATGTTGGAAATGAAGTTACAAATGACCTCATTGAACTATTCATTAATGAAATAGCAGATGAGGAAGAAATGGCATTACAAAAAACATTGTTAGCAAGAAAATTATGCAAACTTAATGTTACCAAGGAAGAATTATAGGACCATAAATATAATATTATAGGGGATGAGTTGGACAACTTGGGAATAGATAAAACTATAGAAACCTGCTTACCCCTAGATTATGCTACTGAACTAAGAAAAAGAGGGAGAAAATCAATTGCGGAATTATTAACCAAAGCAGGATGTGCTACTGGCCAGACTAAAATCACAAACCTTTATGAGATAGGGAAGGGGAAGGACCTTCCCATGGTGTTATGAAACTCCTTACTTGGAAGGTTAGGGGCCTGAATGCCCCTAACAAGCAATGTATCTTTAAATGTTGCATAGCTAAATTCAATCCAGAGATAGTCTTAATACAAGAAACTAAATTAAATAACACTGAGATGACAAACCTCAATAAAAAATTAGGTATCAGAGAAATAGAAGGAAAAACTGCTTGCAGAGCCTCAGGTGGACTAGCCATCATATGGGATCCTAGGCTAATATCCTTTAAACTTATAAGAAAAATCCCAAACTGGATGGGTGGTTGGGCTATAAGCATCAAAAGCAACTTAAAATTTATTATAATTAATGTCTATGGACCTATCCAAACATAAGCAAACAAACAAGTGTGGATTGAAATTGAAGATTTCCTCTCAAGTGACATAGATCAAACATACATAATAGGTGGGGATTTCAATGCCATCTTAGATCTCAAGGAAAAATGGGGAGGTAATAAAAAAATGACCCAAACAAGTCAAGATTTCAAGGATTGGACTCATAAGTGTAACCTGATGGAATTCAAGACAAAAATGAAGCCTTTACTTGGAATAATAGAAGACAAGGTTTCTGCAACATTGCAGAAAAACTGTATAGATTCTTCCTTTGTGGGAATCTCACATAGTCTTATGAATCCTTAGTTCTTCCATTCTTAGGATTGGACCATTTCCTGGTCCAATTGACCATATCAGAAGAACTAAAGCCAACCAAAACCCCCTTTCACTTTGAAAAAATGTGGCTAAGGGATGAAAATATAATACAACTAATAGAAAAATGGTGGAATGAAACAAAAGTTATAGGATCCAAAACTTTCAAAGTAGTTACCAAACTAAAAAGGATAAAACAACAATTAACAATATGGAACAAAATGCACTTTGGAAACATCTTCACACAAAAAAGGGAAATTGAGCAAGAAACGGAAAGAACTAATGAGGAGGTAATTAGGCATGAGATGGATAACAGGCTATATCAAATGGAAAAAACCAATTTGGCCCAGTATGAGGAAATCCTCACTAGAGAAGAAATATACTGGAAACAAAAATCTAGGGAACATTGGTTGGAAGCTGGGGATAGAAATACAAGCTTCTTCCACAACAACTCAAAACAAAGAAGAGCTTTAAACAGAATCAATAGAATAAAATTAAAATCAGGAGACTTCAGTGAGGACCCTAATAGTATAGCTAGGGAAGCAGTAGAGTATTTTGAAAATATCCTTAATAATAAAGAAGGTTCTAGGAGGACAAAAGAGAGTAAATTATTAAAATGCATTCCTACATTAATCTCTAAAGAACACAATATGATGCTTAATAAAAAACTATCTATGGAAGAAGTAGAAACAACTTTATCCCAGATGGGACTAGATAAGGCTTCTGGCCCTGATGGGTTCCTAGCTCACTTTTTTCAAAAATGCTGGTGCTTCATGGGGAAAGAAATTATAGAAGCACTAGAGGGGATGAGAAATTTAGGAAAGATTCTAAGAGAAATAAATAACACATTCATAGCTTTAATTCCAAAAAAGGAAATAGTGGTCTATTTTGAGGATTTCTGACCAATAGCATTATGCAATACCCTTTATAAACTACTCACAAAAACAATTGCAAATAGACTTCACAAACTTCTCCCCATAATCATTAGTGAGGAACAGACTGGTTTTGTGTCAAGCAGATCTATTTATGATGGCATAATCATTGCTCAAGAAGAAATCCATTCAATACAAAATAATAAGGAACCGATCATGATGATAAAATTAGATATTAAAAAGGCTTATGATAAAGTAGATTGGCACTTTTTATGCAAATGTCTTGAATCATTCACGTTCAATAAGAAACAGATCAATCTAGTCTTCAAATGCATTGCAACACCTAGAGTTTCAATCTTAGTCAATGGGGCCTCAGAAGGTTTTTTTGAAATCTCAAGAGGCCTCAAACAGGGGGATCCCCTTTCCCCCTTTATTTTTATCATCATGGTAGAATCTTTGGGAAGGTTGATCAATAAGGAAAGAGAAACACAATAGCTGAAGGGTATTAAAATTACTTCAGACATGGAACCAATTACCCATCAACAATTTGTTGATGACACCATGGTGTTTGGACTGAGCAATACAACAGAAGCAAAAACACTTTAAAAAATCTTAGATAACTATACTATGATTTCTAGACAAGAAATCAACACTTCGAAATCCAACATTATCTTTTTTAACACAAATAAAGAACTCCAAAAGAAAATATTAAATATTCTTAAATATAATGTAGGAGAATTACCATGTAAATACCTAGGACTTCCCTAAGACAAAGGGATTAGATCATCCAAATTATGGGATCAAGTGGTCTCCAAAATTACAAAAAGGATCTTCTCTTGGAAAGGAAAATGGTTATCCTCTGCTGGAAAGGCCACCATGATTAAGTCGGTTCTCTCAGCAATGCCAATATACCAACTCTCATGGATGGATCTACCCTCAACTAAGAGAAAGGAAATCACAAAAAATATAAGGACATTCTTCTGGCAAGGCTTTGAAGATAAATTTAGACTACCATTGATAGCTTGGGATAAGATATGCATGCCTAAAGACCTTGGGGGTTTAGGTATCAAGGACCTAAAAATTCAAAGCAAGGCTCTGGGTGCTAAGCTTGTTTGGAGAATGTATAATAAACCTAACTTTAAATGGGCATGGATCCTATTTAACAAATACCTTCATAACTCGAATCCCACAAGTATCTTTAGGACAGCCCATCCACATAAAGGATCCAGATTTTGGAACTTTATGATTGATTGTAGAGATATCATATGGAAAAGCTAACATGGAATCTAAGAAATGGGGAGGATGCCTTATTTTGGAGAGACTCCTGGGGGGCTCAAACTGCCATCAACAGTCTTCATAACATCAACAAAATTATACCCATCCTTGAAGAGCTATGGGGAGATAAAGTAAAAGACTATGTGGAAGATTACTACATTAGGGGCCTCAAACAATGGAGATGGAAATCACTGAATAATATAGACCTACTAGACCAAGAGAGATCCCTCTTAGCAAGGATCCTAGCCTCAAGAAACCCTGCATTAAATTCTGAAAAAGATAAACTGATGTGGGCAGGATCTAAGAAGGCGATATATGAAACTAAGGAGGGATATAAACACCTATTAATCAAGAAAAATAACCCAAGCACCAACCTGCCCCTAACACTTTGTTGGGATAAAAGGTGCCTACCAAAGGCTGGCCTATTTGCATGGTTGGCAATTCAAACCCAGCTTCTCACCAATGAAACATTCAGAAAACTAGAATTTGAGGGCCCTAGTAGATGCCCATAATGTGAAATGGAGGAAGAAAACACTAATCATATACTGTTAACGTGTGTTTATGCACACAACCCAGGAAAGGCTAGACTGGGTTGTTGCCTACACAATTCAAAGGGGGAAGAAATGGCCCACATGGCCTTTCCCTTGGGAAAATGCACAAACAATGAAGCAGAATTGAATGCATTAGCTGTAGGTACAAACCTATGCAAAGTATTGAATGTAAAGAGGGTTAACATTAAAGGGGACTCAACCATAATCATTAATGCCCTTAGAAAAGAGGAAATGCCTGATTGGAAACTAAATGCTTCCCTAGCTAAGATACCGAGGGACATCAAAACATTTGACAAAGTCATCTTTAATCATATCTACAGAGAGGGCAATAAAAGGGTCGACTCCCTAGCTAACATGGGGGCTGATGGTAAAACAATGATCCATGTGGCACCTGGCATATATCCTTAAACAATATTTTACAACAACACTAAATCTATAAAAATAAAAGTTTTTACACAGATCTATCAACATATTAACCAAACACTTTATCCCATTATATACATAGAAATAACTTTAGGAAAAAATTAGGAGTAGGGGAGAAGAATTAAACATTTAACACAACCTTTTATATTCTCTGTTTCAGATCATTTACTGTCACTCATATTAATACATATACATATATACAATAATTTGCATTTCATAAACATTGGCATTAAAACTATATTATAAAATATGCAGAACAATCTACAGGTTAAACCTAATAAACATTAAAATATTGAATATACATATAGAAATATATATTCAAATATATAGATATACAACCTATGTATATATGTATACAAATATATTATTTATTTATATATATAGAATACATATAAATATAACATATATATATATATATAAATAAATAAATACATACATATATTTATACATATTTAGATATACATACAGATATATTATATATATACATCTATATACTTATTGTATATTTTATATATGAATATATATTATATATATATAAATACATGAACATAGCAAGATACTTATAAATAAAGATTATATATTTGTATATACATAATATATATACACTATATATATATATACACTATATATATATATATATATATATACAACACATATTTACATACATATGTTAATAAGATGAGAGGGGGGGGTGAATCATAAAAACTCACTATGCAATATATTTATTAGATTCAACTTTGGTACCTTTTACTACTATGCAACTATGACTAAAAATCATTCAAACTCATAAATAGATACACTTAAAACATCATAACACATTTAACACGAGATTTAACGTGGAAACCCAAATAGGGAAAAACCACTGTGGGATTTCAGGCCCACTAAGAAATATACCCTTCTAGAGTATGCTCAGTTAAAAGCCAATCCTGTTACAGATTACATAAACACATTGCTAGATGTGACCCGGTTAAGGGATTTCCCTCAGACTTGTTAGAGTTTTGCACTTTGTTAGAAGTGACCTTGTCAAAGGATTTCAAACACTCATTCAGAATGTTACCTTGCTAGAGGATTTACAAATAAGACTGTTAGGTCCACTTGGTTAAGAGATTTCTTGTCACTTACAAAATAAATAACAGTATAAAATATATCTGCAACTTCACATTTGAAATGCTAAAGCAGATTCTATGTGCTCAATGTACTCAAGATAATCTTGTCGTAAGACTTATATTTCTTCTTGTTGGGCTTCTCAATTTGTTCTTTAATCAGATCTTCAATCTTCTGTGCTCAGTGATCACTACTGTAGCATCACTGTTCTTCTATTTGCCCGCATAAACTGTTCATCAACAATTTCTTATTTATAAACAATTCCTCACCACTTAATCTCCTTGATCACATTTCCCATGATCAATCTTAGCCATCAGATCTTCAAACATGACTAGCTTCATTATATCTTTTGATCTGAAAATGTTTTATCTCACCTTGGAACTTGTATTCCTTCCTTGGAACTTGTGCTAGGTTATGACCGTTCAACCTGCGCTGTAGATCTAACTCCTATATTTTCATTGTCATAGATCTTCAACAAACTTCTTTCACAACATACCAATCATCTATACATCTCCAGCTCATTGGCATCTTTCATTTAATAATGATTTTATCCATCCAATGCATTCTGTTATTACTCGGTTGTTACTCGGTAAATACTAAATCTAACTGGATAGATATTCTGCCTTCTTTAACTGATAGGAATAACCTTAGGGTTTATCGACTAGCATCTTGCTCAGTAACATAGAATAGTATCAAACCTTAACTAATTCTATAGCTTGAAATCTTTTCCCCTTCCTATTTAGTCTTCAAATACTCATATATAGGATATCAAAACAATCAAAACAACAAAATCTCATCATTGTCTTACTCGGTAATAGTTGCCCATTGAATAACTTATTACTCCCCTTCATTTTCATTCTTTCTATGTCACTTACCGATATCTTTATACTTATCAAATCATACTCATTAAGATATGGGAGCATCATACAGAATCAGAAAATCAATTGCTTCATATCAATTACAAAATAATATTATTAAGACAGTAATCATCCTTTCTCAGTTATATCCACAATCTTCAACAACCTTCTCAATATCCTCATACCAACAAACTTACAAAAATACCAACAATCTTCCTTTGTGAAATGCTAACATTCTCCCCCTTTGGCATTGATGGCAAAACCAACTTTTAATGGCAATACCTAACTTGATTTTATTTCAATTGATTCAGATTTGGATTGTTGTTAAACTTGTCCTGAAATTTTCTCCCCTAGTCATTAGTCTTCTCCCATCTTCACTAATTAGTCTTTTACCTCTTTGACAACAATGCCAAAAAGTAAAACTAATTCATGATTCCTTCCGCTGTGAAGTAATTTGCTTGTTGTAAATACAAATGTATTATCTCAGTCTTGGTCAAAGCAACTTGTCTTTAATCACTATTTCCTACACAACTTTAGGTAACCTCCTAAAGTGTGTAAAGCAGCATCAACTCATAAATAGTTATCCTCTAGATTCATACAATTGATTCTTTCACCGAACTCTGTCAGTGAGTACTAGATAGGGGTAGGACCCCTAGCTTACTTCTGAGATACTCAAAAGTGTCCCTTGGCAGTGGCTTTGTGAAAATGTCTGCTATTTGTTCCTTGGAACTAATATATTCCAATGCAACTTTCTTCTCTTCAACTTCTTCTCTGAGATAATGATACTTTATAGAGATATGCTTTGTCTTAGAATGCATTACCGGATTCTTTGAAATGATAATGGCACTAGTATTATCACAAAATATAGTTACTGACTCAGTAACTTTCTCATGCATACCTTCCAATAGTTCTTTGATCAATGCTATATTGGCACAACTCAATGCTGCAACAACATATTCAGCTTCAGATGTTGACTGTGAAATGCATCCTTGTTTCTTACTAAGCCAACTTACTAGTCTGTTTCCCAAAAAGAAAGCTCCACTGCTTGTGCTTTTCCTATCATCAATGTTTCCTGCCCAATTAGCATCAGTGTAGACTTTTAAGTCAAAATCATTCCTCTTTTTATACACTAAACCATAATCTTCAGTGCCTCTCAAGTATCTAAAAATTCTCTTGATTGCTGTCATATGGGTTTCTTTGGGATCTGTAGAAAATATTGCAACTATACCTACTACATGTGCTATATCTAGCTTGCTGTGAACCACATATTGCAACTTTCCAATCATAGATCGGTAAAGTGTCTCATCAATAGATGAAGATTCATCATTCTTTGATAGTTTACAATTGGTAGTCATAAGAGTACTAACAGGTTTAGAATCCTCCATTCCAAATTTCTTCAAGATTTCCTTTATATACTTGGATTGAGTAATGAAACTCTCATTTTTCATTTGCAGTATCTATAAACCTATAAAATATTTTATTTCACCAATTAATTACATCTCAAATTCTTTGCACATTTCATTTCCAAAGTTCTTCCATAAAGAGTCATTTCCACAAAAAATAATATCAACAAATATGGCTGAAAGTAGTATTCCATTGTCTTCATCATTCTTCATATACATGTTGTTGTTTTCACTTGTCCTTATAAATCGAATCTTGATTAAGTAAGAGTGCAGTCTTTCATACCATGCTCTAGGTGCTTGCTTTAGACCATATAAAGCTTTGTTCATCTTACATACCTGATCTTTATTCTTGTCTTCAATAAATCCTTCAGGCTATTCAATATAAAATTCTTCTTCTAGTATACCATTTAAAAATGTATATTTAACATCCATTTGATATACCTTGAAATTTTTGTAAGAAGCATATACCAACAATGTTCTCACTCCTTCAAGTCTTGCCACAGGTGCAAAAGTCTCACCATAATCTATTCCTTCTTCTTGAGCATAACCTTTTCAAACTAGCCTTGCTTTATTCTGAATGACCTCTCCTTTTTCATTTAGCTTGTTTCTAAAAATCCACTTTGTACTGATCACATTTTTCTCTTTTGGTCTTGGGACCAGTTTCCATGTTTCATTCTTCTTGATTTGTTCAATCTCTTATGTCATAGCATTTACCCAATCTTCATTACTAAATGCCTCTTTTACTATTCTCGGTTCAAATTCAGATATCAGACATGTGTTTTGTCTCAGTTTGTTCCTTATCATCACTAGATCATCCTTATCTCCTATAATTTGACTTGATGCATGATTTCTTCTAACATACTTGGCTAATATAGGCTCGGTAGACTTTGTATGATCTTCTTCATCACTCGGTAACTGGGTATTTTCTTCATTTTCTTCATCAACTTTCTCTGTAGGAATTCTCGGTTGAACATATACAAACTCTTCATAATCTTCTGGTTCTTTGGAATTTCCTTCATCATTTCTTTTTGTAAATTCATCAATTTTCACATTTGCACTTTCCACTATTTTGTTAGATGATTTGATCAGACATTTAAATGCTTTACTTCTAGAAGAATAACCAAGAAATGTTCCTTCCTCTCTTTTTTGATCAAACTTTCTATTTCTATCATCTTTGTGAACATAACATCTACTTCCAAATATTTTAAAGTAACTTACATTAGGTTTCTTGTCATACCAGATTTCATACGGTGTCTTCAAAGTTCCTTTCTTCAGTTGTACTCGGTTCAAGGTGTAAACTGAAGTGTTGATTGCTTCTCTCCAAAATGTTTGAGGTACCCTCTTTTCTATCATCAGGGTTCTAGCACAATCTACAATTGATCTATTTCTTCTTTCAACTATCTGATTTTACTAAGGTGTTCTCGGTGTAGATACTTGTCTCTTTATACCATGATCATTACAAAATAGGTTAAATTCATCAGAAATGAATTCTCCTCCTCTGTCAAATCTTAGACATTTCAACTGTCTTCCTATTTCTTTTTCCACTCTAGCCTTGTACCATTTGAACATTTGAAAGGCTTCTGATTTCTCTTTTAAAAACATAACTGACATCATCCTTGAGTAATCATCCACAAATAATATAAAGTATTTATCACCATAATAACTTTGAACTTTCATAGGGCCACAAAGATCAGTGTGCACAAGATCTAAAATTCCTTTAGAAGTGTAGGACTTACTTGTAAAGCTTGACTTTTTCATCTTACCCATCTAGCATCCTCGGCATATTGCTTTCTCAGGTTTTTCCAAGCTCGGTAGACCTCTTACTCGGTGCTTCTAACTTATTTTGATTAGGTTATCAAAATTTACATGACAAAATCTTTTATGCCATAACCAGGTATCTTCTATTTTAGCATATAGACAATTGTTCTGAGTTGAGTCAAGATGAAATGTATTACCTTTTGTTTGTGTCCTAGTAGTAGCCAACTTTCCATGTTTGTCATGAACTTTGACACTTCCTCTCTGAAATTCTATTCGGTATCTTGTATTGTTTAGTTATTCTACACTCAACAAATTGTATTTCAAACCTTCAACCCAGTATACATCATCACATTTAGCATTGTCAAGAAGTGTGATAGAACCTTTACCTTTCACCAGACATGGTGCATCATTACCAAATCTTACATAGCCTCCATCATAGTCTTCTAATTTAACAAACTTGTGTTTATCACCTGTCATGTGATGTGAGCATCCACTATCTATGATCCAAGAATAATTTTTATTTATGTGAGATATCAAGGCTTTTTCCTCATACCTTTCTTCATTTGATCCATCTTTGATAGCCACATATACAACTTCCTCAGTCTCAGTCTCATCGGATTTGTCATCATTGGATTCCTCATCAGCTACTAGGCATGTCTTTCTATCTCTCCTTCTGAAGTCTCAGTGTCCTCTATATTGGTTGTCTTTTTGTCTATCATCTCTATATTCTCTCTTTTCACTAGATTCTTTGTCAGGATAGTTAGAGGCCATATGTCCTATTCTATCAAAGTTAAAACATTTTAAAGGTAACTTTCCTTTATACTTACCTTTGCCTCTTGGTAACCTTCTAGCTATTAATGTTTCAAACTCTTCTTGCTTTTTGATCTCCTCATATAGTTTGTGTACCTCTTCCATGTTTTTGCGAAATCTCTCACTTGCTCCACTATGATTTCCTTCAGTATACTTATACATTCTATCATTGTAATCATCAGATTCACCAAGATGAAAAGAACTAAATGCAGATTCAACTTTATTTACCGAAGACCCACTGTTATCAAAATTACTTAACTCAAATGCATGTAGCTTACCGATAGTAGCATCCAAGAAGACTAGCATGTTTAGTACAGACCTTAATTCATTGATCGCAGAGACTCGAATGGCATAAGTAGGTAGAAGTTTTCTTAGCAACTTACTTGTTACATCCTTTTCTTCAATAGTTCCTCTTGCTCCTTTGATTTGATTGACAATTTCCTTTAACCTTGTACTATATTGGGTTATGTTCTCACCTTCATTCATTCTCATGGATTCAAGTTGACCTCTTAGACTGTCTACTTTTTCTCTCTGAACATGTTCATCACCACCATACACATATATAGGCTTGTTCCACATTGCTTTGGCATCAGTGCAGCCTTCTAGATCATTAAACTCTGAGTCGGTTAATGCTGATGTTATCTCAATCATTGCTTGAATATGCTCTTTCTTTGCCTTTATCTCTTCCATTGTCATCGGGTAGGTGCTTGGTGCACTATAATCATTCTCCAGATAATATATTACATATTCTCCAATTCCTGATAAGTGCAACTTCATCCTTTTCTGCCATGTGGAGAAACTAGACTTGTTCAGCTTTGGTGCATCCCTTTTATATATCTTTAGATCTTTCCTTAAGTACCTTTAAACTTTTCTTCTGGAATCCAAAGCTTTGATACCAATTGTTAATAAGATGAGAGGGGGGGTGATGTTACTACTTATCAAATTTCCATTAGTTTTATATAAAAAGTCATTCTATATACTCTAGTCAGTTACCACTATCGAAATATTTAGTCGATATGAACAGCCTAGTCGGTTACAGAAGGAAAATAGTCACAAAGCCCAGTATACACTGAGTTGTCTACCGAGTGTTATTTCATGTCTACCAATTAGTAAAGATAATGCACCAAGTTGATATACACCGAGTGAAATGTGTTACTAGATTCATTGAACCTGGACACACATATGAAAACATGTTACAAGATCGAGGCACATAGAACTGTTATCACATTGGAAATTGCACATACAGATTTTGTATAATTTTGAGGTCATCTAACCAATGAAATATTTTGCATGGTTATTTATTCAAGAAATCATGTTTGTAAGATCGAAGCAATGAATCAGATCACCAACATAAGAAGTTGATTTATACAACATGAATTTAGGGTTAGAAATGTGTGTGCATATGTGTATGAAGCAAGACTTATGTGATACATGAGAAATCATAGAGTATTATGACTATTACAGAGACATAGAGGTCACCAAGAAGGTTATTAGAGAACAATCAAGGAACAAAGTAAACAGAAGGGTTTACCGAGTTACTTTATGAGTTACCAAGGTATGCTATAGGCAAGGTAATCTTATTTTGAGCACATAGAATCTGCTATAGCATTTCAGATGTAAAGTTGCAGATATTTGTAAAGTCTTATTGTAATATTTTGAAATTGTAAGAGAAACCTTTAACAGGGTAAAAGACTCTAATCAAGTCTATAAAATGTAAATCCTCTAACTAGGTGCAGCATATATATAGTGTTGTAAAATCCTTTAGCAAGGTAGATCTAATAGATCTTGTTACTCCTAATAGGGTAAGCTATCAGAAATAGCTAACTATGTAGCTCTAACCGAGCACTCTTTATTATTGCAGTAGTGAAGTTGTGGGTGTCATCCCCACCACAGTTTTTCTCTCTAACCAAGAGTTTTTGCGTAACCAAAATATATGTGTTATGGAGTGAATCATGTATGATTGTTACTCATTTGTTTTAGCTTTATGCTATGTTACAGTAGTTTTTGGTTTATGCATAATAGTAAAGATATTGCTTGGAAAAGGATTTGAAGTACTGATTCACCCCTCCCCTCTCAGTACATTAGCTTTCCATATTGGGCCTAACAATTGGTATCAAAGCTTGAATCTTGGAAAAGGGTTTAACTACCTAAAGAGAAAGATCTTATCAATGGAAGGCTATAAACAATCTCAAAGGATTGTGTATCTACAAGAAGAGCTGGATAATGCAAATCAAGTGATTGCAGACATGCAAAGGGAAATGCAAAAATCTCTGAAAGTAAGGAGAAGATTATCTGATGACTTGCAAGATTCTCAAGAGTTAGTGGAACAAATCGAGACATCATCTGAGAATAGTATATCTGAAGAAACTGAAGAAATGATTGGAATGTTGAAAGAAAAGAACAAAGCATTGGCTGATCAACTAAAAGCAATGAAAAGAGAACATGAACATTTCAGTACACAGATGACTGAAAATCTAGATGCATTAAGGATACCCGAGGATAAAGAAAGAGATCTACAAAGAGAGAAACAACAACTTGAAGTCTTAGTATCTGATAAGAATGATGAAATCATAAGGCTAACTAGTATTCAACAAAATATGACAGATCAACTAGGTTATACACATCATGAAGCAAATCTAAAAGATGATGAGAATCAAGCATTGAAACTTGAAGTATCAAGGTTGAGCAATGAACTTGAAATAGAGAAGAAATCCAAGGAAACACTGAAGAAGATTTATGAAGCATCAAAGATGTTGGATGAGCAACTGAACACAAGATGACCCTACAAAGAAGGACTCAGTTACAAAGGAAAAGACTCTACCGAGAAGGGAATCTATACTACTGAGAGAGGAGAATCATCAAAACAAGCTGGAAAAAGGAATAACATAAAAAGGAAGAAGCCTATTTGCTACTACTGTGGAAATCAAGGTCATACTGCCAACATGTGTCAAATCAGAAAAGGTAAGCAACCGAATACCACTAAGACCAATGGTTATTGTTACAATTGCAATAAATATGGTCACACATCTAATCAATGTAGGACAAAGTCTGTTAAAAATTATCAGAAGGCAAAATTCAAAGGGTTTTGTAAAAACTACAATAGATATGGACATAGTACCGAGAAGTGTTGGTTTAAGTAAAAGAACCACATGTGGTTTGCACACTGAGCAAATACTTGAGGTTACCGAACTCACACAAATCCTTATCGACAATATTTTGTAGTACCATGGGATTACAATACAAGGATATGGTGTGAATGTTGTGGAAGATATGGACATATAAGTGCCAACTGCTTTATAAGGTTTGGAATGAATAACCGAAGATCATGGAGAAATCCTGGTATGGCATGTTTTCATTGTCACAAAGCTGGACAGTTGGCTGGAGATTGCAGAGATCAACCTAGAGAAGACACTAAGGAAATAAAAGAGAAATTAAAGATGATTTGGAGAAAGAAGGAAATTGTGTCAAATAAAGAAAGCACCTTACCTACCAAGTTAGGTGCTCCCACTCCAAATTAATCGGTAAAGGTATGAAGGGATTACATTCTCATAAGGTTAAATCTTAAACAGTTCCTATTTCAGTATGCATTGAATTCAAAATCTGCATAGTAAGATGTAGTAGTAAGTTTGAAATTCTATCAAAGTCTTTTGGAGCACTTTACAGAAAAACTGTTAAGTCGGTGAATTCAGGAAGTAAGTCAAGTCGGTATATGAAGGAAATTTGGTTACTCGGTTAAAGCGCAAAAAAAAGGGAAAGAAAGTTAAGTGAACCGAGTGCATTTAATATCTTTGACCTAACTTGCACAGAGCTCGATAAGGTATTTTTGAGTACTTAAAAGGTTTTTCGCAGTCATTTTCATTCACTAAGTTTTCGAGAAGTAGAGTATAGCAAATCAAGGTGATCAAACCATCTTCAAAGCAAAATCTAAGGTATTTACATCGAATCTCATCACATTGCTAAGCTGGTTTACCGAACTCATTAAGTTGTTATTATCTGCTGAGTGTGAAGCGTCTGTTGTTTGTTAAGTTCTCAAACCCTAAGGTTCCTGTGTCAATTTTTATCTGAAATCAAAATGGAATCTAAGATCCAAGACCCCATTGTTGTCACAAATGTAGAAAAGCCCTCACTAAAATACTCTTTGACTCCCAAAATTGCATCTGAACCAGATGACAAAATTGCTTTTTCACTCATCCAGGATCGAGTCTTGTTAGTCGAGGATGTGAGATTCTTCACAAAATGCCATGTTGAAGAACTTGGTCATGTTGAGATCAAAGATGCATATGATGAATTGTGCACAGATGGTAAAATGGATAGCAAGTATGAGCATATCAAAATCAAGGGATTGATTGAAGCCCTAACCTATCCCCGTGTGTTAAAACCCTAGTGGGTCAAGTTTGTACTAAGACGAGTGCATGATAATTTCATGTGGCTACAAGAGCAACCATTTAATATCACTAAAGAAATCATTCATCTGATCACCAGTTATCCTATCTATGATCATGCCCGAGCACAGAAAATGATATCACAAAAGGAATTGATCAGTTTGACCAGAGTTGAATCAAATTATAGAGGTCTGAAGTTGAACAATGTCACTGATCCTGAACTCAAATTTGCCATTAGAGTAATTGGTTACTATTTCTTCCAATCGGCAAGGGAAAACAGTGTATCCTATGCAACAGTGGACTTAGCATACAAAATTGTTAAGAAAGGAATGAAAATTGACTTGTGTGAAGTATTGCTAAAGAACTTGTTTGAAAATATGAACACAATCAAGAAGCAAAAGAAGAACAACATGGAAAATACTCTAAAATTTGGATCACTACTTGTATATATGTTTTTCTACTTTGAGAAGTTTTTTCCAACGGTCGGTAAAGTTGTTTGGGAACTACACTGACCAATCACCCATTAGATCAATGACTTCATCAAGAGGTTAGGTGATAACTTTAATGATATAATGGATGATTACTTCAGCAAGTTCCAAGAGAAAATGCATAACATGTACCAGATTCCACCACAGCTGGTAGAAAAATACAAAGATGAAATATGTTTTGAGGTTGACAGTGATTACTGTTATGTGAATGTTGTGGAACCAAGGACTCAATCTTTGTCACCTATGGGTTATGAGATTGATTTTGATATCACACAATAGCAAATTGATGCTTATCTATCATTGCCAAGGCATACTACCGAGCTACGGTATGGAACCTATGAAGAGGTGAAGGAAAAAGTAAAAATGAACATTGCAGTACCTAAGGCTACAAGAAAAGCTACAAAGATGATTAAGGCATTAACTGAGAAATTTGGAGAAGAGTCTTCCTCCACACCTGTCAAAGGAGTTCTAGCCATCACCGAAGAGGAGACAGAAGCCCAAGAAGTAGCCATAACACTTAGCACCGAATTGCGTAAGGGAAAAGTGTTGAAGAGAAAGAAACAGGACACTTCAATGGCCCTACCGACCCCTCCAACAAAGAGACCTAACACAAGGGCATCTACTGCATCACCGAGTAAGAAACAAAAAACTATTGCCATTCCTAAGGTAACTAGAACTTACAAGAAATCTACTCAAAGACTCATTTTGCCAAAAGAGTCGAGTGATATCGAATCTGAAGATGCAAATAAATTTCAGATTATGAAAAGCAAGAAGGTAGATGTACATAGTGTAGAAATTTTTTGTAATAATCTAAAGGAATATGGTGGATTTGGTGGATTCAGATTTGTCAAATATGAATCCAGATCTACTGATGAAAAGAGGCAAATTGAAGAAGCTATCATTTGCACACTTCTTAAATTCTAAGTGGTCCCATTAGAAGTATGTAATTCTATTCCTAAGGAATTATATGCACATATTGAAATTAGATGGCAATATGCCCTAGACTCTTTCCTGATATGTCGGTTGATGAAATAAAAGAACATCTAACAAATAGCCAAACTCAATTTACAGTAAAACAAAAGGCCTTGAAATTGATGAATGGCCTGTATATAGAAGTGGAGAAGGAAACAAAAGAGCAATGGAAGACCATCTTTTGAAGAAAGCATGCTGGTGAACAATCTACAGTGGAAATAGTCGATGTCACCGACCAAGAGCTTGGTGTCTCTGAGCAAGACCCTACTGACACCATTCAAATAGATGAAGATATCATGGATGCAGAGGCACCTGAACAAGAAATGATAGAAGGCAATGCTTATGCAAAACTTGTCTCTAGTGAATTTGTTTTGGAACAAGTTTAGCCTTACCCACCGATCAATCAACCTACTACAACCAAAGCTCCTCAGGCTACAGGTGAAGGCACTGAAGGTCAAAAGTCTACAGCAGAAGGTACTTCACAAGAACAAACCTCTCAAGCACCTTCTAGCATGAAAAATGTTACAACTGAGACACCAAGCACTGAGACACCAAAGGACACTACCGAGGCTAAAGAAACTGACCAAAGTGTTGTCTCTATCGAGCAACCTATCAAGGGTTCTCAAGCCTCTCAAGCTATTGTAGTGGTTCACCTAGTGAAAGGTAAAGAAAAGAAGTTGAAAAAGCATAGTTTCAAAATTGATTTATCAAAACCGATAGTGTTGCCCAATGTAGACATCTCCAAATTGAAAGGGAAAGCACTCACTAAATTTGGTGAACTGTGCATAGCAAAGGCCAAACAAGAGAAGAAACTGGCCATACAAAAGAAGAATAAAGTACTTCAGAAGGTAAAGATCTTACTATCAGATATGCTACCTTTAGCTACAGTATCAACTGATGCAGCCATCCATATTCAATTGGATGAACTCCTAAATCAGATTGAGACATCTGGAGTAGATGCATCTGAATACTTGAGCAAACTAAAAGAAAAGGAGCTAACTGCTAAAATGATAGAGGAAGTACAGAAATCCATTTCTGTTGGCAAGGTAAAACTTGTCAAATTTATTACTGAGTTGTCCCCTCAACTCAAGCACATTCTTTCATTATTTTAGAAACTCTACACATTTTCTTTGTTTCTTAAGGACATTAAGAATAAAATAGAAACAATTGAGAAAGAGATCACCGGTCTCTCAAATAAGTTGACCCCCAAGCCCAATTCAATTCAGAATTTTTATACTAAGCTACAACAGCTCATGGCTCAATAATTGGAACTGAGGAATGAAGAACACAAGATCAGGACGGACATAATGACACTTCAAACATTTTCCTTCCTCATCTTTCATCCATTCAAGAATAGCTAACCCAAGCTACTTATCTCTCTACTACACAAGAGGGAAGCACTTTAGATGGCTTAATTTCATTATTGGCTGATATTAATGCACAAAATTCTTTAATGGACAGTGTAAAGGAAACTCTATCACTCTCATTGAAGCCAAGACAAAGTACAAATCCATTTTTGATCAGTTGCCACCTCCCAATGGTAACTAAATTTTGATGTTTGTCAAAAAGGGGGAGTATATCAGAGTATATCATCAAGAGTGTATAGTATTCAAAGTATCAAACAACTGGAGTGTAGTACACAAGGGGAGTATACCAAGCAGAGAATGAGTAGAATATGCTGAATATCCAAGAGCAATGAATCGAGCAATGAACATAGGCAAGAACATTGATTACAGAGTTTTGTACAACATATTGATAAGGGGAGTATATTTGATTATACTATTTCAATTACTAATGTATATACTGCATATTTAGTCAAATTTTGTAAAATATACAGATTTTTGAGTAATGACTTTAAAAGTAGTTTTGTCAAACATCTCAACTAATGTCAAAAGGGGAGATTGTTACTACTTATCAAATTTCCATTAGTTTTATATAAAAAGTCATTCTACATACTCTAGTCGGTTACCACTACCAAAATATTTAGTCCGTATGAACAGCCTAGTCGGTTATAGAAGGAAAATAGTCACAAAGCCCAATATACACCGAGCTGTCTACTGAGTGTTATTTCATGTCTACCGAGCAATAAAGATAATACACCGAGTTGATATACACCAAGTGAAACATGTTACCAGATTCATTGAACCTGGACACACATATGAAAACGTGTTACAAGATCGAGGCACACAGAACCGTTATCACATTGGAAATTGCACATACAAATTTTGTATAATTTTGAGGTCATCTAACCAATGAAATATTTTGCAAGGTTATTTATTCGATAAATCATGTTTGTAAGATCGAAGCAATGAATCAGATCACTGACATAAGAAGTCTATTTATACAGCATGAATTTAGGGTTAGAAATGTGTGTGAATGTGAGAAATGTGTGTGCATATGTGTATGAAGCAAGACTTATGTGATACATGAGAAATCACAGAGTATTATGACTGTTACAGAGACATAGAGGTCACCGAGAAGGTTATCAGAGAATAGTCGAGGAATAGAGTAAACAAAAGCGTTTACTGAGTTACTTTATGAGTTATCGAGGTATGCTATAGGCAACGTAATCTTATTTTGAGCACATTGAATTTGCTATAGCATTTCAGATGTAAAGTTGCAAATATTTGTAAAGTCTTATTGTAATATTTTGAAGTTGTAAGAGAAACCTTTAACAAGGTAAAAGACTCTAATCAAGTCTATAAATTGTAAATCCTCTAACCAGGTGCAGCATATTGTAGATAGGAATTTGGAAAACATCAAAGCAATATTATTAAACTAGCTCAATCACAAAAGCTAAATTGAAATGATAAGAAATCCTAAAAACATTCAATAGAGATATGAAAACAAGATAATCAAATTAATTTGTTTGTGGATCTCACCTACAAGTGCAAAAGCATAGTATGAAAGCAAGATTGACAAGATGAAATGGCAGCGTAAGGATACTAGAAGCATGATTGATTCCTTTGATTGAAGAAAATCATCCAATTTCTAGACAAATTGGAGAGATGACAAGATTAGCATTAAGAGATTTGAAAGGAAATTTCAAATCAAGGATGACAAATAAGACAAATTATGACAAGATTGACATTCTCTATGCAAGATTGATTGATTGCACAATTATGACAAAATTGACATGCAAGATTGATTGATTGACAAATTATGACAAAATTGACATGCAAGATTGATTGATTGACAAATTATGACAAAATTGAAATGCCACTCCCATGAAATTAGGGGAAATATTAGAAAAATTGAAGAAAATAGGAGAAATAGAAAATTAGGAATTAGGAGAAATTAGTAAATTGGAAAATTAAGGAAAAAGATGAAATAGAAATTAGGTGAATTAATTAATAGGTTTTCATCCATTAATTAATTCATGAAAAAGACCTAGGACTAAATGAATAGATTTATTTAACCCACCAAGAAGAAGAAAAGGATTAAATGAACAAATCATAAAACCCTAGAAATGAGAGGACAAGTAATTAGGTCAAGACAACAAGAAATTAATGTAGGTTCGATCATGATTCTGATTAACAAAGGACCAATGTTGATAAATGATTGAGATTGGTTGACAAAAATCAATGACAAGTTGACCAAGATTGACAAGGAGATCAAATTTATAAGCGCCAATTGATGAGGAACAATGACTAATTGATCCAAATTGATACGATTGAAAAGGACAATGATCGATGACAAATCAATCGCAAAATGATGAGATTGACAAGGACAAGGATCGATGACGAATCGATCGCAAGATAACAAGATTGACAAGAGGACAAGGATCGATGACAAATTGATCGCAAAATGAAAAGATTGACAAGAGGACAAGGATTGATGACAAATCGATTGCAAAATAACAAGATTGACAAGAGGACAAAACCCTAATTCTATCATCGATTAGGATTGACGATGTCCAAAATGATGATAAATGAGCATGCACATTGATGCGACAGGATAAGATCAACCAAAATCATGACTGAAGATTGTTATCGACAAGACCAAATTTGAAAGTGAGAAAAATGAGGAATACAGAAGAAGGACTCGATGCTCGCAAATGATAAAGACCAAGTGCGGAACATAGAAGAAAAGTTAATGCGATGCAAAAACCCTAAAATAAGGCAATGCGCAAATGTTAAAGTATGACTCCGCAAGCATTGACCATTTTTAGATGTCTACATTTTGCCCCTCTTTGAGACAATGCAATTCTAAGCATTGTTTCAAAGAACAATAATGAAAATGCCCCAGACAATAACAATGACATATGCATGCCCCCTCGAGGAATTGGCTGGAAAAATATAGAAAAGAGGCCAATTGATCGATAAGAATGATGATCAAACGAACTGCCAAGACTGTCGGAAGAAATGTGAGTAAGAAGAAATTAGACAGAGGAAAGTTAGAGATGAAGGAAAACTTTCTTTCACAAATGCACATAAGTAGGTGAGAACCTTTATTTAAGGTAGCAAAGCGGATTCAGAGCATCATGGCATCGAAGGCCAGAGCTGAAACACAACCCCTTTTACAAAAAGATAGACACATCACACACAAGGAATGAGTGAATCATCCTAGGGTGCATACATCAAGGGTCAAGGTATGTGCGGCATTCACAAAGTGAACATACTTATCACAGACACCCAATGATATAGTTTCCCCAGTTTGTGACAAACATTCCACAAACAACAAATATAACAAAAAAACAAAAGGGACCATGAACCATCCTGGTCACTCTAAATCACTCAGTGACATCCTCAAGCAACATAGGAACATGATCAAAGCCAAAGATAAATCAGTAAAAAGATAAGACAATACTAATTCAACCAAGTCAAACAAATAGTCTGATCGTCATTGTCAAAAGTGGAAAACAAGAATGATCATGCTGTCTGGTTTCAAGCAATGCGGTACCCCATCTAAGATAGGACACAGTCTGGTTTTGAGTATACCACACCCTATATAAGACACATGATAATGTTGACAAGGACCAATGGTAGTGTTGATGCTATTTGGATTGATGTGACAACTGTAATTAGGTTGAATGTGTAATGCCCTGCCAGGAAACCCCGAAGGGATAAGCCAAATACAAGATAGAGTGCAATAATTTTTTTTTTTTAAAGGTCACACCACATTAAGATACAACAAGATATCAAAGATTCAGAATTACATAGCGGAAGACATCAACTAACACCTAAAGAGTTTCCCAACGAGATTACTTAAAATCACAATTCACTTAACTCACACAATTAATCCAATAAGCTGATTATCTTAATAACGAGATAATTCTTAATCAGGATAATTTCTTTCAAAAGATGGAAATATAATTCACAAGCAAAGATTCATCCATTGAGATCTATTCATAATCTTCATTCAAGCTTTTCATTTAAAATTACAAGCCATACATCTAATATTCTAACACACTAGAATTTCATCATAAACATAAGAGATCTTTTCAAGCATACTTAATTTCCTTAACAACAACTGAATATATTCCATTACACTAAGATACATTCTTTCATACTCCAATTTATTGCATTTTACAAGACGATTGCATACTAGCATCTACGATAAATCTCATCTAAACCACTTATGCATTCGATCAACATGGCATTCAAGAAAGGACTGAATATAAGCATATAAAGTTAATTCCATCTTATCCACTTATACATTCTAACATAAGCTATTCATACATGATAAAGCTGAATAAAGGAAACATAAGAGAATACATCACATAACAACATAATGATCTCAGAGTTCACCCCTAAAGGGCTACATCTCCGGGTCTCCTCATCTGCAAGACCCCTCTGATAAATAATAAAGTTAAGAATACAAGAGGTTACACCATTACAATCCGGCCATCAAGGCGAAATACAAACAATAAACAAGCGACCGCACCGGTCAATAAATACATAAACGATCCCTGAAAAGAACAGGATCCAGCTGAACATAATCAAAGCTAATACAAAGGTCCAGAAGAGCATCCATAAAACTGAGTCATCACCACCCAAGGTCTAACATGAAACCGATACTCACAAGGGCAGAGACAAAAGGACAACCCACAAAGGTACTCCTAACAGGACAAAACAACAACCCACTAGAAAACATAGGGACAAGTGTCATCACACAACCTGGTATGGTTACCATGGCAAGTCTTCATAGGTCCCGGCCCCATACACTAGGTTACCCTGGCAACCTAATCCGAGCTCCCGGCCCATCCAAGCCTCATGTGGACCCACACATCCTCTCGTGAAGACAAGGATGATGGTTTGCCATTTCAGGCCTTCTCACAGCATGTCGAGCCCATGTTAGCACTCGTCCCATGTGTGAGGCACATTTATCTTACTTAGAGATTACATTCTAATCTACTGTTAGGTTATCACTTATTAGACTCACTTTCGACGGGTTACCCAGCAGCCACTTTGGGCGCGGCCCCCAATCGAAAGCCACTTTCCCATACGACACTAGACTAAACTCAGATGAACTCAAAACCAAGGAATAGGCATGGTCAGACGAACGGAGTTCAAGAAGGGAGAAACAACCATCTGGTCAAACACGACTCAAAGATGATCACTTACTGACGGTACTCTAACTAGAGACCTGACAAACTAAGGTCAACCACAAATCATCATTCGACTCTCACATAGAGGATAAGACCAAGTACAACATTACCACAAAACAACAGTCCACTCAGAATCGAGGACTGAAATAGGTACCCCAAATCATTCCATACGACAGGGTCCTATCAAAACAAGCACGACTTGCCATTTCATAAGCAAAAGCGAATACAGAAATTAAACTCGCATAGGAATATTCAATAGATACAATCTTTCCAAATTGATCTAAACATTAAATGTCGATCAAGTTTTCTCCAAGATCTATATCAAATTACAGTTATCTACCTCATCTAGGGATAGGTTGTTCTTGGTTTTCTAACTCTCTAAGGTTCAAAGCATTGAACAGACATATTAAGCCATAATGAGTTTTTAAACCAATTCATATTAATAAATCTCAGACAACCATTAATCAATTAAATAAGATATTTAATCTCCAATCAAAACGTCATTGACATACTGGTTCAAAACCGACCTCTACAGTTTCATATTTTTTTTTCCAAGACCAGATGCACTATACGGATCACAAAAATATAATATAAAAAGAGAGTCTAAATGAAGATAATCATTTCCAAAAGCATATCGTTTAAATTTCTAATGACCAATGGTTAAATATTCATTTCGAACCTTTCCAGATGACTTATACCCTTAAAATCTTCAAACAATATATATATGGGAATAAAGTACATTTTAACTCAAAAAGATTTTTCCAATACAACAATATTTCATCTACCCAAAATATACCCAATTTAATATTAAATCTAGCATAATAATCTATCTAAGAATCATTAGCATATATTCATTTATGCCACATTGTTCATAATTAAATCTTAATTCAAAATTCCCATTAAATAATATTAAAATATTATATATATATATTTTTTTGAATAAAAAAAATTACATTAAAAAAACATTTTTTAAAAAACTAATTTTAAAAACAACATTTTATAAAGGGGCGGCGAAGGCGGGGCCCACCTCCCAACGGGGACAGCTGGGCGCCCAAACCCTAGCCGTAGGCAGGAACCGCGCGGGCGGCGCCACTGTGGTGCCCGCAGGTCCCGCGGCGCCCTCGGCCACCGCGGCGCCCTCGGCCACCGCGGCGCCCTCGGCCACCGCGGCGCCCTGCGGCCACCATAGTGAGCCGCGGCCACTGGTGAACGGCGAGGGGGAGAAGGGGGAACGAGTGGGGGACGAGCAGGGGGAGGAGGCGGGTGGAGCTCCGGTCCCCGCCCTCCGAACCCCAAACGAAAATCATTACAAAACAACGCACAGTTCGATTTTTATAAATATATATTTTTTTTAAACACACAGTTCATTTTTTCATAAAAAACGGAAAACACGAAATGCTTTGGAATTATATATTTCGACTCAATCATAGAAGAGGTACAATTTTTTTTTAATAAGAAACGTGGGTTTCAAACACTCCCACTCACAACAGCAAAACCTCATAAAACATAAAAAAATAGTCTTAAAAAGAGACTTACAAGAGGATGTTTCAAAACCCAAACCATTTCCATCAAAGACCCATATTGGGCCAAAAGGATCCATTTTAACACAATGATACAACCATGTAATCTTCTTGAAGAACACAAGCTAAAAGCATGGATCTAAACCCACAAATCCAAATTTAAATCTGATAACAATATTTAAAAAGATTGGATTTTGACAACAATCAATTCATTCACCCAACAGACCATTTCCATAACCACAAGGAAGAACAGTTAAGGTAAATCCTACCTTCATACGCATTCCTAGAATAGCTGAAGGAGAGCCCAATCCTGCCAGATCCAGAAGCACTTCCTTCTTCCCCAAACCCCCAATTTCATCCCAAAAATCTCTTTCCAACCCAAAATTTTTCCAAAAATATCCATCCCCCAAAATTTCCCCAAATTTTAGGTTATATGGAAGAGTTGACCAAAATTCCATTTTTGGAATTAAAATTTTTATTTAAAAATAATTCTCAAAGTTAATTCTTTTCTAACTATAACAACAAATTAAATTGTTTTTTTTCAATTCCAAATTGATTTCCTCATTTAATTCAATTTAACCTTTCTAATTTAATAAGCCAACAAAATACAATTAAATCTATTGCACTTAAATACAAAACTTTCTTTTCAACAGCATATCCAAAATGCATTTAATATTCAAATCAACCATTTAATTGAACTTACTCCCAATTTAAAACGAGCAATCCAATATCAACAAAAATCGCATAACGAAATCCCGATTAATCTAGTCCATTAATCTTTAATGCACAAATACATATTTAATCAAAATAATTACTAAGGACTAATTAATCAATTTAACCATACACACCAAGCACGCAAATCGAGAAGGTCAACCAAACAGATGACTTGCAAACCCAAACAAGAAGGGAACACCGGTGATGGCTGACGATGCTCACTTGAGCACGACTATGGTCAACTAGGGTCTTACGACCACCTAATCCAACTCTAAGGATTAAAGAAGTACACTCAAACCTGCCAATCCAGGTGAAGACGAACCTCGCACTCATGCGGCGTTGTACCTGAAATTTCCTTCAACCAAGAGTCATACATGCATACATATATAAACTTAATGAAAGCGTTAGCTCGATATTAATACCACGAAATAGGTACACTAAACAACTTGCATACAACTAGTGTGGAAACCACATCAACAGCTATGCGTTAAATCAAACATCTGACTATAACATTATATTAAGATAAACTAACCAAAATTAAACTGAGATTAGAAATTGATTAGGGCAGGGGTACTACATTCTCCCCCCCTAGGTTTCAACTTACTCCTGGAAGTCGTAAGGCTAGATGGAGAACATGACGTACGCATCAGGCCTGAAACTCATTCAACAAAGATCAAATTGCACATAGAAATCTTTCCATAAATAAATGAAATGTTTAATGCAAAATCCTTTACAAACACCATAATCCATTGGTAAGATACATCTAAAACCATACATTCCTTAAAATATTCTAGGAATTATCCACAATCATAGCAGAGAAACAAGAATTTTCTTCCTTTCATTACACCAAATTAAAGCATTACAAAGAGGTAAACAACACTTACCATAATCATCTATCACACATGACAAGAAAACATGCCATCAAGATCAATTTCCTTTACCACTCCATCTTTATCATAAAATTTTATTGAATAGAACTAGCTTCAAATATCAATTTCTACAACCAAATTAACTTTCATGAAATAAGAGCAACGTAAATAACTCCATTGTTTACACTTGCCAGGCATAAGAAAACCTTTCCAATGACCATGTCCCATAACATAGTGACAAGTTAACACAATTTACTCCATGATACAAATAATAACCATCCACATAACTGGAATGCATAATAGAAAAGGCCATATGTGAGCATGTCTAATGCTCGGTCAAAGGTAACATGCATGATCAGCATCTCTATGCCTGATCTCAGAACCACAATATGATCATAAATATCCAATATCTCACTCAAAGGCTCGATGGTGCTAGGCACACCATAACGGTGCTACCTTCCATACAAGACCTTTGTGAATATCCCTTGTTGAGCAAGGTGGTTAGCCTCCAAGAGATAGTCACCACACAAAGGTAGGTAGTGGATACTAGCTGCATCACAGCCTCACATACCCCCATCCTCAAGTTTCCCTACAACTACTTCCTCGCACACACTCTACCAACTCCGTATCATACGTCTATGGAGAGGAATTTCACATTTCAACACAAGACCAGCATACGAAAAACAATAAGGATAAACCAATTTAGCCACCAAAGTACAGATGAATAAAGATAATAAACCATCAATTCCAATAGTAAGGCAAGAAAATAATCCGGAATTGCAACACCAAATCAAAAGTGCAAAAGATCACAAGATCGTGGCTAAACCTTCAAAGTCAACGTACAATAAATTGTTGATCCCCAAAGAAATATAAATAATATCACAACTGCACATAACATCACTATGTGACTAACATCTAGCCACCAACGAGGAAGGAAGGGACAACTGACTAGCTATTGCAGTAGCTCATCATGTGGTGCGACATAGTCACACTACCCACATGGCATGGCGGTGTGCACCTCGACAACACCCCGCATCACATCGTCACGCGGCATGGCAATATCCCAAGCGGAGAAAACACGCAATGGGCATATCCCGCATGGTAGTGTACCTCGCGGAAAAAGCACGCGCAGGTCACATCCCGCATAGCGATGTATCTAGAAGGATACTCGCTGTAAGTCAGAGGTATACATGACTAGGGTCCACCCACATGCCTGCCAACACGTACTAACTGGCAGCACATGTGAATAAACCTACCTTTCATGAAGACAAGGCAAAGGATCCTCCAAATCACACCATCACTAAACACAAGAATCACCATCCATATGCTCAAATAAAGGAAAGGAACAGGCTGTCATATATAAACCTATAAATAGATCCATCAAAAAGGGAAAGTATTGAGTACACCTTTGATACAGTTTAATAGTACAACTATATCATTCCTCGAAGTAGAGAAGCTAAAGTCGCTTCGCGCTGACATTACTCGTACGCAAATCCATACTATTCAAGGAATGGTTACTTCGAATACTACCCCTTAACATACTGAGTTACCCACAACCCGAGGTTTGGTTCTCAGCAGGGAAACAAATAAGCAACATCACATAAACAGTATGGTTTCCCATACTCATAATCAACATATCCTCCATGGTTGATTACTTCACCAATCCATGGGCACATATAATAAGCACTGGTTTCTTACAATACACAAAATTACACCAGTACTGGTTTAGTTACATTTACAGGGAGTACTTTTCAGTACGCTAACATCTATCCAAGGAAGATTTCAATTATGCTTTCTTTATAAATATCGGAATCAAGTTTACTCTAGATTCAAGTACTGAAATTATTAACAATTCACAATTTCATAAGGAAATAACATCATTCCTATATCTTTCTCAACTTTCACTAAGCATTCGAAACTAAATTACTAGCTAAGCAAATTCTTTTCCAACCAGGACTTCCATCTTTCAATATGAAGCCAAAATGCAACAGCACAATTTCACATGTTTCATAAACATTCCTTTTTAAATCAATGCATTCTTTACTACCATTTCTAAAAATCTTAGGATTAGGCAAGGAGAAGGGAAAGAGAGTTTGATAATCAAACTGTTTCCTACAAAGACACAAGATCAAACAAGATCACACTATAATATAAAATTTCTCACTATAAGCCTATCATTTAATTACACGGTTTTCATTTCACTACTATTAAAAGGATGACAATTAGCCTAACAAAACATTTCCAATAATTATGGTTGCAACAGGAGGTTCTAGTTTTCCAAACAAAACAGAGATCAAGAGAGGCAATCTTTTCGATAATGCAAGACCTCATAAGAACACTCACTTATAATAATACAATATAGACATGTCATAATTTGCAACCTATTAGAGAAGATCACATTACGATCAAAGATAAGCAAAGAGCTATTACCCAAATAAAACATATTAATGCATGCACATCAAACAAGCTTTTCATTCGCACTTTCTAAACACATTAAGGTAATTACATATACCCAAAAGCGAGTTCAATGGAGCATTTGCTAAAATAAATCTTCAATCAAACTGGTTTAATGAAACACATAAAACAATCTTTCGGAAAACACATTAATACTCTCTCGAAGCTACAATAACATGCTCTTTTTTTTTTTTTAATACTTCTTATACAAACCAAGCAGTTTCATATAATTCAACTATTCGCATAGTAATGCACCTTACTAAGATAGAATTTAATCATGCTACTCCTACAAAATACACATGGAGAATTCTTTAAACATACACATACAGTTTTCTCCCAATCACCAAAATAAATTTTTAATCCCATAGCCCCTTAATAATCTAAAAACATAAGCGACATAAGGCTCACACAAGGGTTCAAGAAGTCACACCCTTTTCTCTTGCAAACAAGAAAACTCGAATCAAAGATAATTACACATATCCTAATCATTTTAATTTACAGAAAGAGAGAGAGGAATGGTGATAATCATTTAATTTTCTACAAAATAAGCATACAATAATTTCCATACTAGTCCTTCAAGTGGACAACATTAAGCTAGATCATAATCTTTGAACAAACACAATTCGCACTTTCAGATCCAAGACAAGCACGGACCAACCCAAATGGATTAGTCTAAAGAGTACAACACTCAAAAAGGGAAGGTACATACGACTCTCTTTCAGAATAAGAGTAATCGTAGACCAAGACATCAATAAGCACACAATGCACATATAAACACTCAAACACCAACATCAAGAAGGCGAAAACAAGGTGTGAACACACACGCATTGCACACAAGTTAAGGTCTGCTCAATCACACACATGCAAAAGGAGGACAAGCATACACATAAGGTTGATACACCTCAAAACCAATAGAGGGCACATGCGACACCAGAGATCCCAATGTTTGCAACATGGGCTCTGATACCAAATGTAATGCCCTGCCAGGAAACCCCGAAGGGATAAGCCAAATACAAGATAGAGTGCAATAATTTTTTTTTTTTTAAAGGTCACACCACATTAAGATACAACAAGATATCAAAGATTCATAATTACATAGCGGAAGACATCAACTAACACCTAAAGAGTTTCCCAACGAGATTACTTAAAATCACAATTCACTTAACTCACACAATTAATCCAATAAGCTGATTATCTTAATAACGAGATAATTCTTAATCAGGATAATTTCTTTCAAAAGATGGAAATATAATTCACAAGCAAAGATTCATCCATTAAGATCTATTCATAATCTTCATTCAAGCTTTTCATTTAAAATTACAAGCCATACATCTAATATTCTAACACACTAGAATTTCATCATAAACATAAGAGATCTTTTCAAGCATACTTAATTTCCTTAACAACAACTGAATATATTCCATTACTCTAAGATACATTCTTTCATACTCCAATTTATTGCATTTTACAAGACGATTGCATACTAGCATCTACAATAAATCTCATCTAAACCACTTATGCATTTGATCAACATGGCATTCAAGAAAGGACTGAATATAAGCATATAAAGTTAATTCCATCTTACCCACTTATACATTCTAACATAAGCTATTCATACATGATAAAGCTGAATAAAGGAAACATAAGAGAATACATCACATAACACCATAATGATCTCGGAGTTCACCCTTAAAGGGCTACATCTCCGGGTCTGCTCAACTGCAAGACCCCTCTGATAAATAATAAAGTTAAGAATACAAGAGGTTACACCATTACAATCCAGCCATCAAGGCGAAATACAAACAATAAACAATCGACCGCACCGGTCAATAAATACATAAACGATCCCTGAAAAGAATAGGATCCAGCTGAACATAATCAAAGCTAATACAAAGGTCTAGAAGAGCATCCATAAAACTGAGTCATCACCACCCAAGGTCTAACATGAAACCGATACTCACAAGGGCAGAGACAAAAGGACGACCCACAAAGGTACTCCTAACAGGACAAAACGACAACACACTAGTGAACGTAGGGACAAGTGTCATCACACAACCTGGTATGGTTACCATGGCAAGTCTTCATAGGTCCCGGCCCCATACACTGGGTTACCCTGGCAACCTAATCCGAGCTCCCGGCCCATCCAAGCCTCATGTGGACCCACACATCCTCTTGTGAAGACAAGGATGATGGTTTGCCATTTCAGGCCTTCTCACAGCATGTCGAGCCCATGTTAGCACTCGTCCCATGTGTGAGGCACATTTATCTTACTTAGAGAACACATTCTAATCTACTGTTAGGTTATCACTTATTAGACTCACTTTCAACGGGTTACCCAACAGCCACTTTGGGCGCGGCCCCCAATCGAAAGCCACTTTCCCATATGACACTAGACTAAACTCAGATGAACTCAAAACCAAGGAATAGGCATGGTCAGACGAACGAAGTTCAAGAAGGGAGAAACAACCATCTAGTCAAACACGACTCAAAGATGATCACTTACTGACGGTACTCTAACTAGAGACCTGACAAACTAAGGTCAACCACGAATCATCATTCGACTCTCACATAGAGGATAAGACCAAGTACAACATTACCACAAAACAACAGTCCACTCGGAACCGAGGACTGAAACAGGTACCCCAAATCATTCCATACGACAGGGTCCTATCAAAACAAGCACGACTTGCCATTTCATAAGCAAAAGCGAATACATAAATTAAACTCGCATAGGAATATTCAACAGATACAATCTTTCCGAATTGATCTAAACATTAAACGTCGATCAAGTTTTCTACAAGATCTATATCAGATTACAGTTATCTACCTCATCTAGGGATAGGTTGTTCTTGGTTTTCTAACTGTCTAAGGTTCAAAGCATCGAACAGACATATTAAGCCATAATGAGTTTTTAAACCAATTCATATTAATAAATCTCAGACAACCATTAATCAATTAAATAAGATATTTAATCTCCAATCAAAACGTCATTGACATACTGGTTCAAAACCGACCTCTACAGTTTCATATTTTTTTTCCAAGACTAGATGCACTATACGGATCACGAAAATATAATATAAAAAGAGAGTCTAAATGAAGATAATCATTTCCAAAAGCATATCGTTTAAATTTCTAATGACCAATGGTTAAATATTCATTTCGAACCTTTCCAGATGACTTATACCCTTAAAATCTTCAAACAATATATATATGGGAATAAAGTACGTTTTAACTCAAAAAGATTTTTCCAATACAACAATATTTCATCTACCCAAAATATACCCAATTTAATATTAAATCTAGCATAATAATCTATCTAAGAATCATCAGCATATATTCATTTATGCCACATTGTTCATAATTAAATCTTAATTCAAAATTCCCATTAAATAATATTAAAATATTATATATATATTTTTTTTTGAATAAAAAAAAATACATTAAAAAAACATTTTTTAAAAAACTAATTTTAAAAACAACATTTTATAAAGGGGCGGCGAAGGTGGGGCCCACCTCCCAACGGGGACGGCTGGGTGCCCAAACCCTAGCCGCAGGCGGGAACCGCGCGGGCGGCACCACTGTGGTGCCCGCAGGTCCCGCGGCACCCTCGGCCACCGCGGCGCCCTGCGGCCACCACAGTGAGCCGCGGCCACTGGTGAATGGCGAGGGGGAGAAGGGGGAACGAGCGGGAGGAGGAGGCGGGTGGAGCTCCGCTCCCCGCCCTCCGAACCCCAAACGAAAATCATTACAAAACAACGCACAGTTCGATTTTTATAAATATTTTTTTTTTTAAACACACAGTTCATTTTTTCATAAAAAACGGAAAACACGAAATGCTTCGAAATTATATATTTCGACTCAATCATACAAGAGGTCCAATTTTTTTTTAATAAGAAATGTGGGTTTCAAACACTCCCACTCACAACAGCAAAACCTCATAAAACATAAAAAAAGGAGTTTTAAAAAGAGACTTACAAGAGGATGTTTCAAAACCCAAACCATTTCCATCAAAGACCCATATTGGGCCAAAAGGATCCATTTTAACACAATGATACAACCATGTAATCTTCTTGAAGAACACAAGCTAAAAGCATGGATCTAAACCCACAAATCCAAATTTAAATCTGATAACAATATTTAAAAAGATTGGATTTTGACAACAATCAATTCATTCACCCAACAGACCATTTCCATAACCACAAGGAAGAACAGTTAAGATAAATCCTACCTTCATACGCATTCCTAGAATAGCTGAAGGAGAGCCCAATCCTGCCAGATCCAGAAGCACTTCCTTCCTCCCAAAACCCCCAATTTCATCCCAAAAATCTCTTTCCAACCCAAAAATTTTCCAAAAATATCCATCCCCCAAAATTTCCCCAAATTTTAGGTTATATGGAAGAGTTGACCAAAATTCCATTTTTGGAATTAAAATTTTTATTTAAAAATAATTCTCAAAGTTAATTCTTTTCTAACTATAACAACAAATTAAATTGTTTTTTTTCAATTCCAAATTGATTTCCTCATTTAATTCAATTTAACCTTTCTAATTTAATAAGCCAACAAAATACAATTAAATCTATTGCACTTAAATACAAAACTTTCTTTTCAACAGCATATCCAAAATGCATTTAATATTCAAATCAACCATTTAATTGAACTTACTCCCAATTTAAAACGAGCAATCCAATATCATCGAAAATCGCATAACGAAATCCCGATTAATCTAGTCCATTAATCTTTAATGCACAAATACATATTTAATCAAAATAATTACTAAGGACTAATTAATCAATTTAACCATACACACCAAGTACGCAAACCGAGAAGGTCAACCAAACAGACGACTCGCAAACCCAAACAAGAAGGGAACACCGGCAATGGCTAACGATGCTCACTTGAGCATGACTATGGTCAGCTAGGGTCTTACGACCACCTAAGCCAACTCTAAGGATTAAAGAAGTACACTCAAACCTGCCAATCCAGGTGAAGACGAACCTCGCACTCATGCGGCGTTGTACCTGAAATTTCCTGCAACCAAGAGTCATACATGCATACATATATAAACTTAATGAAAGCATTAGCTCGATATTAATACCACAAAATAGGTACACTAAACAACTTGCATACAACTAGTGTGGAAACCACATCAACAGCTATGCGTTAAATCAAACATCTGACTATAACATTATATTAAGATAAACTAACCAAAATTAAACTGAGATTAGAAATTGATTAGGGCAGGGGTACTACAGAATGCTTGCTTTGTCAAACAGTTCATCTGTTAATGCGTGATTTCATTAGAGCACAATGTTTGATAGATTGTCATTGGATGTATGCTCAGCGATCTGTCTATGCACAAAGGGGACCATTTATTGACAAAATGGAAAAGGCCAAAGAAATTGTTTTTGGATTTTGAATGTTTTGAAAAAAAAATTGTTTTGTTTTTTTCGAGTTTTTTTGACTTTTTAGGGATTTTTTAGGACATTATTTGCTTTTTAGGGATTTTTTCAGGACATTATATGATTTTTAGGGATTTTTTCAGGATATTATTTGATTTTTATGGATTATTTCAGGACATTATTTGACTTTTTAGGGATTTTGCCCCCAAAAGAAGAAAAGGATTAAATGAACAAATCATAAAACCCTAGAAATGAGAGGACAAGTAATCAGGTCAAGACAACAAGAAATTAATGTAGGTTCGATCATGATTCTGATTAACAAAGGACCAATGCTAATAAATGATTGAGATTGGTTGACAAAAATCAATGACAAGTTGACCAAGATTGACAAGGAGATCAAATTGATAAGTGCCAATTGACGGGGAACAATGACTAATTGATCCAAATTGACACGATTGAAAAGGACAACGATCGATGACAAATCGATCGCAAAATGAAAAGATTAACCAGGACAAGGATCGGTGACGAATCGATCGCAAAATGACAAGATTGACAAGAACGAGGATCGATGACAAATCGATCGCAAAATGACGAGATTGACAAGGACAAGGATGATGATGAATCGATCACAAGATGACAAGATTGACAAGAGGACAAGGATCAATGACAAATCGATCGCAAAATGACAAGATTGACAAGAGGACAAGGATCGATGACAAATCGATCACAAAATAACAAGATTGACAAGAGGACAAAACCCTAATTCTATCATCGATTAGGATTGAAGACGTCCAAAATGATGATAAATGAGCACGCACATTGATGCGATAGGATAAGATCGACCAAAATCATGACTGAAGATTGTTATCGACAAGACCAAATTTGAAAGCAAGAAAAATGAGGAATGCAGAAGAAGGACTCGATGCTCGCAAATGATAAAGACTAAGTGCGCAACATAGAAGAAATGTTAATGCGATGCACAAACCCTAAAATAAGGCAATGTGCAAATGTTAAAGGATTAAATGAACAAATCATAAAACCCTAGAAATGAAAGGACAAGTAATTAAATGAACAAATCATAAAACCCTAGAAATGAGAGGACAAGTAATTAGGTCAAGACAACAAGAAATTAATGTAGGTTTGATCATGATTCTGATTAACAAAGGACCAATGCTGATAAATGATTGAGATTGGTTGACAAAAATCAATGACAAGTTGACCAAGATTGACCAAGTTGTTGGCATTTCACAAAGGGAGATTGTTGGCATTTCAGTAAGTTTGTTGGTATGAGGATATTGAGAAGGTTGTTGAAGATTGTGGATATAACTAAGAAAGGATGATTACTATCTTAATAATATTATTTTGTCATTGATGTCAAGCAATTGATTTTCTAATTTAGTATGATGCTGCCATATCTCAATGAGTATGATTTGATAAGTATAAAGATGTTGGTAAGTGACATAGAAAGAATGAAAATGAAGGGGAGTAATAAGATATTCAATGGACAACTATTACCGAGTAAGACAATGATGAGATCTTGTTGTTTTGATTGTTTTGATATCGTATATATGAGTATTCGAAGACTGAACAAGAAGGAGAAAAGATTTCAAGCTATAGAATTAGTTAAGGTTTGATACTGTTCTATGTTACCGAGCAAGATGCTAGTCGGTAAACCCTCAGGTTATTCCTATCGGTTAAAGAAGGTAAACTATCTACCAAGTGAGATTTAGTATTTACCAAGTAACAACCGAGTAATAACAGAATGCATTGGATGGATAAAAGCATTATTAAATGAAAGATGCCAATGAGCTGGAGATGTATAGATGATTGGTATGTTGTGAAAGAAGTTTGTTGAAGATCTATGACAATGAAAATATAGGAGTTAGATCTATAACACAGATTGTACTGTCATAACCTAGTACAAGTTCCAATGAAGGAATACAAGTTCCAAGGCATGATAAAACATTTTTAGATCAAAAGATACAATGAACGTAGTCAAGTTTGAAGATTTGATGGCTAAGGTTGATCATGGGAAATGTGATCAAGGAGATTAAGTGGTGAGGAAATGTTTATAAATAAGAAATTGTTGATGAATAATGTATGCGGGCAAATAGAAGAATAGTGATACTATAGTAGTGATCACTGAGCACAGAAGATTGAAGATCTGATTAAAGAACAGATTGAGAAGCCCAACAAGAAGCAATATAAGTCTTATGACAAGATTATCCTGAGTACATTGAGCACATAGAATCCACTTTAGCATTTTAGATGTGAAGTTGCAGATATATTTTATACTATTATTTATTTTGTAAGTGATAGGAAATCTCTTAACCGAGCGGACCTAACAGTCTTATTTGTAAATCCTCTAGCAAGGTAACATTCTGAATGAGTGTTTTAAATCCTTTGACAAGGTCACTTCTAACAAAGTGCAAGACTCTTACAAGTCTGAGGGAAATCCCTTAACCGAGTCACATCTAGCAATGTGTTTATGTAATCTATAACAGGATTGGCTTTTAACCGAGCATACTCTAGAAGGGTATATTTCTTAGTGGGTCTGAAATCCCACAGTGGTTTTTCCCTATTTGGGTTTCCACATTAAATCTAGTGTTAAATGTGTTATGATGTTTTAAGTATATCTATTTATGAGTTTGAATGATTTTTAGTCATAGTTGCATAGTAGTAAAGGCTACCGAGGTTGAATCTGATAAATATATTGCATAGTGAGTTTTTGTGATTCACCTGTTAGGCCCAATATGGAAAGCTAATGTACTGAGAGGGGAGGGGTGAATCGGTACTTCAAATCCTTTTCCAAGCAATATCTTTACTATTATGCATAAACCAAAAACTACTATAACATAAAATAAAGCTAAAACAAATGAGTAACAATCATACATGATTCACTCCATAACACATATATTTTGGCTACGCAAAAACTCTTGGTTAGAGAGAAAAACTGTGGTGGGGATGGCACCCACAACTTCACTACTACAATAATAAAGAATGCTCGATTAGAGCTACATAGTTAGCTATTTCTAATAGCTTACCTTGTTAGGAGTAACAAGATCTGTTAGATCTACCTTGCTAAAGGATTTTACAACACTATATATATGTGTAGACATCTAAAAATGGTCAACGCTTGTGGAGTCATACTTTAACATTTGAGCATTGCCTTATTTTAGAGTTTTTGCATCGCATTAACATTTCTTCTATGTTGCGCACTTGGTCTTTATCATTTGCGAGCATCGAGTCCTTCTTCTACATTCCTCATTTTTCTCGCTTTCGAATTTGGTCTTGTCGATAACAATCTTTAGTCATGATTTTGGTTGATCTTATCCTATCGCATCAATGTGCGTGCTCATTTATCATCATTTTGGACATCGTCAATCCTAATCGATGATAGAATTAGGGTTTTGTCCTCTTGTCAATCTTGTCATCTTGTGATTGATTTGTTATCGATCCTAGTCTTTGTCAATCTTGTCATCTTGTGATCAATTTGTCATCGATCCTTGTCTTTGTCAATCTTGTCATCTTGTGATCAATTCGCCATCGATCCTTGTCCTTGTCAATCTTGTCATTTTGTGATTGATTTGTCATCAATCCTCATCCTTGTCAATCTTGTCATTTTGCAATCGATTCGTCATCAATCCTTGTCCTCGTCAATCTTATCATTTTGCGATCGATTTGTCATCGATCATTGTCCTTTTCAATCGTGTCAATTTGGATCAATTAGTCATTGTTCCTCATCAATTAGCACCTATCAATTTGATCTCTTTGTCAATCTTGGTCAATTTGTCAACCAATCTCAATCATTTATCAGCATTGGTCCTTTGTCAATCAAAATCATGATCGAATCGACATTAATTTCTTGTTGTCTTGACCTAATTCCTTGTCCTCTTATTTCTAGGGTTTTATGATTTGATCATTAAATCCTTTTCTTCTTCTTTGTGGATTAAATAAATTAATTTATTTAGTCCTAGGTCTCTTTCATGAATTAATTAATGGATGTAAACCTATAAAATAATTCACCTAATTTTCTATTTTCTCCTATTTTCTTCAATTTTTCTAATATTTTGCCTAATTTCATGGGAATGGCATTTCAATTTTGTCATAATTTGTCATATTTGTCATTCTTGATTTGAAATTTTCTTTCAAATCTCTTCATGCTAATCTTGTCATCTCTCCAATTTGTCTATAAATTGGACGATTTTCTTCAATCAAAAAATCAATCAATCACGCTTCTAGTATCCTTACGCTACCATTTCATCTTGTCAATCTTGCTTTCATACTATGCTTTTGCACTTGTAGGTGAGATCCACAAAAAAAGTAATTTGAAGGAGAAAGAAGGAAAATGGAGAATTATGGAGGAGATATTTGTGTTTGTAATGGTTTGCATTTGGTTTGATTATCTTTTTTTCATATCTCTATTGAATGTTTTTAGGATTTTTTATCATTGCAATTTAGCTTTTGTGATTGAGCTAGTTTAATAATATTGCTTTGATGCATTCCATTTTCCTATCTACATTTTCTGGTGAACCCGATGTGAACTAACCCCCCTAACCATGTTTTTGAGTGCTTTTGAGCTGATTTGTAGGTGAAAAATCAAGAAACAGGGTGACCCAGAGCTTTCTGGACACTCCTGCGCCTGTGTCAAGGCATTCTACACCTGTGTTAATGAGATTGGCACCTGTGTTAGAAAAAAAAAAAAAAAAAATTGTTTTCATTCTGTTTCTTGCATTTTGTTTTTTCTTTGGTGCTAATTCTCTATGCAACATCTTGGCATTATGTGTGTCAAAGACTAAAAAAATACAACTACTAACAAAATCTTATATAGGACGCGGTCAAAGAATTTCACTAAAACATCTTGTTTGTGATTTTTAAAGTAGTTGAACATTTAATTTCTTAAAGGTTAATGAACACCATGCATGCTTTGTTTGTTTTTAGTTTGATTGCATTTTTTAACCCTTAGGATTGGGCCTACCTCCTGATCTGCCTGGCACTTCACACAGGCATTGGTGAGAGGGAATGACCCAAAGTGGTGACGAGCTAAAGCCAAGCTCTTTCGAACCACTCTAAATAACTATGGATGCAACGAAAGTTGTAGACAACGGGTGCTAGAATGGTATTGCGATGATTTATTCACCGGATCAATACCCACCCAAATGGATGCCCTTACTAGAATCTCTTGTTTTTAGATGCCAAAATCCTTCTATCTGTTGGCTCAGGCATTGTGATATGTGCATGTCAAAGACACCTCTCATGTACTCCTCAGTTATAGATAGCAAGTTCTTGGGAAGTGATGCCCCTTGAACTCGAAGCTTGGTATGCTCGAGAAGTGAGTGCACTGTAAGGGGGAGCCAGTGCTACCAAGCGTCTAGCTATCCGGCTAAGTGTTGTATTTTATGGTTAGAGGATTCAACAGATATTGCCCTTTCCAGCCATAGGATTTGTTGTGAATGTGCTTGATTGTTTTGAGTCAAAGTCAAAAAAACATTTTGTCTTCCATGATTGTCAAAGGTTAGATTAAAAACAAACTTTCAAAAGTGCTCATAATCAACTTGGGTTTTCAAAATCAACAACCTTCAATTCAAAACAAAATTTAAACAAAAGTCTAAATTTGTCTAAGTATTCATCCAACATTTGAACATGGCTTGTCAAAACATTGAATATCCTTGTTTCAAAATTCATGTCACTTTAGGCTAGGTTTTGCATAGTCCAACTTAGGTCCTAGGGCATATTGTCATCTCCTTTCATTCTAGTCCTTTTCATTGCAAGCGTCATCATTTTGCACTTAGGTTCAAAATCATTTCCCTAAGCTTGTATTTCATTGTCATATCCAAGCTAGATTTCTATTTAGGTGACATTCATGCATTATCCTTGTCATGCTAAAATTAGGTCTTGCCTAGGTTGCATTTTGCATATTCCAAGTCATTGGTCTTCGCATATCCTTATCATTGTATTGCCATCTTGTCCTGGCTTCATCTTGTCATATCATATCCATAGATCATTTTCATGTCATATCCTAAGTCATTGTCATAATCATTGCCTTCTTGCATTTAGTCTCAAAAATTTGGTTTGTCAAACTTGAAAAATCAAAACTTTGGATGATACCCTAAGTTGTTGTTAAGGAGTCTTGACCTTGTCTAAAATTTGTCCTTTCATTAATATCATTTGTGTCAAACCTAGCTTAGTATCCAAGCATATAGGTGAGACATTGTCAATTTGTCCTATTGTCATTTGGTCCTTTGTCCTTTAAGGTCTTGGCTTCATTTCAACTTCCCAAGGATGAGTCTTTAGGTTTGCATTCCAAAAAGTTTGTCCAAACCTTGAAAAATAACAAAAACATAGGTTGCGTTACCATTGCTTAAAATTGCATATCATTTCCAAAAATTCTTGAAAAAATAACAAAAAAAAATAGGTTGCACTTAGTTGCATAACTTTATCAAACCATAGAAACTCAAAGGTCCAAAGCAAGGTCACATTTTCATTGCATTTAGTTGCATCTAGTTGTCATTCCAAAAATTCAAAAAGTCCAAAAACATTAAGTTGCATTGCTATCCTTTTAGGTTGCATTTGTCAATCCCATTAGTTGCATTGCATAGTGACATGTTTGTTGAAATGAGGTCTCAATCTTCTTACGAAGCCATGTCATCACAATTGAGAAATCAATCATGTCAATCCAATCTCTACATGTCTCGGAACTTGGATCAAACTTATCATGATGATGTAAATGTCCAAATACAAAAACTAGAGGAGAAACTAGCTCAAGAAAAGGAGATTTTGGAACAAAAAGTGAAAAACATTGAGAAGAATAGATCACAAATGTCCAAAAAATTTAAAAATTTTCAAGGTCAAAACCCAAGGTTTGAGCCAATTGATATAAAATCTCTTATCGAACGATCAGACATACCAGCTCTCATCTCTCAAATAGAGATGATGAAACAATTTCAAAAAACAAGCACAAATTTCAATCAAGTCCCAAATCAAAATTCATTTGGTCAAATTTCATTTAATCAAATCTCGAATCAACAACCTATACAACCAACACAACCAATGGTCCAATTTCAACAATATGTCCAACCAACTATACAATGTCCACAAATAGTTCAACCAATGGTGGAATATCAACAAGTTCAATCAACATATCAATGTCAACAACCACAACCAAACATTCAAAAACAAAACTTGCAACATGCACCAAGCCATATTTTGAACATGTCAAACCAATTTGATCAACATCTAGTTTGAAATCAAAACATGACATCAGACTAGAACCAACTCCTTTCCAAACAAGTTCAAATTCCAGATACAACTATGTCAAGACCTCGAAAGAAAGGTGGCTTTATTGCAAGGATCTTAAGGAAATTACCAAGTGAGTTCTTTGAGGAGGATCAAAATAATACACCTATGTCTAGCAATGCCTGATCCTCCCACAAGCAAATTGACCCTCCAGTGGCATCTATCCCTACACCTTTAGAAGTTTCACAAGAACCTTCCATATTGTCCTCATCAAACAATACACCCAGGGATGAAATTATCCAAGGGCTATCCATAATTGATTGCCAAGATAATCCAATTCATGATGCACATCCTTGTCATGTTTCAGAAATACTAGACCCAATACCACCATGCACTTTATTGCCATTACCTATTTTAGAGGACCCCATTCGAAGTCCCTCTTCCTCATGTTCAAGCATTGATTCCTTGTTAGAATCCATCACAAATGTTCAAATTACATTTCCTTCATGCCAAAACATTGATCCCTTGTCAAAATCCCCGATGCATATCCAAAGTCCAACCCCATGTCAAAAGAATAATTTAAAGCACAAAGAAACATGTCTTGAAATAGATCAAGATCAAGATCCTGAAACATTATCATCCCATACAATTGTTGACCAGGACCCCATGTTCCCAGACACTCACGATGATTCCCCTATTCTTGTCCATCCTATCCAAAGTCCTATTGACACTCCATTCCTTAAGCAAGATCAAGATATCCCAGTCCATCCATTCCCAAACGATCCCCTTCCATTTCATGAAAACAATGTCCTTTCAAATCCCATTGGCATTCCACTTCCTAAGAAAGATCAAGATATCATTTCCATCCTTTATGATGATCCCATTAAAAGTCCATAGCAAAGCACCTTTAAAGAGGATTCCAATGATCTTCCTCCTTGTCAAGATCAAATTATTCCTTTAAATCCTCCACAAGATCCTTTTGTTCCTCCATCTCCTTGTCTTAATGTTCCATATACACTCCAAGATCTCATTTCTCTTAAAGATCCCATTATTTCTCCCATTCCATCTCTTGAAGAGCCTATCATTGAACCATGTCCACTACACAATCCTAGTCCCCCTCATGATCCTAATCCCCCTCATGATTCTAACATGTCAGTGCAAGATGTTCATGAACCCTTGACATGCATAATGGGTTCTTCCACTTTGGTGTAATCCAGTCCACTTCAAGATCTCATTATTTCTCTCATATCATATCCACGTCATAATGGACTCGCATCTTCTTCTCAAAGAAAAGAGTATCCTACAAGTCAAAATATTCATAAAGGCAAAGGGGTAGACCTTCATGAGAAAGAACCCCTCCATATCAAAGAAGATCTTAAGGCTCATGTCTACACAGCTCACTCTCAAGATGTTGGTATCTCTTCATCAAAATCAAAACATACACCTTCCCCATCATACTTTCCATCCATCTTAGGTCCTTATATTCAAACATCCTTTATGCAAGGTCAGAAAAGGCACAAATCCTTGAGTAAATTACATCCATGCAAAATACCTCCACTTCATTCATATCCATCCATGCATTCCTTTTCCCCTCCAAGCAATTTGGATTCCAAGTATAAAAGTCATAAGTCTAGCAATCCACATGTATTCAAGGATCAACATGTCCAATATAATCAACATGTCAAAACAAAGAAAAAATTGATCTATAAAGAAAAGGAAAAATCCAAAAGGTCATAGAGGCCCATTGCTCAAAAACAAAAGTTAAAATCTATATGGGTTCCTAAATCCCTTGTGTTGGCAATGCACTCCAAGGAACCACAAAAGCATGAAAAATCAAAAACCATGTGGATCCCTAAGCAGCTTCTTGAAGCACAAAAAGAAAAATCCAACTTGGCATCCAAAATTGATATTCCTCTATCCAACCCTCTCAAATTTGTTCCTCCATCACCTTCTTCATCCATTTTGGGCCCTTATGTCCCAAAATCCCAAGCTATTCCTCCATCCAAATCTCACAATCTGAGATCTATTTTTCCTCCATCAGTCCATCACCCCTCAAGGTGTGTGCCAATGTTGATCTTGCCTTCATTTCCATCCACTCAAGTACAGTTCTTCCAATACCCTATCCATTATCCAATGCATATTTTCCATCCTTTGATCCCTTTGATCCAATCCTTTACATAAATCCTTGCCTTAATTTCATCTCTTTTTCCATGTCCTTATCCTACCAACATCTTTGAGCATACTTTTAAAGGTCATGGTCCATTTATTTCAAGGCTGCTATCCAAAAAAAAAAAAAAAGACGCTTGAGTCCTTCCATCCCCTATCATGTGTCCATCTTCTATTGAAAAAGTCAAAATACAAAAAAAAAAAAAGTGAAAAAAAAAAGTAAAGCAAAAATAATTCGTCCACTAGTGAAAACCTGGCAAACAGGTGCCTTGGGAAAGTACCATGATGAAAACCTGGCAAACAAGCATCATGCATAATCTATGAACTTCTTGCACACCACACTTGGGGACAGGTTTTATCCTATCATATCCTTTTGTCCTTCATTGTTCCATTATCCTATCGAACCCCTGTCATTACCCTTCATATCCTATTGTCCCTCATGTCCAGTTTCCCTTTCCACCTTTGATCTTGACAAGGCTAAGGATCTTCATGAGCATCGTGCATCCTATTCACAAATTTTAGTCTATCACAGCTTTTGGTCATCTATTCATTTTCTTATTACAACCTTTCATCCATATTCCCTGTCTTATTGCAACTTTCTGCCACTATCCCTTAGCCAATCCCGACCTTCAGTCCATGTCCCTTATCCATTCTTGGTCTTGCTTATCCTATTCATATCTTATCACTATCCATATGCTCTTTTTCATTCCTTGATCTTGATCTGACATAAGGAAATGAAATGCAAAACATGTTTTTCAAAAAACCTCTTGACATATCCCTCATGCCATGTCACTGCTTTACATTGTCATATCCAGTTGCTTGTCCATATTGTCTCCATGATAAAAGGCCTTTGTCTTACCTCTATCCACAATCATTTCAGCAAGCCTATTTATCCACCTATCATATTCCTTGCCTTGCTAGACACTGGGGGCAAAATCCCTAAAAAATCAAATAACGTCCTAAAATAATCCAAAAAAATCATATAATGTCCTGAAATAATCCAAAAAAAATCATATAATGTCCTAAAAAAATCCAAAAAAATCATATAATGTCCTAAAATAATCCAAAAAAATCATATAATGTCCTGAAATAATCCAAAAAAAATCATATAATGTCCTAAAAAAATCCCTAAAAATCATGTAATGTCCTGAAAAAATCCCTAAAAATCAAATAATGTCCTGAAAAAATTCCCTAAAAGTCAAATAAAGTCCTGAAAAAATGAACAAAAATTTTCAAAACATCAAAATCCAAAAACAATTCCTTTGGCATTTTGCATTTTGTCAATAAATGGTCCCCTTTGTGTATAGACAGATTGCTGAGCATACATCCAACAACAATCAATCAAACATTGTGCTTTAATGAAATCACGCAAATTGATCAAAATTGTCATGTCAATCAATCAACATCAATATCATTTGTCCTTGTCACTATTATCATGGGTCTTATATAGGGTGTGGTATACTCGAAACAAGACTGTGTCCTGTCTTAGATGGGGTACCACATTCCCTAAAACCAAACAGCATGATCATTTTTGTTTTCCACCTTTGACAATGATGATTAGAGTGTTTGTTTGACTGGGTTGAATTTGTGCATCTTCTCTTATTCTTGATTTATCTTTGGCTTCAATCATGTTCCTATGTTGCTCGATGATATCACTGAGTGATTTAGAGTGACTAGGATGGTTCATGGTCCCCTTTCCTTGTTTGTTATTTGTGGAATGTTTGTCACAAACTGGGGAAACTATATCATTGGGTGTTTGTGATAAGTATGTTCACTTTGTGAACGCCGCACAGACCTCAACCCTTGATGTATGTACCCTAAGATGCTTCACTCATTCCTTGTGTGCGATGTGTTTGTCTTTTGCCAAAGGGGTTATGTTCTAGCTCTAGCCTTCAATGCCATGATGCTCTGCATCTGCTTTTCTACATTAAATAAAGGTTCTCACCTACTTATGTGCATTTGTGAAAGCAAGTTTTCCTTCATCTCTAACTATCCTCTGTCTAATTTCTACTTACTAACATTTCTTCCGTCAGTCTTGGCAGTCCGTTCGAACCTATCATCTTCTATCATTCTTATCAATCAATTGGCATCTTTTCTAGATTTTTTTGGCCAATTCCTCAAGGGGGCATGCATATGTCATTGTTATTGTCTGGGGCATTTTCATTATTGTTCTTTGAAACAATGCTTAGAATCGCATTGTCTCAAAGAGGGGCAAAATGTAAACGTCTAAACATGGTCAACGCTTGGAGAGTCATACTTTAACATTTGTGCATTGACTTATTTTAGGGTTTTTGCATCGCATTAACATTTCTTCTATGTTGTGCACCTGGTCTTTATCATTTGCAAGCATCGAGTCCTTCTTCTGCATTCCTCATTTTTCTCGCTTTCGAATTTGGTCTTGTCGATAACAATCTTCAATTATGATTTTGGTCGATCTTATCCTATCGCATCAATGTGCGTGCTCATTTATCATCATTTTGGACATCATCAATCCTAATCAATGATAGAATTAGGGTTTTGTCCTCTTGTCAATATTGTCATCTTGCGATTGATTCATCATCGATCCTAGTCTTTGTCAATCTTGTCATCTTGCGATCGATTCATCATCGATCCTCGTCTTTGTCAATCTTATCATCTTGCGATCGATTCGCCATCGATCCTCGTCCTTGTCAATCTTGTCATTTTGTGATCGATTTGTTATCAATCTTTGTCCTTGTCAATCTTGTCATTTTGTGATCGATTCATCATCGATCCTTGTCCTTGTCAATCTTGTCATTTTGTGATCGATTTGTCATCGATCATTGTCCTTTTCAATCATGTCAATTTGGATCAATTAGTCATTGTTCCTCATCAATTGGTGCCTATAAGTGTGATCTCTTTGTCAATCTTGGTCAATTTGTCAACCAATCTCAATCATTTATCAGCATTGGTCCTTTGTCAATCAAAATCATGATCAAACCGACATTAATTTCTTTTTGTCTTGACCTAATTCCTTGTCCTCTTATTTCTAGGGTTTTATGATTTGATCATTAAATCCTTTTCTTCTTCTTTGTGGGTTAAATAAATCTATTTATTTAGTCCTAGGTCTCTTTCATGAATTAATTAATGGATGAAAACCTATTAAATAATTCACCTAATTTTCTATTTTCTCCTATTTTCTTCAATTTTTCTAATATTTCCCCTAATTTCATGGGAATGGCATTTCAATTTTGTCATAATTTGTCAATCAATCAATCTTGCATGTCAATTTTGTCATAATTTGTCAATCAATCAATCTTGCAGAGAAAATGTCAATTTTTTCATAATTTGTCATATTTGTCATTCTTGATTTGAAATTTCCTTTCAAATCTCTTCATGCTAATCTTGTCATCTCTCCAATTTGTCTATAAATTGGATGATTTTCTTCAGTCAAAAAATCAATCAATCATGCTTCTAGTATCCTTACGCGGCCATTTCATCTTGTCAATCTTGCTTTCATACTATGCTTTTGCGCTTGTAGGTGAGATCCACAAACAAAGTAATTTGAAGGAGAAAGAAGGACAATGGAGAATTATGGAGGAGATATTCGCGTTTGTAATGGTTTGCATTTGGTTTGATTATCTTGTTTTCATATCTCTATTGAATGTTTTTAGGATTTCTTATCATTGCAATTTAGCTTTTGTGATTGAGCTAGTTTAATAATATTGCTTTGATAAATTCCATTTTCCTAGCTACAATATCTATATATATATATATACATATATACATATATATATATATATATGTATGTATATATATATATATGTATATACATATACATATATGTATATATATATACATATATATATATATATGTATGTATATATATGTAAATATATATATATGTATATACATATACATGTATGCATATATATACATATATATATATACATATATTTATATGTATATACATATATATATACATATATATACATACATATATATATATATATATATACATACATATATATATATATATATACAATTTAGCTTTTGTGATTGAGCTAGTTTAATAATATTGCTTTGATGCATTCCATTTTCCTAGCTACAATATGTATGTATATGTATGTACATATATATATATATATACATATATATATATATATATACATATATATATATATACATACATATATATATATATATTCATATATACAATTTAGCTTTTGTGATTGAGCTAGTTTAATAATATTGCTTTGATGCATTCCATTTTCCTAGCTATATATATATATATATATGTATATATATACATATACATATATACATATACATATATATATATACATATATATATATATATATATATATATACATATAGATATATGGATATATTCCTATACAAATATATATTTAGTCATCTTATAGAGATATAAAAACTAACTATATACTAGATATATATATATATATATAATCTAATATATATATAATTATACACTAGATATATATAAATAGTTATATTCATATATATACATAAGCTATATCATATATTTATATACACTATTTATTTTTCACATATCACTTATTATAGGATAAAACATTTATTCTTCTTAAAGAACATGATAATCATTAGCTACGTATGATGGGCAAAATCAAATCCAAATATAAACAACTGTTAAAAAATTAAAACTCTTAATCAAAGTGCCCAATCATCATTACAAATCTTTTTTTAGAGATATCGAGGCCATTATGGCAGGTTAGAGTGCCGATGAAAAGGGCATTAGCTGGTTGTCCTAGTCGGTAAACTGAAAGATCATTAGCTAAAATATAAGCATGGCAACTCAAGATGATATTCCCACAGGTAGATCTTCATTTGAAGATGTGGCATTTATACTAAATCAATTAGAAATGTTTGATGAGGATGAGAGGTATGCAAGATTTAAGAAAGGATGTGGCATCCCAGTCATGAACATAATTACCCAACATGACTATTAAGCCAAACTTTCATGATAAAATTAGGAAGCTTTCAAACCAATTTAGGCCTATACAACTCTATGTTATCGATACCTCCTGGACTAAAGTAAAACCAGAAATGGACACCCCGATCAAATTGTGTAGCTCAAAGAGGCAGATGGCCTTCGATGGGGCTATCACTAGGGATCGCCTCAAATACATTATTCACTTTCCTCATACCTTAGTAATAGATGCTGTAGAAAATATCCTCAGCCCAGACTATCTCACAAATACTAACCAGAATAGGGCAAACTCTGATGTGGCAGCCATGTTCTTGGCCATTACTGTGACCTCCACCAAGAAAAGAGATGAAACTGGCACTCTTTGCAAGGAGGTCTTCATTACATCGATATTGGATGATTTGGAGAGGGTTCTTGTCAATATTGACAATGACTGGACCATCCCAAGGCCAAGAGATTATGATGTCTTCATAAGAAACAATAGGCCGGTACCTAGATACCCTATTATCACTATGGATGAGGTAGCCTTTACCAAGGAGAGAAATGATGCAATTAATAGGAATGTAAATTTCTTGCTGCATTTATTTCATGTGAAAAACCCGCTAAAGACCACTTGGTTTGAGGACTTCCTAAAGGAAGAAGGCTTGGAAATGGATGAGGGTGAAGCAGTGACCCCTTCTTCAAGCTCGGAATAAGGAGGGTTCGGTTCCTGGTTAGATAATGTGACAATTTTGTCCCTTCCTTGTCACCATATATTCAACATAGATTGGTACTTTAGCTTATTACTATATCAAGAAAAATAATGCTAACTTTTGATCAAATACAGACTTCAAAAGAGATAATAATCTCACCAAATCTCAAGGATAAACATAATTGGTTTAAATGAAATTAAATAGTATGCATCAACGGTGAATTTTATGGTTTTACTTAGATAAACTTCATAAGATTAGCTTGGAACTGTCATTTCAGTTTACTTTTGATTGTTCTTGTTCATATATTTCTACATATGCTGAGAATGGGCCGATATACTCGTTCTCTATTTTGAGATTCACAAATATGAATATACACTCATATATATGATTATAAGCAACAAGATTAACTCAAATATAAGTATATATTCACATTGGTGGATACATTATCAGGGTGGGACCTGTTAAGGTAATGAACGCCTTCAAATTCTATATGATTAGACCTATATGAACTGAGAAAATCAATTGTAACGTTGGGTTGTCCTTCTAGTTATGGAAATATACTCATTGATACTTACTGCAGAGATATCTATAAATAAAAGGTTATCTGACATACTATAGACTGCAGGTAATATGTGGTTTGCATGCAAAATATTCTAGGTAAGAATTTAGGCTAAATTCGGCCATGAAATTCATCCACTTCTATTACCCTCTCAGTATATATTTACATGGGTGAGAGTGTTTGTTGGATGTGGATTTAGATATGAAATATTCCCCTTTACCCCCTTTTGTTATTGGATCCTAGATATCATCCACTATTAGGGACAACATCTTGGTACATAAGCAAAAGGAAGTAAACAGGAGATTCATAACTATGAATGATCATTGTTCAAAAAGGGAATTATCTTAAAACTCTGTTGATGATTAGGTCATATTGACTTCTTTATAATTATAAATAAACGGGGTTAAGAATTTAGAAACATCCGCGAAGGGATTCAAAAGACTTTGTTGTTAATTTTTTGTTTACATTTCCATATTTAAGCTTTTGGAATGGCAGTTCCAATCGGATAAATGGTTGTGGAATAATCCTAGTATGGAAGATAAATTTTATTATCTGAATGTTACTAATAGGCCTGGAAAGTGTTTTGAATACTAACCATGCAGGAGGAGCAAGGCCATCTTTAAAAAATGAAAGGATGACAACTGTGCTAAATAGGCTATAAACAACATGCAACCAATGATCAAACTCAAGCCACAAGGAGAACAGTGATAATTGCAAATGGTAATTGGGGCATGTAAGGGATAGATAATATCTTCCCATCTGTTCACCCTTAGCCTGGGGTGCTACTGTAATGTTCAAAATTCTGTTCATATATGTAATAGCTATGGAAATTTTCTAGACTTCAGTCCCAGGCAAGGCCGAAGGTTTTCTCACCTGCACTCTTTCCTACCAGCGCCCACATGAGTGGAGTGATGTAAACTTTAAATTATGATTAATAAAATTCTTGGCTTCGGCCTCTTACCGATCAAATATATATATATATATTAAATTATTATTATATTTTTTTTTGCAACTAAAAAACAATTTATAATTTTAAAAACAAAAAGCAAAAAGGGGGGGGGGGGTACCCACATGGACCCCACGTGGGCCCCCTTGGTATCTCACTCTACCTTTGGTAGCGCTACTACCAAATGGTAGCAGTCACTACCCTTGGTAGCGTACTACCTCCCCGTGGTGGGGGTTTATTCCCTGCCACACGGGTTATCATATTTTAATTCTTGGCTTCAGCCTCTTACCGATCAAAAATATATATATATATTAAATTATTATTATATTTTTTTTTGCAATTAAAAAACATATATAAAAAAAACAATTTATAATTTTAAAAACAAAAAGCAAAAAGGGGGGGGGGGTACCCACGTGGACCCCATGTGGGCCCCCTTGGTATCTCACTCTACCTTTGGTAGCGCTGCTACCAAATGGTAGCAGTCACTACCCTTGGTAGTGTGCTACCTCCTCATGGTGTGGGTTTATTCCCCGCCGTGCGGGTTATCATATTTTAATTTTTAAATTTTTTTTTTTTAAATTTATTTACTGAGAAATACACACAGCCAAAAAAACTAGTCTCACAGAGACATTAAAAAAATATTTTTTTTCCAAAAAACTATAAGTTTTCTTAAATTTATATTTTTTTTGAAAGCCCAGATCTAGGGAAGGGAAAAATCTCTTAAAAACAAACACCAGATTGGCAAAATAAGAAGGATTAACATCCATTATCCAAACCCTTCTACCAACTTGACTAAAACAACTAGTTTCTCCAAATTAAAACTTGAATCAGAGAACATTCAATGGAGATTTTAATAAAGTTTATTGGAACAACCAAAAATTGAATCTGAGGATTGGAAAAGGAGCAAGGAGAACTTAATTTCAAAAATTAATCTACATCTTCTTTCATTTTCCCCAAATAAATGAGATTTTCAGCAACACAACCAAATTTCTTCCCAAAAAGAAAACAAATTCTGATAAACAAAGAAACCAAAGATATAAACCAAAATCTTACCTCATATAGCAATCTTGGAAAAGATTTAGTGAGGAGCCCAACCTGCAGGCTCAAGAAATTTCTTCTCCTCCAAAACCCCCAAATTTTTCATCCCAAAAATATTTTCCAAAAAAAACCAACCTCCCATATTTTTCCAAAAACCTAGGTTAAATGGGAGAAGTTTGACCAAAATTTTTATTTTGGATTTAAAATATTTTCATAAAAATAAATCCCCAAAAATCATTCTTTTAAACTATATCAATAAATTAAACTTGCTTTTCAATTTAAAATTGATTTTCTCAAATAACTGAAATTAACCTTTCTATTTCAAAATGCCACCAAGATTAAATTAATTCTATTTCCATTAAATTTAAATCTTTCCTTTCATAAGCATAAACCGAATAAATTGACATTAAAATTAACATTTAATTGAACTTGCTCCTAATTTAAATTGAGCAATTCAAATTAACGATTAATCACATAAAGGAACCCTATTTAATTTAGTCCCTTAATCTTTAATGCACAAAAACATATTTAATCAAATTAAATACTAAGGACTAATTACTCAATTTAACCACACACACAAAACACACAACCCAAGAAAGTCAAACAAATAGACGACCCGCATACCCAACCAAAGGGAATACCGATGATGACTGATGATGCTCACTTGAGCACGACTATGGTCAAATGAGGATCTCACAACCACCTAATCCAACTCTAAGGATCAAAGAGGTACACTCAAACCTGTGAATCCAGGTGGAGATGAACCTCACACCCATGCGATATTGTACCTAAAATCTCCTGCATCCAAGAGTCATAGATGCATACATATATATACTTAATGAAAGTGTTAGCCCAAGATTAATAACACAAAATAGGAGAAATAATAACTTGCATATGAACTGGTGAGAAAACCAAATTAACAGGTATGCACTAAATTCAAAACACCTGACTATAACACTATAATATGATAAACTAACCAAAGGTCAAACCGAGATTAGAAAATGATTAGGGTAGGGGTACTACATGGAGGATAAACCATAGGCACTAGAAATGTAAACAGAGGTGATGATGTATGGACCTAACCATTTTAGGCTAAATTTCCCTCTTTGGTTAGACAGTGCATTAACATTTCTCTAGTTCTCATAAAGAACCAGGTCACCTATCTTAAAGGACTGAGGTAGCACACTTTGGTTATATTGTTTGGATAGAGACTTTTGATAAGATTGAATATGTTGAAGGGCCTATAAGAGGTTCTCATCCAACAATTCAAGCTGATTTAAATGAAGAGTGCGATAGGAATCATCCTTAATAACCCCTTTTAAGGAGACCCGCAAATAGGGAATCTCCAATTCAAGAGACATAATAGCTTCGGCACCATACACGAGGTTGTAGGGCATCATTCCTGTAGCCATACGAACACTCATGTGATAGGCCCATAATGCGTTTAATAATTGCAAATGTCAATCTTTACCTTTTTTAGTAATGGTCTTGTGTAAGATGTTCAATGGTTTTGTTAGATGCTTCCACTTGACCATTAGATTATGGGTAGTAAGGTGTAGAAAAGCAGTGTTGAATGTGAAATTTTTCAAGAAACTTCTTAACCTCCTTGTTCTTAAAAGGCATACCATTATCAGAAACAAGGGTAGCAAGCAAGACAAATTGAGAAATGATATCCATGAAGCCACAAATCATATCAGCGGTAGTCGATCTGTGCAATACTGCCTTGAATCGCTTCCTGAATTAATCTCTAGTGGTGATAATGAAGATGTGACCTTTAGATGAAGGGGGAAATATCTTGCCAATGATATCCAATCCCCAAGTCTGGAAAGGCCATAGAGAGACCTGACTACAGATCTCCTGTGCAGGGGCTTGAATCAAGTTGCTATGCTATTGACATTGGGGGAACTTTTTGACAAAGGCAAAGGAATATTGTTCCACTATTTGCCAATAGTACCCCATGTGGATCAGTTTGTGTATCAAATATTTTCCTCCAAAATGTGCACCTCCAAAGCCTGAATGGGCTTCTTGAAGGGCAACGAGGATCTCATCTTTTGTTAGACATCACAAAAGAATACCATTTTATGATCTCCTATAAAGCACATTAGATAGGAGACTGTAACATGTAGCCAACTTTCAAATCCGCATGCACAAACTTTTATTGGCGTCATCAAGAAAATTTTTGGTTTTTTAGATAATTGAAAATGTGTGCAAACCATTCTCCTGGATCGACATGGACACACATAAGGTCATCAAATTGAGTTTGATCAAATATGATTGGAGAGCAGAGGACTTGTACCACAAAGCGGTATTCATCTTGACCAAAGCCTGGGCCCACAAGGGAAGTAGTGCTTGCCATTGCATCCACATGATGATTTTCCCTCTGTGAGATGCTATCGATCATGTAAGTAGTGAATTGCTTTAGTATGGTCAATACCAAATCCTTATACAAAGACAACTTCAACTACTTAACTCGATAGGCACCCATCACTTGGTTTACAATAAGTTTAGAATCTCCATGGATGTGGATGTTCGTTACTCCCATGGCAATCACCGCATGAAGTCCTGCAATCAGGGCCTCATACTCGGTGATGTTATTGGTACAATGAAATTCATAACAAAAAGAGAGAGGAATTGGATTTCCTTGAGGTGAGACAAAAACCACACCTGTGCCTAGGCCAGTTTGACACCTTGAACCATCAAAATACATATCACACAGAAAGTCTTGGATAATGATCAAAACATCCTCATTGGGGAAGAGGTCTAAGGTGGGAAAAGACTTGTCTGAGGGAGTGTTCGCTAACTGATTAGAAATGACCTGCCCTTTGATTAACTTTGAGTTATGAAGTGTAGGTCAAATTCAAAGAGCAACATCACCCACTTGGGTAGCCTTCCTGAGAGATCAGGCTTTGCAAAGAGGTTCTTGAGGATATTATTTTTAGCAATGACCTATGTTTCTTCATGGAGAATTTAGTGTCTCAACTTCTGAGCTATGAAGAAAAGGGCCAAGAACTATTTTCCACACCAAAATATCAAGGTTTATATTATATTAAAGTGCGGCTGATGCACTAGACTACTCTTTCCTACCCTTCATCATCGTGTTGGGCTAATAATTCTGCTAAAGTATGAGATGAAGCTAAAACATATAGGAAGAAAGGTCTATCGAACATAATTGGAATTAGGATAGGGGGATTAGCTAGGTAATCCTCAATGGAATCAAATGCCTTTTGGCATTCCTCATTCCGTTTGATTTGGGTATCTTTCTTCAAAAATCACGTAAAAGGGAGGGTATGATGAGCCAATTGTGCCACAAACTGCTGAATTGCTTGGATCTTCCCCTACAGGCTACAAAGATGAGAGATATTCTTAGGTGGAGGCAAGTTCACAATAGAATCGATCTTATCTATATCTATTTTGATTCCTCTATGGGAGACAATGAATCTTAGGAGCTTCTCGACGTCAACACCGAAGACATTCTTAAGAGGATTAAGTCTCATTTTATACAAGTAGAGTCTTTCAAAAACCAGATAGAGATTTTTAATATGCATTTCATGTGATAAGGATTTTACCAAGATATCATCGACATAGTCTTCTAAGACCTTATAGATGAAATCATGGAATATCAAGGTCATGGCTCATTGATAGGTCGCTCCCGCATTCTTCAATCCAAACAACATGATGATATAGAAAAAGGTCCCCCAAGGGATTGTGAAAGTAGTTTTATATTGAACTTCTGGGTTAATATAGATTTGGTTATAACTCGAGAAGTCATCTGTGAATGAGAGTAAAGAATACCCCATGGTTGAATCCACAATCATATCGATATTCAGGAGAGTAAATTCATCCTTGAGGGAGGCTTTGTTCACATCCCAAAAATCAATGCAAATACAGATGCGACCATCGGATTTGCTTACTGGGACACTTTTTGAGATCCAAGCTGAGTAGTCAATGGGGCAGATAAAGCCAACTTTTACGAGCTTCTCTATCTTAGTGTTGACTAATACAACCACCTTAGGATTCATCTTTCGAATCTTTTGCTTCACCGACTTAGCATCAAGACTAAGCACAATGTTGTGTACCACAATGTACTCATCAATGCTAGACATCTCTTCATAATAACAAGAAAATATGTCAGGGAATTGATGTAGCAAGTTGGAACATTCTTTGAATTCTTCAGGGGATAAGAATTTTCCCACTTTTATGACCTTGTTGGGAGTCTTATTGTTCATGATGATGTCAATAGTTTCTCCACTAAGGAGCACACTATGGTCTTCTGGATGAGGTATAGACATTTGTTCTTCATTGTGAGATAGAGATGCCCCCTGCAAAATAGATTCCCCAAAGTATGCCTGGGTATTCAAGTAATATAGGAATTGATTCTTATGATGATAAGAGGGCAACCCATTGTATACACCCTAAAATTCTAATTTATATAATAAAATAAATTTTAGCTTAACACCTAAATTAAATGTTTAGAGCGAGAGAGAAAGAAAGAGTAACTAACTTTTGATTACTCATTTCATACCAATAATTAAAGGATATCATATGTCTTTGGGGAGTTATGTTGATGGTAGCATGTCATTTGATTATTATCTCCATCTCTCTCCTTTATCTATATCTCCTTACCTCTCCCTAGATATCTCTCTCTTTTTCCCTTCTATCGTTCTCACTCTATCTAGATCTCTATTTCTCCCGCCCTTCTCTCTCTCTCTCTTTATATCTCTCTACTTCTATATCATCTCTTTCCCTCTCCCCCCCTCTCTATTTTTTCGTATATCTTTCTTCATCTTTATATCTATCTCTATATATCTTTTCCTCACACACATTTTGTCTTACTCCCTCCTTATCTTTATATCTATATATCTCTCACTCACACAAACACACACTCTATCCTATTTCTCCCTCTCTGTCTCTATTCTATCTCACCATCTCTAGATATTATACACTGTTCTTCCTTCACCTCTCACTCTCTCCATATCCCTCTCTACCTCTCCATATATCACTTCCTATATCTTTATCTTTCTATCTCTCTACCTCCCTCTCTCTATTTCTCACCATCTTTCTATCTCTATTTCTTCCTCTCCCCCTTTTTCTCTCCTTCTATCTCTCTCTCTTTCTCACCCCCTCTATATTTTACAAGATATATTTATTCTCTAGATCTTTTATATCTCTATATCTATCTCTTTATATCCTTATATATCACTTCTCTCCCTATATCCCCATCACTCCCTCTTTTCATATTTCTCTGCTTCTTCCATCTAATGTATATACACACACTCAGTGTTTCTCCCTCTCTCTAAATTCTAAACCTTTCTCTCTATTACTTGTCTTTATCAACTCCTTTCTCTCACACTTGCCCCCTATCTCTCTCATTTGCTCCATATCTCTTACACAATATATATTTTTCTCCATCTCTTTTCGGCTTCTCTATCTATCTCTTTATATAAATATATCTCCATCTCTCTCTCTCTCTCTATCCCTCTCTATCCCTCTCTATCTATCTATATTTTCCTCTATCTATATAAATTTCCCCCCACTCTCTCTCTAGGCCATCCCTCTCCTTATCTTACTCTCCTCTCTATTTCTCACCATATCTCCCTCCCACATTACCTCCTTATCCCCCTATTTATCTCTTTATCTCTACCTCTCTCCCATTTTCTTCCTATATATCTCTATATCTCTCTCTTTCTCTTCCAATATATATCTATGTCCCATATTTCTCTCACCCACTCTCTAGCTCTATTTGTCCATTTATTTATCTCTCTCCCTCTTCCCCTCTCTATATATCTCTAACTCTTTAGTTTTATCTCACCATATATATATCATCTCTCCCTCTTCCTTTTTATATCTCTCTATCCCTTCCTCTTTGTCTCTCCCTCTCTATCTCCCCCTCTCCCTTTCTCTATCTTTTTTTCCCTCCTCTTTTTCTCTATCTTCATCTCTACCTCCATCTTCATCTCTACCTTCATCTTCATCTCCCTTCTTAATATCTATACATAACTCCTTCTATCCATCCATCTATCCCTCATTCTTCTTCTTTTTGGACCTCTATATCCATATCTTTTTTCCTCTCTATATCTATCTCTCTATCACTTCTTTCATCTATCCCTCTATCTCTATCTCTCTATAACACTATATCTCTCCCTCTCTCTATATATATCACTTCCTATATCTCTTTATCTTTCTATATCTTCATCTCTCTCCAACTATTTATTTTTCTCTTCCATATCTATATATTCCTCTCCCCATTCTCCATCTCTATCTTTGATTCCAACTATATCTTCATCTTCTTCTCTATCTTATATCTATCTCTTTACCAATCTCTCTCTCACTCTTACCCCTCTATATATCCATCTTTTAGGCCCTATCTCAACCTCACTCTTGCACTCTCCCTATTGCAAAGTTAATAAGAGCCTATTGCTAATAAAACTTGATTATCTTCTCAATTCAAAGGTTTCATTTTAGTTATGATTGAATCCTTGTAAGTGGATGCATAGTTGATTTTAAGCTATCACCTCTAAATTAAGTCCTTTGCTATACAAACAACATCATGGCCATAAATTGACCTCGTGCACTACACAAATTTATCCAAAAAATAGACAAAATTTTCCCCAATTGACCTTCCACACCTCTTTGGCATACCCATTGCACACAAAAGTGCAATTTCTAGTTTATATTATTTTATTAAAATAAAAGTTGTAGTTAATATTACATAAATATAATTATTCTAATATAATTTTAAAATAACAATGATTCGAAATTATAATAATTAAAAATTCAAATATTTTTATTACAATTCAAAATTATAATAATAAAAAATTAGAACGAATATCTGAGCCGATACACTCCAGTGTGGGCTTTTCTTGAAAAATTGTCAGCCTGCTGGGAAATTGTCATCCCGGTGTTCGGAAAGAGGAGTCATTAATGCCAAAAAAGGGTCAAGAAATATATTTTTTTAAATGCATTATTTTTTGGCAAGTTTTGTGGGGAATGTGGAGGTGGACATGTATGCGGCTCGGAGTTTGAAAAATCTTAGCATGTTGTTTTGGCGGAGGGAATGTTGTGAATGAGGTGGGTTGTGTTGGTAGTGGTATGCCTGTCAGGGAAGTTAATTTTCTTTCCTTGAGCATTGATGGTTGTTGTAAGATTATTTTTGATGGTGTCTATTTAACAAACATGGGTATGGGCACAAAGAACATTTGTTATTATTCGAATGTGTAGAAGGGTGATGTGTGAGGCAGCGTAGAAATTCTCTGGGTTGGTGTTTGTAGGGTTGTGAGGGTTTATTCCATTCTATAGTTGGGTTTAAAGGTAATGGAGGCGAGGTGTTTTAGACTGATGGGATTGTTAATTGGCGTTGTGTTGTTTATTTTCTCAAAAAAATAAATTTGTGAATTGGGTTGTGTGTTTGTCGCAGGTCTTGTTAAAGGATTTTGCATCTTCGTAGACAACTATTTGGAGAAGAAGAGGGAATTTAGAGATCTGCCTTATTCTATATTTTGGATTTTTGCATTAGAGGTTTCAACTTATCAAGGTAAGGTCATTTTGGTTTGTGTGTGCATGTGTGTGTGCCTATGTTTTTGGGTTCAATCTATATTGGGTGATTTCCATTTTAGGTTTGAGCTTATGAAGAGAAGGTATTTTAGGTTTATGAAAAATATAATTTAATTTTGTATATGTGTGGTAAAAAATAGAATATAAAATTCAGAGTGTAGCTTGTAGATAAATTTAACTAAATTTGGGGTTTTCCATTTGAGGTTTGAGCTTAGATTCTGTATGTATGTTTTATGGTGGCAGATTCTATCTGTAATTTGTCCATATGTATAAAAGCATATTATAAAGATGTGATATCATGTGATAAACAAGGTTTGAGGTTATTAAGAGAAGGTATTTTGGGTTTATGGACAATGTGATTTGATTTTGTGCATGTGTGGTAACAAAATGGGATATGAAATTCAGAGTGTAGCTTGCAGAGAAATTTAACTATATTTGGGGTTTTCTATTTGAGGTTTGAGCTTATTGACACAAGTTGTTTTGGATTTATGGAGACTATGATTAGATTCTCTAAAACTAGAGCAAAACAGGCAATGAAATTCAATGTGTAGATTGGAAACAACAAAAATTATAGACAAAATTAAATAATGTAAGGTTGAAGACCTTACCTCGAAAAGCTAAAAACTTGACTAAAAAAACCAGAATACAAAAACAACCGAAATTGGAGATAGATAGATAGATAGATAGATAGATAGATAGAGAGAGAGAGAGAGAGAGAGAGAGAGAGAGAGAGAGAGAGAGAGAGAGAGATTGATGTTTGGTGTAATATCATTTATGACGGTGTGTGTTTAACAAACATCGGTATAGGCACATAGAACATTTGTTATTGCTCAAATGTGCAAAAGGGTGATGTGCAAGACAATGTAGAAATTCTCTGGGTTGGTGTTTGTAGGATTGTAAGGGTTTATTCCATTCTGTATTTGGGTTTAAAGGTATTGGAGGTGAGGTGTTTTATACTGATGGGATTGTTAATTGATGTTGTGTTGTTTATTCTCTTAAAAATATTGAAATTGTGAATAGGGTTGTGTGTTTGTCACAGTTCCTGTTAGAGGATTTTGCATCTTCATAGATGGTTGTTTGGAGAAGAGAAGAGGGTATTTAGAGATCTGGCTTATTCTGTATTTGGGATTTTTGAATTGGAGGTTTCAACTTATCGAGGTAAGGTCTTTTGGGTTTGTGTGTGCATGTGCGTGTTCCTATGGTTTTGGGTTCAATCTATGTTTGGTGTTTTCTATTTTAGGTTTGATCTTATGAAGAGAAGGTATTTTGGGTTTATGGACACTATGATTTGATTTTGTATATGTGCATAAAAAAATGGAATATGAAATTCAAACTATAGCTTGCAGAGAAATTTAACTATATTTGGGCTTTTCCATTTGAGGTTTGAGCTTAGATTCTGTGTGTGTGTTTTATGGTCACATATTCTATTTGCTATTTGTCTATATGTATAACAGTGTATTATAAAGATGTAATATCCTATGATAAACAAGGTTTGAGGTTATGAAGAGAAGGTATTTGGGGTTTATGGACAATGTGATTTGATTCTATGTATGTGTGACAAAAACATGGGATATGAAATTAAGAGTGTAGCTTACAGAGAAATTTAACTATATTTGGGGTTTTCCATTTGAGGTTTGATCTTATCGATGCAAGTTGTTTTGGCTTTATGGACTATGATTAGATTATGTAAAACTGAGGCAAAACGGGCAATGAAATTAACTATGTAAATTGGAAACAACAAAAATTACAAACAAAATTAAATAATGTAAGGTTGAAGACATATAAATAATGTATTTATATATTTAAACGTATACATTTATATATATAAATGTATATATATATATATACATATATATATAAATGTATATATATATATATATATATATGTATATATATATATATATCTATATATATGTATATATATACATTTATATATATAAATGTATACATTTAAATATATAAATACATATATATATATGTATATATACATGTATATATCTATATATATATAGATATATACATATATATATACATATACATATACATATACATATACATATACATATACATATATATAGAGAGAGAAAGATGTGTGTGAAATTCATTGTGTAAATTGGATATATGTGTGTGTGTGTGTTACCAATTATTATTAGGGCATTACAAACAAAATTAAATAGTAGTGCCCATGAAGCTGAAATTGTTAGCCAACTATTTTGAATCATATACACAACCAAAAATCATAGTCAAATTCAAATAATTGTAACTGTTGAACTGATATATATATATATATATATATATATATATATATTATAGGTAGAATGAAATTAATACTTTAAACACTGAAATGAGTTCCTAATGAGGGCATAAGAGGTAATAGAATTCACTGTCAAACTTGGGCCAAAATAGGTGATGAAATTCAATCAGTAAATTGGATATATATATATATATATATATATATATATATATATCCTCTATTAAATTGTAGAAGGTGTGACAACAACAAAATACCTGATTAGGGCAAAACAAGCAATGAAATTCACTATTAAAATTGGAGCAAAATAGGTAATCAAATTCATTGTGTAAATTGGATATATATATATACACACATATATATACATATAAATATACATACATATACATTTACATATACATATATCTGTATATATGTATATGCACATGTATATATACATATACATATACATAGACATATACATACACACACACACACATATATGTATGCATACATACATACATACATACATACATACATATACATATATGCATATACATGTATATGTATATGTATATGTATATATGTAAATGTATATGTATATATATATATACACATATGTGTATATACATATATATACATATATATATACATATGTATATATATGTATATATATACTTATGTATGTATGTGTCTCCAATAATTATTGGGGCATTACATAGAAAATTGAATCGTATACATAGAAAAAAATAAAAGACTATTGTGAATCATATACACAACAAAAATTTTAGTATATATATTTACAAATTATAGACAGAATGAAATTCACATTGTCAATTGCAGACACATATAAATAACCATGACCATAAAACACACACACACACACACACACACACACACACACACTTCAGTTGATAGGCTTTAGTCTGGCTTTTTGGCCGGAGAATTGTCACCTTGCCAGGAAATCGTCATTTTGGCGGTCAGGAGTTGGAATTGATGATGCTAGGAAAATGTTTAAAAATGCTTGTTTTTTAAAATGGTTAAAATGCAATGTTTTATGTGGGTTTCATGGCATGTGGAGGTAGACATGTTTTTGATGTATAGTTTGAGAAAAGCTTATATCATTGGCTTTATTTTTGTGTTAATATATACACATATATGTATGTGTGTATGTATTTACACACACACACACACACACACAAACACACACACACACACATATATATACACAGATATGTATATGTGTGTGTGTATGCACAAATATGTATGTGTGTATGTATCAGAATACAAAGTATTGATTGAATGTGCAAAATTGTGTTGTTTATATTTTTTAAACTAAAATTTTGAACTAGGTTGTGTGTTTGTCATAGCTCCTATTAGAGCATGAAACATTGTCACAATTTGTAAGTTTTTTACTTACCTAAATGATGCTCTTTTATTCTCCTTGATATTATTTGATAAAGAAAATTATGCAACAACTACAATGGTGACATGTCAAGTAATATAGACTTATTTTCTCTGTGTTGTTCATATCATCCAACTCTGCTCAATTGTATAAGCTTTTGCAGCAAACAAGAAAAAAACATTGAAAACAATGTTGATTGTGATATCTTTAAGATTACCCTTTAAAAATTAGAATTAAATAAAATTTAAACCTTATAATATGCAAAAAAATATTTTCTGAAATTACATATACTTAGACATATATATATATATGTGTGTGTGTGTGTGTGTGTGTATCTATATATATATGTATATATGTGTATACATACATATATGTATATATGTATACATATATATATATATATACATATATATATGTATACATATATATATGTATATATGTATACATATATATATATATATATATATATGTATACATATATATATGTATATATATATGTATACATATACATATATACATATATATATGTATATATATGTAGCTAGGAAATCAGAAATCATCAAAGCAAATATCAATAATAGCTCAATCACAAAAGCAGATTGCAATGATCAATCCTAACACACTCAATAAAGACATGAAAATGAAACATTCAAAACTAAAGACTATGCAAACCAAATGTAGATCTAAATGCTTCCTTCATGCGGCTCCATTGTCCTTCTTTCTTCTCCAAATAGCCTTTTGTTTGTGGATCTCACCTTCAAGTGCATAAACCTAATGTGAAGGCAAGATTGACATTGGCACAAGAATACTCAAAGCGTGATTGATTCGACAAAGTGATTATTAGATCATATGATTATTAGATTGATAATGTGATTATTAGATTGAGATTGAAGAAATTCATCCAATTTATAGATAAATTGGAGAAATGATCAAATTAGCATGAAGAGATTCAAATGGAAATTGCAAATCAATATGACAAATTATGACAAATTATGACAAATTTGCACTTTCTATGCAAAATTGATTGATTGATAATTTATGACAAAATTATGACAAATTTCTATGTCAAAAATTGATTGATTGTCAATTATGACAAATTATGACAAATTGAAATGTCATTCCCATGAAATTAGGAGAAAAATAGGAGAAAATTGAAATTAGGAATTAGAAAATTAGAAAATTAGAAAATTAGAAAAAGAGGAAAATTAGGAAATTAAGATAAATTAGGTGAATTAATTAATAATTTGTCATTTATTAATTAATTCACAAAAAGAGGAATAATTAGCCAATTAAATGAACATTTAATTGCGATGACAAGACTTTTAGGATAAATAAATAATTTATTGATCCTAAGGGGAGAAATGACAAACAAGGTTAAATGATTAAATCACAAAACCCTAGAAGATGAATTAGCAATGCAAAGATGACAATTAGGTCTTGACAAAGGATAATTGATATCGATTCGATTTGATCATGATTCTGACTTGATAAAAGACCAATGCTGACAAATGATTTGATTAACAAATGCGCCAATTGATGAGGAACAATGACTAATTGATCCAAATTGACAAAGATGATGATCGATGACAAATCGATCACAAAATGATAAAATTGACAATGTAATGCCCCGCCAGGAAACCCCGAAGGGATGAACCAAAATTACAAGAATAAGAGTGCAATAATTTTATTTTTTTTAACGTTACACCACATTAAGATACAACAAGATAACAAAGATTCAGATTACATAGCGGAAGACATCAACTCACACCTAAAGAGTTTCCCAACGAGATTACTTAAATTTCACAATTCACTTAACTCACACAATTAATCCAATAAGCTACTAATCTAACAACGAGATAATTCTTAATCAGGATAATTTCTTTCAAAGGACTGAAATGCAAATCACAAGCAAAGATTCATCATTAAGATCCATTCATAATCCTCATTCAAGCTTTTCATTTAAAATTACAAGCCATACATCTAATATCTAACACACTAGAATTTCCTCATAAACATATGAGATCTTTTCAAGCATACTTAATTTCCTTAACAACTGAATATATTCCATCACTCTAAGTTACATTCTTTCATACTCCAATTTATTGCATTTTAAGAGACGATTGCATACATGCATCTACGATAAATCTCATCTAAGCCACTTACGCATTCATTCAACATGGCATACAAGAAAGAACTGCATATAAGCATTTAAAGTTAATTCCATTTATCCACTTAACCATTCTAACATAAGCTAATCATACATGATAAAGCTGAATAAAGGATACATAAGAGAATAACATCACATAACACCATAATGATCTCGAAGTTCACCCCTAAAGGGCTACATCTCCTGGTTTGCTCAACTGCAAGACCCCTCTGATAATTAATAAAGTTAAGAATACAAGAGGTTACACTATTACAATCCAGCCATGAAGGTGAAATATAAACAATATACAAACGACCACATCGGTCAATTAATACATAAACGATCCCTGAAAAGAACAGGATCCAGCTGAACATAATCAAAGCTAATACAAAGGTCCAGAAGAGCATCCATAACACTGAGCCATCCCCACCCAAGGTCTAACATGAAACCGACACTCACAAGGGCAGAGACAAAAAGGACGACCCACAAATGTACTCTTAACGACCCACAAATGTACTCTTAACAGGACAAAACGACAATACACTAGCGAACGTAGGGACAAGTGTCATCACACAACCTGGTATGGTTACCATGGCAAGTCTTCATAGGTCCCGGCCCCATACACTGGGTTACCCTGGCAACCTAATCCGAGCTTCCAGTCCATCCAAGCCTCATGTGGACCCACACATCCTCTCGTGAAGACAAGGATGGTGGTTTGCCATTTCAGGCCTTCTCACAGCATGTCGAGTCTATGATAGCACTCGTCCCATGTGTGAGGCACAATTATCTTACTTAGAGATTACATTCTAATCTACTTAAAGGTTATCACTTATTAGACTCACTTTCGACGGGTTACCCAGCAGCCACTTTGGGCGCGGCCCCCAATCGAAAGCCACTTTCCCATACGACACTAGACCAAACTCAGACGAACTCACAAACCAAGGAATAGGCATGGTCTGACGAATGGAGTTCAAGAAGAGAGAAACAATCATCAGGTCAAACACGACTCAAGGATGATCACTTACTGACGATACTCTAACTAGAGACCCGAACAACAACGGTCAACCACAAATCATCACTCGACTCACACAAAGAGGATATGATCAACAACGACACTACCACAATACAACAGTCAACTCAGAATCGAGGACTGAAACAGGTACCCCAAGTCAAGCCATACGACAGGGTCCTATCAAACAAAGCACTCTTGCCATTTCATAATTAAAAGCGAATACAGCAATAAAACTTGCAAAGGCAATAAACAGGAAAGACAATATTCAACAGATACAATCTTTCCGAACTGATCTAAACATTAAAAGTCAATCAAGTTTTCTACAAGATCTAAATCAGATTACAATTATCTACCTCAACTAGGGATAAGTTGTTCTTGGTTTTCTAACTCTCTCTAAGGTTCAAAGCATCAAACAGACCTATTAAGCCATAATGAGTTTTTAAACCAAATTCATATTCATAAAATTCAGACAACCATTAATCAAATAAATAAGATATTTAATCTCCAACAAAACATCATTAACATACTGGTCCAAAACCGACCTCTACAGTTTCGTATTTTCAAACCCAGATGCATAATACGGATCACGGAAATATAATTATAAAAAGAGGATCTAATGAAGATAATCATTTCCAAAGCATATCGTTTAAATTCAAATACCCAACGATAAATAGTTCACTTACTTCTCAATAACACAAATGATATGTTCTACGATAATATTTAACAACATCAATTAGTAACTACATCGTATTTCAATGATTTTCCAATAACATATTATTCTCTATTATTTTTAAACAATACTACCTCAATTAGCCGAATGCTCTAATCAGCTAGAAGGTAAGATATAAATTTACTAGATCAAGATCAATCAAAATATAATCGATAATATCCAATTGCGAAAATTACATGGTAGAACTTAATTAGAAGGGGTGCATAAATCATGAAATGAATTTGAATAATGATCAACCTATAAACTCCATTACAAACTTAATCAATATCAAATTAACATTAATCAAGATTAATGCCACCTTAATCATAATCAAGAACTAATTAAAACTTAATCATTAAAATAATATTTACAAATATTATATGCATTTTTTTTTGAATAATAAAAAAAATACATAAAAAAAAACTATTTAAAAAAAAATGCATTTAAAAAAAAGGGCGGCGAAGGCGGGCCGTGCCCTAGCCGCAGCGCCATCCAACACCATAACCGCAGGGAAGACCCATGCGGGCGGCGCCACTGCGGTGCCCGCAGGTCCGCGGCGCCCTGCGGCCACCGCAGTGTGCCGCGGCCAGAGTTTTAACACCAGCGAGGGGGAGACAGGGGGAACGAGCGGGGGAGAGGGGAGGAGGAGCGGGTGGAGCTCCACTCCCCACCCTCCAACCCCAACAAAGGGCTTCATTAAACATTATTTCACCCAGTTCGTTTCCAATTTTTTTTCTTTTAAAAAAAAACAACGCACAGATCGGTGTAAACAAACAAGAACGCCCACAACAATTTCATAATGAATATAAATTTCGATTTACTATGAGTTTGGTTTAAACAAACTGTGTTTGATATCATATTTTCCTAATGTTTTTTTTTCATCCTTTACAAACACCCAAGGGTTTCGAACGCCCAAAAAGAATAGAGGAATAACAACACCCCAAATACATTTCCGGCCAAACCAATTAATTTACTAAATCAGTTCATAAGCATGGCATTCAATGGAGAATCTGGAACCAAGATAGCATGAATACCTTCAAACCCTCATTTCCATTTTATACAATAACTAAAATTGAGCATTAGATCCTACCTGATCTCGTGTTCCTAGCAAGATCTGCTAATGAGTCCCCATCTCCAGCTACCAAAACCCTCCTTCTCCATCCAAACCGCCCCCCCAAATTTCATCTCCAAAAAATATTTTTCCAACCAAAAATTTCCCCAAAATTATCCATCCTCCAATTTTCCCCAAATTGGGTTATATGGAAGAGTTGACCAAAATTCCATTTTTGGAATTAAAATTTTTATTTAAAAATAATTCTCAAATTTAATACTTTTCTAACTATAGCAACAAATTAACTTGCTTTTCAAATCAAACATCGATTTCCTCAATCAATTCAATTTAACCTTTCAAATTTCAAAAGCCAACAGAATACAATTAAGTCTATTGCGATAAAATACAAAACTTTCTTTTTCAACAGCATATATAAAATGCATTTAATATTCAAATCAGACATTTAATCGAACTTACTCCCAATTTAAAATAAGCAATTCATTAACAACGAAAATCGCATAACGAATTCCCGATTAATTTAGTCCATAAAATCTCTAATGCGCAAATACATATTTAATCAAAATAATCACTAAGGACTAATTAATCAATTTAACCATGCACACCAAGCACGCAAACCGAGAAGGTCAACCAAACAGACGACTCACAAACCCAAACAAAAAGGGATTACCGACGACGACTGGCGATGCTCACTGGAACACGAATAAGGTCAACTAGGGTCTTACGACCACCTAATCCAACTCTAAGGATTAAAAAGGTGCACTCAAACCTGCAAATCCAGGTGAAGACGAACCTCGCACTCATGCGGCGTTGAACCTGAAATTTCCTACAACCAAGAGTCATACATGCATACATATAGAAACTTAATGAAAGCGTTAGCCCGATGTTAATACCACAAAATAGGAACACTAAACAACTTGCATACAACTAGTGTGAAAACCACATCAATAGCTATGCGTTAAATCAAACATTTGACTATAATCATTGTATTAAGATACACTAACCAAGATTAAACCAAGATTAGAGATTGATTAGGGTAGGGGTACTATAGACAAGAAGACAAGGATCAATGACAAAATAGATTGCAAGACGACAAGATTGAAAATGACCACGATCGATGACAAATTGATCACCAGATGACAAGATTGATAAGAGGACAAAACCCTAATTAGGATTGACGATGTCCAAAATGATGACAAATGAGCACACACATTGATGCGACAGGATAAGATTAATCAAAATCATGAGTGGAGAGTGTTGTCTAGAAGACCAAATTTGAGACCGAGACGAATGAAGAATGCAGAAGAAAGACTTGATGCTCGCAAATGATAAAAACCAAGTGCGTGACAAAGGAGAAATATTAATGCGATGCAAAAACCTAAAATAAGGCAATGCGCAAATGTTAAAGTATGATTCCGCAAGCGTTGACCATTTTTAGGTGTCTACAATATATACATATATATATATATATATATGTATATATATATGTATGTATGTATGTATGTATATATAGATACGTATAAATATATATACATATAAATATATATACATATATATATATGTATATGTATGTATGTATGTATGTATATATAGATACGTATAAATATATATACATATAAATATATATACATATATATATATGTATATGTATGTATGTATAGATACATATATGTATATATGTATGTATATGTATGTATATGTATATGTATGTATATATAGATACATATATATATGTATGTATATATACATACATATATATATACATATATACATATATGTACATATATACATATATGTACATATATACATATATGTACATATACATATGTATATACATATATATATGTATCTATATATATGTATATGTACATATATATATATGTACATATACATATATATAGATACATATATATATATATATATATGTGGATATGTACATATAGACATATATAGATACATATATATAGCCGAATTTTTGAATAACCTCTTATTCTCCAAATACCCCTCTATATGCATGCAATATCCTTTACCTAACCTTAGTATTAGACATAGGTATACATATTGGTCATTAGCAAATAACACAATAAACAAATCCCAATACCCATTAACATTAATCACTTTATATATATGCACACGTACACAAACATAGATACACACACATATATAGTGTGCACACACAAATATATAATGTGTATACACACATTGAACATTTTCTAATGTAAAGATGATTACAAGAACAATATGGATATATATGTTTAATACTTTGTCTTTCTTAAATTATGTGCATGTATGCCTACGTCAATGTCAATATATATGAATGTTTATTTTTAAAGTTGCATTTTTATTTATTTATTTATTTAAATTTGTTGAACACAATGTACCACTAAGAGGGGGGTGAATCAGTGGTTCCTAAAATATTTTCCTTTTAAGCAACCTTGGAATACCGGTTATCACCCTAAGCACTAAACAATCAAACCGGTAAGACAAATGTTGATATCAAAAGAGGCAAACACACAAATGCAACCCACAATACCAGCTATATGAGGAAAACCCAATATGGGAAAAACCTCAGTGAGAAATGTTGCTAGAGACTACTACTCCAATCTAGCCTCACAAGTGAAACAATGGATTACAATTATTTAGGGCACCAACCCAAGGAGCACAAACCCCTATTGATTTAGGGAACCAACCCAAGGATAATCAACCCTTGCACCAAGCTCCAACTTGGTGTTGTATAATGAAATACAATTTAGATATAGTTATAACACGTGGTTGCAAATGAGTTATGCAACACCTGAATAGTGGATTTTTGTCGGTTAACAACCTCCTCTTCTTCACTAGTTCTCACACTACCACTTATCAGATTACTCTCTCTGATCACTCACCGGTTACTCTTAGCCTCTCTTCTTTCTCCCTTAGCCTCACACCACACTATATCACTCTTGTATGCCTTCTTGATCAATCACACCTCATCGATTAGCTTAACTATTAGACCTGCAATAGTTTACTAGTTTCTTTGTCTCTACTAGTCAGACCCTCTTGCCAGTTCGCCTGCTAACTCACTCTACAATTTTTTTAGAATAAACTCTAAGGAAGATCATCTTTCTCCTTGCTCAAGCTCTCTTCTCTCTCACTCTTCACATCAAGCATCACCTAATTTCTGCCTCAAGCTCACATATTTATCATCTAGGATTCCTGCCAAAATAATATTCAAACAGTGTTGTGTTAGGTTTTGCCTTCACCAAGTCAATCTGTATTGGATTTGATTCGATATGCTTTCCCAGAGAGATGATCTTCATGTCATCGATCAACACCACCAATGCTTTGCATTCCAATGTGGGTTTTATATATCTGGAGGTCTGCACCATTCTTTTCTACATTTCTCTGTCACCCACCATTAATGGCTCGACTGTTTCCTTCAGTAAATGGGTATGAAGATCAGATCTTCTTGCAGGATAAGTTCAATCACTTGCCATCTTGTCTTCCTCAAGCCACAATCTTCTGGCATCCTCCATGACTTGCGGGTTCTTCATTAAAATCAACCTGCTTGCTAACTGTTACGTCGATGCACACTTCACCTACCTGTGCATTATCACCACCTGGCTTCCAGCTGTCATCTTTGTCAACATCCACCTTTGCTTGGTTTTCTATGTTGGTTTGACATTCTTAGTTGACCAAGATTGACTACCAATTCAACTCACCTGGCTAGTATAACCTAACTCCATCGGTGGGCCTTCATACCTACATACCTCTTCTCTATTGGTGGTTCAACTTGGTCTTCCAGCAAACATGTTGGTCCTACTACTTAGTCTATTTACTGGCAGTATTAATCTTCTCTGAGTATACTGGTTTACATCCTACATTTCTTCTCTTGCTTTGTCTTGCCAATGGTCCTGCTTTACCCCTAGATGATGCATTTCATGTGTACCAGTAACTTACCTTCAATGTTCTTATATACATATGGATTGAGATCATCATGTCTTACTTCTCCTATACCGGTCACCACTTGACATCAATGGCAACTTAATGCCAATAATGCCAACAATCTCCCCCTTAGGCATTGATGTCAACTTACCACAAGACTTCAAACCATCGATATATTTCTCCCCCTTTGACATAATGACAAAGGGTCGGGGTACTTTATACTCCCCCTTTGATTCATAAATATATCCCCTTTAGTCAACTCTTCTCTTGGAGATTACAACTAGTATTCAGACATACAACCTTGAACTTTCCCTATAATTAGAATGTGGTTCAAGAGTTATAGATGCTACTATGAACTCCCTCTAAACAATATAACTCCTTACTAACCTATGTGCATAAGGAAGGTGACACAACTCCCAACTTGTGTCTTAAGTACTCAAAAGTTCTTACCAGCAATGGTTTGATGAAAATGTCTGCCACTTGTTCTTCTGTAGGGACATAGTCCATCTTTACTTCATGTCCTTCAACCTTCTCTCTGAGAAAATGATACTTGATGGCTATATGCTTTATCCTAGAATGCATCACCGGATTCTTTGATATGTTGATGGCACTTGAATTATCACACCAAATGGGAATAGGATTAGAGATGTACACTTGTATGTCCTTGAGGATTTGTTTCATCCAAAGCACCTAAGAGAAACAATGTGTTTTGCTTCAGCAGTTGATAGGGAGACTGAATCCTTCTTCTTGCTATGCCATGAGACCAACCGGTCACCTAGGAATAATGAAACATCACTTGTTCTCTTTTGCTCATCAATGCAACCTACCCAATCGACATCAGCATATGCTTCCAAGAGGAATTCCCCTTGTTTAGGGTACCACAATCTATAACTGAGTGTTCCTTGCAAGTACCTAAATTTTTTTCTTACAACATTCATATGTGACTCCTTAGGTGCAACTTGAAATCTAACCACCATGCACACTGCCTTCACTATATCCAGTCTAGAAGAAGTAAGATACAATAAGATGCCTATTTTGGATCTATGCAATGTCTGATCCACCACTAGTGATTCATCTTTCTTGCTTAATTTTCTTCCAGTCACCATGGGAGTACTTATCGGTTTGCAGTCCTCCATTTGAAATTTCTTCAACATATCCTTTGCATACTTGGTTTGTGAGATAAAGATTCCCTTATCCTACTATGATATCTACAAACCAAGGAAGTATGTCAATTCTCCAAGCATTGACATCTCAAAATCTGATTGCATCTGATCAAAAAATTCTTTTCAAAGGGTGTCCTTGTTGCCTCCAAAAATAATGCCATCTACATACAACCACAATGATCATGTGGTTTCCATCTTTCTTGATGTATAAATTTCTATCAGAACTCCCCCTTTTGAATCCTTTCTCCTTCAAGTACTGATCTAGCCTTGAATACCATGCTCTGGGAGCTTTATTTAAACCATACAGGGCTTTCTTTAACTGGCACACAAAGGTTTCATCATCATGTAATAGAAACCCTTTCGGTTGCTCCATGTACACTTCTTCTTCCAAATTTCCATTGAGGAAGGCAGATTTTGCATCCATTTGATGTACTTTATAACCCTTGTAGGCAAAAAAGTCTAGAAACATTCTAATTGGTCTTAATCGAGCTACCAGTGCAAATGTTTCTTCAAAATCAATGCCCTCTACTTGAGAGTAACCCTTGCATACAAGTCTAGCTTTATGCCTAACAATTTTACCCTCTTCATTCATCTTATTCTGGTAGACCCATTTGGTGCCAATGATGTTCTTGTCTTCTAGTCTAGAGACTAATTCCCAAGTCTTGTTCTTCTCAATCTATTGCAACTCTTCTTCCATGGCATCCATCCATTTATGACTTTTGATGGCCTCATTGAATGTTTTGGGTTCTACTTTAGTCATGAGCCATAAGTTGACTTGTTCATCATTCCGGACAAGTCTTCTCCTAGTCTGCACACCATCACTCTTATTACTTTAAATATTCTCTTCTGAGTGGTTCATTTGCACATAGTGGTTAGTAGCCTTTTTGGATGCTTCTTCTGGTTCATTGTCTGACTGAGCTTCCTCACCTTCATCACTGGAATCATCATACCGATTTACCTATGATTGACTTCCTTTATGCATATCCTCATCAACTCTTACATGTAAACTCTAAATGACTCTTCTTAGTCTTTTGTTGTAGCATTTATAGGCCTTGATGTTAGATGAGTAACCAAGGAAGATTCCTACATCAAACCTGGAATCAAAACTACCTAGACTATCCATATCTCTCTTGATAAAACACTTGCTTCCAAATACCTTGAAGTATTTGACTAATGGTTTTCGGTCATACGACAACTCATACGGTGTCATTTTTTTGTTTGTTCTTAGTTGAACCTGATTCAAGGTATATGCAGTAGTATGAACCACTTCCTTCCAATACATGTATAGAAAACTGGCCTCATTTAACATGGTTCTAGCCATCTCCTTGACTGTCCTATTCTTCCTTTCTACCACACCATTCTTTTGTGGTGTCCTAGGAGCTGAGTATTACTTTCTAATTCCATGTCTTTCATAGTAATTGTCAAACTCATTTGATGTGAACTCTCCACCCCAGTCTAATCTTAGACATTTCAGCTTGCACCCACTTTCCTTCTCCACCATCTTCCTAAAGATCTTGAATTTGTCAAATTCTTGTGATTTATCTTGTAGGAAAGTGACCCATGTTATTCTTGAATAGTCATCAATGAAGAGAATAAAATATATTTCACCAACAAGAGCTCTTGTCCTAGTTGGACCACAAGATCTGTATGTACAATTTCAAGTGGTCTCGAGGTGTTGTGTTCTTTTCTTCTGAATCTCACCTTATTCTGCTTCCCTTTCACACATTCATCACAAAATGTGCTTACCGGTTTGATGATGGGTGGAATATTTCTTACATAACCCTTTTTGCTTACTGCAACTAAGTTATCAAAATTTATGTGGCCTAATCTTTTGTGCCACAACCAACTTTCATCGACTTGTCCCAACATACATTGGGATTCAAAATATTCTTTCAGATTATATACATTACCATCTATCCTCTTTCCTTCGGCTACAGTCTGACCGATACTCTCTTTCTTTATTTGGTAACTAGTAGGTGAATTTGTAAACTTTGTCACACATCTGACTCACACTCAAAAAGTTGTGCTTTAGACCTTCCACATAATACACATCACGTGCCTTCAGTTTTCCATCAATGTTTAGAGTACCTTTTCCCTTTATTTTGATGGATGAGTTGTCTCCAAATCTTACTTAACCACCATTCCAATGTTCAAGCTTGATAAATTTCTTTTTATCACCGGTCATGTGTTTGGAGCAACCACTATCTGCAACCCATAGATTTTTCCTTTTAGCATGTAAGGCAGTTTGCACTATCAGACTTGATTCTACCTTGTCCTTTTCTTTCTCAACCCATACTAGTTTGGTTTCCTTCTTCTTGTCATCTACAATTTTGTGCTCCAGTTTAACTATCAGTTCTTGATTAGGGTTTGTCATCTTCTGCTTGATTTTCCTATTTTTACAAAACTTTTCTATATGTCCAAACTCTTGGCAGTTATAGAATTTCACATTTTCATTTAGCGATAAATCTTTGAAACTATTGTAGGACACCAATTTACTCTTCCTACATTCAAAAATCCTATGACTAAATCCATTGAACTGATAACATACAACATTCATATCCTAGAGTGCATTACATGGATTTCTACTTTCATAACTCATAGAGGGCTCATTGGTTAATCTACAGTCAACTATCCTATGTCCAAATTTGTTACACTAGTAACAATAACCATGAAAGTTTGGAACATACCAGTTAGGTTGCCTTGGTCCTACAAACGACTGCCTCACCGAGGGTCTTCCTTTCATGTTGCTGACTCTAGTGAATCCTTCATGATAAAATCTTGCATTTATACTTGGTTTTGCATGTCGTTACATTGAGTGTGGCCTATGATTCATTGATTGTGTATACCGGTTTGTTTGGTGGTTTCTAACAGCATCTGCATATGTCTTCTTACCGGTTTCCTTGCTTACCATGAATGTCTTCTTCTCTTTACCTTCACTCAAAGAAGTGAATTGTGTCTCTTTACTGGATGTGTCCTTACTGTTTGAACATTGTCCTTCTTCAAATCTTAATCCACTGGTATCCTTAGATGGCTTCTATTTTCTCAACATCTTGTCCAAGGCTTCAGTGTTGTCTTCATATTTGCTTCTCACTTTCATTTCTTCCTTACTTTTTTCAAGCTCCTTTCTAAGCTTCACTATTTCTGCTTCCATATCTTTATTCTCCTTTTCCTTCTTGATCATATTAGAGGATGTAACTTCACATATCCTCTTGGCTTCTTCCAATGGGAGTTTCAAGTCAGATATAACTTGATTGGACTCATCCAGGGATTGCTTCAAGAGACCTTGTTCATCTACTACAACATGCTTCAACTTCTTGAGTTCACTTCTTATTTTACTAAGCTCCTCAAGAGCACTTATGAGCTCACTTTCTAGATCCACTTTGGCCTCAATGTCTTCTTCTTCCTCATCTTCATCAACCGGTTCATCAAGTGCCATAAAGAGATTACCTTCTCTTTCATTCTCATTGTAGTAATCTTCTAATGCACTTTCTTCATCCGTGGCATCATCCTCAATAGTATATAGATTGTTCTGCTTCCAGTAGCCTCTTCTTCCTTGCCGGTAGACATTTATTTCTTTGTCTTTACCAACAGATCTGCTAAAACTTGTTTGCTCATCTCCACCAGTTTCATTATATGTATATTTTGCAGCAAAGTGTCCAACTTTACCACAGTTGAAACATTTGAGTGGTAACTTTCCTTTATACTTTCTAGATCCTCTCTTGATCTTTCTGACAAAGTTTTCTACCTCTGCATCCAAGTCTTCACTAGATCCTTTATGAGCAACCTCTTCCTTCCCCTTCTTAGTGGAGTTAAATGCTACTTCTTTCCTTGAGGATGCTTCACTGGTTGTTCTAATTTCATAGGCTATTAGAGAGCCAAATGGCTCATCCATTGTGAAAGCCTTCAGATCCTTGGCTTCCTCTATGGCAGAAACCTTAGTATCATACTTAGATGTGAGAGATCTAAGTAACTTCTTCACCATAATCTCATCTGCAATTTCTTCTCCAAGTCCTCCGATGGTGTTCACAGTTTCATCTATTTTGTGAAGGTAGTCTGCACTCTTTTCTTCATCCTTCATCTTGATGCCTTCAAGTTGACCCCTTAGTGCTTGCAACTTGACCTCTTTGAATTTTGCATCTCCTTCAAATAATATTTGCATTTTATCCCAAGTCTCCTTGGCAGATGCACAGTGTGTGACCTTGACAAACTCATTATTAGACAACTCGCTTAAGATAGCATGTTTAGCCTTTGCATTATTCTCATACTCTTTCTTAGCATCCAGATCAGTGGGAGAAACACTAGGGATAGTATACCCATTCTTGATAGACATCCACACATCAAAACCAAGGGAGGAAATATAGGTTTCCATTCTTCTAATCTAGAAGGCATAGTTAGATACATCAAGCACTGGAGCTTTTGAGGAGGCAGACTCATTTCTTGCCATTGTGCTCTAAGACTAGAATCTACCCAAGCTTTGATAAACCAAGAACCTAAGCTCTGATACCAATTGTTGAACATAATGTACCACTGAGAGGGGGGTGAATTAGTGGTTCCTAAATTCTTTTCCTTTTAAACAACCTTGGAATACCGGTTATCACCCTAAGCACTAAACAATCAAACTGGTAGGAAAAATATTGATATTAAAAGAGGCAAACACACAAATGCAACCCACAACACTAGATGTACGAGGAAAACCCAATATGGGAAAAACTTTAGTGAGAAATTTTGCTAGAGACTACTGTTCCATTCCATCCTCACAAGTGAAAAAATGGATTACAATGATTTAGGGCACGAACTCAAGGATCACCAACCCCTACTAATTTAGTGCACCAACCCAAGGAGAATCAACCCCTGCACCAAGCTCCAACTCGGTGTTGTATAATAAAATACAATTTAGATATAGTTATAGCACCTGGTTGCAAATGAGTTTTGCAACACCTGAACCCTGGATTTTTGCGGGTTAACAACCTCCTCTTCTTCACTGGTTCTCAGACTACTGATTATCAGATTACTCTCTTTGATCACTCACTAGTTAATTTTAGCCTCCCTTCTTTCTCCCTCGGCCTCACACCACACTATGTCACTCTCAGATGCCTTCTTTATCAATCACACCTCACTGGTTAGCTTAACTATTAACTTGCAATAGTTTACCGATTGCTCTGTCTCTACCGGTTAGACCCTCTCACCAGTTCACCTGCTAACTCACTCTGCAAATTTATTAGAATAAACTCTAAGGAATTTTCTTTTTCTCCTTACTCAAGCTCTCTTCTCTCTCACTCTTCATATCAAGCATCACTTGATTTCTATCTTGAGCTCACATATTTATCATCTAGGGTTCCTACCAAAACAACACTCAAACAATGTTGTGTTAGGTTTTTCCTTCACCAACTCTATCCATATTGGATTTGATTTGATCTTCTTTCTCAGAGAGATGATATTCATGTCATCAATCAACACCACCAACACCTTGCATTCTAATGTGTGTTTTATATATCTAGAGGTCTGCACCGTTCTTTTCTATGTTTCTCTATCACGCATCATTAATGGCTCGATTGTTTCCTTTAGCAAATGGGTATGAAGATCAGATCTTCTTGCAACATAAGTTCAATTTCTTGCCAACTTGTCTTCCTCTAGCCACAATCTTCTGGCATCCTCCATGACTTGTGGGTTCTTCATTAAAGTCAACCTTCTTGCTGACTATTATGTTGATGCACACTTCACTGACCTATGCATTATCACCACCTAGCTTCCAACTGTCATCTTTGTTGACATCCACCTCTGCTTGCCTTTCTATATTGGTTTGACATTCTTTGTTGACCAAGATTGACTACCGGTGTAACCTAACTCCACTGGTGGGCCTTCATACCTACAAACCTATTCTCTGTTGATAGTTCAACTTGGCCTTCCATCAAACATGTTGGTCCTACTACTCAGTCCATTTACCGGTAGCATTAATGTTCTCTGGGTATACCGGTTTACATCCTTCAGTTCTTCTCTTCCTTGCTTGCTTTGTCTTGTTGGTGGTCCTGCTTTACCGGTAGATGATGCATTTCATGTGTATTGAAAACTTACCTTCAATCTTCGTACATACATATGGCTTTATATTATTATGTCTTACTTCTCCTATACCAGTCACCACTTCTTACTCACTGATGACCATGCCAAACCAGTTGACATCAATGACAACTTAATGCCAATAATGTCTATAAAAATTGATATTTAAACTATTTTTATCCTTCTTATTGTCCTATAGACATTGTGTATTGTAGAACAAAATCCCTTCCTTTAATTTTAAATATTTTTAATCACTATGTCATCACTGACAAGCTCTGGTGGTGCCTCGCAACAACCTCTTCCTGAATCTTTTGTAAGCTAATACATTATGTGCCCTTACAAATTTGAGGTTGGGAACATTGTTTTTTTTGTTTGAACAATACAAAATATTTTAATGAAAGTTTGGATGAGTTATTTTTAGAGATATTGTTCCCATTTATTATATGTAAATAAGCTTTTACATTCTTTCCTCGGAATGACTTTCAAGATTTGCATATTTCAATGCATCGAGATATATTATATCCATACATTGAAAAATGCGTTCGTATAGAAAGGCATGGAAATATATAGATGCACTCTCAAATTGAAAAGTACATACAAATCTTCATCTGGAGCTGCCATTTTTTAGCTAAATGCATATATAGATCTACAAATTTACATAAGCTTGGCTATACATATATTGATATTCATAATCTAGCTATGTCAATATCTCTATTGGTGATATGGACATGTTATGCACCAATTTTTAAACATATTTAAAGTTGGTTGAGTTGCTCCATATGGAATACAATTTCTTGGCATATGTATTCAGACTTACTATGTTGTCCATGTAGGGACTTGCCCGACAGTTTGAGATTACACCATATGCAATCTGATCTATGAATGCTGGAGATGATGTCCCTTCAATATTGCTCCAACTTTTTTCATTTGAGAGAATGATAGGTGATGAAAATGAGAATGATAGGTACAAAATTGTCTTGTCTGATGGCATGTATATGCAATTGGCCATTTTGCCACCCAAGTATGTTGAATTGTTGCATACAAAGACTTTGAAGATAGGTTCTATGTTGTTGTTGACAAATTATGCTTGTAGATATGTTTGGAACACAAGGTAGGATATGCAATATGTTTTCCTTCCTTTGTCTTTACCTGTTTTGCTTCTGATTTAAACAACATTTATTAAATTCAACAATTCCCTTTGTTCCTTGTATAAGACTATAATTATATTCACTCTAGAAGTGAAAATTATGAATTGTTCTTTGCTTGGAAAACCTAGATATCTCTTTAAAGAGCAATAACAACAAATGTTGGGATGAGAAACACCCCCCTGTCTAAACATGCTATTAAATTTGGTCTAGATTTGTCATCTGCACAAAACAATGCCTCTGATAATATAAGTCCCATAAAAATATTGAACCCTTATCAAAATAAATGAACAATAAAGGGATGAGTAACAAATAAGAGGAAAATGCACCAATATAGTTCACCAAAATCCAATGGGGAAGTGTTTAGTTTTGATATCATAGATGATAAGGGGTGTGAAGTTAGAGTCACTTCCTTTGATGAAATAGCAGAATTTCATTATCACCGAGTTGAAAAAGGAGCATACTATGTTATTTCGAAAGGTTGTGTAAAAGAAGCAAACACAATATACAAGAAGTTGAAAAACCATCTTGAGATTTTTTTGACAGAAACTTCAGTTTTGAAGCGTTGTTCATCGGATGTTTCTGGATTAGAAAAAAAATCTCTTCTCACCCCTATTAATGAAATTATAAACTGCAGCAACAATACTTTGATTGATGTTATTGGTGTTGTAGTGAATGTTGGGGACATTTCAATAATTCATAGAAAAGATGGAACCACCATGAAAAAGAGAATAGTTAAAATAAATGATATGTAAACTTGCATAATTGATATTAACCTATGGGGAACAACATTAGAAGAAATAGGTGAGGACTTGAAGAATATGCATAAATATGGAACATTTGTCATCCTTGCTGTGAAAAATGTTTGAGTAGGGTATTTCAATGGAAAGGTTATCAATATGATATCTGCAACAAATCTAGATATTAACCCTTGCATTCCTAAAGAAGAACCTCTAAGAATATTGAGAGGAGAAATACCAGTAGAGCTTCACCCACACTCTGTGGGTAGAAATCAGATTAATAGCCAATACAATAGAATGACAATTGCATCTATCCTTGAACCCATGAGTGTTGCACCAGAAAGTATTGAAACTATTGTCGTGCCTGTGGAGTGTGATACTTGCAGTTGCAACACAAACACTCAATAGATCATTACAAGCATGCTTAGAAAATTAAAAGAAAATGAAAGATAAACCATGACAAAGTGACCTATCACCTCCTAAGAGATGCGAGTATGTATTTTCTCTCAAATTTGAATAAGCAATCCCAGTGACTTGACACTTAGACGGAGGATTTGAAATGATGATGATATGCAAGCTACATGAGATTGATTATTCTAGATTGATCCAAGAGTCTAATTAAGCTAATGACATGCATGATTAAGCTATGATGATGATTCAATTAAGCTAGAAAAGAGATTCATTAAACTACATGATTCAACAATTATTCTAGAAAATGATCAAATTAAACTAGATCTAAGATGAAATTGCTTATAATAACAATGCTCAAATGATATGCTAGAATGGATATGCCTATAGTAACAATGCCTAAATTGAGATGAGATGGGATCCTTTGTGCTTCAAAATGGGGGATAATTATAGGATTTACAAGGCTAGGGGTGAGGTGGTAGGAATCAACGATCAATATTGACTCTGAAGATATCAAGGGTGAATTTGGAGGAGGTTGGAGAAGATGTTGGAGGAAGGGACACTTGTCATCTCTATGGTGGCAAGTGTCAATGATTCTTGATCATAAGAGGGAAAGTGTCCAAGAGAGGAGACATGTGGCCAAAGTGAAATTTGTCTCAAGAGGATAAAATCCACACCATAGGAGCTTAGGATAAGGAGGTTAGGATGTGTAAGATAGGATAGGGTTAGTTGAACCCAAGTCGAGGTGGAATGGGTTAGGTTAGGTGGTTAGACGTTAGGAGGCATGTGGGTAATTTTAATTTAAAAATTCAAATAATAGGAAAAGACTATTTAATTTTCAACAACTCATAAATTGATTTTTTTTAATTAATTAGGGGATTAGAAGAAATGAATTAGATGGGGGGAGGATTGATTAATTGAATTAATTAATCAAAGGGGACTATTGAAATGAACCTATTAAATAAATCCTTGGATTTATTAATAAGTAGATGAATGGGAGAATTTAATGAAATTGCTAATGAATTCAATTAAATTAGGAAGGGGGATTAATTAAATAATCACTTATTTAATTAATTATCTTTAGACCATTTTTAGGTGTATACATTTTGCCCCTCTTTGAAGAGAGGTGTGATGACGCGTTGATTAAAATAATAATCTCATTTTGATGATGATATTGGTTCGATAGGATGCCCCAAACATTGATTGATAAATTGCAGTATGATGATTCACCTTCAAGAGATTAATTGAGATAATCGACTTTTGGAGTGTTTGAACTTTTGCAAAATTGATGTCCTGATTAGAAATGATTTGATTTATGCAACTGTTGTTGATGAAAGTGTGAGTTCTTTGATCACAATGATGTGGTTCTTGATGTGATGATTGATAAAGCTTGATTAATTAGATTGATAAGATCAAGATTTACTTTGGTTTCAGAAATGACACCTCCTCTATAAGACAAAGATGATCAAAGCATTTGGTTCTAGGAATGATATATCATGTATAAGACTTGATCAGAATGTTTGGTTCCGGGAAAGATACATCCTGTATAAGACATGATAGAATAGATTAGATGTGATCGATTGATAGAATTGATAAGTTTGATTGGGTAAAGAACTGCCATTTTGTTGATATCAGGTTGTAGGAAGATTTAGATATGCTGATGTTGGTTGTGTTGAGGGTGTACCATAAGATTTGCACTGGGTTGACAATATTTGGAGAGAGATGAGCCATCATTCTGATTGTATATACACTTATGATGATACCTTGATGATTCCTATGATAGATTTTTCCTTGGATAAGATGAGCTTGTGGGATCCCATGTAAGAATGAAATGCAAGCTAAATGCAAATGAAATGTAAAGCTATGATCGGACCAGTCACTGGGTTATTGCATTTTGTCATCATTGAGCTTTTGCTTGTAAAATGTGGGAAGTGAGTGCAAATATTGATGGTATAATTAAACCATGATGACCTGAACACTACTTTCCTAGATTTTAATATTGCAAGTTAGCACAAGTATCGAGGTATAATTGAACCAAGATGACCTAAGTGTTGCTTGCATAAAACAAACAATATTAACCATTTCTATACACAAATTGAAAATGTCTTCAATGATCATGTCTTAAGACAAATTTGCACATATTAATGATTAATTTACAAACAACAAACAAGAAAAATATCATGTTCCTTCCTTGTTACTCTAGTTAGAGACATCATCGAGTCACTCAGAAATCATGATAGCAAAAATCAAGATAGAAAATTTGAACAATCATATTAAAATTATTATCCAAAAGATATCATCCATTGAAAAGTGGGTGATGTGCTTAGAATGACATGTAATAGTTTGATGGTGGACAATTTGATCATGTGTTCAACATTGGATGTGTCTCAGTTTTTGCTTGACAAGAGTTGTCTAACTATAGTTCCTGTTTGATGAAGCCCAAAATGATAAAAAAATTTGCCCCCAACTAGGTGTAGGATTTTTCCCCAAGCCTAGAAACAAATTCATTATGATATACCCAATGATCCAAACCATGGTGAGAAATCACCTGCAATGCCTGCGTATGTACAAAGGCTTATTATGGATATGAACAACGTTGATTAAAAATGAATGCAAGCAGAAGGATGCATGAACCAATAGATGGAAGAGCTAGCTGACAGATAACACTTATTTGCCAGGTTTTCACCATCTGTTTTTATTGCACTTTTTCTCATTTTTTATTTAGTTTTTCTTATTTTTCAATGGTTTTGTTGTTTTTGTATTTTTTGATTTTCCATTATTTTTTTTGATTTTCTACTTTTTCACTATTTTTTGGATTTTCTGCTTTTTCACTATTTTTTGAATTTTTTTGCTTTTTTAGACATAAAACTTCTTCAGATGCATGCTATTGATGGGTTCCTTGAGTTGATCCCTATCTTGTGTTGATAACTGATATGCTCCTAACCCAAATACTGTTGTGACCATAAACAAACCTAACCAGTTTGGTTCAAACTACCCTTTCTTTTCTTGATCAGTTTGGTTGCATGGATTTTCTTTTAGCACTAGTTCCCCAACTTGAAATGCTCTCAGTTTGACTTGTGATTGTAACCGTGACACATTATTTGTTGATATACCTTCAAATGATCAAAGGAATTTTGTCTTTGTTCATGGATTAATTCTAACTCCTATAATCTAGATACTCGTTGTTCTTCATCTAGTTTAAGGCCTTTTAATGATACTCATAGAGAAGGTATCTCTACTTCTATTGGTAGTATTTCTTCTAATCCATAGACAAGAGAGAAAGGTGTGGCACCTATTGGTGTGCAAATATTGGTATGGTAGGCCCATAGAGCAGGGTTCAATTGAATATGCCAATCTCTTCCAACATCATTCACTATCTTTTTGAGGATTTTCAAAATAGTTTTGTTTGATGCTTCTTCTTGCCCATTCCGTTGTGCATAGTAGGGTGTTGAAAATATGTGTTGGATCTTGAATTTGTCACATAGCTCTTAGACATCCTGATTCTTGAATGGTTTCCCATTATTAGTGATAATGGTTATGGGTATTTCATAGTGACAGATGATGTAGTTCAAGAAAAATGTAGCAATTTGTTTTCCTGTGATATTGATGAGAGGTACTTCCTCAATGCATTTTGTGAAATATTTTGTAGCTACAAGGATTTATCTTTCCTACTAGATCAAGACCCCATTGGCAGAAAGGCCAAGATATTGCCAAAGCATTAAGTTCTTGTGCTAGTGCATGAATCAAATTCCCATGGATCTGACATTGTTTGCATGATTTAGCTATTTGTAAAGAATCTCATTCCATAGTTGGTCAATAATATCCCAAGCGTATGAGTATTTTTGAAAGGGTAAGACCACTTGAATGAGTGCCACAAATTTCATTATGGACTTCATTTAAGGCCTTCTTAGATTTTCTTGTTCGAGACATCTTAAAAGAGTACCATCCAAACCTCATTTAAAAAGGGTATCCGCGACAAGAGTATAATGGGAGGATTGGCAAATAAAGTTTCTCTTTTGATTTTTTGACAAATCGGGAGGTAGGGTATTATCTTTTAGGTTTGTGTAAGTTTGGCCATAGTGGGAGAAATCTTGCGCAACAAGGTGATAGATAGTTTGGGAATTAGGACAATTATGTGCAGGGTAAAATAACTCTTCCACCAAGAATTCATAACGCTCTTGATTTTCCTATGTTTGAAGGAGAGAAGCAAGTGTTGCCATGGCATCTACTACTTTGTTGTCATTCCTTGGAATTTGATGAAAAGTTATTTCTAAAAAATATTTCTTGACATCATCAACCATCTTCTTATAAGGTATTAAATTTTCATCCTTTGTTTGATAATCGTCATTGATTTGATTGATGATGAGTTGAGAGTCTCCAAAGACCAAAAGTTGTGTAATGTTCCATTCTATAGCCATTTTGATACATGTAACCAAAGCTTCATATTCAGTGGTATTGTTAGTGCATGAAAAACTTAATTTGTATGCTTTTGGATTTGTATGACCTTGTGGTGTGATGAATAGAATACCTTCTCCTGATCCTTGTTGTGTATATGAACCATCAAAGTATGATTGCCATGTTTTTGTGGTGACCATTAGGATATCAACATCGACAAATTCAATGTGTAAAGGATGATCATCTTGAAGTGGTGCGTCTACTAGTTGGTCTATAATGACTTGCCCCTTTATAGCTTTTCTATCAACATACTCAATATCAAACTCGCTTAGAATAATAATCCATTTTGCTAGTCTTCTTGTTAATGTTGCCTTGCTGAGCAAATACTTCAATGGATCGATTTTAGCAATCAACTTGATGGAGTGAGATAGTAGATAGTGTCTTAATTTTTAAGAAGAAAAAATTACTGCCAAGCATGCTTTTTCTATTGGTGTATAGTTGATCTTGTATCCTACTAATTTTTTGCTGATGTAGTAGATGGATCGTTCTTTTCCTTCATTCTCCTCTTGTGCAAGAAGAACTCCTAATGATACTTCGATGGTTGATACATAGAGTAACAATGGCTTTCCTCGAATTGGTGACATTAGAATAGGTGGTTGCATGATATAGGCCTTGATCTTGTTGAATGTGTCCTCACATTGATGGTCCTACTTGAAAGTAACATTTTTATGCAATAGATGAGTGAATGGTTGGCATTTATCTACTAGCTGAGCAACAAATTGTCTGATTGACTGTAGTCTACCTTGAAGTGATCTTAGTTTACTGATATTCTGGGGAGATGCCATTTCCATGATTGCTTTGACCTTGGCTAGATCTACTTCAATACCTCTAGCTGAAACAATGTATCCCAATATCTTGCCTTAAGTAACACCAAAGGCAAATTTCTTGGGATTGAGATGTAGCTTATACTTTTCTAGCATGTCAAAGATCTTTTCTAGTATTCTGATATGGCCTTCTCTATTGTATGATTTGGCCAATATGTCATCCACATAATCTTCCATGAATGTATGCATCATATCATGGAATATTGTTGTCATAACTCTTTGATATGTAGCACCAGTGTTATTTAGTCCAAAAGGAATGACATTCCAACAAAAATTACACCATGGACATGTGAAAGATATCTTTCTTTGATCTTTAGGTTCTATTTTAATCTAATTGTATCTAGAGAAACTATCCATTAGAGAAAACATGGAGTGTCCAGTAGTTAAATCCACAATGATGTCAATGTTAGGCAAAGGAAAATCATCCTTTGGATACGCATTATTAAGATCTTTGAAGTCTGTGCATATTCTAATACTTTTATCTAGTTTGGAAATGGGAACGATGTTGGATATCCATTGAGGATATGCTACAGGTCTGATGAATCCAACATCCAGTAATTTCTTTAGTTCTACTTTGAATAGAAGAGCAATATGAGGATGCATCTTCCTTAATTTATGTTTAATTGGTTTGACTCCTGGACTGACATTTAAGTGATGCATAATAAGCTCTAGATCCAACCCTAATATGTCTGCATATGACTAAGAAAAATTGATTTTCTATCATTTGAAGAATTCCATATATTGTTGCATTTCTTGCTCTAATAGAGAAGTCACTAGATGGAGAATCTTTGGTTGTTTTTTTGTCCCAATGTTAACTGCCTTTGTTGGTTCGATCAAAATAGATGACCTTTCTTGATAGTGTGCAGGTAAAGTGTCAGATCTCCCATCTATCAATTCCTCAAGGAGGTTTTCGTCATTAGATGCATCCTTTCTTTTTACTTTTTCTTGATCTAATGTTGCCAAGAAATGGTTTTCAGCATTAGACCTGATATTTGTTTCTTTATTTTCCTTTTTGCGACTAGGAGATTTGGCACCCACTTGACTGGAAGATATGTTGTTCAAATTCCTGGTGAAAGTTATTGCGGGTTTGATTGCATTAAGATATACAGATATGGAATGGTCGTTAGGAAAGGTATCAATGGTAGTATGTCTTTCATCTCCCAATCAATAAGTTCAGGGTGGATTAGAGGTAGGGGGTCATCAAGTTGAGATTTTTTGAGGGTATCAAGGGTCATGATAGATGTGCCAAAGTTTTTGATATGTATGATGTCTAGAACAATACTCTCATCAGAATGATCTCACACAAGAAGCTTATGATCATCCTTGATTAAGTCCAAGTCAGCCAAATGTAATTTTAATTCAAGTGGGCTAGTTCCTAATGTTTTCCTTGCATATGTGTAAACTACATTGACTCCTACATCTTCTTCAAAGCAATTTTCTTCAGCTAATTCTACAGAATGATAGGAATCACATTCCCATTCATTAGAATATGTCTCACTTGCAACTTGCAATATACAGATTTGTTCATATAGTGTTTGATTTGTTTCTTCTATTTTTCTTTCTATATCTTTTCTTCTTTCATATTCAACTTCTTCTGGACTGAGATTGAGTTCTGTCAACCTTGCTATGAGCTCTCCTTCATTAGTACTAGGTTTGTGCTTGTTTTTATTGAGAGTTAATGTTGCTTGGGAGGTGCTTTTAGTTGGTTTTTCTTGTTGATTTGAAGATTGTTTCTTTTGCCATTTCATGTTTGCTTGTTCTTGTTGCTTGGCAGATGCTTCTTCCCTTTCAATTGCAAGTTGTTCTTGTCTATTTTCATATTCTTCTTGTTGTTGGCTAGATGATGTGTCTTATGATAGAGTAACTTGTCCATACCCTAAGTTTGTTTTATCTGTAGCCTACTGAGTGTGAGGTTGGATAGGTTCTGAGATACATTCTTTTCTTTTTCCTATAGGACCTGTTCCAGTGTATCCCAATTTTTGAAGAATGTTAAATCCTTTTCCATACTTTTTTTGTAGGTATGCAAACATTGTTGATCTTTTGTTGGAGTTCTTCATCCTTGTATAGCCATTGTAGTACATCTTTGTCTTTTATTTCCTCTAATAATGTTGTTACCATTTATTATAGTTACCATTAGTTTTATATCCAAAGTCATTCTATATACTCTAGTCAGTTACTACTGCCGAAACATTCAGTCAGTATGCACAGAGCAGTCGGTTATAGAAGAAAGTATTCATAGAGCCTAGTATACACCGAGTTGTCTACTGAGTAACATTCCATGTCTACCGAGCAGCAATAATGATACATCGAGTGAAACGTTTTACCAGATTCATTGAACCTAGACACACATGTGGAAATGTGTTACAAGATCGAGGAATAAAGAAGCGTTATCACATTGGAAATTGCATTTAAGGATTGTGTATGATTTTGAGGTCATCTATCCAATGAAATATTTTGTATGGTTATTCATTCGATAAATCATGTTTGTAAGATCAAAGCAATGAACCAGATCACTGACATAAGAGATCCATTTATACAGCATGGATTGAGATCAGATTAGAATATAGATAAGAAGAGATATAGAGGTGTATGAAGAAAGCACTAAGTGTTATGACTGTTACAGAGACATAGAGGTCACCGAGAAGGATTTCAGAGAATAGTCAAAGAACAGAGTAAATAGAAGGGTTTACCGAGTTATTCTATAGGTTACTGAGGTATTCTATAAGCAAGGCAATCTCACTTTGAGCACATAGAATCTGTTATAACATTTCAGATGTAAAGTTGTAGATATTTGTAAAGATTTTATTGTAATATTTTGAAGTTGTAAGAGAAACCTTTAATAGGGTAAAAGACTCTCACAAAGTCTATAAATTATAAAGCCTTTAACCAGGTACAACATTTAGAATAAGTGTTGTAAAATCCTTTAGCAAGGTAGATCTAAAGATCTTGATACTCCTAACAGGGTAAGCTATCAGAAATAGCTAAACATGTAGCTCTAACCGAGCACTCTTTATTATTGCAGTAGTGAAGTTGTGGGTGCCATCCCCACTGCAGTTTTTCTCTCTAACCAAGAGTTTCTGTGTAACCAAAATATATGTGTTATGGAGTGAATCATGTATGATTGTTATTTATTTGTTTTATCTTTATGTTATGTTACAACATTTTTTGGTTTATGCATAATAGTAAAGATATTGTTGAGAAAAGGTTTTGAAGTACTGATTCAACCCTCCACTCTCAGTACATTAGCTTTCCATATTGGGCCTAACAATTGGTATCAGAGCTTGAATCTTGAAAAAAGGTTTAATAGCCTAAAGAGAACGATCTTATCAATGGAAGGCTATAAACAATCTCGGAGAATTGTGTATCTACAAGAAGAGTTGGATCATGATAATCAAGTGATTGCAGACATGCAAAGACAAATGCAAAAATCATTGAAAGTTAGAAGAAGATTATCTAATGATTTGCAGGACTCTCAAGAGCTAGTGGAACAAATTGAAACATCATCTAAGAATAGTATATCTAAAGAGACTGAACAGATGATTGGAGAACTGATAGAAAAGAAAAAAGCACTGACTGATCAGCTAAAAGCAATGAAAAGAGGACATGACCATTTCAGCACATAGATGACTGAAAATCTTGATGCATTGAGGATAGCTAAGGATAAAGTAAGTGATCTAGAAAGAGAAAAACAACAGCTTGAAGCATTAGTATCTAAAAAGAATGATGAAATCACTAAGATGATTGGAATACAAAGTAATCTCTCAGATCAATTGGGTTATGCACATCATGAAGCAAATCTAAAGGATAATGAGAATCAAGCATTGAAACTTGAAGTATCAAGGTTGACCGATGAACTTGAAATAGAAAAGAAATCCAAAGAAACACTAAAAAAGAGTTATGATGTGAGGCCTCACCTCGACTCAGTCTGACATTCAGTGGATTTTATATTTAGACTATTATGGATACTTTATTTTGATGCTTTTTGAGACTTAGAACTTATATGATTTCAGGATTTGGGATAACATTGCTATGATTTGATGATTTTACTTATATGTTTTTGTGATAGAACACTACATGATTGTTAGATAAGGTGATATTGCAATGATAGATGTCGTTATTGAATTTGCAGGACTTTACTCTAAATATTGAACTATGATGTATGGTTAAGTATATGTGAATTGGGATGAAATTGCTTATGTGAATTTGCTTGATAAAAAGATGTATTCAATCTGTGCAGATGAAAATTGTATGCAAGTAATGATGTGTATTGTTATATTATTGAATTATATCATATATGGATATTTGGAAGTACTAATGTGTAAATTGAGATGCGCAGGAAATTTACCATGTGACCATGGAAAATTACGAAGAATCAAACCTAGACTTATGTATGTTCGTAAGCCAGGGTTTGTCTATTTGGAGAGACAACACCCCGTTTGTGTTGTATTTTATTCGTAACAGTATATGCTGCATGAGTGTTAAGTGTTATTTAAATTTATTGTGTAAAAACCACAAGAGACAATTTCATGTTTTATTTTTGTAAAAGTGTTTTATTTGTGTTACTTGACACGTGTGGATTTAAATTTAAATGTTTTATTTTGTCTCTTGGTGGGAAAGTGTTTAATTATAGTTCTTCTTAAATAAAATAATGTGTTGTCATAAATAATTTGGGAATATAATATTTGGGGTGGTCAACTTATGTTTGACCCGAAAATAAACTTCAGAGGGGTTTAAAATGGGTTAAATGAACACCTAGGGGTAGTTAAATAGGGTTTCCTAAAGCCCATAAGGTATACCTAGGGGTTAGGGGTAATTTTAGGCAAGTTTCTACTTTATAATGATCTTTTTAACGCTTTAAAAATTGGCTTTTTTGAGTTGTGCGAAAATTGAAAATTAGAAGTTTAAATCTAATTAAGATTTTTTTTTCCTTTTGGAATGAGAGTCTTTTTGCATTTTTGCTTTCTTCCCTTTTAGTTTTAAAAACTTGTGAGAAATCAAAGAGTGAGCTTCTTAAGCAAGATTTGGAGATTTTGAAGGTAATCACCCACTCTCCATTTTTGGAGATGAGAAATTTTGAAAAGAAAATAATGTAATGGAATAGAAAAATTGATTAAGGGTAGAAGAAAAAAAAAAGATTCGTGGATTGGGCAACTCTTCATCAAATATCATAATACCTTTGGGCAGATTAAGGTTGGTTTCAGTTATTCATTAAAATGTCTTCTTCTTGCTTATGTCTGGAAGTTTGTTGGTGTAAGAAATCTGTGTTTCTTGAATGTTTTTGTTGAAAAATCTTTTGGTATTTTTGCATTATGATTTGTGTTGTGTTTTGAGAGTTTTCCTCAAGACCTCTTACTCTTGGGAGAGAACAGGATCTTGTGGGTGGTAGCAGTGACAACCCTCGAGTGAGAGACTCTCTTTTGAGAGTGATCACAAGGGATCTGTGTGACCCTTGCTGCATAGCTTGTTTGTGCAATGGGGGTCATAAGGAGGGATATAAGGCTAGAATGCCTTTGGGGGGCATAAGGAATAAGGGGTTGAGATTCTTGATATATTTATTGTGCCATGAGGTGTCTTCTTGTTTATTTCATACTTGCAGTTCTCCTCAGGGTATTGGTCCACTACCACCCTTTGAAAAGATCATCACCAAAGTGTGGTGCTGTGAAGCCAAGTTGGGAGTGTGTTTGATAATCTGTATGCATTGCCTTCTATGTGTTTGCCTATATGTTACCCATCTAGGAATTGGTTCTCCGAGCTTGGGGGTGGCTACCAGTTAGCCTAGGCTGGGAGGTGAGCACTCCGTGGTCATATTTGTGTCTTCTATTATGCAGGAAAGTCAGGAGAAAGAGAATAGGAACCATGAAAAGACACAAAAGATTATTGTTGAAGATACTTAAATCCAGTTGCAAATATTCATTTAAATTTGTTATAGAAGTATGCCTCATTCATAGAAAAGAGAAGCAAGTTTTAATTCTTGAAAATAGACTTGAGGTTTATTGTTGTAGCTAAACAAAGAAACATCCTATAAAATTTGCAGAATATCTTGGAGTTGTAAAAAAAAAACCTTGTTTTATTTCTACTTCTGTTTGGGTTTCAGAAAAAGAAAAGCCTCTTTGAGTTGCATGTAAAAGCTTCTTTTGTATTATGGAAAAATTAATTTCAAATAAATTTTATCTATATTCTACTTGTTGAAAAGTATGAGTTATTTTGCGGAAGAATTCTAAGTATTAAAAAAAAATAAGAGTGTTTTAAGTAATTGTTTTATTAGTGGAAAAATCAATGAATGTGTTTTATTCAGAATAGTATGAGCTATTTTAAGAAAAAAAAAGTGTTAGAATAAAAGTTTAGCAAAAGATCTACTTCTATTTCTTTTATGAGCAATTAGAATAAATAAATAAAAAGAGCCTAAGTTATATATCAATTATATATATATATATATATATATATACGTTTATTTGTGCACATGTAATTTTGGATTTACATAATGTGTTTCCCATTGTTATTTTGTTTAATATTTTGTATGTAAATCTTATTAAAAATATATATATATTTTTATATATATTCACCCTTAAAACTTCTATATATATAAATTTATATAAATATAAATATATATATATATAAATATATATATACATATATATATATATATATTTATATATAATATATTTAAAATAAATAAATAAATAAATAATAAAAAAGGGAAATTTGGGTTCCACGTGGGCCCCACTGTGTGTACGCACAGTGAGGGCCGCGCGGCGCCCACTGTGTGAACACACAGTGCGGGCCGCTCGGCTCCCACTGTGTGGACACACAGTGGTTGGCCACGGCTGCCACTGTGTGGCCACACAATGGTGTGAGCCGCTAGCGGCGCCCACTGTGTGGACACACAGTGGTGCCGCGGTGCCCACTGTGCGCCCACACAGTGGCACCTCAACCCTCCCTGTCGCCTTCTTCGAACCTGCAACAATAATGGCCGCTGCCTTGGGGTTTCGGCCCTGTAAAAAAAATACTCAGTGATAAACAAAAAAAAAATGGATTAAACCCTAGCCCGTGTAGGGCTAGGGTAAATGAAATAAAATGTTATGATAGTTTTCAGAGTTATTAATATGTGTAAAAAAAATATAAAACCCTAATTAGGGTTGGGAAGCAGATTAACTATTATCTTGGTGAGATAATTTCTAAATGGATTAAAATTAATGTAAAATCATATATATATATATATATATTTATATATTTAAATATAAATATATATATTCTGGTTTAAAATTGGAGTAAGTTTTTAATAAAGTTTTAAATATTTAAATGTTTTTTTTTTTAATAGAGTTTTAAACATTTAAATACCTCCGTAGGATTACTCATAGGAAGTAAGCCTAGCCTTTATAGTTTTAAATGTATTTAATGTAATAAATACTTAATTTTGTCCCAGGTAATTTAATTAGAGTATTTAAATTTTAAATTGGATGTTTAGACTATGTGTCTTATTGGGAATTGAATTAAATTTCCTCTCCTATTTTCTTTAACGTGATGGATTTAATAAACCTAATGACTAGGCATCTCGTGGAGATAAAATTAAACCAGATAGCTTTCCGCAAATAAAATTAAACAAAATTTCGATGCTTGGTTCTTTTCAGAATTAGCTCGAGTATAATTATGGAAGTTTCAATAACGCTTGTCGTGTGAGTGAACTTGTAAATCAATTAATTATATTAGTATTTAAAAAAAAAAATTGTTCCGTTTTTGCCCTAAATTTTGGGCATGACATTTTGGTATCAGAGCAAGGTTTCCACACTAGGAACCTTACTCACTTACATTTCACCTTAGAATATTTAAAATTATTTTGTTAAATTGATTTTTGAATTTAATTGAATTTAATTCTAAAAGAAATAAATTAATTGTTTTGCCTTATTTCCTCTTAGGATGCCTCCGACGACGCGACAAGCTCACAAGCGCGGATGGGGTCCTAGACTTGTGCGCATAGCACGTGATGAGGTAGAGAGGGAGGCATCGGTTCCAGAGGAGAACCCAGAAGCACCTCCCGAATAGCCAAATGAACTTAACCGAGACCTCTTAGCAGCCATTCAAAATCTTATTGGCATTGTTTAGGAGAGGATCCCAGCAGAGAACCCTTAGGTTAGGATTCATGACTCTGGGAGTCATAGATCTGTTGATAGAGATCGAAGTAGGAGCCCAGCTCCGATTCCTATAGAGAGTCAGGGTGGTAATGAGCCAGAGTCAGTGCATATGCCAGGACCACCTCTAGCGGTGGAACCAGTTTTTTTTTGAGAGAGGTCGTCAAGATCCAGGGGATCTCATCAGGGAGGTCATGTGCCTCCAACCACCATCCTTCAGAGGTTCTACAGATGGAGTAGAGGCCAAGGCATGGCTTCTGAGTCTTGAGAGGTGCTTTGCATTGCGTTCTTATGAGAGCAACTTGAAAGCACGTGTTGCAGTTCATCTTCTAAGAGGAACAACCTCCACTTGGTGGAGACAAGAAGAGTAAAAATGTGGATTAGTTCCTGATACACTCACTTGGGAGATATTCACAAAAAGGTTCCATGAGAGGTACCTATCAAAACACTTCAGGCAACGTCGTATAGATGAATTTCATGATCTCCAACAAAAAGGCTTGTCAGTAACCCAGTATGAGAGTAAATTCTTTGAGTTGTTGCCATATGTAGATTATCTTAAGGATGAGAAACTTCTTGTAAACCGCTTCATCAGGGGATTAAATGCCGGTATAGCCGGGCCTGTTAGGATGTCTGCCCCAAAGAGCCTTCGGGTTGCTATAGAAAAGGCACTGATTACTGAGGAAATTCAGGTTAGACCTCAGGACAATAAGGATCGGTTTCAGAACCGAAATCCCGCACCTCAGACTTATGGATTCCAGAAACCACATTGGAAAGGGAACAACCGAAATTTTCAGGGGTTCTCCAAACCCCCTCCTCCACAATAGACACCACAGACCTAGAGGCAGAAGCCTCCACAGTATCAGCAGGGCTCCAAGCCCAAACAGTGGCAGACTCAGGGACAGAAACGTGATCAGAGATTAGGGCATGTCTGCTGCAAGTTGGCAAGTCCACCACTTTAGTAGACCTTAGAGTGACTCCACTTGGATCTTACAGAATCGTACTTGGCATGGATTGGCTTTATGCCCATAGAGAAAAGATGGATTGTTGCCTGAAAAAGATCAAGTGTGAGGATGATCATGGTTCGCCCATAGTTATTACCAGAATTCTGAGGCCCGTGTCTCTTCGTATGATCTCCGCAATGCAGCTTAAGCGGAGCATGCGGAAGGGATGTCAGCTTTTTGCTATCACTATTAGTGACAGAGGGGAAGAGGAGGAAAAAGAAACATCACTCGATGACCATCCTATCCTTAAGGGATATTCAGATGTATTTCCTTCAGAGTTACCGGGAATGCCTCCCCGCAGAGAGATTGATTTTCATATAGACCTAGTACTAGGAGCCGAGCCAGTTTCCAGAGCACCTTATAGAATGACCACAAATGAGCTTAATGAACTTAAGATTCAACTCGAGGAACTTCTTGAGAAGGGTCATATCCATCCTAGCGTATCCCCGTGGGGTGCACCAGTCATCTTCGTTAAGAAGGAGGATGGATCTCTCCGATTGTGTATGGATTATCGGCAGCTAAATAAAGTAACCATCAAGAACCGATATCCTTTGCCCAAAATTGATGATTTATTTGACCAGGTTCAGGGTGCCCAAGTCTTTTCCAAAATAGATCTGAAGTCAGGATACCATCAGTTGAGAATAGTGGAAAGTGATATCCACAAGACCGCATTTCACACTAGATATGGTCACTATGAGTTTACCGTAGTCCCCTTCGGACTTATGAATGCCCCAGCAGTTTTTATGAGCCTCATGAATGGGGTGTTCCGTACCTTTATAGACCGTTTTGTTATTGTGTTCCTCGATGATATACTGATATATTCTTGGAATGAGAAGGAGCATGAGGAGCACCTAAAATAGGTATTGCAGTGTTTGCGGGATAACCAGTTGTTTGGCAGCCTATCGAAGTGTGCTTTCTTTCAGTTTGAGGTCAAGTACCTTGGGCACGTTATTTTCGGTGGTGGGATCTCAGTTGACCCATCAAAGATTAGGGCTATTATGGATTGGCCAGTGCCTACCAGTGTGACAGAGGTCAGGAGTTTCATGGGTTTAGCAGGGTATTACCGACATTTTGTCGAGGGTTTCTCCAGAGTCGCACACCCTATTACTTCTCTTCAGCATAAAGGGAAGAAATTTGAGTGGACAGAGAAGTGCGAGAAGGCCTTTCAGGAACTCAAGAAGGCACTTACTAGCGCTCCTATCCTTTTTGTACCAAATCCTTCAGCTGACTTCATGGTTTGTACAGATGCTTCCCTAGAGGGTTTAGGGGCAGCTCTTATGCAGGATGGTAGGGCCATAGCTTTCGAGTCTAGGAAACTTAAGACTCATGAACTTAATTATCCCACTCATGACCTTGAGCTCGCAGCAGTAGTGCATGCACTTGTGAGGTGGAGACACTTCCTTTTACGACATCACTTCAAGTTGCATTCAGATCATCAGAGTCTTCAGTACATCTTCACTCAGCCGACCCTTAATGCACATCAGAGGAGATGGATGGAGTTCTTGTGCGAATATGATTTTGACGTTCACTACATCAAAGGAAAGGAAAATGTAGTTGCAGATGCCTTGAGTAGGAGACGTCACGAGGTTTACACCATATCCATGGGCATGGATTTGAGAGACCGTATACTTCAGCACTTGTTAGAGGATGGATGGTATGCAGAGGTTTGTCAGGTAGTATGTTCGCAGGTTACTCTAGAAGGGAAATATGTGGATTATTCTTTGGAGTCCGATGGACTGTTACGCCACAGAGGGCGCATTTATGTACCTTCCTCCAGAGGGTTGCAAGAGTTCATTGTCACGGAAGCTCATAGAGCTCCTTATGCAGCGCATCCCAGAGTTAAGAAGTTGCATGCTGACTTGAGGCAGTTGTATCATTGGCCGGGAATGCGGCAACTCATTGTTGAGATAGTAGCTCGATGTCTTGAGTGTTAGAGGGTAAAGGTGGAGCACCGCCATCCAGGTGGGTTGCTTCAGTCTCATGCTATACCAGAGTGGAAGTGGGATACTATATCCATGGATTTCATCATTGGTCTCCCTATGTCTTCTCGTCGCCATGATGCTATCTTGGTGACAGTTGACAAGTTGACCAAAGTAGCTCACTTTTCACCAGTTCGTACTACATTCACAACTCCAGCAGTAGCACAGGTGTTCTTGCGAGACATTGTTAGACTACATGGCATACCCCGCAAGATTATTTCTGACAGGGATTCTCTTTTCACTTCTTCCTTTTGGAAGTCATTACAGGCAGCTATGGGCACTAAGCTCAATTTCAGTACAGCCTATCACCCAGAGATAGATGGTCAGATAGAGAGGGTCAATCAGGTGTTAGAGGATATGCTTCATATGTACGTCATGGATCATTAGACCTGGTGGGAGGAGTATCTTCCCTTAGTGGAGTTTGCCTATAACAATGGGCATCACACTTCTTTGGGGATGCCACCCTATCAGGCATTATACGGCAGGCCTTGCAGGATGCCCTTGAGTTGGGATCGCATAAAGGATAGAGTTGCTATTGGTCCTGAGTTAGTTTGGGATATGGAACAACAGGTGGATTTGATTAGGCAGCGTCTCAGAGAGGCTCAGGATAGACAGAAGAAATATGCCGATGCAAAGAGGATAGATCGTACCTACTTGGTTGGAGACAGAGTTTTCTTGAGAGTAAGACCGCATAAGAGTCCAATCCGTTACAGAAAGGGTTCTAAGCTCGCACCTCGCTTTGTAGGACCTTTTGAGATTCTGGAGAGGATAGGCCCAGTTGCCTACCGTTTAGCTTTGCCACCTAGCCTGTCACGCATCCACGATGTGTTTCATGTTTCAGTTTTGAGAAAATATATCTATGATGAGTCTCACATTTTAGATTGGGATGCCTTGCAGGTGGAGTCGGACGGGCAGCTAGCTTTGGAGCCCATTCGCATTTTGGCACGCTGGACATTGGCCCTTCGAGGTCGAGAGCTGGACCAGGTTAGGGTCCAGTGGGATTGTTATGATGAGGTTATGGCTTCATGGGAGGATGCAGCACATATGAGATCAGAGTACCCCCACCTCTTTGATGAAATCCAGGAGGAAGTTCATGCCTAGAGGGGGAGGATGTGAGGCCTCACCTCAACTCAGTCTGACATTCAGTGGATTTTATATTTAGACTATTATGGATACTTTATTTTGATGCTTTTTGAGACTTAGAACTTATATGATTTCAGGATTTGGGATAACATTGCTATGATTTGATGATTTTACTTATATGCTTTTGTGATAGAACACTACATGATTGTTAGATAAGGTGATATTGCAATGATAGATGTCGTTATTGAATTTGCAGGACTTTACTCTGAATATTGAACTATGATGTATGGTTAAGTTTATGTGAATTGGGATGAAATTGCTTATGTGAATTTGCTTGATAAAAAGATGTATTCAATCTATGCAGATGAAAATTGTATGCAAGTAATGATGTGTATTGTTATATTATTGAATTATATCATATATGGATATTTGGAAGTACTAATGTGTAAATTGAGATGCGCAGGAAATTTACCATGTGACCATGGAAAATTACGGAGAATCAAACCTAGACTTATGTATGTTCGTAAGCCAGGGTTTGTCTATTTGGAGAGACAACACCCCGTTTGTGTTGTATTTTATTCGTAACAGTATATGATGCATGAGTGTTAAGTGTTATTTAAATTTATTGTGTAAAAACCACAAGAGACAATTTCATGTTTTATTTTTGTAAAAGTGTTTTATTTGTGTCACTTGACACATGTGTGGATTTAAATTTAAATGTTTTATTTTGTCTCTTGGTGGGAAAGTGTTTAATTATAGTTCTTCTTAAATAAAATAATGTGTTGTCATAAATACTTTGGGAATATAATATTTGGGGTGGTCAACTTATGTTTGACCCGAAAATAAACTTCAGAGGGGTTTAAAATGGGTTAAATGAACACTTAGGGGTAGTTAAATAGGGTTTCCTAAAGCCCATAAGGTATACCTAGGGGTTAGGGGTAATTTGAGGCAAGATTCTACTTTATAATGATCTTTTTAACGCTTTAAAAATTGGCTTTTTTGAGTTGTGCGAAAATTAAAAATTAGAAGTTTAAATCTAATTAAGATTTTTTTTTCCTTTTGGAATGAGAGTCTTTTTGCATTTTTGCTTTCTTCCCTTTTAGTTTTAGAAACTTGTGAGAACTCAGAGAGTGAGTAATCACCCACTCTCCATTTTTGGAGATGAAAAATTTTGAAAAGAAAATAATGTTATGGAATAGAAAAATTGATTAAGGGTAGAAGAAAAAAAAAAGATTCGTGGATTGGGCAGCTCTTCATCAAATATCATAATACCTTTGGGAAGATTAAGGTTGGTTTCAGTTATTCATTAAAATGTCTTCTTCTTGCTTATGTCTGGAAGTTTGTTGGTGTAAGAAATTTGTGTTTCTTGAATGTTTTTGTTGAAAAATCTTTTGGTATTTTTGCATTATGATTTGTGTTGTGTTTTGGGAGTTTTCCTCAAGACCTCTTACTCTTGGGAGAGAAGAGGATCTTGTGGGTGGTAGCAGTGACAACCCTCGAGTGAGAGACTCTCTTTTGAGAGCGATCACAAGGGATCTTTGTGTGACCCTTACTGCATGGCCTGTTTGTGCAATGGGGGTCATAAGGAGGGATATAAGGCTAGAATGCCTTTGGGGGGCATAAGGAATAAGGGGTTGAGATTCTTGATATATTTATTGTGCCATGAGGTGGCTTCTTGTTTATTTCATACTTGCAGTTCTCCTCAGGGTATTGGTCCACTACCACCCTTTGAAAAGATCATCACCAAAGTGTGGTGCTGTGAAGCCAAGTTGGGAGTGTGTTTGATAATCTGTATGCATTGCCTTCTATGTGTTTGCCTGTATGTTACCTGTCTAGGAATTGGTTCTCCGAGCTTGGGGGTGGCTACTAGTTAGCCTAAGCTGCGAGGTGAGCACTCCGTGGTCATATTTGTATCTTCTATTATGCAGGAAAGTCAGGAGAAAGAGAATAGGAACCATGAAAAGACACAAAAGATTATTGTTGAAGATACTTAAATCCAGTTGCAAATATTCATTTAAATTTGTTATAGAAGTATGCCTCATTCATAGAAAAGAGAAGAAAGTTGTAATTCTTGAAAATAGACTTGAGGTTTATTGTTGTAGCTAAACAAAGAAACATCCTGTAAAATTTGCAGAATATCTTGGAGTTGTAAAAAAAAAAGCTTGTTTTATTTCTACTTATGTTTGGGTTTCAGAAAAAGAAAAGCCTCTTTGAGTTGCATGTAAAAGCTTCTTTTGTATTATGGAAAAATTAGTTTCAAATAAATTTTATCTATATTCTACTTGTTGAAAAGTATGAGTTATTTTGCAGAAGAATTCTAAGTATTAAAAAAAGATAAGAGTGTTTTAAGTAATTGTTTTATTAGTGGAAAAATCAATGAATGTGTTTTATTCAGAATAGTATGAGATATTTTAAGAAAAAAAAAGTGTTAGAATAAAAGTTTAGCAAAAGATCTACTTCTATTTCTTTTCTCAGCAATTAGAATAAATAAATAAAAGAGCCTAAGTTATATATATATATATATATATATATATATATATATATATATATATATATATATATATATATATATATATATATATATATATATATACGTTTATTTGTGCACATGTAATTTTGGATTGACATAATGTGTTTCCCATTGTTATTTTGTTTAATATTTTGTATGTAAATCTTATTAAAAAATATATATATATATTCACCCTTAAAACTTTTATATATATAAATTTATATAAATATAAATATATATATATATAAATATATATATACATATATATATATTTATATATAATATATTTTAAAAAAATAAATAAATTAAAAAAAAAAAGGGAAATTTGGGTTCCACGCGGGCCCCACTGTGTGTACGCACAGTGAGGGCCGCGCGGCGCCCACTGTGTGAACACACAGTGCAGGCCGCTCGGCTCCCACTGTGTGGACACACAGTGGTCGGTCGTGGCTACCACTGTGTGGCCACACAGTGGTGTGAGCCGCTAGCGGCGCCCACTGTGTGGACACGCAGTGGTGCCGCGGGGCCCACTGTGCGCCCACACAGTGGCGCCTCGGCCCTCCCTGTCGCCTTCTTCGAACCTGCAACAATAATGGCCGCCGCCTTGGGGTTTCGGCCCTGTAAAAAAAATACTCAGTGATAAACCAAAAAAAAATGGATTAAACCCTAGCCCGGATAGGGCTAGGGTAAATGAAATAAAATGTTATGATAGTTTTCAGAGTTATTAATATGTGTAAAAAAAATATAAAACCCTAATTAGGGTTGGGAAGCAGATTAACTATTATCTTGGGGAGATAATTTCTAAATGGATTAAAATTAATGTAAAATCATATATATATATATATATATATATATATTTATATATTTAAATATAAATATATATATATATATATATAAATATATATATTCTAGTTTAAAATTGGAGTAAGTTTTTAATAAAGTTTTAAATATTTAAATGTTTTTTTTTTAAATAGAGTTTTAAACATTTAAAAACCTCCGTAGGATTACTCATAGGAAGTAAGCCTAGCCTTTATAGTTTTAAATGTATTTAATGTAATAAATACTTAATTTTGTCCCGGGTAATTTAATCAGAGTATTTAAATTTTAAATTGGATGTTTAGACTATGTGTCTTATTGGGAATTGAATCAAATTTCCTCTCCTATTTTCTTTAACGTGATGGATTTAATAAACCTAATGACTAGGCATCTCGTGGAGATAAAATTAAACTAGATAGCTTTCCGCAAATAAAATTAAACAAAATTTCGATGCTTGGTTCTTTTTAGAATTAGCTCGAGTATAATTATGGAAGTTTCAATAACGCTTGTCATGTGAGTGAACTTGTAAATCAATTAATTATATTAGTATTTTTAAAAAAAAATTGTTCCGTTTTTGCCCTAAATTTTGGGCATGACATATGAAGCATCAAAGATGTTGGATGAGCAATTGAATACAAGAAGACCCAACAAAGATGCAGGACTCGGTTACAAAGGAAAATACTCTACCAAGAAGGGAATTCATACAACCGAGAGAGGAGAATCATCAAAGCAAGCTAGAAATAAGAAGAATATCAAAGGAAAGAAGCCTATTTGCAACTACTGTGGAAATCAAGGTCATACTGCTAACTTGTGCCAAATCAGAAAAGGTAAGCAACCGAATGTCACTAAGTCTAATGGTTATTGTTACAATTGCAATAAATATGGTCACACATCTAATCAATGTAGGACAAAATCTACTAGTAATTATAAGAAGGCAAAATTCAAAGGGTTTTGTAAAAACTACAATAGATATGGACATAGTACTGAGAAGTGTTGGCTTAAGCAAAAGAACTATATGTGGTCTACACATAGAGCAAATGCTAGAGGTTACTAAACTCACACAAATCCTTACCGATAGTATTCTGCAGTACCATGGGATTACAATACAAGGATATGGTGTGAATGTTGTGGAAGATATGGACATATAAGTGCCAACTATTTTATAAGGTTTGGAATGAACAACCGAAGATCATGGACAAATCCTGGTATGGCATGTTTTCATTGTCACAAAATTGGACACTTGGCTAGAGATTGCAAAGATCAACCTAGAGGAGATACTAAAGAAATAAAAGGCAAATTATAGATGATTTGGAAAAAGAAGGAAATTGTGTCAAATGAAGAAAGCACCTTACCTACCGAGTTAGGTGCACCTATTCCAAATTAATTAGTAAAGGTATGAAGGGACTGCATTCTCTCAAAGGTTAAATCTTAACAGTTCCTATTTTATCATGCACTTAATTCAAATTTTGCATAGTTAAAGATGCACTAGAAAATTTGAAATTTTATCAAGTCTTTTGGAAGTCTATGTAGTCGGTGAATATAGGAAGACTGGCTACTTAGTAAAAGCATAAAAAGGAAGTGATACCGAGTGCATTTAATGTCTTTTGACCTAGCTACATGAGGCCCGATAAGGTATATTGTGTACTTAAAGCTATTGCGCAGTTATTTTTCACTCACCAAATTTTCAAGAAAGCAGAGCAAAGCAAATCAAAGGCGATCAAACCACCTCCCGAGCAAATTTCAAGGTATTTACATCAATCACAACGCATTATCAAGATAGTTTATCAATCATATCAAGTTGTTATTATTTGCTAAGTAGGAAGCATCTACCGTTTGAAAGTCTTCAAACCCTAAGGATCTTTTGTTAAGTGATTATCCGAAATCTGCAATGGCACCTAAGATCCAGAATCCCATTGTTGTTGAGAACATCGAAAAGCCCTCACTGAAATACTCTTTAACTCCCAAAGTAGCTTCTGAACCGGATGATAAAACTACATTTTCACTCATTCTGGATAGAGTTTTATTAGTTGAGGATGTAAGATTCTACACTAAGTGTCATGTTGAGGAACTAGGTCATGTTGAAATCAAGGACACACATGATGAATTGTGTACTGATGGGAAATTGGATAGAAAGTATGAGCACATCAAAATAAAAGGATTGATCGAAGCCCTAACCTATCCCCATGTATTCAAACCCCAGTGGATCAAGTTTGTTTTGAGCAGAGTTCATGATGATTTCATGTGGTTAGCGGAGCAACCATTCAAAATCACCAAGGAAATCATTCATTTGATCACCAGTTACTCTATCTATTATCATGCCCAAGCTCAAAAAATGATATCACAGAAGGAATTGATCAGTTTAACTGGAGTTGAATCAGATTGCAAAGGACTGAAATTGAACAATGTAATAGATACAGAGCTAAAGTTTGCCATTAGATTAATAGGCTATTGTTTCTTCCAATCGGCAAGGGAAAATAGTGTACCCTATGCAGTAGTCGACTTAGACTATAAAATTGTGAAGAAAGACATGAAAATTGATCTTTGTGAAGTATTGCTGAAAAACCTATTTGAGAATCTAAACACCATAAGGAAGCCAAAGAAGAACAACTTGGCTAACACTCTAAAGTTTGGATCACTTCTAGTATGCATGTTTTTCTATTTTGAGAAATTCTTTGCATCAGTTGGTAATGTAGTTTGGGAGCTACACCAAGCAATCACCCATCAAATCAATGACTTCATCAAGAAGGTAGGTGATAATTTTAATGATATTATGGATGATTACTTTAGCAAGTTTCAGGAAAGGATGCATAACAAATACCAGATCCCACCCTAGTTAGTAGAGAAATATAAGGATGACATATGTTTTGAAGTGGACACCGATTACTGCTATGTTAATGATGTGGAACCGAGAACTCAATCTTTGACACCTATGGGTTATGAGATTGATTTTGACATCACACAATAGCAAATAGATGCTTTTCTTACATTACCAAGGCATGCTACTGAGTTGAGGTATGGAACATATGAAGAAGTGAAAGAAAAAGTAAAAATGAGCATTGTAGTACCCAAGGCTACAAGGAAGGCAACAAAAATGATCACGGTATTAATAGAGAAATTTGGAGAAGGTTCTTCCTTCACACCTATCAAGGGAACTATAGCCATCATCGAAGAGGAATCTGAAGCCCAAGAGGTAGCTATAACACTGAGCACCGAATTGCCTAAAGGGAAAGTTTTGAAAAGAAAGAAATGGGATACATCAAAGGTATCACCAACTCCTTTAGTCAAGTGCCCAAACACAAGATCATCTGCAACATCACCGAGTAAGAAACCAAAGAATGTTACCGCACCAAAGGTAACAAAAACTTACAAGAAATCTACTCGGAGACTCATTCTGACTAGAGAATCTAGTGACACCGAATCTAAAGATGCAAGTAAATTTCAGATTGTCAAGAGTAAAAAGGTAAATGTACATAGTGTTGAAAATTTTTGTGCTAATCTGAAGCAATATGGTGGATTTGGAGCATTCAGATATGTTAAATATGAATCCAGATCTGATGATGAAAAGAGACAAATAAAAGAAGCTATCATCTGCACACTATTGAAATTCTGATTAGCCCCATTGGAAGTATCTAAATATCTTCCAAATGAATTATATTTGCATATTGACAATAGGTAGAAGTATGACATAGACTTAGAGAAATAGATGAGAGAAAGAAGTTTGGTACATACTGTATATGGTGAAAATGGATACAACAATGTTGAAAGACTAAATGAATTCAACCACAAAACCCTAGCCTAACAACAACAAAGATCCACCATAACATATGAAGATTACCTAAGACAATGCAAAGCAAATGAAATCACAAAGATTATACCATCACATCTCCAATAGGGTTTGGATCTCCATTCTTCCTATCTCCATTGATCTTGCTTGATATATTTGCTCTCAAATTTTATGTGCACAAGAGCTCAACAAAGAACGGAATGTGGTTGCAAGTAGGATCTCATATGAAAAGCGTAGTGTAGTCAAAATGCATAAATTGATTAGCCAAGGTTTGATAATGAAGGAAGCATCTCCTTATATAGAAGACACTATATGAAATGGAGGGATAAGATTGAGAGGTGTAAAAGAGGTTGGCTATGATTAGAGGGTAGGTAGAGAAAATAAGAAAATAATAAGAGGGTAGGTAGTGTATGAATTAAGAGATGAATGACATATGTCATAAGTAGAAAAGGTTAATGAATTAATTAAATAAATAAATATTTATTTAATTAATAGAAGAAGTGGGATCAATTAAATAAATAAGATATTTATTTAATTTAGGAAAAGGACAATTTAAATAAATAAATGTATTTATTTAAATGAGAAATAAGGCTAGAAGAGGATAAATGAATTAATTAAATAAATAAAGATTTATTTAATTAATAGATAAATTAGGCTTAGATAATTAAATAAATAAAATATTTACTTAATTAGACATGACAATTTTAGGTGTCTACATTTTGCCCCTCTTTGAGACAATGCAGCTTGTCGCGTTGTTTCAAAGAAGATAAGATAAACTGATACAAAGTTGCCCCAAGATGGGAATGATATGCCCACTCAAGAGATTGGATGAAAATGTCTAGAAAGATCGTAGATAATCTCTCGATAAGAAAGAATGGCTAGAATGAACTGACTAGATAGGATAGACTGACAAAGTCACAAGATAATGAAGACTGACTCGGGAAATGAGGGCTAGGGCTAAGGCAGTCTATAATATAGACTACGAGGGAAATACATCCTCATTGTCATCCACACATTCAAGAGATCAAAGTGCAAAGTGAGATAGAGCAGCAGTAGTCAGCATCGATGGCATTGGTTCACAGATTCAATCACGTTCATCGATATCAGAGGCCAGCAGAGGCAGGAGAGCCGGTAAGTACCACAAAACCTCCTTGTACTTTGTCACAATAAATATTGTCATAAATGCATGTTAGGTAGTGCATTTAATGCATTCTAGAATAATGTCCAAAAAATATCAAAACATTGAGGCACATTTGTACTAGTGCCAAGCGTGTCTATGCTGGCTAGGCACATATGTGCCAAATGCGAGCGTGTCTGCGTTGTTTAGGCGCGTTTGTGAAATGTGGGCACGTTTGTCAAGGACAGGTGCATTTGTGCAGAGCATAGGCACGTCTATGTATTTTAGGTGCGTCTATGTAGAGCAGGCACGTTTATGCAGTCTTTAAGCGTGTTTATGTCATGAAGGTGCGTTCATGTCTTCAAGGTCAAATCGACAGTTCTGTGATGAACATACACTATCGATTGGATAAGTTGCTCAGAGGATACACTCAAGTAGGTCCTCTAGGGAAGACTAGGATAGCAAATAGGGCTAGGATGGACAATTATGTGATAGAACATATGTTGCCAATTAGAAAACTACTCAAGATGATTCACTCAAGCAGAGGCCCTAGGATAGGATAGATCAAGGCACTTTGTGATGAATAGTGAGTACCAAGACATAGTACTTTGTGATGAACAATGAGTACCAATAGGAGTAGCACTTTGTGATGAACAGGGAGTGCAAATGTGAGCAGCACTTTGTGATGAACAAGGAGTACCACTAGGATAGAAGCAACACTTTGTGATGAATAGTGAGTGTCACTAGGATAGAAGCAACACTTTGTGATGAACAGTGAGTGTTACTAGGATAGAGTACCATATGCACTTAGATAAAAAGTAGCATTTTGTGATGAACAGTGAATGCCACTATGACTGACATGATTGATTTGCTTGACTGCAGGAGTATTTGCCTATGCTGGAGTCGCGAAAGAGATTCCTGTCGACTCAGAGGTTGCGACCAGAGTTGATGTTCAAGGAAAGAGCTGCCATTGAGGGTATGGGTTTGAGACATATTATGTATGTGCCTGAGTTTTGGGCAAACATGGGATTGCTGACTGGGTTGGCTGAGAGATGGCACTCATAGACTTGTACGTTTTATTTGCTATTGGTGAGATGACAGTCACCTTAGAGGATGTTTATAGGATTCTGTGGGTATCGATCGATGGGGAGCTGATTCCTTATGATCAAGAGGGAGATAGGGAGGCCCTGAGATGAGTGTTTTAGGATCCAGGGCTAGAGATGAGGGTTGGACATATGGCATGGGACACGATGACAATGACAGGACTGGCACTACTAGTAGTGCTAGGAGGAGTGATTAGTGGGTTCCTGTGTCCAGACAGGGCAACACAAGGGTTGGTTGTGGGCTGGGGGAGCACCTTGGAGACATTGGTTACATAGCACACCAGATATGCCTGGGGACCATGTGTGTTGGTACACTTGTACTATGAACTGCATCAGTTTGTGTATCATGGATCTGTAGAATTGGGCTATGAAGTTACATTGCTACAGGTATGGGCCTATGAGCATCTACTAGTTACTTGACTGATACACTTCAAGGGTAGGGGTCATGGATGAAGCTTTGTTCATTTGTATGATATGATTACCTCACAGCCATGGATTGGTAGGTTGGAGCATTGGTGTCGAGTCCTAGATGAGATCAACACTGTGATATGGAGGTCGTACCTTAGGTGTGAGTAGAGGGAGGAGGACGCAGTGGATCTACCTTATACTTTCCAGAGCAGATATCTGATTGGGTGGATGCCCTATGTATTGGAGAGACAGCTAATTGATAGGGTATGTAGGCAGTTTGGCCATATTCAGCAGATGCCATGGGGTTCCGGGATGTATGCTTGGACAGTCAGGGATCAGGCACACTTTGGGCTATTATTGTCATATGATCAGGCCATGATGTAGCTAGTGGAGATGGTTCCCTTGCCATGAGATATGTGGCTAGATACTGAGGATGTAGAGTATACGATGTATTGGGCAGAGCATCCCTATCCACGATTGATAGACCCAGGGGAGCTTCTAGATGGAGATGGTGGTGGGGATGGGGATGATGATGGAGATGGTAGGGGGAGAGGTTGATGGAGGAGGTGGGGTGCTATTGGAGAGAGGGTGGGGAGGAGAGATAGGCTCAAGTGGTGAGGGGTCGTGGTGGATTGCCACTACAAGTGCCAGCAGCATAGGGTCCTAGATAGGTGCAGGGGCAGGGGCAGAGGCAGGTATAGGTATAGGCACATGCACCAGTATAGGGGGAGCCATAGGTAGAGCCATAGGAAGAGGTATAGGGGGCCAAAGAGGAGGAGGATGAGCTGCTTGAGCTAAGGGAGATCTGCCAGGGACAAGCAGATGAGATTCAGGACCTGGAGAGGGAGATAGCTAGGCTCAGGAGGTGATTGAGGGAGACAGAGCATGAGTAGGATTAGGCTATCTAGTGATATACTAAGGTTGAGACAACGCTAAGGGCTGGGAGGTAGGTGGTAGAGGATACAGGGGCTAGATATGCCTATGTTCTATGGGCAGGGGAGGAGATAGGTTACTGGCGAGACCTATATTATGGGGTAGTGCCACCAGAGCAGCGGGTGAGGAGCTTCCATAGACCATCATGGATAGTGACAGCTACGGGGGGGAGCCAGAGGAGACAGGCATCTAGCGATGGGGTTATGGGTCCTCCACCACCACCAGATAGAGGGGACAAGAGGGATGATCCTAGGGCAGGTCCTTCTAGGGCTCAAACTTCGTCAAGGCCAGGCTACTCCAAGGGAGGGAGTTCATCATAGCCATGGAGGGTTCCCTATGTATCAGTGTTTTGTATCATTTTGTATTATGATGTAGGCACCTTCGGGTGATTTTATAGCCATATGATTTTGACATCATTGTATCATGACACTTTATATATATATATGAGATGATTCATTTTTGTGGCAGCTATATGCATGTGTACCTATGTGATGAGATATTTCATGATGTATGTTTTTATGTGATGGTTATGACATGGATGCAAATATATACCTGATGAAATGCAATATTTTTGTTCTTTTATGTTTTTAATGTTATGCATATGTGAATGTGAATGTATGAGATGTAGATGGATATGACAATGCAAATAATTATTTACATGATGAGAATGTGAAATGTGCTAACATGTGTTGTGTGTAGGATGTGATGCATTTGGAATATATATTTGTATATGTGAAATGCTTATATGTGGTAATGCAGGGCAACTACATGAAATGCAAATGTTTTTGGTGTGTCATTATACTCAGTCATGTGATAATGGGCTACACAGACTCGGGAAGGACGATGGAGGTCAATCAAGAAATGGGGATGGAAGATAGAAGATATGAAAGTAAAAGAGCTTCTAGTGTGTTATCATCATTCAGCTTTATTATGGCAAGTAGGTTATGACAATCGAGGCATATGTTCGACCCAGAAAGCCATTGTACCTGTTTGCATGGAGATAAGATAGTTGCAAACAAGGAATGCCCCAGTTCACACTAGACTCACAGTGTCATCATATCCTTGGATAAGTCATAGCATTACTAAGAGACAATCCACAAACAACAAATAAAAATAGGTGATGATACCCCATCCTTGCCTTTCTAGTCAAAGACATCCTGGAGATAGAATCCCTAGTCAGAGACATCCTGGAAAAGCTAAAAGACATGTCACCAAAAAGATAAAAATCCAAATAAAACCAAGACTCGACACCAACATCCGCTGTAGTCCTCAAGTTTAGTGTCTCTTGTCACTTGTATAAGTTTTATTTGATTGTGGTCACAATGTTCACTTTCACAAAAAGGATAGCTAGCACTGAACCATATGTTGTTTGAGTCTGTTGAAAGATTTGATTTGTTGAAGCCCATTGCTGCTTGTCTCATCTGAAACTAACTGAATCCATGCAACTAATATTTTATTGCAGAGAAGACAAAACTTTATTGTGGATTAGCGATGCAAATGCTTCTTTATTGCGGATTGTTCACAGATAGACTGAAGAAAAATGGAAGAAATTGTACTCCTTAGAACATGTGATGTTCTTAGTTCCATACCCATCACTAGACGTAGGATTTTCCTTAGCCATAGATAGGACCTAATTTATTATGAATGGAGAAAGGTGAAAAGGGAGGTTATTATGGATGGCTAACCAATCTTTGGTAGATCAATAACAAGCCTTGATGGGAATGGGTAAGGTTTATTGTGGATGGATAGGTTGTGAGTGTGTGCAAAGTGAAGGATGAAATGGAATCCTGAAGGAGGGAGGAGCAATGTCTCTATGCATGGCGTTGGTAACCCAGTTTTCACCATGGTACTTGCCCAGGGTGCCACCGAAGTGGTTTTCACCATTGGATGAAATGTTTTTCTTTACTATTTTTATTTTTTTGATTTTTTTGTTGTCATAAGGCACCTGTTTGCCAGGTTTTCATCAAGTAATGATTTTTTTGTTTTATGATTTTTTTTGTATTTTTGAATTAGGATTTTTCGAAGAGCTATGTGTAAAACCTGGGAAGGTGCATGCTATTGATAGGATCCTCTAAATGTTCACCCTATGTGGTTGAGAGCTAATATGCACCAGATCCATATGCTGTTGTAATGATGTAAGGACCAAGCCAATTTGGTTTGAACTTGCCCTTCTTCGCTTTGTCTTACTGATTTTTGGGGTTTTCTTTGAGAACCAAATCACCTACCTCAAATGTGCGAGGCTTGACTTTGTGATTGTAACTGTGACTCATTCGTTGTTGATAAGCCTTGAGATGATTAAAAGTAGTTTGTCTTTGTTCATCCAATAGTTCAAGTTCTTGTAAGCGCGAGACCCTATAGTCTTCATCACTGATAATGTTTTGCAAAAAGACTCATAAAGAGGGTAGCTCGACCTCAATAAGCAAGATAGCTTCAGCACCATAGACAAGTGAATAGGGTGTAGCTCTTGTAGGTGTGCGGACACTTGTGCGGTAGGCACAAAGTGGGAGATTAAGTTGGATATGCCAATTACGGCCAGTGTCGTCGACTGTCTTTTTTAAGATTTTAAGGATTGTTTTATTAGACGCCTTAGCTTGACCATTACCTTGGGGGTAATATGGTGTGGAGAAATGATGGGAAATATGGAAGTGGTCATAGAGTTCACGAACATCCTAATTTTTGAAGGGACGCCTGTTATCGGTGATAATGGAAATAGGAATACCGTATCGACAAAGGATATAGTTGAGAGTGAATGTAGCAATTTTTTTTCCAGTTACTTGTATGAGAGGCACGACTTCGATCCATTTTGTGAAGTACTCTATGGCAGTGATAATGAATTTATGACTATTGGAGGATGGAGGGTGAATCTTGCCTATGAGATCGAGTCCCCACTGACAAAAGGGCCAAGGAGTCACAATTGGTTGAAGTTCTTGTGCTGGTGCATGGATGAGGTCTCCATGAAGTTGACATTTCTTACATTTCCTGACAAATTGATATGAATCTTTTTCCATACTGGGCTAGTAATATCCAGTCCTGATAAGTTTCTTGGCTAAGGTAGGACCACTAGAATGTGGACCACATATCCCTTCATGTACTTCACGTAATGCAATCTGAGCTTCGTCACTTTCCAAACATCTAAGAAGAGTGCCATCTAGACCTTGATGGTATAGGACATCAGCTAAAATGACGTATCAAGAAGATTGGCAAATGAAAGTGTGATGTTGGTTATTGGATAGGTCAGTAGGAAGGATATTATCACAAAGGTATGTGAAAATGGAACCATATAACTAGGACTCAAGACCGACAACACATTTTATCTCAATAGGAGTGATTTCATATGAAGGAACCAAAAGGTTATCCACCAAGAACTCATAGCAGGTCTCATTCGGAGGTAGATCGATTAGTGAAGCAATTGTAGCCATGGCATCTGTGGCTTGATTCTGCTCTCTTGGTATCTGCTCAAAGTCTATGTTTGTAAAATGTTGTTTCTATTCATCCACCATTCTTTTGTAAGGCATTAATTTCTCATCCTTTTTTTGGTAATCATCAGTTCCATGATGAATTACAGGTTGAGAGTCCCCAAAAACATGAAGCTCCTGGATCTTCGACTAAACTGATATTCGTAATCTAGTTGTTAATGCCTCATATTCTGCTATTTTATTAGTGCAGGGAAATGATAATCAATATGATTTTGGTATAGAATCCCCTTGAGGAGTTATGAAGAAGATGCCAGCTCCTACCCCATGCTATGTGTATGAGCCGTCAAAGTATAATTGCCATGGTTTTGCATGTGACACTGTTAAAATGGATTCATCTAGAAATTCTGAAATTAGAGGAACATCATCTATCATGGGGGCATCTGCTAACTGATCTACGATAGCTTGTCCTTTTATTACTTTTCTGTCCACATACTCGATGTCGAATTCACTCAGGATCATTACCCATTTGGCTAGTCGCCCAGTAAGTGTTGCTTTATTAAGAAGGTATTTCAATGGATCGATCCTTGCAACCAACTTAGTCTTATGAGTTAGCATGTAATGTCATAATTTCTGCAAAGCAAAGACCACATCGATACATGCATGCTCAATTGGTGTGTAGTTTAGCTCATATCCCACCAATGTGCGACTGATATAGTATATTGCCTTTTCTTTGCCCTCAGCAACTTGTTGTGCTAAGAGTGCCCCCAGTGCTATTGAAGTAGCTGATATGTATAGTAATAAAGGCTGATCTAGAACTAGTGGCATCAAAACTGGTAGATTCAAAAGATAATCTTTGAGTATCTAGAAAGGTTGTTGACAGTTATCATCCCATTTGAATTTGATGTTTTTATGTAGCAAGTGCTGAAAGGGATTACATTTATCTGCTAGTTGTGCTATGAATCTTCGTATGGATTTAAGTCTCCCTTCCAAAGATCGAAGCTAACTAATGTTTCATGGTGGTTGCATCTCTAGGATGGCCTTGAATTTTTCTGGATCGGCTTCAATTCCTCTTTTTGATACAATGAATCCTAGGAGCTTCCTAGAGGTTACTCCAAAGACACATTTCTTGGGGTTTAATCTTACTTTATATTTTTCCAACTGATCAAAGATGATTAAAAGTATGTCCAAATGTGTATTTCTATCTATTGATTTGCCCAAGAGGTCGTCAACATAATCTTCCATAGTAACATGCATGAGATCATGAAAGATAGTAGTCATGGCTCTTTGATATGTAGCGCCTACATTTGTTAGCCCAAAGGGCATGACATTCTAGTAGAAGGTTCCCCAAGGACAAGTAAATGCCATTTTATGTTGATCCTTGGATGCAATTTTTATTTGATTGTAACCAGAGAATCCATCCATCAAAGATAACATCACATGACTTGCTGTGAGATTGACGATCAAGTCAATATTTGGTAATGGAAAATCATCCTTAGGACAAGCTTTGTTGATGTCTCTGAAATCTATACATATTCTGATGCTACGATCTAGTTTACTAATAGGCACTAACTTGGAGATCCATTTAGGATAATAAATTGGGTGTATGAATTCGACATCCAATAATTTCTCAAGTTCTATTTTGACTAATAATGCCACTTGTGGATGCATCTTTCTTAATTTTTGTTTCACTGGTTTTGCCCTTGGTTTAGTTGTCAAATGATGCATTACCAAATCTGGATCCAATCTAGGTATATCAGCGTATGACCATGCAAAGTTGATTTGTCGTTCTGTGAAGAAACTTATGAATTTTGACTCTATCAAAGATTGAGCGAGGAATATGTTGTGTGGAACTTCTTTAGTGCCAATATTTGTTTTGATATCTCCTCTACCAACATGGATGACTTTTCCTCATATGATGCTAGGAGAATGTCGAGCCTTCCATCTTCAGGTGCCTTAGAGAGGTTTTTGCCCTCAAATATGTCCTTTCTTTTTACTTTTCTGGGGTCAGACAGCGCCACAATGTGGTTTTCACCATAAGACCCTTGATTTGTTTTTATTTTTACATTTTTGTGACTAGAAGGCCCGACACCCTCACCGAAATATGCCACATTATTGAGTTCTATAGTGTATCCCGCTTTATGGTCCCCAGGGGGAAGATCATCTTGTATGCCAAGATAGTCAATAAAGGCTTCATCATTTTGGAATGTGTCAAGCTATACAGGTCCTTCATGGTCCCAGTCAATAAGTTGGTGGTGAACAAGGGGAAGGCCTTTGATGTCTTCAAAGTTAGCGGGGTTAAGAGTGAATATGCAATTATATTCAGGTATGTCGAGGTAGTTATCAAGGTCATCATTGGCACTCTCCTCATCAGTCTCGATCATGACCAAATCCAAATTATCATCACTAGTAGTGCATTCTAGGACAGGTGTTCTCATTCTATGTGATTTCAACCTAGGACCTAGAGGCAAAGACTATATGGGATCCTCTGGGGTTGTTTCTTGACCAACTTTGAATTTTCTATTAAATTCCTCTTCTTCTATTGGTTCACCTAGTTCTCTAAATGTCTTGGTGAGCTCATAGTCACTAGAGGATTTGTCTGAACCCCATTCCCATTCATTAGAGTCTGTGGAATAGCGATTTTCTTGTTGAATTTTGGCAGCTTTGATTTGTAATGCTTCTTCTATCTTTTGAGTATGAACCTTGGAATTCATGAAACCAAGTCCTTTGGAACGTTCCTTTTTGAGTGTCAATTCAGGTTGTAAAGGCTCAATAATGCCTTCTTTTCTTAATCCAAGAGGACTTTTGCCATCATACCCAAATTTTTGTAGGATCTTGAACCCTTTGCCATACTTTTCACATGGTATACTGATGTGATCTTGTGTATCATTTTCAAGGTCTTTTTAAAGCATTTTGTATAAGTCTTCCTCTTCTAGTTCACCCCATCTTTGAAAGATAGTAGGGTGCCATTTGAGTATAATGATAGATACCTGCTTATTAGGATGTGGTCTTCCATATTCTTTTGATGAACTCATGACTTGTTGTAAGTACATGGTCTGATTCAAAGTGTATTCACCCATGTCCTTGTCTTGGAATTTGCCCTTAAGTTCACCTTGTTTTGATGTCAAAGGTTTTAATGACTCAGGATCAATGTATGCAGAAAAGGAACAACTTCACGATTACTGGGAATGATGGTCTCAGTTTTTGGTCTCAAGTTATTGCAATATATGAATGGATTAGGATCTCCATTAACTGTTATTTCAACTCCATTGTGAGGAAACTTGATGCATTGGTGATATGTAGATGGGACTACCCTCATTTCATTAATCCAAGGACATCCTAGCAATATGTTGTATGTGAGATCAAGATCTAGTACTTGACAAACCACATCATTTGTAAGTGGCCCAACTCTGAGAGGTAAGGTGACTATGCCCTTGGATGAATGCTCTTCATCATCATATGCTTTGATGGTAAATTTTTTTGTAGAATTCACAACTTTGTCAGAATATCCCAATTGTTTAATAGTGCTCAATGTACAAATGTTTAGACCTGCTCCTCCATCTATCAGGACTCGTTTGATTCTATGTTTGTGTATGAAGGCTTCAATTTGTAATGGTGCATTATGTGGCTAACTTACGAAGGTGTCATTGGCTTCTATGAATGTAGGAGAGCGTGGAATGGAAAGATATCCCACCATGGCTTGAAATTGGTCCATGTTCAAATTAGTAGGAATGGCAGTGTCTCTCAAAATTTTATCAAGAATAGCTTTATGTGTGGGGGATATGCGTAAGAGCTCAAGGATGGAGATAAGCGCAGGTGTCTTCCCTAACTCTTCTACAAGGTCATATTTAGGCTTGGTTGATGAAGAAGTGGTGTTTTTAGCTGGATGACCTTGCAAAGTATATTTACCTTAATGAGTTGTGACATTACATTCAGAGGTAGGTTCGGAAGAAGATCCAACGCCTTTTAGGACAATCTTGGGTCTCTAGGTAGAATTATTAGGGGTTTTGTCCTTGATGATAATAGTAGAGACATAATTATCCATTGAAATGTGATTAATAGTTGAATCATAGTTATAAGATGCTCTGGTATAGTTGGTCTGGTCATCTGTGGCTGCAGCTTTTCCCTTGTCATGTTTTGGGAATGGTTCCTTAAACATTTCATGTTCTTGGTTGGATGAGTGTCCTTCAATCTCAATGTCATCTTGATCAATGAGATCTTGTATGATGTTCTTCAGTCGATGATAATTTCCTATTTTATGACTTTTTCTCTTATGAAATTAACAATACTCATCGTCATTCCACCAATTTGGTTTAACCTTTGTCTCATATAGATGAAAATCTGGAATTATGTTTACTTTGTTTGCCACTAGCTTCTTGAAAACTGACTCAAGTGGTTCTCCTAATGGGGTGTACTTCCTTTGTGATCTAGAATTTGTTTAAGTATTCACTTGATTGTTTATAGAGCTTGATCCCAAAAAAACAATTTTGGGTCGCACTGTATTGGCATCAACAACACCATCATTGATTGTGTTCTTGTTTTATTCCAAAATATTGGCTTGTCTTTTCCTTTAAAGTCATCTTTGTTTTCCTTGAATATCTTAATGACTCCTTGTTCAATTAGGACCTTTTCTTTTGCTAAGCCTTTTTCAATGACATCCTTGAAGGTGGAAAAACAAGCTTTCCTTAGATCATAGCCAATGTCTTTGTTAACATTCTGGGTGAACATCTCCACCATTTGTTTTTGTGGAATTTTACAAGAGCATCTGCTAGCTAGATTTCTCCATCTTTGTAAAAATGATGCAAAAGACTCTCCCTCTTTTTGCTTGGTGTTGCACAAGGTAGTGACTAATATGTTTGTCTCTATGTTGTATGAAAAATGTTGGATAAATACCTCTGCTAAGTCGCCCCATGACTTAATTCTAGGTGGAAGTTGGGAGAACCATTCCATAGCTTGATCACCTAAGCTCTGTGGGAATAATCTCATCAAATATGTCTCTTCTAAAGCTACCTCAATGCAAGCTATGAAAAATTGTCTTATATGTGGCTTAGGATCCCCTTTTCCTCTATATTTATCAAACTTAGGTGTCACAAAGTGTGTAGGAAATGGAGGCATTGGAATGCTCTTGTCAAATGGATAAGGACATATGTCTCTCATTGTGTACATTGGCTTTGGTATGTTTATGTCCTCCATTTTCTTTTGTAAGTCCCTGATTTGTTGCTCTAAATTGTTCTTAGGTGGAGATTGACTTCTTAGACCATACCCCATGCTTGAGGCACCAATTGGAGGAGGAGAATGTTGCATATATGGATGATATTGATCATACACATGTTCATATGGAGGAGGTCTATAATGATGTTGCATATAAGGACCACTTGGTATAGATTCATGGTGAGGAATGTAATATCTACTTTGTCCATGTATACCATACTCTATAGGCATGTCATGAGTTTTTTCTAGTGTGTTGCCCCCAAATTTGATGCGGGGTTTCCTTGTGTCCAAATTTTGAGCATGCCTTTGAATATCCAATTGCTTTGGTGGTTGATCCTTAGCATTGATATGTGATTGAGCATATTTTTCTGCATAAGACTTCCATAATGGTCTACGAAGGTGAGTATCTTATGCTTGACCATGTGTGTATGGGACCTTTGGTTTTTGAAACAAAGATGATGGTGATTCAGGCACCATATGTGGTCCTCTATTGCCTCCTTTGATCCATGTTGGAGTGAGTTTGTTGCAAAGGTTGATTTTCCATTATTTGAGACATGTCAAAATCATGAGGTATCTTGGCTCCACTTTGTGCCATCACTTGTAGGAAGTATTGTCTATCTCTCCTCATTATTTCCTCAACCAATCGATTGAAATGAGGATTCATAATGGTGTCTTCCACTTCTACTGAATGTACTGAAAAGTTGTCCATATCATCATTTTGTGTATCATTTTTGTTTGTAGTGTCCATGTGCTCAACATTTGGAATGTTTCTATAAGCATCCATGTCAGGTAATGTAGTATGATCAGAATTGAAAAAAATATCATTGTCATACTCATAGGAGCTCATGTTTGCGAACTCTTGAGCCTCTTTAGTTTCTCTCCTAGATTTTTGGGAACGAGTTTCAACCATGAACTAGGTATTGACCAAGATGTGTGAGACTAGATGAAAATGAAAAGAGTATGGAAGACCAAGAGTTGGATGGAATGTAAATAAATATAAGGTGTACTTGCAATGTCCAAAGTGTAAGACCAAGTATGTATGTAGTAGAGTAGGTGTGGCTTCCAAAGAGAGGATAGTTTCTCTTGATGAGGTAAGTTGACCTTAACTCTAAGTAAGACCAAATGAGACCCAAAGGTGATAGACCTTGATGAGGGACCACTTAGCAAAATGTTGTTGTATGTAGTGTGTTGACAAAGTATGATGAGGACAAGCAAATGACCTTTTGACTCAAGTTTAGACAAATGTAATGTAATGTAAGGTGTAAAGCAATGATGGACTTTGTGAAACCCAAAGACAGGTTGAATGCTAGGTGAAAACCTGAAGAGATAAATTAGGAAGCTTTAATAAGCCTGAAACTGACTGTTCTTGTTTGCTGAATTATGAGAGTTCTCAATCCTGAACACAGACGTGTCTACGTACTGTATAGACATGATTTCCTGACACAAACATGGTTCTATTTAACATAGACGCGAGTCTAAGATTTTGTAAATGCAATGTTGATTCTGAAAACATAGACGTGTTTCTACCCTTCACAGATGTGGTTATATGACACAGACGCTATTATGTCAGACGCAAACGCGTTTCTACAAAATTTGTGCAATTGTTTTTTCAATCTGTGAAGTTGCTTTGTTGTGACCAAATTTGAATGTTTGACTATTTTTTGTGACAAGAGGACACATTGTTGATGAGGACTCAATGTTTGCAAGTGTTTAGACTCAAAATGACTCAAAGAAAGTGTGATGTCTGATGTAAAATTGTTTTGCATACACTTGCAGACACAAAAGACACAATGTTTTGATGTTTGGTCTTGAATGTTTGATTGTTCAAAATAAGTCAAGCACAATTCTTACAGCTAGCCAAGACAATAGTTGTTGATCCCACATGGAGTTTCCCCCGAGGCTACGCTATTTAGAGTAGATACTTAGATGCTTGACCCCACTGGCTTCACCCTTGGCACTCACTTCTCAAGGTAGCCAAGCATCAGTCCCCACAAAAACTCCTTGTGGTGAACTTTGTATCTCTACTAAGAACCATATGTGTGTGGGCCGCTACCAGAGGTCTAACCTCTTGCCCCAACAATTAGAAGGATTTGGGCTTCTAAAACAGAAAGGTGCTAGTAAGGGCATCCGCTCATGTGGCCATACATGTAGAACTTTCAGCTTTGTAAATACAGAAGGCTCCCAGCTGGTAGGGGTTACGCCATACAAATGATCAAATAAATTTGATCAAATGGGTTTATGGGGAGACATAGTGTCGGTATGAACTAATCAGCACACGTTATTCATAGTTTTCACCATGAATACAATTATTTATAGTGGTTTGGAAGAAGATGGCTTTTCTTTTGCTACCACTTGGGTCATTCTCTCCTCACTAGTAGTCCTAATGACCACACGAGGAGACAGGCCCTCTAAAGATTAAACAAAAAGAGCCTATTGCTCAAGACACAAAAGACAATGATTCAATTTTAGTGCACCAATTGACGTGTTTTCTAGTCTATGAAAATAAGGCACACAATAAAAATCCAAAAACCCTTGCCAAGGACCTACAACAAAGATTTATTAGTAGTTTGGATTGTTTGAAATAATCACCCCTTCCTGCAAGCACACGAGTTAGGTAAATTTTAGATCCAAAAGACTTTGTGAAAATAGGGGCCTTCAACAAAACGATTTTGCTTTCAAGACAAGCTGCACCAATTTTGTTAGCTAGATCTGAAAATGTTAGCTCAAAATAAACCAGATCTAAGAAATCGAATGTCTAAAAACTAAATCAATGAAAACCCCCAAAAATGAAATCAGTGCGCACATACACGGTTACCATAAACACAAACATGGCTTCTAGACGTAGATGTGCTTCTATGAAACACAGACATGGCTTCAGAACGTAGACGTGACTTCTAGACACAGACGTGCCTGAAAACCCCACAGACATGACTAGAGAACACAGATGCGATTTCCAGAATCTGCAAAAAAAATAAAACTGTCGAAGGTGTGGACGCGATCCTAGATGTCACAGATGTGGCAAAAAACCAAAAACGCGATCCGAAAGTATGCAGATGCGAAAATACCAAAATACTGTCAAAAATACCAAATCTGCAACTTCAAAACACAAAATTTGCAACAAGGATGTTAAATGCAAAAGGGACAAGAGTCCCATCGGGCGTGCCAAAATGTATATGGTGAAAATGGATACAACAATGTTGAAAGACTAAATGAATTCAACCACAAAACCCTAGCCTAACAACAACAAAGATCCACCATAACATATGAAGATTACCTAAGACAATGCAAATCAAATGAAATCACAAAGATTATACCATCACATGTCCAATAGGGTTTGGATCTCCATTCTTCCTATCTCCATTGATCTTGCTTGATATATTTGCTCTTAGATTTTATGTGCATAAGAGCTCAACAAAGAATAAAATGTGGTTGCAAGTAGGATCTCATATGAAAAGCGTAGTGTAGTCAAAATGCATAAATTGATTAGCCAAGGTTTGATAATGAAGGAAGCATCTCCTTATATAGAAGACACTATATGAAATGGAGGGATAAGATTGAGAGGTGTAAAAGAGGTCAGCTGTGATTAGAGGGTAGGTAGAGAAAATAAGAAAATAATAAGAGGGTAGGTAGTGTATGAATTAAGAGATGAATGACATGTGTCATAAGTAGAAAAGGTTAATGAATTAATTAAATAAATAAAGATTTATTTAATTAATAGAAGAAGTGGGATCAATTAAATAAATAAGATATTTATTTAATTTAGGAAAAGGACAATTTAAATAAATAAATGTGTTTATTTAAATGAGAAATAAGGCTAGAAGAGGATAAATGAATTAATTAAATAAATAAAGATTTATTTAATTAATAGATGAATTAGGCTTAGAAAATTAAATAAATAAAATATTTATTTAATTAGACATGACATTTTTAGGTGTCTACACATATTTTCCCAGACATGTCAGTAGATGATATCACTGAACATCTGAAAAACTGCCACACAAAATTCCTAGTCAAGCAAAGAGCCTTGAAATTGATGAATGGCCTTTACTTGGATGTAGAGAATGAGACCAAAGGAAAATGATAGGAAATCTTTCGAATCAAGAATGCTGGTGAGCAAGTTGAAGTTGAAACAGTTGATGTTACCGAGGAAGATCCTGATATTACCAAGTAAGACCCTCCTGACACTATACAAATTGATGAGGATATCATGGACACCGAGGCACCTGAATAGGAAATGATAGAAGGGAATGCATATGCCAAACTAGTATCTAGTGAGTCAGTTTTGGAGCAAGTTCATCCCTATCCTCTGGTCACTTGGTCTAATTCAACCGAGGCCCCTCAAGATACTGAACAAGGAACAAAAGGTCACAAGTCTATAGAAGGAGAAAATGCTTCTCAGGCCACCGAAGGACAGACATCTCAAGCTCCTTCTAGCATTGAAAATGTTACAACTGAGACCACAAGCACAGAATCATTGACTAACACAACAAAGGCTATATCAGAGGCTAAATAAACTGACCAAAGTGTTGCCTCTATCGAGCAACCTGCCGAGGGTCAACAAGCCTCACAAGCCATTGTTTTAGTTCAATAGGTGAAAGGTAAAGAAAAGAAGATGAAAAAGCATAGCTTCAAATTAGATTTGTAAAAACCAATAGTGTTGCCCAATGTTGATATATCCAAATTAAAAGGGCAAGCACTCAGTAAATTTGATGAACTATGCAAAGCCAAAGTTGAACAGGAGAAGCAAATGGCTATTCAAAAGAAAAACAAAGTACTTCAGAAGGTGAAAGCACTCTTAACCGATATGCTACCTGAAGAAATAGTGAGAAAAGATGCCGCCATCCACATTCAATTGGGTGAACTCCTAACCAAGATAGAGACATTTGGAGTAGATGCATCTAAATATTTGAGCAAGTTAAAGGACAAGGAGCTCACTACTAAAATGATTGAAGAGGTACATAAAGCTATTGCTATTGGCAAAGTTAAACTTGTCAAATTTATTGTTGAGTTGTCCCCTCAACTCAAGCACATTCTTTATTTATTTTAGAAACTTTGTACATTCTCTCTATTCATTAAGGACATCAAAAATAAAATAGAAGTAATTGAGAAAGAGATCATCGATCTCTCTAATAAGTTGACCACTGAGCCACACTCTATTCAGAATTTTTATACCAAGCTACAACAACTCATGGCTCAACAATTGGAACTAAGGAATGAAGAGCACAAGATAAGGATGGACATAATGAAACTTCAGACATTATTCATTCCTCATCTTTCATCCATCCAAGAACAGATCAAAAAGGCTACCTCCCTATCCACTCAGCAAGAGGGAAGCACCTTAGATGGACTAATTTCACTGTTAGCTGACATTACAACTCAGAATTCACTTATGGACAGTGTCAAGGATGCCCTCTCTGTCACTCTCACTGATGCCAAGACAAAGTACAAATCCATTTTTGACCAGTTGCCACCACCGAATGGTAACTAAGTTTTGATGTTTGTCAAAAAGGGGGAGTGAGTATAGCATCAAAGTATCAAAGGCGAAGTGTAGTATACAAGGGGAGTATACCGAGCAGAATAGAGTATTCATATGCATAGTTAATTTTGATAGAAAAGTAGTGAACCGAGCAGTTATCACAGAACATTGATCACTGAGCATGCAAAATCAGAATTTTGTATAGTATAGTGATAAGGGGTGTATATCTAAATATACTATTTCATTGACTAATGTATATGCTGTCTGTTTAGTCAAATTTTGCAAGTATATAGATTTTTGAGGTATGACTTTGAAAGTAGTTTTGTCAAACATCTCAACTAATGTCAAAAGGGGAGATTATTACTATTTATTATAGTTGCCATTAGTTTTATATGCAAAGTCATTCTATATACTCTAGTCGATTACTACTACCAAAACATTCAGTCGGTATGCACAGAGCAGTCGGTTATAGAAGAAAGTATTTATAGAGCCCAGTATACATTGAGCTATCTACCGAGTAACATTCCATGTCTACTGAGCAACAATAATGATACACCAAGTTGATATACACCGAGTGAAATGTTTTACCAGATTCATTGAACCTAGACACACATGTGGAAACATGTTACAAGATCGAGGAACAAAGAACCATTATCACATTGGAAATTGCATTTAAGGATTGTGTATGATTTTAAGGTCATTTATCCAATGAAATATTTTGTATGGTTATTCATTCAATAAATCATGTTTGTAAGATCGAAGCAATGAACCAGATCACCGACATAAGAGATCTATTTATACAGTATGGATTGAGATCAGATTAGAATATAGATAAGAAGAGATATAGAGGTGTATGAAGAAAGCACTGAGTGTTATGACTGTTATAGAGACATAGAGGTCATCGAGAAGGATTTTAGAGAACAGTCAAAGAATAGAGTAAACAGAAGGGTCTATCGAGCTATTCTATGGGTTACCGAGGTATGCTATAAGCAAGGTAATCTCACTTTGAGCACATAGAATCTACTATAACATTTCAGATGTAAAGTTGTAGATATTTGTAAATATTTTATTGTAATATTTTGAAGTTGTAAGAGAAACCTTTAACAGGGTAAAAGACTCTAACAAAGTCTATAAATTGTAAAGCCTTTAACCAGGTACAACATTTAGAATAAGTGTTGTAAAATCATTTAGCAAGGTAGATCTAAAGATCTTAATACTCCTAACAGGGTAAGCTATCAGAAATAGCTAAACATGTAGCTCTAACCGAGCACTCTTTATTATTGCAGTAGTGAACTTGTGGGTGCCATTCCCACCGTAGCTTTTCTCTCTAACCAAGAGTTTCTGCGTAACCAAAATATATGTGTTATGGAGTTAATCATGTATGATTGTTATTTATTTGTTTTAGCTTTATGTTATGTTACAACAATTTTTAGTTTATGCATAACAATAAAGATATTGTTGAGAAAAGGTTTTGAATTACTGATTCACCCCTCCCCTCTCAGTACATTAGCTTTCCATATTGGGCCTAACAAATGTCCCAGCACTAATAAATGCTCCATCAAATATTAGAAGATGTTTCACATTGGTTGTTGTTTAGAGTTTGATGGTTTTCCATAGGACTTAGGAGAGAGTGGTAGTTGTGATATTGAATATTCTCCATTCCCTCGATGTCTTCGCTACATTTGTTTTTCCATACTTGACAAAATTGAGGCAAATGATTTTTCTTTGGATTGTGTGTTCAAAGATGATGCCTCCCTATTATGAGGAACAATGACCTCTTGAGTAGGTTTTAGATTACTATGGTACTGAAATGGATTTGAATCTGCTGAGATTGTGATTTCCTACCCATTGTAGGGAAATTTTAGGCACGGATGATATGTTGATGGAAAAACTTGTATGTCATGTATCCAGGGTCTTCCCAAGAGTATGTTGTATGTGCATTTATACAAAGGTCACACTCTAATGGGTAACATCACAATTCCTTTAGAGGAATGCTATTCTTCATCAAATGCTTTGATGGTGATCTTTGTTTGGGGATCAACTGCATCTTTTGAATAACCTAGAGCACAAACAAGACTTAATGAGAAAATGTTTAAGCCAAATCCACCATCTATTAGGACACATTTAACTTGCATCTTATGAATGAGGACTTTGATATTCAAGGGAGTATTATGGGGATGTTGCAAGGACATGTCATCTTCTTTGGTGAATGATAAGCAATGAGGGGTTGTAAGGTGTCCCACCATGGTTTGGAATTGATCTATATCAAGATCTTTAGACACTATTGTATCTACTAATGCTCTTTCTAGAATTTCTTTGTGTATAGGTGAAAGCTTTAAAATTTCTAAGATGGATATTTGCATGGGTGTTTTCTGCAATTGCTCCACTAGATTATATTGTTTTGTAGTGGATGACATGTTAGTGGTAGGAGCTGGAAAAACAACTTTAGATTTATTTCTTATGATAGCATGAGTAGGTTCTTGATGTTTCTTTTCTTTAACTACAGTCACATTTACCACATTATCATATATATGAGTGTATTTTACCTGTGCTTTACCCTTAACAATATGTGTTGCTAATGATTCACCCTTCTCATAGTTTGGAAGCATAGTTTTAAAAGTTGTATGTGATTCATTTTTCGTATGTCCATCCACAGTTATTACTCCATTATAAATCAAATCTTGGATGACATATTTCAACCACTGACAATTATCTATGTGATGTCCCTTGTTTCGATGGAAATCATAATAATGGTTATCATTCCACCAAGAGGGTTTCACTTGATGTTCATAGTTCCTTCCTTCTGGAAAAGTAATCAATTTGTTTATGAGAAGTGTCTTTAGTCCTGACCCAAGTGGTTCACCAATGTTTGTAAATTTCCTTTGAAAGAAATTGTTCAAAGTTGATTTTTGGTGATTGTTGTTTTGTTGAGCTACCACTGAGTGAGTGGATAAATTGAAAACTAGTTGTTTTGGTTTTCCATTGATGTTATCCACTATTCCATCATTGACGATATTTTGATTTGTATTCCAAAATTTAGGCTTATCATTGTTATTGTTGCTAACATTGGTGTTAAGACGATTAAAGCCTTCTTTGTATAGCTTCTTCCATTCTGATACCATTATCAATCATCTTTTCAAAATTTTGATGGTGTTGCATTTTGAGATGATAGCTCATTTGTCAATTTAGGTTGTTAATGAATATGTCTATCTTCTCATATTTTGGCACTGTTCGAGGGTATCATGAAGCTAAGCATCTCCATCTCTATAGAAACATCATGAAAGGTTGTCCACTATTTTGTTTAGTATTACATAAATCGATCATTGTTACCTCATGTTGAATATTGTAAGAGTACTATGAAACAAACTTATCCACCAATTCTACAAATGATCTAGTTCCAGGTGGAAGTTTGGAGAACCATTCCATAGCTAGTCCACTTAATCTTTTTGGAAATAATCTCATCAAGTAGGTATCCTCATGTGCAAAGTCCATACTCAATGTGCAAAATTCTCATATATGATCCTAGGGATCAGTGCTTCCATTATATTTATTGTATTGAGGAGTTTCACAACCTATAGGAAATGGCATCATGTTTAGATTTCTATTGAAGGGGTAAGGAAAAATTTCTTGAGGCGAGTATCTTCTAACAGTTCCTCTCTGCATATCTTGAATTTGTGTTTGCAACATTTGTATTTGTTGTGTAAGAGCTGTGATAGGATTATCAACATAATTTGTCCTTGTATAACCATGAGTGTGTGTTCTAGTATGATCTTGATCTCTTCTTGTGTCATCTCGACCCCTTCTTGTGTCCTCATTAGATTTGACATGGGTGAGAATTTCTATGTCATCCTTTTTGGGAATGGAAGTTTCCTCATTAGTTTTTGTGTTATCAGGAATTGATATGTCATTAATTTTGAGACCAAAAATATCCTCATGTCATTTGTTATCAGGGGAAGAGTCACTTCTCTTTTGTGCTAATTTGCTCACATCAAAATCTTTGGGGACTGTAGCACCAAATTTAGCTAACATTAGGAAGTATTCTTTTTTTCTCCCTCCAATGTTTTTGCCACAAATTTATCAAATTTAGGATCTTGTTTGATTTCTCGGAGATGTTGTTCTACTATTTCCCCTTCTTCTTGTATTTAATTTTCATGCTCCATGTTTCTATAATCTTCAGTTATTTCCAATGTTTTGATTTCTGTTTCTACAATCTTTCATCTTTCCACTCTACTTAAAATGGGCAAACACGTGTGTTAGATATTGTGCAAGGGTTCGATTCTCTAAAAGTTGTTTCGATAAGTGATCAAATGTCAATGTAGATATGATAGAGTGATATGACATGAAAAGATGATTCAAGTGTTTAAAAGTTTGCAAGTTTTTCGATCTTCGGTTTTGGAGTGCAATGATGATGATTTTGATAAAACCAAGTCCAATAGGAATGATATATCCTATGATGTGGGACAAGGTTATCCTGACCAAAAGTTTTAGTTTCATGATAAAGGATGATAGATCCTGATGAGAAAGTATGTTTTGAGTGATCAGTTTATCAAAGAGGGTGATAATGCACTTTGAGATGTTTAGATATTGAACTTGTTGAAGGTGAATACTTGAAAATCTTTGAGGTGTCTATTTCTAGAATCCAATTTGATAGATGATAACTTGACCAAGCGAACCAAGAAGACAATCTAAGCACAAAATAACAGATATCAGGTGTTTATGCTCACTGTAAATTGACCAAGCAAATATGATAGATCTGAAAAAGACATGCAAGAAGACAGCTCTGGACTGACAGAGACAAAAATTTGTATGACAGTTTAGATAACCCTAGATGACAATTTAGATAGGCCCATATGAAAAACTAGAAATCTCGCACAACACAGGCATAAAATCATACGAGCTTTCTCATAGAACTATATATATGACAAAAGATAACACAAAAATCCTCTGCTAAACTGACTCGTACGACAATTCTCACTGAACTAGATGATAAACTAGATTTTTTCATACAAACTAGAAAACTCGTATGACTTGAGGACGGAATAAAGACAACATTTTTATTTGGATAGATTTTTTATCAATTAAGTTTGATGTTTTGCTTCTATTTTCCTATTTTAGATGTCTAATTTTCTATTTCAGGGATGAAGACACAACAAACATGTGATATGATAAGTGACCTCAAGCACACCATGCTAAATCCTAAGGAAGTTGGCTGAGAGAGAAAACCTTTACTTGCAAAATTAGGTACACACCCAATAGCTAATCAGAATACGGCTGCTGAGTCTCACACAATGGATTCTCAATGTTGTATTATCCTGACTCCAAATGCTAATGGGGGCATGATATAGCAAGTGTCTTGGGAGAGTTACTATCTCTCTTGCACAAGATTATCCCCCTTTCGAAGGTGAATCGGGTAGCTTCTATCTTAGGGTTTGTAGTAGGGTTTCCATTTGAAATTACCTCTTATAGTCATGCAAGCGCGGTTGAGACCTATAGCCCAACAAGGTACCGAAATAAGAAGTAGTCATGCAAGCATGATTGAGACCATGAGGCCCTACTAAATGTACAATATGAGAGATCTCAAAAGAGAAAACTCAAATTATCCCATCCTCCGAGACTTTAATCCCAAGAGGCCTATTTTTTAGAGTGATTTGGAAAGCTTAGGTCTAGCTGTACTCACTTGGGTCATTCTCACAGGGTGATTACTTTTTCCCACTATGACAGGCCCACTAAAGGTAATCAAATCTCAAACATATAAGCACTTCAAGGGTCAGGATTTCTGATTGTCCAAATGGACAAGAGCATACTCGCCTACCTTTTAGACAACTTCTCAAACATAAAAAACAAGATGTTCATTTACCATTAGTAAAATAAGTGCCTAGAAAACTTAAAGAAGACACAAAGTTTGGTTGACTTCTCCTTAGGCAACCTGCAAAACAGATACTAGGCAACCTGCAAAACAGATACATTAGTAGTCATGTTTGTTTTGATGAAATGAAGCTTTGACAAGAGCAATGTTCGACAATCGTCCTGCTAAAACTAGTTAAACTACTAGAAAATTTCACAAATAGACTAGGGTTAGCATTAGTAATAGCCAAATTGAAGCATGAAAACCCTAAAATGTAATATGTTTTGAAAACATAGAAGTAGAATTTTGTACGAGTATTCTCACCTGCTTGTACGAGTATTCTCACATGCTCATACGAGTACACAAAGAAACTCGCACGATACTACAAAGGAACTTGTATGATATTCTGAATCAAACCCAGCTAGAAACTTGATAGATTGAAAATTTGATGATGCTAAGAGGCTAAAAAAGAGATTTTCAGCCCCATAGTGGGTGCCAAAATGTCGTGCTTGTGAAGTGCGATACCTGCAGCTACAACACAAACACTCAATAGATCATTACAAGAATGGTTAGCAAATTAAAATCAAAGAAAAGATAAATGATGACAAAGTGATCTATCACCTCCTAAGAGATGCAAGCATGGATTTTCTCTCAGATCTGAATAAGCAATCCCAGTGACTTGACTACACCTAGACAGAGGATTTGAAATGATGATGATATGCAAGCTAGATGAGATTGATTATGTTAGATTGATCCAAGAGTCTAATTAAGATAATGATATGGATGACTAAGCTATGATGATGATGCAATTAATCTAGAAAAGAGATTGATTAAACTACATGATTCAACAATTATTCTAGAAAATGACCAAATTAAGCTAGATCTAAGATGCAATTGCCTATAATAACAATTCTCAAATGATATGCTAGAATGGATAAGCCTATAGTAATAATGCCTAAATTGAGATGAGATGGGATCCTTTGTGCTCCAAAATGGGGGATATTTATTGGATTTTCAAGGTCAAGGGTGAGGTGGTAGGAATCAACGGTCAAGATTGAGTCTGACAATATCAATGGTGAAATTAGAGAAGATGTTGGAGGAAGGGACACTTTTCATCTCTGTGGTGACAAATGTCAAGGATCCTTGCTCATAAGAGGGAAAGTGTCCAAGAGAGGAGACATGTGGCCAAAGTGCCATGTGTCCCAAGGGGATAAAGTCCACACCATAGGAGGTTAGGATGTGCAAGATATGATAGGGTTAGTTAAACCCAAGGCTAGGTGGAATGGGTTAGGTTAGAGGGATGGTTATGTTAGGCGGTTATAAGTTAGGAGGCATGTGGGTAATTTGAATTTAAAAATTCAAATAATAGGAAAAGGCTTTAATTTTCAACAACTCAAAAATTGATTTGTTTTAATTAATTAGGATATTAGAAGAAATTACTTAGATGGGGGAAGGATTAATTAATTTGAATTAATTAATCAAAGGGGACTATTGAAATCAACCTATTAAATAAATCCTTAGATTTATTAATAAGTAGGTGAATGGGAGAATTTAATCAAGTTGCTAATGAATTCAATTAAATTAGGAACATGGATTAATTAAATAATTGGTTATTTAATTAATTATCTTCAGACCATTTTTAGGTGTATACAACAACTACTACTACTACAGTTGTGCTCCACTTCATTAAATATGATCATTTTTATTATATAGCTTGTCCATGAGAATTCAATGGAAAAGAATGTAAAAAGAAATGGACCAAGTTAAATGATAATTTATGGATGTGCCCTAGATGTCAAAAACAAGTACCTGAATGTAATTATATATACCTCTTACAGATGAAACTACAAGATCCAACTAGCATCCTTTGGGACAATGCATTCGATGAGGTTGGGACACAATTCTTTGGTACATGATGCAGCCATAACCAGTAAAAACACACAAAGGAGTCAACTGACTTATGCAACAAGAGCCACGCCACAAAATCAACAAGAAAACACAACAAATTCACATAAATAGATCATAATAAAACCTTAGAACTTTTGGAAATCATCTAGAAATCATCATATTATTATCAAAGAACATCCAATAATTAATTGGTTACATGTTGGCTTCAAGCCAGATACAATCCAACTGGGACTCTAAGAATCAACCAGAACACAATATGTGAATCTCAATCCTTATTCTCAGTTCTACTTCTTTTGCCCCTACAAATGATTATATAACATCATATTTATACCCACCGGAACATATCTGGGTCTACCTCATAAGATTACATTCACCAATGCAGGAAAATAAAATGTGTAATTAGGTCGGCCCTAAAAATTAGATAAATCTTTTTGAAAAATAGCAACCAAGTGATGCGGTTCAACAAGAAGGTCAACCACATGCCAAAGAACATCAGACAAGACCCAATATGGATCCACACACCAAGAATCATGCCAGTAATGAAGTAAAACCAACCAGTAAGCACAAGAACTATCCCGTGAACCCAAAAACAACCAATCAGAAGTGATAACTAACCAGAAAAGAAACCAAATGAACTAGAAATATGGAATCAAACACATGAAACCACCAAGAAACCAAAAACAAGCAACTACTGGTACCAACCGGCAAGAACACAAAAAACTGCACAAGAACAAAACAAGAACAAAATTGAAAGGAAATATTTTTGGTTGATGCAAGATTTCTCATCGACCAAGGATGCACCTACATGAGTACATCTACCAAGGAGTTGTACATGCTATAGTATGATATGATGACAATGAAAACACCTCACTTTATAATTGATAAAGCTATGTTGATGCACTACACCTTTACGCTATTGGTGTCAACTGAAACATATAATTCTTAACCTAGATTGAAAATAACAATTAACAAAGTGGCAAAGGTTGATTTTGAGGCTGAGTGTAGCCATTTACTTGCAGAGATTGTTTGGATGGTTGCAGCTACATGATTCAATCTTGCAAAAAAAGGTGCACTTTTGTTTCAGACTGACCATTTTGTGGAGCTCCTCTCTATGCATTTGTAACGATTGCACAATATTTAATTTCTACAAGTTCTTTCTTGGTTGTTTTAACTGACATACTGTTAAGTATGAGGACATATCAATACCACATTGCTTTACATTTTCTAGTGGCTTGCTCGCATCTATTACTGATTATTATTTTGCCCGATAACAAATATATTTTACAATACTTTATCTTATTATACATCTATTTTCATGGGTCCTTTCATTATTGCACTGTTATTTTTGACAAACATTTCAAGTTAATATTAATAGCATTGTAAATATACATATATAGATTCATATATGCATATATACACATAATCTTTTCTAATATGTGCATTTATGCATATCCAGACATGTGCAAGTACACAAAACAAAACAAAAAATCCTAGACAAGCTAACATTTACACACATATATAGTTAACTATATTTTGGTGTGTTACTATTTGTGTGTCAAAATAGCTATATGATTATTATATCTACTTGCTCGTTAATTAATATGTTTGCACGTGTATAGGTGCATATAGGTGTGATTGTAAAGTTATGTGTATATGTGCATATATAAATGTTGTTTCTACTTTGCTTTAGTTGAAGATAAGTATTCCAAATTTTAATTTTCATGATTCTATTTTGTAGCATATTTCTATTGATCTGTGTTCTTAAAAAAAAAAAGATTTTGTACATGTATATGTCCATATAAATCTTTTTGTCCTGCTCTTTGAATATTTATTTTATACCAGATTTCTTGTTGTGATCTTAGTTTAATAAATTGTATTAGATTTCCAAAATACATTATTACATTATAAACAGTGCCTATAATATTCTACATTATTTTTAAAAAAAATGTTTTCCATGTGTATATATAGATGCAGATATGTGCAAATGATATCTATTTTTAGAAACCAGATTTTACACATGGCAATATGTGCATATAAGCCTTTTGTATTTGTTATACTTGCAATTTCATTATTCCAAATATTTAAATCATTACAAATAAGTGTTGGCCATTCGGTGGAATTGATTATGTGTTGAATTGATGGTGTAGATAGGAATTTGGAAATCATCAAAGCAAATAGATATTAAACTAGCTCAATCACAAAAACTAGATTGCAATGATAAGAAATCCTAAAAAAAATTCAATAGAGATACGAAGACAAGATAATCAAACCAAATGCAAACCATTAAAAACACGAATATCTCCTCCATAATTCTCCATTGTCCTTCTTTCTCCTTCAAATTACTTTGTTTGTGGATCTCATGTAGAAGTGCAAAAGCAAGATTGACAAGATGAAATGGCAGCGTAAGGATACTAGAAGTGTGATTGATTCTTTTTGATTGAAGAAAAATCATCCAATTTATAGACAAATTGGAGAGATGACAAGATTAGCATGAAGAGATTTGAAAGGAAATTTCAAATCAAGAATGACAAATATGACAAATTATGACAAAATTGACACTTTCTATGCAAGATTGATTAATTGACAAATTATGACAAATTAACAAAATTGAAATGCCATTCCCATGAAATTAGGAGAAATATTAGAAAAATTGAAGAAAATAGGAGAAATAGAAAATTAGGAATTAGGAGCAATTAATAAATAAGGTTAGAAATTGATGAAATTAGAAAATTAGGTGAATTAATTAATAATTTTTCATTCATTAATTAATTCACAAAAAGAGGGGGAATTAATTAGCCAATTAAATAAATATTTAATTGTGATAAGAAGACCTTGGATAAATAAATAAATTATTTAACCTAGAGGGAAAATGACAATCAAGATTAAATGAATAAATCATAAAATCCTAGAAATAAGAGGACAAGGAATTAGGTCAAGACAACAAGAAATTAATGTCGATTCAATCATGATTTTGATTGACAAAGGACCAATGTTGATAAATGATTGAGATTGGTTGACAAATTGACCAAGATTGATAAAGAGACCAAATTGATAGGCAGCAATTGACGAGGAACAATGAATAATTGATCCAGATTGACACGATTGAAAAGGACAACGATCGATGACAAATCGATCGCAAAATTGATGAGATTGACAAGAGGACAAGGATCGATGACAAATCGATCGCAAAATGACAAGATTGACAAGGACTAGGATCGATGGTGAATCGATCGCAAGATGACAAGATTGACAAGGACAAGGATCGATGAGGAATCGATTGCAAATGACAAGATTGACAAGGACAAGGATCGATGATGAATTGATCACAAATGACAAGATTGACAAGGACCAAAATCATGACTGGAGATTGCTATCGACAAGACCAAATTTGAAAGTGAGAAAAATGAGGAATGTAGAAGAAGGACTCGATGCTCACAAATGATAAAAACCAAGTGTGCAACATAGAAGAAATGTTAATGCAACACGAAAACCCTAAAATAAGGTAATGCGCGAATGTTAAAGTATGACTCTGCAAGCATTGACCATTTTTAGACATCTACATTTTGCCCCTCTTTGAGACAATGTGATTCTAAGCATTGTTTCAAAGAACAATAATGAAAATGCCCCAGACAATAACAATGACATATGCATGCCCCCTCGAGGAATTGGCTGGAAACATCTAGAAAAGAGGCCAATTGATCGATAAGAATGATAGAAAATGATAGGATCAAACAGATCAAGAATTGAAGGTCGGATGCACAAATTACAAGCAATAGAAGGTGCAAAAGACCATGACCAGCATAAGATGGAGAGCATGCACGTCCATCTAGGCACTGGCAAAGATCTATAAATGAGACAAAGAGAAGGAAAAGAGCTCATTTGCACTAGCCAAAGTGGGGGAATTGTTGCTCTGGAAAAGGACCCTTGCATAGAGATGGAAAACATTCCAATGGCAGATCACCTCGAGGAATGTGTATGCACCTACAGACAATCAGATGACATGGGAGTAGTAGTATGTATCTCAAAAACCCATATTGTCAATTTCATGAATTTTGGTTGCTTGTGGGACATTGCGGGGCCCATAGAGGAAGGAAAAATAGAGTTCTATGCCTGTGTGGGTGCATTCTGTGCCTGTGTGAGGATATTCTACACCTATGTAGGGCACATAGGCATAGCTTGATGCTGCAGAGGCGTAGGACAGGGTACACAGGTGCAATTGTGCACTGAAAACACCAATTTGATTGAAAACAATGCGCGAATGATTCTGAAAAGAGGGATAAGGGTAGGATAGTTCAAAATAGACAAGAAAAACCCTGATTGGTGCATGAAACAAGGAAAATGCAACCCTTAGGAGAAAACCCTAAAACTGACAAATTTGTGCCCCAATTGTGATGCAGAGTCGACAGTATCCATTGATTATGTGGGAGAACAGACCTGACTGCTTCATGTTGCAATACAGACTCAGGAGTACTTGGATTATACTACATCACATACATGCCCAAGATTAGGGTAAACATAGGACTACTCACTGCATTGGTAGAGCGATGGCATTCAGAGACTTTCTCATTCCATCTACCGACTAGAGAGGTGACGGTGACACTAGAGGACGTGTGGCATATCCTCCGCATTTCGATTCATGGGGAGATGATAGTATATGACCCAACAACAAGGAGAGACTCATTGTGCAGATTATTTGAGTGCAATGCAAATGACCCTGATATCGTGGAGAGGGAGATCCACTGGGAGACCATGGCAGTAGAGTACGATCAGCGATATGTGGTGATAGTCATGGTTATAGCATGCCTATTAGCAAGGGACAGACAAGGACATCAATTCCCTATTGGATGGGGAAGAGTGCTAGAGTGGATGGTGACAGAGGGGACTGTATATGCATGGGGACCATGTGTGCTTGCCATGCTATATTTTCAGTTGCATTAGATAGCATATCAGGGGGTTCAGACTTTGAGTTGTGGGGTCACACTGTTACAGGTATGGGCGTTTGAGCACATAGCCATATGTCAACTGATTGTAGAGAGACAGGTAGTACCACACCGACCATATGTGTACTATTATGGGGGTACGCTGAGACAGGGTCCATTTGGATACATACTGTATTGGTGACATGAGCTAGATAGATTGAGAGAGTTCACATGGAGGCCATATTAGGATTGCCTTGGATGGTCAGATGATGGCGATGAGCTACTGTATTACAAACAGGAGAGGTACCTGATTGGGCGACTAGTGAATCACCAAAGAGTGATTGAGATGTACTTGCTAGAGAGAGTCAAACAATAGTTTGGAGAGAGGCAGGATGTACTAAGAGGGACTGCACACTTTGCTCGATCTAATAGAGAGACGAGTCAGTGGGGGAGGATGATTTAGCCACACATAGCATATGCCAACTTCACATAGATACAACAAAGATAGTGGGATTGGAGATCAAATGTTGTGGATGCTAGGATGACAAAGGAGTATGAGCGATGGTTTGCACGATGACAGCCTGTGCCATTGACAGATCCTGATATTCTAGTACCTAGGAGATAGGAGGACCTCCCACTGGCTGGAGAGGAGGAGAGAGATGATGAGGATGGATATGAGGACAGGGAAGATGATGAGGATGAGGAGGATGATAAGGAGAGAGGGGATGAGGAGGAGGAGGATGAGAGGGATGATGAGGAAGATGAGGAGGAAGAGGAGGAGGACAAGAGGGATGAACCAGATCTATCCAATCGCGAGGCATTGCAGGATATACCCATAGGGTAGGAGACAATGAGCATAGAGGAGATGCAGACATGTAGGGCCACCATAGCGAGTTAGCATGATTACATTGCCACATTAAAGAGATAGAATGCTACCTTGAGGACAGTAGGATCAATTCAGAGCAAAGATAGCCAAATTGATAGCAGCTTGAGATACAGTGATAGCCCACGCACAAGTAGGGCAAAGAGTGACCAAGTATATTGGGTTGATTAGGGATGCCAGTGTATGTGAGATGGCATAGATGTTGGTAGAGATTAGAGATGAGATACACCATTGGAGGATACTATATGAGAGTGCAGTTCCACCAGAGTAGAGAGTAGCATCATATCAGTCACAGTCAAGGATAGAGCGTAGGCCATGCCCTCGAAGGTCAGTGAGCAGCATGGGGGTGAGTGGACCTATGAGACCACCACAACTAGGACCAGGGGAAGGAGGGACATCATCCTTGAGACATGGCAGGGATGAGGAGGAAAAAGGGAGCACCTAGTGATAGAGGCATGTGCTCCTTATGACAGAGACATATGTAGTGTGACATTATGTATTCAGCCCATGGGCCATACTTAGGACAAACAGTCCAATTTTGTATTCCAATATTCTTTTGATATATGATATGATATGCAGCTATATGATGGGATGCAATGTGTTATGGCTCATGTTTACATTCCATGTATGGATGTCTTATGCACTGTTTATTGACCATTGTGGAACATGTATGAATATATTTTTATGTGTTTTTTATGCATTTACAATATGAAATGGATAAAATGTTTTTGTATGGACTTGATATAATGCAAAGGTACTAATCAATGAATGCAGGATGCAACTTATGTTTTTGGAGATCGGAGAACTAGACTGAACTGACTGCCCAAACTGATGGAAGAAATTAGACTAAGGATAGTTAGAGATGAAGTAAAACTTGCTTTCACCAATGCATAGAAGTAGGTGAGAACCTTTATTTAATGTAGCAAAGTTGATGCAGAGCATCATGGCATTGAAGGCCATAGCTGGAACGCAACCCTTTTTACAAAAGATAGACACATCGCACACAAGGAATGAGTGAATCATCCTAGGGTGCATACATCAAGGGTCAAGGTATGTGCGGTGTTTACAAAGTGAACGTACTTATCATAGACACCCAATGATATAGTTGCCCCAGTTTGTGACAAACATTCCACAAATAGAAAACATAAGAAAAAAGAGGAAAGGGACCATGAACCATCCCGGTCACTCTAAATCATTTAGTGACATCATCAAGCAACATAAGAACATGATCAAAGCCAAAGATAATTCAATAAAAAGATAAGATGTACAAATTCAACCAAGTCAAACAAACATTTTGATCGTCATTGTCAAAAGTGAAAAACAAGAATGATCATGCTGTTTGGTTTTAGGGAATGCGGTAGCCCGTCTAAGATAGGACACAGTCTGGTTTCAAGTATACCACACCCTGTATAAGACTCATGATAATGTTGACAAGGACCAATGGTAATGTTGATGCTATTTTGATTGATATGACAACTGTGATCAGGTTGAATTCTTGTGTGGTCAAACAGTTCATCTATTAATGTGTGATTTCATTAAAGCACAGTGTTTGATTGAGTGTCGTTGGATGTATGCTCAACAATCTGTCTATGCACAAAGGGGATATCTATGGACAAAATGCAAAATGCTTGTTTTTGGATTTGAATGTTTTGAAAAAAAAATTGTTTTGTTTTTTCAAGTTTTTGCAATTTTTTTTGTTCATTTTTTCAGGACTTTATATGACTTTTGAGGGATTCTTTTAGGACATTATATGATTTTTTGGGATTTTTTTAGGACATTATTTGATTTTTTTGGATTATTTCAGGACATTATTTGATTTTTAGAGATTTATTCAGGACAGTATTTGATTTTTTGGATTTTTTAAACTCCAGTCCACACACAGGAATAACTCCAGTAATTGATCATGAAAAAGGTGAGCACCCAATGAAAATTGGACAGACATATATAGTGACCAGGACCAAAACATATGTACAAGGATTGGAAACCTGAGTATGCAAGACAATGATGTTGACCAATCACAGGCTTGTAACAGAACATTGGGTCAATGTAAGGATAATCGTGATAAACCTGCGGGGGGAAAATATAGCTAGGAGTCAGGATAGATAACGGAGCAATAGTCTTTTACACATGGTGCCTGTTTGCCAGGTTTTCACCATGGTACTTACCCAAAGTGCCTGTTTGCCAGGTTTTCACTAGAGGGCGAATTATTTTTCTTTACTTTTGTTCTTTTCAATTTTTTCACTTTTTATTTGATTTTTTTTGTATTTTTTTCTTTTTTTTTATTTTTGCAGGATCATATTTGAAGAAATATTGACAAAAAATTATGTCCAGTACTTTTGAAGGTGCATGCTATTTACAGGATTTGAAAAAGGTTCACCTTCTAGGGTTGCAAGCTGATATGCCCTCGAGCCATAGGCTGCAGTAACTATGAAAGGCCCAACCCAATTAGGCTCAAACTTTCCTTTGATGATATCAGTAGATTGTGCATTCTTCAGGTTCACCTTTAAGACCAAATCTCCCACTTCAAAGTGTCACCCTTTGACCTTCTTATTATAAGAGTGACGGAGATGGTTTTGATATGCCTGCAAATGTGTCAGGTTTGTCTGATGTTTCTCATCTAACATCTCAAGTTGATGCAACCGAGAGACTCTGTGCATTTCATCACCAATCAAATGTTGCAAGGAAACACACAAAGAGGGAATTTCCACTTCCAAGGGTAAAATGGCTTCTACACCATACACCAAGGAATAAGGTGTTGCACCAGTAGGTGTGCAGATAGAAGTGAGATAAGCCTATAGTGTTGGATTCAACTGTACATGCTAATCTCGACCAGTGTCATTAACAACCTTTTTCAGGATCTTAATGATGGTTTTATTTGATGCTTTGACCTGACCATTACCTTGTGGATAGTAGGGACAGGAGAAACAATGTTGGATGTGAAACTTTTCACAGAGTTCCTTGACATCTTTATTCTTGAATGGATGGCCATTATCTGTGACTATTGCAAGAGGAACCCCATATCTACAGATGATATAATTCAGTAGAAATTTTGAAATTTGCACACCAGTGATATAGGTCATAGGGATAGCCTTGATCCATTTTGTAAAATACTTAGTGGCTATGATGATAAACTTGTGTCCATTTGCAGATGTCAGGTGAATCTTGCCAATAAGATCCAATCCCCATTGACAAAAGGGCCACGGAGATATGAAAGAGTGAAGTTCTTGGGCTGGCGCATGAATGTAATTTCTGTGGATTTGGCATTCGTAGCATTTCTTGACAAAATCATGAACATCCTTTTCCATAGCGGGCCAATAGTACCTAGGACAAATCAACTTTTTAGCTAGACTCAGACCATTGAAATGGCCCCCACATATACCATCATGAACCTCGTGTAAAGCTATTTGTGCCTCGTCAGAATCCAAACACCTGAGGAAGGTGTAGTCAAAGGAATGATGGTAAAGGGTGTCTACAATGATGATATATTTGGCTGTCTGGCGGATGAAGGCTCGGTGTTGGTTAGAGGAAAGGTTAGGTGGTAAGGTTTGGGATTTCAAATATTGATAGATGTCATTATAGCATGGGGAATTAGGACCAACAAGAACACACATCACATCTGTTGTCATAATTTCAAAAGAAGGGATAAGCAACTGTTTGACCAAAAATTCACATCTGTCCATATTGTGGGGCATATTTAACATGGAAGCAATAGTTGCCATAGCATCTGCTGACTTGTTTTGAATTCTTGGAACTTGACTGAAATGGATAGCTGTAAATTTTGTCTTGAAGAAATCCACCATATACTTGTAGGGAATAAGCTTTTCATCTTTCATTTCATAGTCATCATTCACTTGACGGATGACTAACTGGGAATCTCCATAGACTTGCAAATTTGTGATGTTCCAATGGATCACTACTCGGAGTCCTATGCCCAGAGCTTCGTATTCTGCAATACTATTGGTGCAATGGAAAGTTATTCTATAGGATTTGGGAATAGCATCACCTTGAGGGGTGACAAACAATATACCTACTCCAGACCTGAATTTGGTATGGGATCCATCAAAATATAACTTCCATTCATCAGAAGATGTGAGAACAAAGATTGATTCATCTGGAAAATTTGTCAACATTGGGTGATCATCATGAATAGGTGCCTCTGCAAGTTGATCTGCTATGATTTGTCCTTTTATTTCCTTTCTCTCAATGTACTCAATATCAAACTCACTCAAGATCATAACCCACTTTGCTAGGTGACCTATCAAAGCTGCCCTGCTAAGTAAGTATTTCAAGGGATCAATTTTTGCAACTAACAATGTCTGATGATTTAACATATAGTGTCGAAGCTTCTATGTTGCAAATACCACTGCTAAACATGCCTATTCAATCATTGAATAATTCAGTTCATAGTCCACTAGTGTCCGACTAATATAATAAATAGCCCGTTCTTTGCCTTTCTCATCCTATTGGGCTAAGAGAACTCCCAGTGCCATTTTAGTTGCAGAAATATACAATATGAATGGCTTCCCTTCTGTAGGAGGCATTAGAGTAGGTGGTGACAATAGATAATCCTTGAGAGTTTGAAATGCTGATTGACATTGCTCAGTCCATTTAAAAGTGACACCTGTATGCAATAAATGCTGGAAGGGATGACATTTGTTTGGCAATTGAGCTATAAACCAGTGGATTGACTGTAACTTCCCTTGCAAACTTCTTAGTTGACGAAGATTGGAAGGAGGAGGCATATCTATTATTGCTTTAACTTTTTTGGGGTCTACTTCGATGCCTTTGTGAGAAATAATGTACCCTAATAATTTGCTAGCTGTGACACCAAAGACACATTTCTTTGGGTTGAGTTTGACTTTGTAGGTTTCCATTCGATCAAAGATTGGGCCAAGGATGGCTAGATGACTATCTCTTGTGACAGATTTGCATAATAGGTCATCAACATTGTCTTCCATCAAAGTATGCATAAAATCATGGAAAATTATCATCATAGCTCTTTGATATGTTGCACCAGCATTTTTAAGACCAAAAGGCATCACATTCCAGTAATAGGTACCCCAAGCACATGTGAATGCAGTTTTATGTTGATCTTCAGGAGCAATATGAATTTGATTATATCTAGAAAAGCCATCCATCAATGATAGCATCTCATATCCGGCAGTCATGTCAACTATGATGTCTATATTTGGCAGTGGAAAATCATCTTTAGGGCATGCTTTATTAAGATCCCTAAAATCCGTACAGATTCTGATGCCCCTAGTTACTTTGCTAACTGGTACCAAATTTGAAATCCAGTCTACATAATCAATGTGTCTGATAAAGCCCACATCTAATAATTTTTTTAGTTCTATCTTGACCAAGAGAGCCACCTGGGGATGCATCTTTCTGAGTTTTTGTTTGACAGGCTTGGCATCTGATTTTAATGGCAAGTGATGAAGGACTAATTCTAGATCAAGGTCAGGCATATCTGCATAGGACCATGCAAAACTGATCTTTGTCTTGAGAAAGAAATTGACAAAATCTATTCTTTCTTGTTTTGATAGAGAAGCAACAAAATGAATGACCTTAGGGTTGTCAGGTGTACCCAAATTTATCTCTTCAGTCATTTCCACAAGCAATGCTGATTTATCCTGACTTGACGAGGGTATGTCCAATCTTCCACCTTTGGGTGCCTTAGAGAGGTTTTCACCCACAGGTACGTCTTTTATTTTTACTTTTTCATGATCAGAGAGTGCCTTACGGTTTTCACTCAAAGACCTATTCTTTTGATTTTTTACTTTTTCTTTTTCATTTTTATGACTAGAAGATGGAGTTGACTCCCCAAAATATGTTGTAGAATCTAAATCAATAGCAAACCCTACCTTATGATCACCTTGTGGTATGCCTTCCCGTAGTCCAAGGAATTCTGCAATTGCTTCATCATTTTGAAAACAATCCAATTTAAGTGGTTCTTGTTGGTCCTATTGGATAAGTTGTGGATAGACAACGGGCATGTCATCATCGATTTTAAGGAGAGAGAGGGCTGAGATGGTAAAGATGTAAACGTCCATGGTATCACTTTCTGAACTACTCATATCTGATTCGGAGCTTGGGTCCTAGAATGACTCTATCCAAGCATTAGGACATGTTTTGGGAGGGGGAGTTATTTCATGTTTGTCTTCCATGGGCAAATCATCAGGGTCAAGGAAAATATCTTCAAGGGCATAGGAGCTAGAAGAAAAGGAACTCCATTCCCATTCATTGGAATCAGTTTTAGGTTGGATATCCTCAAGTGTTGTTTCATCATCAGAGTCATGCCCTTTTCCACACGTGGTCACTTTGGTAGATGAGGTTCCAATTCGCAATGGTACAAAACCTAATCCTAAAGTTGGATGTCGCATCTTGGGTATAATAGGTTCTAGTCTTCCTTTCTTGTCAAGGCCCAAACCACTACAGCCATCATATCCCTTTTTTTGTAGCATAGTAAACCCTTTGCCATACCGCTCCACCAACAACCTGACAGGTGGTGTCTCAATTAGATCCTTATAAAGCCAATCTATGACATCATCATCCAAAGTTTCTTTGTCAAGTTCACCCCATCTTGTAAATGTAGTGGGGGGCTGATATTGAATTACTATCTTAGGTTCCTTTTGCAACAAATGTGGTTTGCCATGTGATTTTGGAGATATTGGTAAATTCCCAATGAGGAATGTTTGAGCCATTGAATACTCTCTGCATCCTTGGTCCTGTATCTTCAATTTTCCTTTGACAGCATCTAACAATTCATTAGGATCCACATAATTATGTGAGTGGGCCTCCCTATTGACTGGGACTTGTTGCTTCAGGGAATCCTTTAGATTAGCACAAAATTGAAATGGATTACAATCTCCTAGAATTGTTATCTTAGTCCCATTGTAAGGATATTTTAAACACTGATGATAAGTAGATGGAACTGCTTTCATTGCGTGGATCCACGGACGGCCAAGAATCATATTGTAAGGGAGATCAAGGTCTAGGACCTACAAGAAATTTTTTTTTGTCACTGGACCAACTCGGATAGGCAATGCAATTATCCCTTTAGATGGGTGCTTAGCATCATCATATGCTTTGATTGTAATTCTTTTGGAAGAATCAATGTCATTTTCTGTATAAACAAGACCAATCACTACCCTTAAAGTACAGATGTTAAGACCTACTCCGCCATCTATCAAGAATTGTCAGATTTTGCAATTATGGACAAAGACTTTGAGATGTAAAGGATCATTATGAGGGAGCTTATTAGGAGAAATATGGTTATCAGAAAAGGCAACGTGTTGGGAAATAGCTAAATGTCCAATTCGGGCTTGAAACTAGTCAACATCAATGTTTGTCAGGATAGTGGACTCAATTAAAGCTTTATCTAGGATTGTGTGATGCATAGGGGACATTTTCAACAACTCAAGAATTGATATTTGTGTAGGTGTCTTCCCCAGATGATTTAGGAGATTATACTAACTCATAGGAGTTGATTTGGGAGGAATTGCAGGAGCTCCTTTTAGGACTATTTTGGATCGACGAGTAGTGATTGCACAAGGAGGATCTTGTCCCTTTAATCTTATGGTGAAAACATACTCATTTGACACTCGAAAACAATTGATGACATTGTTATAACCATTATTTGCATAATTAAGATTCGATGTTTGGGTAGAGTTCAAAGAAGATGCTTTACCCTTGTCATGATCAAGTAAAGGAGTTTTGAAAATTGTATGATCAGTGTTAGAGGTCGCGTTGGGCGGGTCTACCTCAATTACTCCTTGATCTAACAAGTCTTGAATCATATGTTTCAATTGAAAACATGATGTGGTTTTATGTCCTTTTGACCGATGGTATTCACAATATACATTATCATTCCACCAATGCGGTTTTACCAATGGTTCTGCCTTGATATCTGGTAACTTGATAAACTTTTCTTGTATTAATTGTTTCATTACTGACTCAATAGGCTCTCCCAATGGTGTAAACTATCGAGGAGGCCCATCCCTTGATCAGAAAGGTTTTCATGGCTGGTTTTGTTGCTAACCTTGTTGTTGATTATATTGTTGAGTATGTTGTTGGTATTGCGGCTATTGAGTAACATTGCTTGCTAGTGTTTGATTTTGTTCCATAGCCGACATATTAGGAGCACTCAATTTCTTTATTGTGAACATGGATTGATTTTCTTTCACTGCTCTTGTGTCAACAACTCCATCATTAGTGACATTCTTGTTTTTGTACCAAAATCTATTTCTGTCCCCTGAATTGTTTGTGTTGTCATTGTCTTTGTTGAGCATAATGATTCCCTTAGCTACAAGAGTAGTTTCAATGTTCATCCCTTTCTTAATGAGTTTTTCAATGGTACTAGGACTTTTCAATTTGAGTTCATACATCATTTTTGGGACCAAATTTTGAATAAATAAGTTCACTTGTTGTTCTTCAGGTATATCTAGGGAAGAATGACTATACAAGCTTCGCCATTGTTGCAAGAAAGTCACTAATGGTTCACCTTGCTTTTACTTGGTGTTGCATAAATCTGACATGGTCACTTCACTATCAATGTTGAATGTGAAGTGGGATATAAACTTTTGAGCCAATTCCGACCAAGTCTTTATATTCCCTGGCAAATGCGAATACCAATCCATGGCTTGTCCTATGAGACTTCGTGCAAATAAGCGCATTAAATATGTTTCCTCATAACTCACTTCAGTACATGTTGCGAAAAATGCTTGAATATAGTCTTTTGGATTGCCATTCCCTTTATATTTCTCAAAATTAGGTGCCTCAAAATTCTTAGGGAAGGTAGGCATGTACAAGCTCTTGTCAAATGGATTGGGACATAAATCTTGATCTATGTACAATTTCTTTGTACCTTTGGTTTCCAATGCGTCGACTTGTCGTTGCAAATTCTCAAGCTGTTGTGCAAATGTGTCAGGTATCAAAGATTTTGGAAGTTCATCATTCACTCTTGGGTGTACTCTTTGTTGATACATCCCACTCTCCATTGGCTGTTGATGCTTAGAAATTGCTATCTTTGGTGTCCCTGGCATATAAAGTTCTTGATACAGCTCTTGTTGCTGTGGTTGTGTCGTGCCTTGACATTGACCCTGTTGTTGTGCTTCTTGTGGTGGAATCATGATTGGTAGCCTTGGTTGATATTGCAATTGAGGGTGTTGTTGATATTGCACGGACATCAATTGTGGTTGTGAAGTATGATAATTTGTGTGTCTTGGCACATATTGAGGCACATGTTGTTGTTGATGCTGATGAATCGAAATTTGCTGACTTTGTGCCAATTGTTGTTGTCTTGATGTAAATCCCATCATTTGCAAAAAACTTTGTTTTGGAGGTTTTTGTTGTTTCTCCTTGAGATGGGGTATGGCACTTGCATTGACTTGTTGTGTTGTTTGTCCAATCCATTATGGTGGTTGCAAGTTCGAATTAACTTGTAATGGTGCAGAAGACACTGCAACGTGTTGTTGAATGTGATATTGTTGTTGTTGTGCATTGCTTGTTTGCACATTCGATTGTGCCTTTTGTGTATTACTCAATTGTTGTAACACTTGTTGTTGGTGCAAACCACTATTTGTGGCTCTTTGTGTTGCCATTATCGAAGGATCTGTCACAATATTTTGCATAACAGGTACTTGAGTATTTGGCAAATATATTGAACTTAATGGGACATAGGAACTTTGCTGCATTGTGGAATTGTTTTGGACATTGGTAAGATCAAGTATTCTAGTCGTAAATATTTCTTGCATCTTAGATTTTGATCCACTTGTAATTATTTGAGGAATCATTTCTTGTTGAGGGACAGCTATCAATATTTGTGTGGCCCTCATTTGATCTTGTGTTAAAGGTGTTGTATTATATAACGGATTGTTTATTGTTTCAAATGATGACTTTTGAGGAATAGTCACTGTCAACATTTTTGAAGCACGTTTACTCATCAAGGTGTGTTGAGTTTCTTGTTGCACATTTTCTTCATTTGGATGTGGAGAGAAACTTAACAGTTTGCTGCCTTGTTGTTTTTGCACATTAATTTGCTCACTTGAGGAGGTCACATTACTCATCATGTCAAGATATTTTTGTGGGAACATCTTAAAGACCTTGTTCAAGAATTTATCCATCTTTTTTGTCAACTTCAGATCTTTAAGGAACATATCAACATCATCGGAAGCATTAGAATCTGATGAAGAATCTGGTAAAACATTTGGATTTATTTCTTGTTGAATGCCTTGATCTAAACCAAATCCTTGTGAAAGATATTGTTCCTCATGTAATGTTTGAATTTCATGTTGCAGGTTTGGTTGATTCTAGTCAAAAGGTGCATTTTCTCTTGGTGTTGGTGGAACACTCCCATATCCCAGTTTCATGGGTACAAACAATGGCTCATAAATGGAGGTGGTCCAAGTTGAACCATTCCATATGGTGGTAATGATGTGTTTGACAAACCTTCAATTTGTAATGTTTGAGTGGGTTGAAACTGTGAGTTTGATACGTTGTCCATGGGTTGATATGTTGGTTCACCCATCTTCTTAGACTTTGACCTTGTTTCAATAGGCATGTCACTATGCAAATGCAATATTTTTGGGGATTTTTTGATTTTAAAAGGATGATGTATGATATGCAACTAAATGCAACCTAAATAAATGAAAATGCAATCTATGGAAAGAATGCAACCTATGCTTTTGTTGTTTTTCAAGATTTGGACAAACTTTTGGAATGCAAACCTAAAGACTCAACCTTGGGAAGTTGAAATGAAGCCAAGACCTTGAAGGACAAAGGACCAAATGGAAATAGGACAAATTGACAATGTCTCACCTATATGTTGGGATACTAATCTAGGTTTGATGAAAATGATATTAATGAAAAGACAAATTTTAGACAAGGTCAAGACTCCCTAACAACAACTTAGGGTACTATCCAAAGTGTTTGATTTTTTAAGTTTGACAAACCCAATTTTTGAGACTAAATGCAAGAAGGAAATGATTATGACAATGACTTAGGATATGACAATGAAATGCAAACTTAATGAAATGATCTTGGACCTAAGTGAAAAATGAGGACGCTTGCAATGAAAAGGACTAAAATGAAAGGAGATGACAATATGCCCTAGGACCTAAGTTGGACTATGCAAAACCTAGCCTAAAGTGACATGAATGTTGATACAAAGTTTTTCAATGTGTTTGAAAGCCATGTTTTGAAAATGTTTTGAACTTTGTTGGATGAATGTTCTCTTTTTATAAAACCTTGTTTGACAAATGATGTTTTGTGACAATTGTATAATTCAACTTTTGACAATCACAAAAGACAAGATGTTTGGACTTAGACCCAAGACAATCATGCTCATTCACAACAAATCATTTAGCTGGCAAGGAAATATCTATTGAATCCTCTAACCATAAAATACAACACTTAGCCAAATAGCTAGATGCTTGGTAGCACTGGCTCCCCCTTACAGTGCACTCACTTCTTGGGCATACCAAGCTTCGAGTTCAAGGGGCATCACTTCCCAAGAACTTTCTATCTCTAACTAAGGAGTACATGAGAGGTGTCTTTGGCATGCACATATCACAACACCTGAGCCAACAGATAGAAGGATTTTGGCCTCTAAAAACAAGAGATTATAGTAAGGGCATCCATTCGAGTGGGTATTGATCCGGCCAATAAATCGTCGCAATACCATTCCAGCACCCATTGTCTACAACTTTCGTTGCATCCATAGTTATTTAGAGTGGTTCGGAAGAGCTTGGTTTTAGCCCATCACCACTTTGGGTCATTCCCTCTCACCAATGCCTGTGTGAAGTGCCAGGCAAATGGGGAGGCAGGTCCAATTCTAAGGGTTAAAACATGCAATCAAACTACAAGCAAACAAAGCATGCGTGGTGTTCATTAACCTTTAAGAAATTAAATGTGCAACTACTTTAAAAATCACATGCAAGATGTTTTTAATAAAAGTCTTTGACCGCATCCTGCATAAGATTTGTTAGTAGTTTCATTTTCAGTCTTCATCACACGTAACGCCAAGGTGCTGCATAGAGAATCAGTACCAAAGAAAAACCAGAATATAAAAATAGAATGAAGACAAAATAATTTGCAAGTAAAAACACTGGTTTCACCTCTGTTTCTGGCCTTACACAAGCACAGAATGTCTCAACACAGGTGCAGAATGCCTTGACATAGGCGCAGAATGCCTTGACATAGGTGTAGATCTCTTTGACACAGGTGCTGATCTCCTTAACATAGGCACAAATCCCTCCTACACAAGCGCAAAAGTGTCCAGAAAGCCCTGAGTTGCCCTATTTCTTGGGATTTCACCTGCAAATCAGCTCAAAAGCACTCAAAAACATGGTTAAGGGGTTAGTTCATGTCGGGTTCACCAGAAAATGTAGATAGGAATTTGGAAATCATCAAAGCAAATAGATATTAAACTAGCTCAATCACAAAAACTAGATTGCAATGATAAGAAATCCTAAAAAAAATTCAATAGGGATATGAAGACAAGATAATCAAACCAAATGCAAAACATTACAAACATGAATATCTCCTCCATAATTCTCCATTGTCCTTCTTTCTCCTTCAAATTACTTTGTTTGTGGATCTCACATACAAGTGCAAAAGCATAGTATGAAAGCAAGATTGACAAGATGAAATGGCAACGTAAGGATACTAGAAGCGTGATTGATTCTTTCTAATTGAAGAAAAATCATCCAATTTATAGACAAATTGGAGAGATGACAAGATTAGCATGAAGAGATTTGAAAGGAAATTTCAAATCAAGAATGACAAATATGACAAATTATGACAAAATTGACACTTTCTATGCAAGATTGATTGATTGACAAATTATGACAAATTGACATGCAAGATTGATTGATTGACAAATTATGACAAATTAACAAAATTGAAATGCCATTCCCATGAAATTAGGAGAAATATTAGAAAATTTGAAGAAAATAGGAGAAATAGAAAATTAGGAATTAGGAGCAATTAATAAATAATGTTAGAAATGATGAATTGGAAATTAGGAAATTAGAAATTAATGAAATTAGAAAATTAGGTGAATTAATTAATAATTTTTCATTCATTAATTAATTCACAAAAAAAGGGGGAATTAATTAGCCAATTAAATAAATATTTAATTGTGACAAGAAGACCTAGGATAAATAAATAAATTATTTAACCTAGAGGGAAAATGACAATCAAGATTAAATGAATAAATCATAAAATCCTAGAAATAAGAGGACAAGGAATTAGGTCAAGACAACAAGAAATTAATGTCGATTCGATCATGATTTTGATTGACAAAGGACCAATGCTGATAAACAATTGAGATTGGTTGACAAATTGACCAAGATTGATAAAGAGACCAAATTGATAGGCGCCAATTGACAAGGAACAATGACTAATTGATCCAAATTGACACGATTGCAAAGGACAATGATCGATGACAAATCGATCGCAAAATTGATGAGATTGACAAGAGGACAAGGATCAATGACGAATCGATCACAAAATGACAAGATTGACAAGGATGAGGATCAATGATGAATCAATTGCAAGATGACAAGATTGACAAGGACAAGGATCGATGACGAATCAATTGCAAATGACAAGATTGACAAGGACGAGGATCGACCAAAATTATGACTGGAGATTGTTATCGACAAGACCAAATTCGAAAGTGAGAAAAATGAGGAATGTAGAAGAAGGATTCGATGCTCGCAAATGATAAAAACCAAGTGCGTAACATAGAAGAAATGTTAATAAAACGCAAAAACCCTAAAATAAGGTAATGTGCGAATGTTAAAGTATGACTCCACAAGCGTTGACCATTTTTAGACGTCTACAGATGGTTTTTCATTAATGCCAACACCAGCTATTTGGATGCTTTACCGACACCCTTCTAGTCTTGGTAGGTTGAGTGGTTTTTGGTTAACTTGGATCCAACATGATCCAGTAGGCTCTGGTATAGTCTGATGATGGAATTGGCTTGTTCATGATACTCATGCTCATATTTGGTCAGTTGGTTTTTGTCAGAGACTGGTTGATATCATGCTTGCTTAGAAGATTATTTTATGGTTTCGACAAGGGTTTCACCAAAAGATCTTTTGGTGGAGATCTTTGATGAATTGCATAAGTGGCATTGGTGTAACTTTTGATGGAGTTTCAGGATGTTGTTGGTGATCATGTTCAAGACTTGGTAGTTGGAGATCATTTCTGAAGCATGTGGACCTATACTGGGTCCTGGTTGATCTAGGTTATGGACCGACTTTACTATAATGTGTGGATAAGACCTATTGATGTATTTCCGGGATGTCCTATGTGTTGATATTGTTTGTTTGGTCTAAGGCCAACATGGCTTGTAATTATGTAATTGGTTTTATTATTTGGTGGCCGACCTGATTGTTTATGGTCGAGGGTTTTGTATATATAGATTTAAGATCTCATTGTAGATCATCATGGTTATTTTTAGAGGTCATGGTCAAGGAATGTAATGTGCAAATAATGTAATATCATTCAGGTAGAGGAGTTGGTCGATCATTGGAGATAAAATTGGGTTTATGTAAGAGGATTTAGTCCTCCGGTATTGAGCTTAACTAGAACTGTACTCAGGCATAGGAGATGTTATATTTTACAGTTTAACACTTCTCCAGATTGTAGTCTAGATTTATATGTAGTCAGTGAGGCTCCTTTTGTGATGAGTAGTGTGCTCTAGGTTGTTGACCTTCCTGCAAGTGCAAAATCCTTCATTGTAATTCACATACTTACTGCAGAAGTATTATCTGACTATGGGTAGGCTTCCCATCGTGGTTTTTTCCTTTACCGGGTTTTCCAAATACAAATCTTGGTGTTATGTGGATGGTACTTATTTTGTTTTTATTTGTTTATGCTTAATTGGTTTACCTGCTATTCCACTATTAATATTCTGGGTTCCAGTATTAAAGTTTAAATTGCTAATGGTTTTGGTAATCTGTGACAACTGATTCACCCCCACCCCTCTTAGTTGTCTTCTGGTTATTTGAATTGTCTAACAATTGGTATCAGAACTTTTGTCCTCTCTATAGAAAGCTTAACCTCTTGAGGAAGACCCTATGGTGACTAATAGTTCAAGTTCATCCAGTTCTTATGGAGCTATCTTTCGAAGAAATATTCCAAGGCTTGATGGAACAAATTACATAGTATGGAAGATTAGGATGGAGACTTATCTGAGATGTCTTGGCAAGGAAATTTGGGAGATCACACAGAATGGTCTCACACCCTATAATTCTGGATCTAGCAATCCTCCTCCAAAAAACTTGGACAAGGAGCTTGAGAATGATTGTAGAGGAAGAGAAGCCCTCTTGTGTGCACTTTCTGATCAACAAATAATGGGATGAACTGATAAATCATCTAGAAAGGCTATATGGGATAAGTTGGAGACTCTTAATGAAGGTGACCCTACAGTGAAGATTGCTAAACTTGATGGTTACCGGGTGAGATATGAAAATGTGAATATGGAAGAAGATGAAAGGATTACTACATTCATGGAAAGGGTAAATGGGATTGTTATGGGAATTCAATGTTGTGGTGGAATTCTGAGTGAAGATGAAATTATTTCTAAAGTCCTGAGAGCCCTACCACTGGCTTACAAAATGAAGGCTACTATTATTAATGAGTTAAGAACATTGGATAATACATCTTCCAATAGAGATACTTTGGCTGGGAAACTATCTGTTTTTGAGCTTGAAGAATTTGGACCTTCTGGAGCTATAAAGTCTGAACCTTCTTTTCATGCATCTACATCTACAACTGGTAAGAAAGACTGGAAAGCTTTGTATGAAAAGGAATTGGAAGATATGAAGAGAGAATATGATTAGTTTGAGCATCTTGAAGAACTATTTTCTATAAGAATACCGAAAGGACCGGTAGGAAGTAAGTATGAAGGAAAAGCACCTTTTAAATGTTTTGCATGTAATAAGATTGGTCATTTTGCATCTAGATATCCTGAAAGGAATTCAAGATTTGAAGAAAGAGTTACAAGATCATTTAAGCCTAACCCTGGATATCAGAACAAGTATAAATACAAGAAAAATAGAGACAAATCATGCTACATAGTAGACGAGGAAGGAATTACTGATTCAGATGATGAACCAATAGAAGACTCTGCTAGTGGATATGACAAAGGGAAAGAATGGGTGTTACTGGCTATCAAAGAGGATGATCTAGCATTGGAAGAGAATGCACCTAAAGAGAAGGCATTTATTGCTAAAATTGTAGACAAGGATGAATGGGTAATTGATAGTAGTTGTTCACATCATATGTGTGGAGATAAAGGGAATTTTTTGTCTTTGCAAGAATTTGATGGTGGTCTAGTTAGATTTGGAGATGACAAGGCATGTATGATCAAAGGAAAAGGAACTATATAATTGGATGGAAAGAACAATACTGACAATGTTTCTTATGTTGAAGGTTTGAGGCATAAGCTTTTGAGTGTAGGTCAATTGGTAGATAAGGAATTTCAATTACAATTCAAGGATGGAAAATGAAAAATCATTAACAGATCTAGCTTGGAGATAACAACCAATACATAGACAAAAGGTAATATATTTCATTTGAATTCCGGTTGAAGACATGTTTGATTACACAAATTGATGAGAGTTGGCTATGGCATAAAAGGTTGTGTCATGTGAATTTTGATTGCATTGTGAAGATCAATTCAACTAAGGTGGTTAGGGATATACCTAAGATTATGAAGCCCTATAATCCGGTATGTAAAGAATATCAAATGGGTAAACATGTCAGAACCTCTTTTAGGAGTATACAAGATAAATAAATTGATGTTCTTGATCTTATTCATATTGATTTGTGTGGTCCTGCTAGAGTTAAAAGTTTTCAAGGTGATAGATATTGTTGGTAAATGCACACTCCAATGATAAATTGTAGGTGATTGAAGGTATTTTCATTGATGGCAACCTTACAATCCTATGGCACCAACACCAACATCGACAAAGATGTTTACTGACACCCCAACCGACAGGATTTTATTTTGTATTTAATTGTTAAATATTTTTTGTAAAGATGAGAAAGTGAATTGTAAAGGGACTCATATAAGTATGAGATCTTGTAGATCATTTAAGAATGTAATGTATGGAATGTAATAGGAAGATGCAAATATTAAGGTAGATTGTGGAATAAGGTTTATGGAATTTGTATGAGCTTAAACTGGTACTGAACCTGGCATAGAAGATGTTGAACCGAAGTAGTACATGATATTGGATTTACATAATCCATTTTTGTAAGTCAGTGAGACTTCCCTTTTGTATTTAAGCAGTGAGTTTTAGGCAATTGGCCTTCCTACATGTGCATGCCCCTATTCTAAGTAATATTCACTTATTGGCTAGTGAGTGAATATTGTGGGTCACGAATCCCACCGAGGTTTTTCCTACATTGGGTTTCCTCATTAAAAATATTGTGTTATGGTGTGCTTTCTATGTTGTGGTTATTGATATTATTTACTGCATTATTTCTGGTTTACCGGTACACTATTTTGGCATGCAATCCATTTAATAAGTTAATAAAATCTATACACCAATTAGATACTGATTCACTCCCCCCTCTCAATATCTTTGGGAATCCTAACAATTGGTATCAGAGTCTGGTCCTCTATTTTCAAAAGCCTAACAGCTTGAGGAATATTTTGACACCGGTACAGATGGAAAACTCAAGAAAGCAATTGGAAATAGCTCTTTCAGATGATGAATACTAAGTGGGGGGGTGAATTAGTATGCCAGAAATCTTTGCACTTAAACACTTTGCAACACTAGCAGTAAACCGGTAAAATAGTTTAACAGACAAACTAGTTAACAAACATGCAAACCAAATAGCTAATAATGCATTCACCCATAGTAGCACAAACACCATAACCCAAGATATTTTGACGTGGAAACCCAAATGGGAAAAACCATGGTGAGATGGAACTCACAAGTAACTATCTACAGAATAGGAACCAGACTGGTTAAGGTCAGACCGGTTAAGGTTTTACAATGTTCTTTACCAGATCAAATCCTATTAGGAATCTCAATCTCTGTTAGGAGATAAGTCTAATTAAAGACTACCTTTCTAGAGGATTTTAGATTCACAGATGTGAGCTGCCTTGTTATAGGATTTACAAGAGGCTTTTGGGCCTACCCAGTTAAGGGCTACAAACTTGTCAAAGATGTGAGTAATCAACAAGTGTTTGATCTAGCTAATAGCACAGACTGCTTGGTTAGATCCTTGATAGCTCATTCTTAATGCACTATCACATTAATTCAGTCTTCTACACATTCATAATCTCTCCAAATACTCAACCACCTAAAACCCTAGCCGCAATATCAACTATCGCAACAACAATAACAACAACAGCAACAACCTAAAACCCTAGGCCTGATGTCCTTATAAAGGAAACTGATTTCATGTCTGTCCAATAGGATTGCATTACAATTTCCTAGGTTCAATGAACTTGGACATACTAGGTAATACATCACAAAAAGCATCGCTACAGTGTTGGCACCGTCAAACAATCGGTGGGTGGTAACTCATCACAAAGTATTACCAGTTCATACAAAATGGCGGTTGTCAGTTTGACAAAAATGAAGACTGGTAGAAATGTGTTATGCCACTTTAATCCCTCATACCGCTTGAGGTAAACATGTTGCTTTAGACTGGGAAACACATTCTACAAAACATCAATAGTCTAAAGACTATAATACAACATATCGGTTGGAACAAATGCTAGTTGTGTTCTAACTTATACATACAAAGGGGATCTCAATGCAAGTGTGTGTCCATCAATGACAATCACAACATAAACATCAAAAATGCCAACAATCTCCCCCTTTGGCATTGATGGCAACACTTAGGAAAACAAAATTTTGACATCTAAGTGTTTTACAAGAAAATCATGCCATTAGCAAAATTTCTCCCCCTAAACATATACACTATCCCTTTAACAATACAATGTATAACAATTTTGCGTATAGAGCATAAACATTGAGATATACAAAGCATATAATCAAAATTTGATTACCGAATACTTCTCCCAATAGAATTCTTCTCCCCCTTTGCCAATAATGACAAAGTACAACTGAATAACCCTATTTTCATTTGATATTAAAACTAATAAAAGTTTATGACAACAGGGAATGATACTTGTCAAAAATAGATTTAAAGTCCTGCAAGAATTGTTTCATCAATAAAGACCAGGACTCAAGTAGGGAGGTGGCTACTTCTTGCTCTATCTACATCTGGGAGACTTGTTCTTCCATGGCATCAATTGTACTCATCTCCTGTGTAACAGTTAAGGAAGCCAGGTTCAGATAGCACTTCTGAAGAATTTGCAATCGTGGGAGTAGAACCAGTTGTAGCTCCTACAAATCTCTAGATTGAGTGTTGATCTCTTGCTCCATTTTTGCTGACTGGATGTGAAACCGGTGAATGGTTTGCCCATAAGTTGTGAAGGAACCATAAGGTGGCTTGAATGTGCTCAAGTAGGACTGCAAGTCCTATTCAAGTTTTTTCTTCTAAGCTAGCACATCATCATAGAACAGATGGGGTTGGCAGATTTTGCTGAGTAGCAGATTCCCGTCATCTAGAGCATCCCTTATATCCTTTTGTTCTTTCTTCAGTTCAGTCCGGAGCTCATTCAACTTTTTCACCAAAGCTATATTAAAATCTTTTTGATGCTCCTTCTTGACATTAGCCTATGCTGCCTCTTCAAGGCTCTGCACCTGATCATCTACTACTATGCATAGGAGCTTAAGTCTAGCTAGTGATGAATCAGTGTTTGGAAGATTTGTACTGGGTATCAAACTAGTAAGCATATCCACGGCTGCTTGGATTACATCCTACTCCTTCCATCGAATGATTTCAAGGTGCTCTTGAGCTACCTTGATGCTCTGCATCAGCTTTGTTTCACTTGTAGACTGGAGATCTATAGGACTGGTGAGGTTAGCCAGTTTGTCTTGACTCCCGGTTGCCTTTAGAGTCTCCATCTAGGTGCTCTTCGCCACTTCTCCTACCTTGTCCTCTTTCGCTTTCTTCTTCTTTGCTTATCTCCTCTTCTTTGCTTCCTTGTCCTCCTCAGCCTTTTTCTTTTTTGCTTCCTTCTTCTTCTCCTATTCCTTATCTTCTTCTTCCTTCTTTTTCCTCTCTGCTTCCTTCTTCTTCTCCTATTCCTTATCTTCCTCTTCTTTCTTTTTCTTTTTCTCCTCTTTATCTTTCTTCTTTTTCCCTTCTTCATCTCTCTTCTTTTTTTCCTCTTCATCTTTTGTCTTTTTCTCTTCTTCATCCTTTTTCTTCTTCTCCTCTTCATTTTTCTTCTTTTTCTCTTCTTCATCCTTTTTCCTCTGCTCTGCCTCTTCCTTTACCACTTCCTATCTCTCCTCGGCTTACTTATCAGCCTATTTAGCCTGTTGCTTCTATCCTGTTGCCTCAGATGGTGTTTCCTAAGTATCATCCTCAACATCTAGAGCATCGACATCAATGGTGTCGATCGGTTCAACAACTGAATTTCCTTCATCATCAAATACTTCATCCGGTTTGGATATAGCTAGTTCTTCTTCAGCTTGCTGATTGGCCAGATGCGCTTTGTGAGTCTAGACAATAGTTCTCATATACAGATGAGTGTCTTTTTTGACATCAGCAACTCTACCTTCTAATAGCCAGAGTCTTATTTTTCTAGTGAAGAAGAGTCCTTTATTTTTGTCAATAACATCAAACAATTCAGAATTTGACAGGTTGGGAAAGTACTGTGCAAAAAATTTCTCCCTAATTTCCTGTTCTTTCTCTATGGCAATGTGCCATCTATTGTCTAATGACATATATAAATAATCTGGTGTCTGAGATTTGATCTCTGAGGACGACCGGTCATTAATACATAAATATTGAATTATTTCCTTTTCAACCGCTTCCTTTTCATCCTCATTGAAGTCATCAAAACACTCAAGTAAGTCATTTAGCACTTTTCTCCTAATATTCTTTATTGTTCTTTGACAATGTGTCAAAGGTTTATAGGAAGAGATATCTATATTTACTGGTGTAGATGATGTCGGTTCATTCTCTATCTTCCTCTTTGCTTGATGTGTTTTCTTTGGCTTTTCCTCAGACAAAGTTTCTTTTGAGTCTGGAGAGGTGTTCCTTGTCTTCCTCTTTCTCTAGAACACTTTACCTAGTGCAGCTTCCAGTTTCTTCTTAGCTGGTGACCGCTTGGTCACTTTTGGAGTTGCAATAGTAACCAGTGCTGATGTTGCAGGCACTGCCTTTGCCTTCTTCACTGCCAGTTCCTTTTCTTTCATTGCTGGTGGTTCCTCAACTAGTTCTATCCTCTCTAGGTAGGTATCAATTCTCTTCATCTTAGGATCAAGCGGTGAGGCCATAAGGGTAGAGGCAAACCCTTCCAGCATATCGTACATCACCTCATAGCCCATTGGTTCCACTTCCTCCTGTCTAGGCTCAACAACCTCCATTATGCATTTGTCTACTTGGATGGTGAAACAGATATCATCTTCATATTTCTTGATGATGTCACCTGATATCCTCACTCTTTGACTCATTTTCCTTTTGAACTCATCAAAATACTTGTTCAGAACATCAGGGTAGCCAGTTCCAATTGCTTCAATGCTTTCCTTGATTTGCTTGGTCACCAGTTGATCACCAGACCATTGGACATCTCCTACTCCTAAAAAGTAGCCTTGGAAATAGAAGAACAACCCAACCAGTAGTTGTCCAAAAATTGAACCTAAGTGCATTATCCTGTTTGATTGCCTTTAGATTCAACAGGAGTTGTCTCTACATACCAGTGCACAGATCAAATGATGCATCCTCCTTTATCATCTGGTAAGCGGCATTTACCGCTGCAGCAGATATAGAGTTAATTCTGCTGGCTGAGAATGTCTGGTATCCAATCACCATACATGCATACTTAACTAGATCATCCTTGATAGAATTTACTATCATGCCAGGTGAGTCACTCACTAAACTGGTGAGCTTGGACATTTTAGTTTTGCTTACTATTCTTAGGGCTGGCACTTCCCCTATGTTGTAGAATCTGGTGATTGCATGAATTGCCTGCGATGTGATGTCATGTGTTCTCTCTAGGTACATCTTATCACCATGGACTCTACTCAGAATGATCCTTATATGATCCTCTATGAAATCTTTCAGGAAATAAACAACATTGTGGAGCTTTTTCTTCTCCAGAATATTAAACTCCAGTTTGATCTTCTTATCTTTACCACAAAATAAACCTAACTGGGTGTGGATAGCTAGAGACCCTAGGTCTTCTATTTTGCAATCTATGTAGTCAGAAATTCCCTCTTCTACTATCACACCAGCCGGAACTTGTGATAGGGCATTATACTTGGACTTCTGTTGAATAAAATTTGCAGACTCGATAGATGCACTAGAACTAGTATGAGATGCGGAAGCCATGATAGAAATCTTAAGAACTCGAGAAATACCTTTTGAAACACGTGAAATTAGGGCTTGTTGATTCTCCTTCACTTCACACTCTGTTGGTTGCTAAATCACCACTTTGTGTTCTCCACTTGACTGTTTCCAGTTTGAATTTGAATCTCCTTCGCGGTTTCTCAATTTCTCAAAATCTCTGCTCAAATTGCCTTTTCGTCGCTCTTCTCTTTGAAAAACTTTTCGTCGCTCAAAAACTAATAGTGAGAAATGATTTAAAAAATTCTTTTAAACATTCCTCACCTACCATCATTAATGCTCCTCAATTAGGGTGTAAACCCTAATTTTGCCTTTTTACTATTTTCGGTCTTCTGCCAAATGATAGGTATAACATACCAGTTAAGGTCTTTTACTGGTGTAAACCGGGGGTTCGAAACATTTTGTCATTTGCTCCCCCTTAGCTTTTCTAAAGCTTAGTTTGTCGATTCTGTGATTTCCACACTAGGTGCAGAAACTGGTTCCTCTTGTAACACCATTGGTTTCTTCTTCCAGTTTTTGTTCATATCCACTTGAATGGTGTTAACATCAATGTCTCCTTCTGGAATGACTGGTATATCATCAGATATGTTCTTTCTTGATCGACAGAATCTGGCAATGTGACCTGATTTGTTGTAGTGATAGGAGACCAATCCAGGTGCTCTCCAAGGTCCATTGTTCATGTTCCCATTCTTCCTTCTACATCTTGCAGCAGCATGACCATGACCATAATAGATCATACAATTTTCTCTCCATCTGGTTGCCGCTTGGTAACCATCGCTTCTTGGTTGATGATTGAAGGCATTAAACCGGTTGTGATTCTAATTCACAAAAGGTTCAGGACCAACTCCTTGGGTCCTCTGAGGATATCTTCTAGTGTTATTCATAACAAACCTACATTTAGATGCTCTATGCCCATACTTGTTTCATGCATAACAGTTACCATCAAATCTATATGATCTAGGCTTATCATTTAGGAAATAAGGAAAATTGTTGTAAGCCTTACTCCTACACACATTAGCAATATGTCCTTCTTTAAGATAGTTGAAACAAACAGGTTTAAACTTTTGCTTACCTTTATCCTTTGATGTTGGTTGTTTCTTTAATGTTCTAGCATTTGTACCAGAGGTCTCACCTTCTTCATGACTAAAATAACCAAGTCCATGGGTATTCTTAACCGGTTTGGTAGATTCAAGCTTTTGCTCTAGCTTGACAGTACTCTTGTTGAACTTAGCAAGTATTTCCTTTGACTCAGAGAGTTCTTTGAAAATAGCAGTGTTTGTTACCAATAGGTTTTCATTCTCAGAGATGGCAGCATTTAGTTCTCCTTGCATGTCTTCCTTTTCCACCTTGCTTGCATGGATTTGAGCATTTAGGGCACTCATCTCATGTTTCAGCTTGGAGATCTCATGATCTATTTCTTTCACTAGGTCTTCAGCTTTTCTTCGGTTCTCAAGATCTTGACACATCTGGATAGTCAGTCCTTCCAACTCTTTTCTCAGGTTGGAGTTTGATTCATTCAACTTATTTACTTCCGCAATTAGGGCTTCCATGTCTGCTTCATCTGAAGAACTATTTTCAGATAGCTCCATCATCTTTTCTGCATGTTCTCTTCGTTTTGCTTGAGATGCCTTGCATTTGACCATAAGATCATCATAGGCTTGTTCAGACTGAGTGAGCCGATGGGTAAGTTCCCTCAATGTGTATTCCCCCATATCTCTTTCCAAGTGGTTAAAATTATAGAAAGGTTGGCTCTGATACCAATTGATGAATACTAAGAGGGGGGGTGAATTAGTATGCCAAAAATCTTTGCACTTAAACACTTTGCAACACTAGCAGTAAACCGGTAAAATAGTTTAACAGACAAACTAGTTAACAAACATGCAAACCAAATAGCTAATAATGCATTCACCCACAGCAGCACAAACACCATAACACAAGATATTTTTACGTGGAAACCCAAATGGGAAAAACCACGGTGAGATGGAACTCACAAGTAACTATCTGCAGAATAGGAACCAGACCAGTTAAGGTCTTACAATGTTCTTTACTAGATCAGATCCTGTTAGGAATCTCAATCTTTGTTAGGAGATAATTCTGATTAAAGACTACCTTGCTAGAGGATTTTAGATTCACAGATGTGAACCACCTTTTTAGAGGATTTACAAGAGGCTTTTGGGCCTACTTAGTTAAGGGCTATAGACTTGTCAAAGATGTGAGTAATCAACAAGTGTTTGATCTAGCTAATAGCACAGACTGCTTGGTTAGATCCTTGATAGCTTATTCTTAATGCACTATCGCATTACTTCAGTCTTCTACACATTCATAATCTCTCAACTCCTCAACCACCTAAAACCCTAGCCACAATATCAACTATCACAACAACAATAACAACAACAACAACAACCTAAAACCCTAGACATGATGTCCTTATAAAGGAAACTGATTTCATGTCAGTTCAATAGGATTGCATTACAATTTCTTAGGTTCAATGAACCTAGACATACTAGGTAGTACATCACAAAAAGTATTGCTACAGTGTCAGTACCGTCAAACAATCGGTGGGTGGTAACTCATCACAAAGTATTATTGGTTCATACAAAATGCCGATTGCTAGTTTGACAAAAATGAAGACTAGTAGAAATGTGCTATGCCACTTTAATCCCTCGTACTGCTTGAGGTCAACATGTCACTTCAAACCGGAAAACATATTTTGCAAAACATCAATAGTCTAAAGACTATAATACAACATACCGGTTGGAACAAATGCCAGTTGTGTTCTAACTTATACATACAAAGGGGATCTCAATGCAAGTGTGTGTCCATCAATGACAATCACAGTATAAACGTAAAAAATGCCAACAACAGATTATGATGCAAAAAAGTTGAAGAATATGAAACTTGAAGATGATCTAAAGGCTACATAGGAAATCATTCAAGGACTTCAAGAAAATCTCACTATTGCTAGGAACAAAAGAAGAGAACTTCATGAGAAGATATATAGAGTGATGATGATGAAAAAGAAACTCTTAATGATCTTGTAAGCAAGATGAAGCAAGAAAACATGGCCTTGAGGAATGAGATGCAAGATATGACTATGAGATTTTGTGAAGACATTGAAGACCGAAAGAAGAATTAAGAAGACTTGACTAGGAGAATCAGTGATGTTGGAAATGAAAATCTAAGATTCAGTCATGAAAATGATAAGTTGAAGACAGATATAATTCACTTGGAGCACGATAAAACTAAACTCATGAGACAAAAAGATTTCTTAGAAAATGAGTTGGCTATTGCAAATCAACACAAGGATAAATTCAAGAAAAGTTCAGAGGAACTTGATGACATGTTGAAAAATCAGAAACCTAATGGAGATACTAATGGTCTCAGCTTTGAAGTTGGTGAAAGCTCTAGTACTACAAATAATCATGATCATAGTAAACCGGTAAGACAACCTAATGCCTAAAAATTCAATGGAAAATGCTTTGACTGTAACAATTATGGTCATAGAGAAAATCAGTGTAGATCTAGAAATTATTAGAACACCAATGCACCCATCAGTCAATGTTCTAAATGCAACAAAGTTGGTCATAATTCAGAAAATTGCAGAATGAATGTAAGATGTTATGTTTGTGGAAGATTTGGACACTTATCTAATCAATACAAAACACATAATGACATAGGATATGGAAAAGCTATTCAGAAAAATAATGTGACTTGTTGTGCTTGTAACAAGATTGGACATATTGCAAACTTCTGTAGAAGTAAGGCATCACCGACAAATAACAAAGGACCTTGTTTGAAAGGTAAAGAGAAGGTTGAAGAGGTAAAACAAGAATTCTCAAAACAATGGATTAGAAAGTTAGATCAAAATGTTAATGAATCTATTCCTTCACTGGTAGAACATAGTATCACTCCACTGGCAGGAGATTCCTCATCTAACTAAAAAGAACCTTTATGGGGGTATGGCGACAAATTGAAAAACATGCTAATTTACCCTCGATTGATGGTAAGAAGTTGAAATACTTATTTACCGGTAGATATGTTAAGTTTCACTTAACTGGCAAGCATTTAATGTGGTAGTTGAAGGAAATGACATTATAAAGTAAGTTTTTTGGCTCTTTTTAATTCACAGAGCATTCAAATTTCCTTAGAGTACAAAAATCCTGAGTGAAGGCATCCATAGCGAGAAGTGAAGCAAATCATTCAAGCATTCAAACCTAAATGAAAATTAAGGTATTTATACAATGGCTTCCTCCTTTGCACCTGAATTCATTGCAAACCCTACTGTAATTGAAGTTATTAAATGCCCTAGGCCCATATTTAAAATTATTCCTGAAATTGCGAAGAAAGATGATACCCTAGGAGCATTTTCAAATATACCCAAAGGAGTTTCTTATGCTGAGGATCCTAGAATTTACATACACTGTCATATTGAAGGATTAGGAGCTGAAGAGATTATGAACATGTATGGAACTGTAATATGTGATGAAAGTGGAAATGTGAAACCGGAACATAAGATAGTTGAAACCCTAGGTTTTGTGGAGATTCTTAGTATCCCTGATTTTACAGAAGATGTTATAAGGATTGTATTAAGAAGAGTACATGGGGATTTCTTTTGGTTGGATTCCATTCACAAGATAACAAAAGAAGTAGTTAGGGCAGTGATAGGATTACCTTCCACTGGTAGCAAGCCTGGCAAAACTAAAAAGGTTCCAAATGACACTATAATGACCCTAACTGGCACAACCTTTGATAAGAGATCCTTGAGAGTCAATGATGTAAAGGATATCAATGTAAAATTCATTAACATGATTCTTGGATACAAAGTTACACATGCCAGCAGATTAAACTATGTTTCTAGCTTATGTATCAAAAGTGCTTATGACATGGTAAACAACAATACAAAGATTGACATATGCGAATGGTTAAAAGATGAGCTAATAGACAATCTAAAGAAAATCAAAGGGGACAAGAAAGGGACATTTAGATTTGGCAACTTACTTGTATGCTTACTCCTATATATCACCAAGGAAGTTCCTGATATTGGTAGAAAGGGTTTTGGATTTGACATACCGGTAGGAAAACAACTTCTAGATATTTTAAACAACATGGGAGATGATAGGGAGAAGAACATAAATGAACATTTTCAGGCACTAAAGGCTAGGATGAAAACTAGGATAAGGCTATCTCAAGCTATAGTTGATAAATATCAAAAGGAGATATGCTTTGTGATAAAGAAAGATGAAATCTAGATGGAGGCAGTGGTTCCAAGGATAGTTTGGGTTACAAAATGGGATATGAAGCTGGTGAGAACATAATAGAAACTTATGCAAAAGCACTTCTAGAGGCCCCTAAAGAACCAACAAAAGAAGTATTTGGAAATGCGGAAACAATTGAAAGCAAAGTTCAATCACAAAAAAGGAATAAAGAAAACCAAACAAATAGTTAGAAAAGGAACAAGGTAGGCAAAAGCAATCAAGGAAGAAATATTGAACAAAACTAGTATTAAGGAGAGCGACTTAGAAGGACTTTCACTGGTTGGTACCTCCTTAGATGGTGAAATACTGACAGAGTTTAAAAGGGTAGTAAGAAAAAGAAAACCTTCACTGGTACCTACTCCTACACCTAAGAGAACAAGACAGAAACAATAGGTAGTTAGGCCTCCAGCAAAGAAGATAACTCCAAGAAAGAAGAAAGTAAAACAAGTTGTTCCTCCACTTGAAAATCTTCTACATGAAATAAGTGAAGATGGCAACTTATCAAACATTAGCAAGTTGTATAACACATTTTCAAATGAAGAAAAAGAAAGCATAGAAAACAATGTTATCCTACACTTGGATATCTACAAGAAATTTTTGATTGAGGTTGTAGATGATTTACCCAATGAATTGTATAGAAGGTTAGAAGCAAGAAGAGTAGAAATTGTTGAACTAGATAAAAAGATGAAGATAGAAAAACTACTTATAGTTCACCCAGTGAATTCAACACAAGAGATTGATGAATTAATAAGTGAGGCAAACCAGACAGTATTTTCAACTGGTCATTGGCATGTAGCATTAATGGCTCATAGAGTTAATGAGATATCAGAAGAAACAACAGACAAGTGGGATATATTCTTTGTTGAAAAAGAAAAACAAGAAGAGCTTAAACAACCAAAGACTTTTAAAGTCTATCAAAAAGAAAAGGATAAAGGTAAAGGTAAGGTAGGTGGACCTCTGAGCATAAAGATAACAGATGACTTGGCCCTGCCTCCTTCTGATAATCCACCGATACAAACTGTTGATACACCATTGGTAACAAATAATGTTGAGAGTATGGAGACAACACATGAGGACACAAATCCTAATTCAGAGGTGTTGTTTACAATGAATATTGACACACAAGAAGTTAACATTGTGGTGGATAAGGAAACAACTGAGAAGAGAGATGTGGCAACTGAGCCATCGACAAAAGACATTATAGTTGAGACAAATATTGAGGATATAGTTGGCAATATTGAAATTGGGGTTGAACAACAAACTGAACAGTCAACTAACCCCTTGGATACATGAAAGGTAGATACCACTAGTGTACATACTGATGTATCTATTGAGCAATCAACAAATGATAGTACTAGAAAATTTGTTGAGATACCGGATGTAGACAATATAGGGGTAAACACATAGAAACAGGTAGAAAACTTAGAGAAACCAACAGTGGAAAGTTCTGAGAAATAGACTGAGGTACACACTGAGAAATCAGATGAGAAGAAGGATGAGGTAAAGGTTAATGCAAAGATTGTGCCACTGACAACAACTAAGAAACTTAAACCCTTTCTAGTAGAAATGCAGACTCAAATTGACCTACCAGAGGTCACCATAAGCAAAGAGGTTCATCACACCGGCAGATTATAGATCATTAAGACAGTTGGTCAATCACCTGGTTCTTCACTGACAGAATTCCAGCCAACCAATGTAACAAAGGTATTGCTTGATTCAATTAAGAAAATAACTGACTGCAATGCATTTGCATATAAGGAAATTGATGACACCATACCAATTTTGAAGATGATTGCACCCAAGTGTAACATAGAAAACAAAGATTATTTAAGTCAATTAGACACATTGTCTAAGTACATAACTAACAACCTACTAACAATTGATCAGATCAATGAGGAGACTTTCAGAGAGAAAATAAATAAAGAGAAGGAAAAATTCTTTGAGGAAACAACAAAGAAGAGTAAGGAACATATTGATACATTATCACTGGCACTAGGAAAGACAATTTTGGACTTCAAGAAATTGTACAAAGATACATGTAAGACAAACATTTTGATAGAGGATATAGATAAAGAGATCAGCAGAGCTCAAAAGGAAATCAATGACATTGTTGATAACTTAATAGGTTCATCAGAATCCATATTGGTAGTAGAATAGGAAATTACTGGCTATGAAGAGAAAATTGAAAAACATGAAAAATATAAGGAGAGATTAAAGTTTAAGGCAAAAGAACTGAAATGCAGACTAGGTCCTAAACTAGATATCCTCATCTCTTTGAGAAAATAGATTTCTAAGGCTCTTGTCCTAGGAATTAAGACACCGAAAGAGAAAATGCACATACTCACCAGTACAATCCAAAGGACAGAAGAAATACTAAAGGACAGTGAGAGATTCTATAACAGCCTAAACTTTGCATTAGCAGATTTATATCAGATTGTAACCAACCGGTTATAGGGATCTAGATAGGAACTACACTCAATTGACATTGAATGACATCCTTTGTAATTGATGCCAAAGGGGGAGTAGTAGAGGATGAGAAAAAGGATTAGTAGGATGGGAAATGATTGACAGAAGAGATCATCTACTCTGGGCGAGCACATAGTTTTGGTAAGATTTTTGGACAACACTTTTTGGATACAATTTTGGCTTTTTCTCATGAGTGTTGCCATCAATGCCAAAGGGGGAGATTGTTGGCAAATGCACACTCCAATTATAAATTGTAGGTGATTGAAGGTATTATCATTGATGGCAACCTTACAATCCTATGGGACCGGCACTGACACTAGAAAAGATGTTTACCGGCACCCAAGCCGACAAGATTTTATTTTGTTTTTAATTGTAAAATCCTTTTTGTAAAGCTGACAAGGCGAATTGTAAAAGGACTCATATAAGTATGAGATCTTGTAGATCATTTAAGAATGTAATGTATGGAATGTAATAGGCAGATGTGAATATTAAGGCAAATTGTGGAATAAGGTTTATGGAAGTTGTATGAGCTTAAACCGGTATTGAACCTGGCATAGTAGATGTTGAACCGAAGCAGTACATGATATTGGATTTACATAATCCATTTTTGTAAGTCGAGACTTCCCTTTTGTATTTAAGCAGTGAGATTTAGGTAGTTGGCCTTCCTACATGTGCATGCCCCAATTGTAAGTAATATTCACTTATTGGCCAGTGAGCGAATATTGTGGGTCAAAAATCCCATCGAGGTTTTTCCCACATCAGGTTTCCTCATTAAAAATATTGTGTTATGGTGTGCTTTCTATGTTGTGGTTATTGATCTTATTTACTGCATTATTTCTGGTTTACTGGTACACTGTTTTGGCATGCAATTCATTTATTAAGTTAATAAAATCCATAGACCAGTTAGATACTGATTCACCCCCCCCTCTTAGTATCTTTGGGAATCCTAACAGGTATTTCATGCTAATCATTGATGATTATTCTAGAATGATGTGCGCTAATTTTCTGAGAGAAAAATATGAAGCATTTGAAAATTTTAAAATCTTTAAGGCTAAAGTGGAAACTGATACAGGTTTGAAGATTAAATGTTTGAGATCAGATCATGGTGGTGAATTCACATCTGGTGAGTTTAAAAACTTTTGTGACAAGCATGGTATAAGAAGACAATTTTCTACTCCCTGGACACCTTAGCAAAATGGAGTTGTGGAAAGGAAGAACAAAACTATCTTGGATGCTACTAGAACAAAGATGATGGAAGCAAGTCTACGTCATATCTACTGGAGAGAAGCAATGAGTACAATGGTTTATACATTGAATAGAATACATATCAATGGAGAAACTGGTAAGACACCTTATGAATTATGGTTTTACAATACACCTACAGTTTAGTATTTCTAAAATTTTTGGTAGTAAATGTTATATTAGGAGAGATGATATTATTGGTAAATTTTATCCTAGATATGATGAAGGCATATTTCTTCATTATTCTAATGAAAGCAAAGCATGTAGATGTTATAAAAAAAGATTGCAAAGAATTGTGGAGAGTGTTAATGTCAAAGTGGATGAGCTGAACAGAAGTCAAATCAAAGTTTATGAGAAGGAATTGGCATTGGAAATGATTATATCTGAATTTGTAGCACCCTTACCGAAACAGAGAGTTGAACCAATTACTCTGACAAAATCAGAGAAATCTAAAGTAACTAAAGAACAAGGAAGAAGAATAGAAAGTCAGAAGACTCCTAGGTATGTGAGATTGAATCATTCAGAAGATCAAATCATTGGGGATAAGAGAAATGGAGTGATGAAAAGAAGAAGACTGACAACTAATGAGGTATGTTTAATTTTACAAGTTGAACCAATATCAGTAATTAGGGCATGTAAAGATGAATATTGGTTGAAAGATATGGAAGAAGAATTAGATCAGATTGAGAAAAATAACACATGGACCTTGGTTCCCCGACCTAAAAATAAAAATGTTATTGGAACTAAATGGGTTTTTTAGGAATGAATTGAATGGGGATGGTCAAGCTATAAGGAATAAGGCTAGATTGGTTTGTAAAGGATATTCTTAGAAGGAAGGAATTGATTATGGAGAGACTTTTGCACTTGTAGCTAGGATTGAAGCTATAAGATTATTTCTTGCCTATGTTGCTTATAAAAACTACAAGGTTTATTAGATGGATGTTTAATGTGCATTTTTGAATGGGTATCTTGATGAGGAAGTTTATATTGAGAAACCTGATGGTTTTTCACTATCAGATGATACAGATATGGTTTGTAGGTTAAGGAAAACTTTATATGGATTGAAACAAGCACCTAGAGCTTGGTATGCAAGGTTGGATAAATATCTTTTCAAGCTTGGTTTTACTAAGGGGAGTGCTGACGATAATTTATATTATAAAATCATTGATGATGATATAGTGATTATTAAAGTTTTTGTTCATGACATTATTTTTGGAGGTGAAGATAAGTTATGCATAGAATTTTCTAAGAATATGGAGAAAGAATTTGAGATGTCTATGATTGGTGAGATGAATTTTTTCTTAGGTTTGCAGATTACTCATGTTGGTGTAAATAATTATTCATCATGGATATTATTACACTTACTTAAGTTTACTTAGGATGATGCATTTCATAGTAGTTTGGATATGAGACACTTGGGTGTTTGTGCCACATTGGGATAGTGTGTGTAGGAGAAATTCCACCTTTTATGGTGTTGATCTTGTTATTACACTATCATATCCACTTATTGTGGAGTGATAATTCCACCTTCGGTGGGTGATCCACCTCATGTGGAATATTATATTATTTCTCCTACCTACCCACACCTATTTCCTACCTACCCTTGTTTCTTATTGAGCCACATGTCATATTTGTGTGCTCATACATCCATATGGCCTTGCCTATATAAGCAGGCCTCTATTCATTGGATTGTAACTATTGAATCATTTTCTATTGATGAGAATATAGTTTATTCTTGTCCTATATTGTGTCTCTATTTTGTACATTTCATTGACCTCTTGATCTTGGCAAAATCCAACATGGTATCAGAGCCATTGGGGCTTCATTGATTCGTCTTGAAGAGGCATTATTGCAACGTCAAGAGGCAGATCTGAGGAGCAGCATCTTTTGGAGGCGTCCTAGACTAGATCCGACCTCGCCATTGCATCCGAAAGGCCGTTTCCATGAATTTTGGTTATAAAGTCGACCTATTTTGGTGAGAAAATTTTTTTCTCCAATTTTGCTTATATCGTACGGATTTTCGAAAATATTTTATATTTTTTCGAAAAAAAAAAATTTCCCTTTTTTCTGAAAATTGTTTTCAAAAATCAAAAAAAAAAAAAAAGAGATCAAAAAACAAAATTCCGAAAAAGAAAAAATTGAAAAGCAAAAAAAATAAAAATAAAAACGATTTTTTGGGGGTCCGTAGACCCCCCCCCCCGTGACCCGTACTGCAGGTCTGTCTTTGCAGAGCATCGTTTCTCGCGCCCATACCAGCAGGCACTCTGTATCTCCCACCGACTGTCGCTGTCCTCTGCCGCCGACGCGTCATCTCCCTCCGCCAACCGCCGGTCTCCGCCCGAGCGTCTCCCGCAGGTTTCTCCGCCCGCTCTCGTGCCGCTACCGTCCCTGCTCCCGGCCACCGCCGTCGCTATCTCCCTCTGGCCCTGCCAGCACCTCGGCCTTCGGCGCCGCTCGAGCGCAGCTCGGCTCATCCCGCCAGCCTCCGTGCCACGTAACCCAGACCGGAGGAAACCGCGCCCGCCACATGGCAGGTGGCCACTGGCCTGCAGTACAAACTGTACTGCACAGTCAGATCTTCTGTACAGTGACACGCAACATTCCGTACGCATAGTCAGCAGTCGAATCAGCTCATCCAGTCAGCAATTCCGTACAGTACGGAATATACAGCCAGCGCCACGTCATCTGTCCGTACAGTATGGACGCCCAGTCAGCAGAGGGCGAAGTTTGGTGATGGTCATACGGCCATCAAATTTAAACCAGTGAATTGCTGACATCAGCACCACATCAGCAGGGTTTGAAAATTTTTGGACCCCCTCTCATTTGCATTTTTGATTTTGCAGTTCAACTTCAAATGGTCATAACTTGCTCATTTTTGCTCCTTTTTGGGTGCAATTTTTTTTGAAATGGGCTAGAATTTCATGCTCTTCGCAGTGGTGAAGAAATTTTTTGATTTTGATGCATGAATTTTTCAGAAAATGCAGTTTTTGGTGACTGTACCTGAGTAATCCCAGTTTTTGCTACTTCAGAGGCTTCGTTTGGGGTCATCCGACCTCCTTTTCAGGTGCTTTTTTTTTGAAAGTGCGTATTTTTTTGTCTACTTTCACATGATGCTATCAGATTGATGCCATTGTAAGTAGAAATTGTACTTTTAGAAATTGTACTTTTATGGTGTTGATCTTGTTATTACACTATCATATCCACTTATTGTGGAGTGATAATTCCACCTTTGGTGGGTGATCCACCTCATGTGGAATATTATATTATTTCTCCTACCTACCCAAACCTATTTCCTACCTACCCTTGTTTCTTATTGAGCCACATGTCATATTTGTGTGCTCATACATCCATATGGCCTTGCCTATATAAGCAGGCCTCTATTCATTGGATTGTAACTATTGAATCATTTTCTATTGATGAGAATACAGTTTATTCTTGTCCTATATTGTGTCTCTATTTTGTACATTTCATTGACCCCTTGATCTTGGCAAAAACCAACAACTCAGACTAAAAAAGGTATTTTCATCTGTCAAATTAAATATGCTAAGGAATTTTTAAAGAAATTTGGTATGGGAGATTCTAAACCGATAAGTACTCCTATGGTTACAAGTGAGAAATTGACAATAAAAGATGTTTTTGCACCAGTAAATCCTACAAGATACAAATCTATGATTGAAGGTCTACTTTATTTGACTCAGACTAGGCTTGACACTATGAATGTTGTTTGTATTGTTTCAAGATTTCAGAGTGATCCTAGAGAAAATCATGAGATGATGGTGAAAAATATTTTTAGATAATTGCAAGGTACATCAGAATATGGCTTGTGGTACCCTAAGGATGATAACTTTACTTTATGTGCATATATAGATGCTAATTTGGCTGGAGATGTTGATGACCAAAAAAGTACTTCCAGTGGATCTTTCTTTCTTGGAAAGAAGTTGGTTTCATGGATCAACAAGAAACAGTCATGTGCTTCTTTATCTACTAATGAAACTGAGTATGTTGTTGTTGCTACTAACTGTACACAAGTTTTATGGATGAAGCAAATGTTGAAGGATATAAAGGTGGATTGTGATGCACTAGTAGTTATTCACTATGATAACTCTGCTGCTATTGATATATCAAATTATCTAGCATTTCATTATAAAATAAAGCACATATCTATCAAGTATAATTTTTTGAAGGAGAAGGTGGAAGAAAATGATATTAGATTGGTTTATGTGAACACTAAAGAGAAGATTGCAGATATTTTTGCTAAACCTTTGTCCAAGGAATCATTTGAGTACCTAAGAGACAGATTGGGAGTTTCTGCCCCTCTGATAGAGACTTTATTGATGCAGTTTGGAATCAGTCTGGCATGCACTATTAGAGATACTATTCATTCTGACACTAATGTGGGATGCTACTACTCAGGAGGAGTAGTCCACTTTGTGATTCAGTAGTTTATGTTTTTTCTTTGATATTTCTATCAGATTTTTGGCATTGATGTCAAAGGGGGAAAGATATTGATGTGAGAAAGAAGAAGAAATTCAAAGCTTTACAAAGATATTATTCACAAGGGGGGATATTCATATTCAAAGCTATTTGAGGGAGTTTTTTGGATGTCTTCCATTGGGGGAGACTTGTTTGGCATTTTTTGGTACGTAGATGTTTTTCACATCTAGTGTTGCCATCAATGTCAAAGGGGGAGATTGTTGGCCATTTGGTGGAATTGATTATGTGTTGCATTGATGTTTTGTCATTGATGCCAACACTAGTTGTTTGGAAGCTTTACTAGCACCCTTCGAGTCTCGGTAGGTTGAGTTTGAGTGGTTTTTAGCTAACTTGGATCTAGCATGATCCGGTAGGCTCTGGTATAGTCTGATGATGGAATTGTCTTGTTCATGATACTCATGCTCATATTTGGTTAGTTGGTTTTGGTCTGGAGATCGGATGATATCCTGCTTTCTTAGAAGATTAGTTTTTGGTTCCGATGACGGTTTCACCAATAGAGCTTTTGGTGGGGATCTTTGATGAATTGCATAAGTGGTGTTGGTGCAACTTCTGATGGAGTTTCAAGATGCTATTGGTGATTATTGGCATTCTACACTCTAATGAGAATAGTTGATATTGTCATTGATGGCAACCAACTAGCAACCAACTGGTAATAGGTTTCTACACATGCACCGACATCGTAGACATCATACACTGGCAGGTACCAGCACCGGTAGACACTTTCATCAGCATCTAGATTACATCAGAAATGAAGTATATCGGCACTCAGGGCGACATGGGATAAAATTTTACTTATATGAATTGTATTGTAAATATAATTAATTATTTTTAAGCTTACTTGGTGTATTGTAAAAGACTCATATATGTATGAGATCTTATAGATCATTTTTGTAATAATGGATAGGAATAATATAGGAATGGAATTGTAAGGAAGAAGGATAGAATATTGTTGTACAATAAATTTTTTTTGGTTAAGGTATATAAATGAGCTTAAACAGGTAATGAACCAGGCATTAGAGATGATGTTTTAAGTAGCACATTGTATTGGATTTAATTATCCATATTGTAGTCAGTGAGACTCTCTTGAGCAGTGTGCTCCAGGTTGTTGGCCTTCTTGCATGTGTAGGCCCCTATTGTAAGTAATATTTATTCATATTGGCCAGTGAATAAATATTGTGGGTCACAAATCCCACTGAGGTTTTTCCCATACTGGGTTTTCTCGTTAAAATATTTTGTGTTATGGTGTGCATTTATGTTGTCTCTATTATTTCTCTTTACTTTATTTTTTCTTGTTTACCAGTACATTGACTTGGGTTGCAAAGTTATAAATAAGTTTAAATATTTTACAAACCGGTTAGACACTGATTCACCCCCCCTCTCAGCGTCTTTGGGACTGTCATTGAATCCAACAATTGGTATCAGAGCCTAGTCCTCTATTTTTAAAAGCCTAATAGCTTGAGGAAGATTCTGAAACTGGTACCGATGGAGAATTTAAGAAAATAGTTGGAAGGAGCTCTTGAAGATTTTGATGCAGAAAAATTGAAGAATATCAAACTTCAAGATGATCTGAGGATTTCTAAGGAATTCATTAAAGGACTTTAGGAAAACCTGGTTAGAGCATAAAATAAGAGGAAATAACTTCATGAGAAAATGCAAAAACATGATGATGAAAAAGAAACTTTTAGTGATATTGTAGATAAGTTAAGACAAGAGAATATTAATATGAAGAATGAAATGCAAGATATGACTATGAGACTATGTAAGGATATTGAAGACAGGAAGAAGAATAAAGTAGATTGACTGGAAGAACTAATGATGGAGGTAATGAAAATCTAAGACTTTGTCATGAAATTGATATGCTAAAGACAAATTTGATTCACATGCAACATGATAAAGAAGATCTTGTGAGACAAGTTGGAATTCTTGAAAATAAGTTGATCACTGCAAATGAACACAAAGACAAATTCAAGAAAAGTTCAGAAAGACTTGATGACATGCTGAAAAGACAAAAACCTGATGGAGATACAATTGGACTTGGATTTGAATATGGAGAAAGTTTTAGGACTACAAACAATCAAGATCATAGTAAACTGGTAAGACAACCTAATGCTTATAAATTTAATGGGAAATGTTTCAATTGCAACAAATTTGGTCATAGAGAAAATCATTGCAGATTTAGAAATAATCAGAATACAATTTTACCCATTGGACAATGTTCCAAATGTAATAAAGTTGGTCACAATTCAGAAAATTGCAGAATGAATGTGAAATGCTATGTTTGTGGTAGATTTGGACATTTATCTAATCAATACAGATCACAAACCGGTCAAGGATATGGAAAAAGATATTAAGAGAAATAATGTAACTTGTTATGCGTGTAACAATATTGGGCATATTGCAAAATTCTGTAGAAGCAAGACTATACCGGTGAACGATAAAGGATCTAATGAGAAGGGAAAAGAAAAGGTAAATGAAATAAAGGAAGAATTTTCAAAACAATGGATTAAGAAGGGAGCAAAAAGTTGATGAATCTGTCTCTGCACTGGTTGAATAGAGTAACCCTCCACCAGTAGGAGATTCTTCATCTAACTGAGGAATAATCCTTAGGGGGTATGGCAACAAGTTGAAAATCATGCATTCTACCCTTGGTTGATGGGAAGAAGATACATTTCTTCTTTATCGACAGACGTGTTAAGATTTCACTTAACCAGAAAGCATTTAATATGGTAGTTGGAAAACATTTTTGGCTATAAAGCACCGAAAAACCCTCATTTTCATCCACCAAGCATTCAAACATTCAAAGAGTGCAAAATTGAGCAAGGACATTCTAAAGGTGAGTTGCAAAGTGTTTTTCAGGCATTCAAGGATTTCAAGAAAGAGGTATTTATCTTTTGAAATGACATCTTCATCTTTTGTACCTGAGTTTAATGCAAACCCTACTATGGTAGAAAATGTTAAGCGCTCTAGGTCCATGTTTAAAATAATCCCTAAAATTGCCAAGAAAGATGATTCTATCAAAGATTTTTTGAAAATTCCGAAGGGAGGCACTTTTGTCGAAGACCCTAGAATCTACATTCACTGCAACATAGAAAAACTAGGAACCAATGATTTGGAGAATATATATAGTGGTGTTATTACTGATGAACAAGGTTTAGCTAAATCGGAGCATAAGATAGTTGAAGACTTAGGATTCATTGAGATACTAAACATACCTAAATTTCCTAAGGAGGTAGTTCATCTTGTTCTGAGTAGAGTTCATTGAGAGTTCATGTGGCTTGACTCTGTTTTTAAAATCTCTAAGGAAGCAATCAAGGTAGTTATTGGTTTACCCTCAACTAGTAGTAGGCCCAAAAAAACCAAGAAGATACCTAAAAAGGGAGTTATGGAGTTAACTGGAGCTACATCAGACAACATATCTCTTAGGGTTAATGACATTACTGATGATAATGTGAGATATGTGAGTATGATACTTGGATATAGAGTAACTCATGCAAATAGATTGAATTCAGTTTCCATCTTATGTATTCAATGTGCATATGAGATGGTAAAAAACAATGCTAGGATTGATATTTGTGAATAGCTTAAAGATGAATTAATAGACAACCTAAAAAAGATTAAGGGTGAAAAGAAGGGGACATTTCAATTTGGCAACCTACTTGTGTGTCTAATGCTCTATTTCACCAAAGAGATACCCAACATTGGTCATAAGGACTTGGGGTATGACATCCCGGTAGGAAAAAAAATCAAGGAAGATATCAATGGTATGGACTCTAACAGTGACAACATTATATCTGACTACTTCAAGAACTTTTAGACTAAGATGAGAGCTAGAGAAAGGTTACCATAGAGCATAGTAGACAAGTATGACAAGAAAATTTGCTTTGTAATCAAATGAGATGAGACATGGATGGAAGCTGTTAGTCCTAGAACCATTGGGATAACAAAAATGGGATATGAAGTTGACCTAAATGCTCTTGAAGCATACGTTAAAACACTACTTGATGTGCCTAAGGAACCATCTGAGAAATTCTTTGGTAGTGCTGAAACCATTGAGAGTATTGTCTCAATGCAGAAGTGAAGAAAAAGAAGAGAAACATTTATCATAGATGCATCCAAGATGGCTAAGGAAATTAAAGAAAATGTAATGAACATAAGTGGTATATCTGCCAATAAACTAGAAGGATTGAAACTAGAAGCTCATATTTCACCAGTTGTTACTTCTTCAGATACAGACAATGGGAAAGTAGCAGAGTTCAAAAGAGTTGAAAGAAAGAGGAGGAAACCTTCACCGTGATGAATAATGGTGAACAACTAATACCCTAATTGGTGCAAAGAGAGGGGGTTGAATCAGTACAGACAAAAAATTTCTTAATAATTTACCATATTAAAACACTGCTGACCAATTATCATCACCTTTGAACTTAACCATGGGTATACCAATTAAATACAGATACTTCAAACAACATTTGACAGACCTTAAATCTTGATGACTACTTCCTAATATAATCAAGCATGAGTTGTATCAACAATACCACATTCATTTAGCACTACATGCATATTCAACTTTAATTAAAAACTACTCAATCATCACATGAAAACTCACAACCCATAACACACAGATTTTTCACCTGGAAACCCAAATGGGAAAAACCACAGTGGGGATGAATACCCACAAGCTTTTTTTGAACTCTTTTGAAGTCCTCTTTGTTAGGAGCCTAGTCCAGTTAAATAATTTACAATAAGGTTCTGTTAGGAACCGATCCTATTAGGGATCACCTGATTAAGGGATGGCTATAAACCCTATTAAAGGTTACCTCACGAGAGGATTTAAAGAACTCAATGAACCTGAGTCACCTGGTTAGAGGATTTACAACAAGCCTGTTAAAGCTACCCAATCAAGGGATTTTCCTTCTATTGAAATGGTTAGAAGTCAACAGGTAAAGCTTTGATTTGATAACGACACTACTTGCTAAGGAAAATCCTTTTCAGTTCCTCTCCTCTGCAATCACACTCTATAGGTTCCACACTCTAGTTTGGCAAGTATCTCAACACACAAACACATCATTTGCCAACACTAACAATAACAAAAATCATTGACCTTATAAACAACAATCAGGTTAGTAGCATAAGCCCTAAACCCTAAACAATTTAGGTTTACAGTTACAAGCGGTCCAATCCTGACCGTTAGATCCACTATATAGAATGAAGCGATCTAAAATAGATCTCAAGTCATTCTGCATCATTCAATCTTCACCGCATCTGGAAATCAGTAAAACATCATGCACACTTCATACACCACTCAGAACATCACACATTCCTGAGGTAGACATTCAATGCATTCGATCTTCACCACAAGATCCTCAAAGAGATCCTTCAAATTCACATAACTGACATGGCACCATGATCTTATCCTTTTCTCTTAACTAACTCATCATAGAATGTCATCGGTTGCACCACATAAGCCAAACCAGAAATCCTAAACCTAAATAGAGACTACCAATCGGTAGTCACACTTAGTGAACCCCGACACCAGTCCACTCCATCTCGGTTGACCATAACCGCTTCCAATATTCATACCAGTTCATACCGGTTCACCTATTGACATCAATGATAACATACATTGTCACTGCCTCATCATATGCCAACACAGCAGTACCCTCTCCTTCTCCCAAAAGGACTAGAACTTTGAGAAAGAAGCAATAGGTTGTAAGGGAACCTAAAAAGAAGCTGACACCAAAGAAGAAATAGACTAAGACACCAGATACCCTGACACTAAAGGAACTAGTAAATGAGATAACACGGAATGGAAATCTTTGCAGTGTAAATAAATACTATTATTCTTACAAAGATTCAAACAAAGAAACAATAGAGGCTGGTATAATTTTGCATTTATACATCTATAAGAAGGTTTTGATTGAAGTTGTAGAGGATCTACAAAATGACCTGTATCTAAGACTAGAGGCTAAAAGAATGTTAGTGATGGAATTAGATAAAAAGCTAAAAGTTGAAGCATTATTGGTAGTGCACCCTGTAAACTCTAGAGAGGAAATTGATGAGATAATTTCTAAAGCAAACTGATCAGTTTTTATCGGTGGACACCGATAGGTTAGCCTAATGGCTGGTAGAGTGAAAGAGATTGTTGATGAAATTGTAGACAGTTGGGATACATTTTTTGTTGAAAAGGATAAGAAAGAGGAAAATGAAAGACAAAAAATAGATAAATCTTTTGCTAAGGTGTACCAAAAGGACAAAGGTAAAGGCAATATTGGTGGTGTACTTGCTATAAAGGTGACAGATAACATCCCTCCACCAACTCAAGACAGCCCTCCATTAACTTCAACATCACCCATACATATAAACAATCAACCATATAAGGCAACTGATGAAGTAACTCATGATGATACTAACCCGAAGTCTGAAATACTTTTCACCATGAATGTGGATACACCAGATATTAACATTGTTGTGGATAAAGAGAATTTAGAGGTTAAGGTAGATGATGTTAAGGATAGTAAGATCTTTGAGTCACCAACACACATTGCTGACTCTTAGAAGACTGAGATACCGGCACAAGATAAGGAACCATAGACAAAGAAACCGATAGAGGATAAGGACACTAACACTGGGAAATCATCAAAAGAAGAGGTACAAACAAATACAAAGAAACCAGAAGAAAATGTAAGTAAAGAGGAAGCAACTGATGAAAATAAGGAGGAAATAGTGAAGGTAATTGGGCAAGTATCTGTTGAAATGAAATCCATAGCAGAACCAAGCACATCAACTGGAGAATTCAAACCCACTAATATAACAGATGTTCTATTGGATTCTATCAAGAGGATAATAGACTGCAATGCCTTAGCATTTAAGGCTATTGACAACACATTACCTATCTTGAAGATGATTGCTCCTACCTGTAAGATATATCACATTAATGATTCTTTAGGTAAATTGGACACATTGTCCAAATTCATTGCTAAAAATGTCATAACTATAGATAAGGTTAATGAGGATGCTATAAAGGAAAGAGTAGATAAAGAGAAAGGAGAATTCTTTGAGAAAACCATCAAAGACTGCAATGAGCATATGGATTCATTATTACCGACACTTAACTCAACAATTTTGGAATATAAGGAGCTCTATAGAGAAGCTTGCAAGCCTCACCATCTGATTGAGGATATAGATGAGGAAATCAAGAAGACACAAAAAGAGATAGATGATATTGCAGATAATATGATAGGTTCTTCGGAACTTACCTCAGTTTATGAGCAGGAAATGGTAGTGTATGAGGAAAAGTTAGAGAAAATTAAGAAAGATAAAGAAAGGATAAGGTTAAAGGCCTAGGAACTCAAAAGTAAACTTGGTCCAAGATTGGACAGTCTCATTACTCAGCAGGTTGAACTATCAAAGGCAACAGTTCATAGAGAATGGTCACTAGAGCAACAAATGCACTATCTAACTAGCATGATCAAGCAGACTGAGACCATTCTTTCTGACAACAACAAATTCATGTAGAGCCTAAATCTAATTTTGGCGAACATTTTTCAAATTGTAACAAACCAACTATAGGCGATGAGGTAGCATTTTTGTATTCTTTGATTCTTTTTGACATCCTTTGTCTTTGGCATCAAAGGGGGAGTAGTATGGAGAAAATAAATGCATAGAGGAGATCACTTGCTCAGGGGGAGCATTTCTTTTTGGATTTCATTTTTGGATAGTAGTTTTGGATTTTTCTCATGAGTGTTGCCATCAATGCCAAAGGGGGAGATTGTTGGCATTCTACACTCTAATGAGAATAGTTGATGTTGTCATTCATGGAAACCAACTGGCAACCAACCGACAACAGGTTTCTACACATGTACCAGCATTGCAGACATCATACACCGATAGGCACTTTCACCGGCATCCAGATTACATCGAAAATGAAGTATATCGACACTCAGGCTGACATGGGATAAAGTTTTTCTTATATGAATTGTATTGTAATATAATTAATTATTTGTAAGCCAACTTGGTGTATTGTAAAAGACTCATATATGTATGAGATCATATAGATCATTTTTGTAATAATTGATAGGAATAATATAGGAATGGAATTGTAAGGAAGAAGGACAAAATATTGTTGGACAATGAAAGGTTTTTGGTTAAGGTATATAACTAAGCTTAAATCGGTACTGAACTAGGCATTAGAGATGTTGTTTTAAGAAGTACATTATATTGGATTTAATTATCCATATTTTAGTCAGTGAGACTTACTTGAGCAGTGCGCTCTAGGCTATTGGCCTTCTTGCATGTGCAGGCCACTATTGTAAGTAATATTTATTCATATTGGCCAGTGAATTAATATTGTGGGTCACAAATCCCACCGAGGTTTTTCCCACATCAGGTTTCCTCATTAAAATATTTTGTGTTATGGTGTGCATTTATGATGTCTCTATTATTTCTCTTTACTACATTATTTCTTGTTTACCGGTACATTGATTTGGGTTGCAAAGTTATAAATAAGTTTAAATATTTCACAAACCGGTTAGACACTTATTCACGCCCCCCTCTCAATGTCTTTGGGATTGTCATTGAATCCAACCATGATCATGTTCAAGACTTGGTGGTTGGAGATCATTACTGAAGTGTGTGGACATATACTGGGTCCCAGTTGATTTAGGTTATGGACTGACTTTAATATAACATGTGGATAGGACCTATTGATGTATTTTTGAGATGTTTTATGTGTTGATATTATTTGTTTGGTCTAAGGCCAACATGGCTTGTAATTATGTAATTGGTTTTATTATCTGGTGGCCGACCTGATTGTTTATGGTCGAGGGTTTTGTATATATAGATGTAAGATCTCATTGTAGATCATCATGGTTATTGTTAGAGGTCATGGTTAAGGAATGTAATGTATGAATAATGTAATATCATTCAAGCAGAGGAGTTGGTCAACCATTAGAGATCAAATTGGGTTTATTTAAGAGGATTTAGTCCTCTAGTATTGAGCTTAATTAGAACTATACTCAGGCATAGGAGATGTTATCTTGTATAGTTCAACACTTCTCTTGATTGTAGTCTATATTTATATGTAGTCAGTGAGGCTCCTTTTGTGATGAGCAGTGCGCTATAGGCTGATGGCCTTCCTGCAAGTGCATGCCCCTTCATTGTAATTCACATACTTACTGGAGGAGTATTATCTGACTATGGGTAGGCTTCCCACATTGGTTTTTCCCTTTACCAGGTTTTCCATGTATAAATCCTGGTATTATGTGGATGGTACTTATTCTATGTTTATTGTTTATACTTAATTAGTTTACCTACTATTCGGGTATTAATATTTTGGGTTTTGATATTAAAGTTTAAATTGGTAATGGATCCGGTAATCTATGATAACTGATTAACCTCCCCCCCCCCCCTTCTCAGTTGTCTTCTGGTTATTTGAACTGTCTAACAATAAGTACTTCATTTTGTGCATGCAATGTGTTTTCCAAATATAAATCCATGCATTGTTTCCAAAATTCTTGTCTCTCTTTTGAGAACATGGATACGTTTAAACATGTAGTTTCCTATATATTTGTGTGTCTATCTTTGTTTGTCAAAATCATTAATCACTTTCCTTATCTGCTTTCTCATTAATATGCCCATGTATGTATAGCTGCATATATCTGCAACTAATGAGTATTTTTTGAAACTAGATTTTACACATGGTTATATGTACATATATGCCTTTTCTATTTGTAATAATTATAGTTTTATGATTTTAGATATTTGAATCCTTATAAATAAGTACTCCATTTAGTCCATGCAATGTATTTTGCAAATTTGAATGCATTCAATGTTTTCAAAAATCTTGTATTTTTTTTAGAAACATAAATACATTGAAACTTCTTCTATTTTTTGTGATTTGTTTCTTTTGTTATATAATTGCATGCTTCAAAATTTAAATAGTTACATACAATACAAAACAAGAAACCAAATTCCAAATACATATATAGGGAAATATTTGAGTGTACTCTTCTTTGAATATACTCTTTCCTGAATAACCATTGATGGCTTGAGAGAATATATTTATAGATACATATATGTACACACACATATATAGATATATATGTATATACACAAATATATACATATATATATAAAATATATGTGCATATATGTGTGTGTGTGTGTGTGTGTGTGTGTGTGTGTGTTTATATATACATGTCCTTTACATACCACACTTAGGTGCAATCCTTGTTTAGGTTGCCTCCATTTAAAAAACAAAACTCTACAACTTCAATTGGTGGAGGAGGATGGAGAACCATTGGAAAGGAATTGGGGTTCTACCAATTGAAATTATCTTACGTATCACTGGTTGTTTGAAAACCATAGATCCACACACACACACACACACATATGAGTCCATATACATATATGTATATACATTATCTACATTTCACAAAAAACAAAATGACAGTTGCAATAAATAAAATGTGTATCCTCAAATACCATGAAACTAGAAATCCATATATATATGTGTGTGTGCATGTCTATATATATATATACATAATATATATACATATATATACATATATACATATATATACATACATATATATATATGTATATATATATATATATATATGTATATGTATATATGTATACATATGTATATATATGTATATGTATATATGTGTGTGTGTGTATCTATATATATACATATATACAAATACATGTATGTGTGTGTGTGTGTGTTTGCATGTAAATGGAAAGAAAAAATCCCCCTCATCCCATTTGTTAGAACCCAAGTAACATTGTTTCCTTCCATATCACCTTTACCATTACACTCTCTAATATAACATACTCAATTGGTTTATGTCAGATAGGCAACAATCTTGGTCTGCAACAATCTAATTTGAAGAAAGCCAAAAGAAAAGAAAAAAACAAGATTTATTATGAACAACATAGAGAAGAACTCTCAATAAAATGATGGCTCCAATGAGAAAGTATAAAAATGGCCTCCACTGCTTTACAACAAAACCAGATCTTGGGTTCAATACAGTCCCAGCCTATTTCTAATGAAGCAATATTGGGTTTGCAGCAAATGTTGGACAATAGATTTACAACTAGCCCAATAGCAGGTCTTTTCTCATCACTTGAGTATGGCCAGACATTGGTTACTTTCCAAAGAAGGATTGATAGCTTGTCAAACCTGCATACATGTTCTATTTATAGAGAAAATTACATTGGCATGCTTGTTAAACTAAATGAGCCTCATGTTGTTTGTTCAAGATGCTATGGTGAAAAAGACATTCATCAATTCTCCTTGGCAAACAATATGGATCCTGGTGAACAACCTCTTATTCACAAGTAGAAGAAATGCTTATATCAAGGTTTTTACCTACCTTGCAAGTTAACCATGCAAGAGGTGGTCAATACAAGTACACAAGACACACCATTAATTTCGCGTAGGACATTTCGCAGATTGCAAGTGTTTTACCATGAAAATTGCAAGATCTGGAAATACTTATTGTTCATAGAACAAGTTTACAAGGCCAAAATTATGATTGTTATGTGAATAAATTCCATGTTATGGATGTACTAAATTACAAAATTCACCATGATCATTACTACAATGATATTTTCATAGATTGTGATACAACAAATTTAACCAGAAACAACCATCGATGTATCAGATTTATTGTATAGTTTAGAACAAAATATTGATGAGTGAAGTATGCTACCAACTGAAGAAAGTGTGGTCATTGATATTGAGTCTAAAATGGAGACTCTGTCATCATTTATTCCTAAGCTCCCATGTTCAATATGTGAACTTGATGCCATTAAAAAAATGTTGCACCTAGATAGTGATGGCAGCAATATAATAGCTTGGCCTGAAATAACTTCATCACCAATTAATGGATACAACAATGAAGGCTTGTTTAGTATGGCTTCTCCAACATTATTTCCAAATGGATGTGCATTGCCACTTCAACCAAAAACAAAACATGTCCATTTTCATGAATATACTTTAGACTTAATTATATACAATGACCAAAGATTTGGATAACATGTAAGATTCATGTATTATCTTTACAATCTCATACTGAGGCACCGATCACAACAAACAACTATTGTTTTCATAAGAAATAATTTGGAAGATTCTTCTCAAACCATTTTGCAAGCTTTGCAACAAAATTTAAAAGACACACCCACTGATCAATTGCCAAACCAGTTAATGTGGTTTGCAGTGTCCTTACGTGGCACATAGGCATATTGGAACAAGTCTCATAGAGACCTCACTACAATGATCTACCAACTGGGAAACCCCACGTTGTTTTTCACTTTGAGTTATGCTGATACTAAATGGACAGACCTACATAAATTATTTTTGAAAAATGACTCCCCACTCTTCCAACCAATAAGAAAATAGTTTATTGAAAATATTGTTCACAATCCACATATTACAACAATATACTTACATTATAGATTTACAATATTTCGTGAAGAAGTAACTCAAAAGATTCTACATTCAAAAGAACATTGGTATAGGTATGAATGGAAACATCATGGTTTAGCACACATACTATTGGCATGTTTGGCGTAACTGATATAGATGGAGAATGATTACTGAATCGGTACAAGAGTGTTTGAGATGACATTGTGATGAAGAGATTGAGATTGCGTGATGGATGAATTTGATCAGTTATTTATATTGTCATTGATGGAAACTAATTTTTATTCATGTCTACTGATGTTTACTTATGTTTTATTGTGTCATCTAAATCTTTTGGTCTACCGGAGAGGTCTTATCTGTAAAGAATCAAGAAACTGAGAATTGGGACCTTAACCGGTAAATGAGGAAACATTCTGATTGTATCTAGTGATTGGTGATGATTGAGGATTTTTGGTTTTGAATGTAAGTTTCTATCATTGTAACATGTATCTGACTGGAACTACATCATGTTGTGACAACTAGAAGTTATGTTTATAATTTTTGTTGAGTTTTTACCAGGGTTTAAGAAGGGTTTAAGGACCGGTAAATAATTCTCTTGACCGGTAATGATTTTTGATTTGGCGGTGATCTACATCAAGTTCACAATTTGATGATAACGTGACACAAAGCACATGATGTGTTTGAAAGATGTTTTGGTGCATTTGGAGAGAAAATTTCTTGGGAATGTGCAAAGTGCTTAGGGGAATGAGCTAAGGGTTTGACTTTGTAATAGATCGACTCACTGTGATGATTTATGATCATTCAATGACTGATATTGATTTTTTATTAATTTTAATGATCCATATGATGATCTATAATAAGTTATAAAGATTTGTGATGATCTATGTAGTAATTCTTAGGGTTTTGATGTCAACCTAGTTGTAAAGGTTATTTATGTTGGTAAGGTTGATGTTTTGAAGTGTTGGTGATTTTGATAAGTGTGTGAAGCCGAAACCAGGTGTGTGAGAAGATATACCAGAGTGATGCAGACTTAGAAATTAATTGGATCTGATCAAGAAAGTAGTTGAGTGATATACACAGATCATTCATTGTTGTTCTCTAACAATTACAATAGCTAAAATCCCTTAACTGCATAGGTCCTAACAAGCCTCACATTGTAAAATCCCCTAACAAGGTGACTTGATATCTGAGTTCTAGATACTCTTGCGAGGTTGATCCTAATAGATCAAAGCTCCTAATAGGGCTAAGGTAAATCCCTTAACCGGGTGACTCCTAACAAGGTCTTCTCCTAATAGGGAATCATTGTAAGCTTCTAACCAGGCTTGGCTCCTAATAGGGCACATTCTGAAAGAGTGCAAAACATTTGTGGGTACCAATTCCCATAATGGTTTCTCCCTATTTGGGTTTCCACATGAAAAAAATGGCGTTTATATGGTGAATGTTTATGATGTGATGGTTTTATTTACTTTCAGTTTATGCATTGTTAATGAGCACTTAATGTGCAACATTGATATATCTATTTAGCAGATGTTTATCAATAGATACCAGTACTAGTAAATGACTCTAGTGTTGATCTATATTTGATTTGGTGAAAGTTTTATGAATCTGAGTTTCTGATTTTAAATTATTGTTAATAATGATTCACCCCCACTATCAGTATTAACCGGATCCTCTAAGATTAACAATTGGTATCAGAGCATTGGTCCTCTGTGTGCAAAAAGCCTAACAACTAGAGGGAAATATTCTATGAAAGATGATGAAGAAGGAGGGTCCCAAGTTTACCAAGAACAACTACCGAATATGGAGTGATCGGATGAAGATCTACATTAAACGAATGGGTTCATAGTATTGGAATCATGTAATACCCAAGTATGTTGCTCCTACTACCAATCCCTTGACATTGGATGAACTCAAAGAATAGTAGGAAAACATTCAGGCTCTTGAAGCAATTGCAAGTACTTTGTCTGACTCTGAGTATATTGATGTTCATAGATTAGAAACTGCAAATGAGGTATGGGAGTAATTAAATTTAGTTTATGGAGGAGATGAACATGTACAAAGGGCAAAGGAAGAGAGTTTGAGAGGAAAATTTCATGATATGAAAATGGTTGATAGTGAGAACATAGCTCAATATGGACAAAGGATTAAGGCAGTTGTAGGTGTTAGATAGTTCAAATAACTAGAAGACAACTGAGAAGGGAGGGTGAATCAGTTGTCACTAGATTACCGGAACCTTAAGCAATTAAAACTTTAATACCGGAACCCAAAAAATTCAATATCGGAATGCACAAACCAAATACCAATATAGCAAATAAACCAATTAAGCATAAATAATAATTAGAGAATAAATACCATCTAAATGACACTAATATTTATACGTGGAAAACCCGGTAAAGGGAAAAACCATGGTGGGAATCCTACCCATAGTCAGATAATATTTCTATAGTAAGTATATGAATTACAATTGAGGGGCCTGCACTTGTAGGAAGGCCAACAACCTAGAGCACAATGATCATCACAAAAGGAGTCTCACTAACTACATAGAAATCTAGACTACAATCTAGAGAAATGAATGAACTGCAAAGATAGAATCTCCTATGCTTGAATATAATTTGGTTTAAGCTCAATACCCAAGGACTAAATCCTCTTACATAAACCCAACTCCATCACCAATGATCAACCAAATCCTCTTCCTGAATGATTATTACATTATCCTCTCCTTAAATATCCATATCCTATTCCCATATTGTATACAATGAGATCTTACATCATATATATACAAACCCTCAACCATAAACAATAAGGTCAGCCACCAAACAATAAAACAATTATATAATTACAAAACATGTCGGCTTGAGACCAAAAAAATAATATCCAACTCATAAGACATCATAGAAACACATCGAGAGGTCCAATCCACACGTTACATTAAGTTGGTCCATAACCTAGATAATACTGGGACCCAGTATAGGTCCACACACGCTAAAGCAATAATTCCAATCAACTAAGTCTTGAACATGATCACCATCGGCATATTGAATCTCCACTAGAAGCCTCACCAAAATCACTTATGCATATCATCAAAGATCTTCAACAAAGCTCTACCGATAAAACCCTTGTCGGAACAATAAACCAAGCTTGCTGGTAAGCAGGATAGCATCCAATCACTAGAACAAACCCAACTAACTAAACATGAGCATGAATAATCCAATTCCATAACCCAAACATACCAGAGCATACTGGATCATGATGATCCAATCCAACTAGAAACCAAACATCCTACCAGGACCAGAAGGATACTGGTAAAGCAACCAAAATAGCTAGTGTTGACATCAATGACAAAACATCAATGCAACACATAATCAATTCCTCCAAATGGCCAACAATATCCCCCTTTGGCATTGATGGAAACACTAGATGTGAAAAACATCCAAGTGCCAAGAAATGGCAAACAAGTCTCCCCCAATGGAAGACAACCAACAATCTCCCACACAAAATATAGAAATGAATCTCTGAAAGAAAGACCAAACTACCCTGTGAATGAAATCTTTGTAAAGCTTTGTTTTTCACATATATCTCTCCCCCTTTGACATCAATGCCAGAAATTTGACAAAATATAAAAGCAAAAGAAAAAATGACTAACTACTCTCCTTGAGCAATAACATCCACACATCAATCTAGAATGAATGATATCTCTGATAATGCATACCGACTGATGCCCAATGACATCAATCAGTTCTCTATCGGAGGGGTAGAAACCCCTATCTGTCTCTCAAGTACTCTAAGGATTCTTTAGGCAAAGGTTTAGTGAAAATATCTGCATTCTTCTCTTTAGTGTTCACATAAACCAGTCTAACTTCATTTTCTTCCACCTTCTCCTTCAAAAAGTTATACTTGACACATATATGCTTTGTCTTAGAGTGAAATACCAGATTCTTTGATATGTCAGTAGCAACAAAGTTATCATAGTGAATAACTACCAGTCCAATGCAATGCACTTTAATATCCTTCAACATTTTCTTCATCCATAGAACTTGTATACATTTAGTAGCAACAACAATATACTCAACTTTAGCAGTAGATAAAGAATTACATGATTGTTTCTTGCTGATCCATGAAACCAACTTCTTTCCAAGAAAGAAAGCTCCACCGAAAGTACTTTTTCGGTCATCAACATCACCACCCCAATCTGCATTTGTATATGCACATAAAGTAAAGTCATCATCCTTAGGGTACCATAAACCATATTCAGATGTACCTTGCAAGTATCTAAAAATTATTTTCACCGCACTCTCGTGATTTTCTCTAGGATCACTTTGAAATCTAGATGCAATATAAACAACATTCATTATGTCATGCCTAGTCTGAGTAAAATATAGAAGACCTCCAATCATAGACTTGTATTTTGTAGGATTTACCAGTGCAGATTCATCTTTCCTTGTCAATTTATCACTTGTAAGCATAGGAGTACTTACTGGTTTAGAGTTTATCATACCAAATTTCTTCAACAGCTCCCTAGCATACTTAATTTGATGGATGAAAATACCTTTATCAGTCTGAGTAATCTACAAACCTAAGAAAAATATCATTTCCCCAACCATAGACATTTAAAATTCTTTCTCCATACTCTTAGAAAATTCCATGCACAACTTATCTTCACCTCCAAAAATGATGTCATCAACAAAACCTTCAATAATAAATATATCATCATCAATGACTTTATAATATAGATTACTATTAGCATTACCTTTAGTGAATCCAAGCTTCAAAAGATATTTATCTAACCTTGCACACCAGGCTCTAGGTGCCTATTTCAATCCATATAAAGCTTTCCTTAACTTACAAACTATGTTTTTATCATCTGAGAGTGAAAAACCATCCGGTTTCTCAATATAAACCTCCTCATCAAGATCCCCATTAAAAAATGCACACTTACAATCCATCTGATAAACCTTGTAGTTCCTATGTGCAACATAGGCAAGAAATAATCTTACAACTTCGATCCTAGATATAGGTGCAAAAGTTTCACCATAATCAATTCCTTCCTTTTGAGAATATCCCTTACAAACCAATCTAGCTTTATTCCTTACAACTTGTCCATCTTCATTCAATTTATTCCTAAAAACCCATTTATTTCCAATAACATTCTTATTTTTAGGTCGGGGAACTAAAGTCCATGTTTTATTCTTCTCAATCTAATCTAATTCTTCTTCCATAGCTTTCATCCAACATTCATCTTTACATGCTTCAATTACTGATACCGGTTCAACTTGATAAATTAAACATACCTCATTAGATGCCAATCTTCTTCTTGTCATCACTCCATTATTCTTATCCCCAATGATCTAATCTTCTGAATGATTCATCCTTACATACCTAGGAGTCTTCTGACTCTCTGTTCCTCTTCTTGATTCTTCAGTTACTATTGAATTTTTTGATATTGCTAGACTAATTGGTTTAACATTTTGTCCTGATAAAGGTGTTACTGGTTCAGTAATGATCATTTCCACTACCGGTTCTTGCTCATAAACTCTGATTTAACTTTTATTTAGCCCATCCACCTTGACATTAGTGCTCTCCATAATTCTCTGCAATCTCCACCAAGAAATATTCCTTCATCACATCTAGAATCAAATTTTCCAATGATATCATCTCTCCTGATATAACATTTACTACCAAAGGTTCTGAAATACTTAACTGTAGGTGTATTACCAAACCATATTTCATAAGGTGTCTTATCGATTTATCCTTTGATATGTACTCTATTGAATGTATAAACTGCTATGCTCACTGCTTCTCTCTAGTAGATATGGGGTAGACTAGCTTCCACCATCATTGTTCTAGCAGCATCCAAGATATTTTTGTTCTTCCTTTCCACAACTCCATTCTGCTAAGGTGTCCGGGGAGCAAAAAATTGTCTCCTTATACTATGTTTCTCACAAAAGTTATTAAACTCACTAGATGTGAATTCTCCACCATGATCTAACCTTAAACATTTAATCTTCAATCCTATCTTTGTCTCAACTTTAGCTTTAAAGATTTTAAAATTTTAAAAAGCCTCATATTTCTCCCTTAGCATCATTATAGAATAATCTTCAATGATTAGCATAAAATATCTATCACCTTGAAAACTTTTAACTCTAGCAGGGCCACACAAATCAGTATGAATAAGATCTAGAACATCATTAGATTTGTCATGTATACTCTTAAAAGAGGTTCTGACCTATTTTCCCATTTGACATTCTTTAAAAACCAAATTATAGGGCTTCACAATCTTAGGTATATCTCTAATTGCCTTAGTTGAACTGATCTTTACAATGCAAAAAAAATTTACATAACATAGTCTTTTATACTATATCCAACTCTCATCAATTTGTGCAATCAAACATGTCTTCTCACCATAATTCAAATGAAATATATTACCTTTTGTCTATGTACTGGTTGCAATCTCCAAACCAGATCTATTCATGATTTTGCATTTTCCATCCTTGAACTGTAATTGAAATCCCTTATCTAACAATTGTCCTAGACTCAAAAGTTTATGCCTTAAACCTTCTGTTGGCAATTGACACTCTGTTGGTTGGTTTCACTATGTTGTCATTGATGGCAACATGATTTTGGGTTATGGCTTCATATGGTGTACTAACAGGCACTTCACAGACTCTACACCGACACCAGCAGGATAGAAGATTTCTTTGGTCACCGGCAACGCAAGACGACATGGTATGGTAAAGGTCATTGGTATTGGAGGCTGACACATCTTGGATTTGGCATCAGCAGCTTTTTTTAATGATTATTCATTTATGTTATATGGCTGACATGTAAATGTGATATTGTATATATCCTTTTAAGCTGACATAAAGCATAAATTTGTATAGGGTATATAGGGGAGATTGATTAGATCATTTTGAATAAGGATAGACATGTGGAATGAATATATGGATGTAATGTAATGCAAAATATATCAGAGAGACTATGTATGTGAGGAATTCATTGTAAGGGTTATTCCAGTACTGAAATTGAGGGTTTTAACCAGAACAAACAAAGCTTAAACCAGAACTATATTCTGGCATAGGAGATTCTATATTAAGCAATTCATACTTCTCTGGATTGTTATGTAGTCAGTGAGGCTCCTATTGTGATGAGCAATGTGCTCTAGGCTGTAAGCCTTCCTGCAAGTGCATGCCCATCATATATTGTAATATCTCTTCATATGGCTAGTAAATTGATATTGTGGGTCACAAATCCCACCATGGTTTTTCCTCTTTGATGTTTTCCACGTATAAATTTGTGTGTTATGGTTCTTATTTATGTTTTTTTCTTATTGGTTGCATTACTTCTTTTGATTCTATTTATACTAGTTTACTGGTTGGTGTATGAATGTTTTGTTAAGGCTAAAATCTATTATTTTGGTATAACACTAATTGATCCCCCCTCTCAGTGTTATTGGTTTCCAAGAATTGGTATCAGATTCTTGTACCTCGAAGGAAGTTTAACAACTTGAGGAAGATCTTGAAACTAAAATCATTGAATGTGGCTTTGGAGAAGCAGCTTGAGATTGATGGTATGATGAAAGAATAAGTATTCAGTAGAAAACTAAGAGGGGGGGTGAATCAGTGTATTGAAAAATTGATACAAAGCTCCCAAACTCAAACTCTATCAAACAATGTAAACATATCTCAGTCAAGATCAATATTCACAAGAATACTTGACATCAACCAGTTTAATTGTTATGACAACTTTAACAGTAAAGAACTTCAATCTTGTAAAAATTAACAATGCTTAATCATAACTCAACATATTCATCTCTCAATGCATCTACTTAACATGCCTTATCGGAAGTTAACCGAATCAACAAATAAGATCACAACCACAAAAGGATTCACCACTTGACACAAATGTTTATATGTGGAAAACCCAAATAGCTAAAAAACCATAGTGAGATGAGACTCACAAGGATAGCTATTTGAATTCTTGTGAAGTTCTCCCTGTTAGGAGCCAAGCCTGAAAAAAGCTTTACAATAAGTCTTGTTAAGAACTAATTCTAGTTAGGAATCACTCGGTTAAGGGATTTACAAATATGCCTTGACGAAAAGCACAATACCTTGTTAGGAGTAACCTCGCGGGAGAATTTAAGAATCCAAGCTAATGGACCACCTTGTTAGAGATTACCTGATTAAGGGATTTCACTTCTGTTGTAATTGTTAGAAAACAACAGGTTTTCTTGATCTATCTGAGTAGCACTACATTTGCTTGATTGGATCCTTCTAAGCTTCAATCTACCTTCACTCAAACTGCAGATCCATTCATTGGTTAAGCAACTACACACTCAACAAGTTTCTATCAATCTTGCCAACAACCTTTACAAACAACTTCATCGACCTTAAATACAAATCAATTAGGTCAGTAACACAACAAAAACCTAATTCTCATCATCAAGATTAAAAACAAGTTGGTACAATATTAACCATTAGAAATCATGACAATCTCTTCACATTCTTCAAGAAAATTCCAACTGCTCCATGATCACCACTTCATCGAACTTTGTAACTCATCACGCGATGTGCATTAGATGCAATCCACTTTGCTCCTTCCCTAGACAAAAAACAAATGTGCCAAAACAAATTGAACATATCCTCATATAATGAACACACGTGTCTCCATCATTACCACTTATCAGATAATAAACCAACAAACTTGATTGGTTAGGGTTTAACAACTAATAAGGTTTACTGGTTACATTGCATAGAAAGGTTTAACCCTTTACATCAGTTCACCAGTTCAACTCATAAACTTTACATACTAGTTTACAACATCTTCCACAAAGCTCCTCTTACTAGTTACTAACCAATATCAAAAACAAAAATATCAACAATAACATGAATACCATTACCGGTTCAATTGACATCAATGACAATATATCATTAATGAAATCTCTATGAAAAATGCCAACAATCTCCCCCTTTTGCATTGATAGCAATAAAAATATTAATGCCTCTAATTGCTGCTGAGATTGGTGAATAGGAATCCTGGTTTACATTACCAAGTATTCACCTTGCTCTATCTATCTTCAACCTGTTGTTGGTTCACCTAATCAGACACATAATTATTCTCCTCAATCACATAATTCTTCTCCCCCTTTGACAACAATGCCAAAGTGAAAGTACAACATGTAATTCTCCTCTCAGTGTGCATCAACATCATTTTGAAACTTGATGCTCCCCCTATGGAATACATCCACTTCTTCATCAATCCATGTAAAATTCTGCAAGTGGTTCATTGACTGATGCAATTAGCATCATACTCAACTAACTTCATGAAGAGTGACAGCCCCCAATTGACTTCTAAGATACTCAAAAGTAGTCTTAGGCAGAGGTTTGGTAAAGATATCTGCAAGCTACTCCTTGGTAGAAACGTGCTCCAAGATAACATCTTTACTTTAAACTTTTTCCCTCAAGAAGTGATATTTCAATTCAATGTGCTTAGTCCTTGCATGCAAAACAAGATTTTTAGAAATATTTATTGCACTTGTATTATCACACAAAATCTTTATTAGTTTTGAGATTTCCATCTTCAAACCTTCCAAAATGTGCCTCATCCACATAGCTTGTGTGCAATTCATATAAGCTTCTACATACTCAGCTTCACCAGTAGATTGTGAAGTGCAATTGTACTTTTTACTAGTCCATGAAACTAGCCTTCCTCCTAGAAAGAATGCTCCATCGGTAGTACTCTTCCGGTCATCAATATTTCCTACCCAATCAACATCTGTGGATGCTTTCAAATCAAAATTTCCACCATATGGATACCATAACCCATAGTCAATAGTACCCTTCAGATATCTAAAAATTCTCTTGGTGGCCATTAGATGTACCTCCTTTGGATTCTTTTGAAATCTAGCAACAATACCAACTGCATGGGCAATATTCGGTCGACTATGAACAACATAGTGTAATTTACCAATCATTGACCTGTATTCCTTTTCATCTACAGACTTAGATGCATCTTCCTTGGACAATTTACAACTTGTAACCATTGGGGTTCTAACTGGTTTATAGTCACTCATACCGAAAGTCTTCAAAACCTCTTTCACATAGTTGGATTGAGTAATGAAAATACCATTATTCATCTGCTATATCTATAAGCCTATGAAATTATTTATTTTCCCTACTAATGAAATCTCAAATTCATTCTTCATTTCATCTGCAAAACAATTACTCATGTCATCATTACCTCCAAAAATAATTCATCTACACATACTTCACTAACTAGTATTTCATCTCCTTCAAACTTGAGATAAATGTTGTTGTCATTACTGGTTCTAGAAAAGCCTATCTTCATCAGATGAGTATGAATCCATTCATACCATGCTCTGGGTGCCTACTTTAATCCATACAAAGCTTTATGCAATTTGCATACCATGTCTTCCTTATCTGTCAATGCATAACCATCAGGTTGCTCTATATAAACCTCTTCTTCTAGTATCCCATTCAAGAATGCAAAATTAACATCCATCTGGTATACCTTGAACTTCTTATGGGCTGCAAATGTGAGTAATGTTCTGACACCTTCCAGTCTTCCTACTGGTGCAAAATTTTCTCCATAATCTTCTCCTTCTTCTTGCGCATAACCTTTGCATACTAATATTGCCTTATTGCGAACTACAACACCATCTTCATTTAATTTGTTTCTGAACACCCATTTAGTACCTAACACATTCTTGTTTACCGGTCGGGGTACAAGGGTCCAAGTGTTGTTATTCTCAATTTGATCCAACTCCTCCTCTATAGCTTTCACCCAATGATCATCACCAAATGCCTCCTTAGCACTTCTAGGTTCAAAGGTGCAGATCATGCAAGAGTTCTCTCTTATTCTCCTTCTAGTTTGTACACCGGCATCCTTACCCCCAATTATCTGTTCAAGACTGTGATTCAGTCTCACATACCTAGGAATAACATGATCATTATCTTTAGGTCCAGCTTCTTCATTACCATCTTCCTCTAAATTTATTTTTTCTCGTTGAACAAGTACATTAGGATTTTCTTTACTAGTTTCTGATTTAACAATTTCAGGTTCCAAAAGAATTTTTGCAAGGATCTTCATCCTTCTTCTGAAAACTGGTTCCTTCTGAAGCTTCAGGACATTCATCTACATGAACATCAACACTCTCAACAATTCTCCGTGTCTAGTTGTTGAAGCATTGAGAGGACTTACTCTTGGTGGAATAGCCAAGAAATATGCCTTCATCACTCTTAGCTTCAAACTTGCTTATGTAATCACCTCTTTTAATAAAATATTTCCTTCCAAATATCTTAAAATAGCTAACATCAGGTGATCTCCCATACCAGTACTCATATGGGGTCTTGTCCTTACCTCTTTTCACCAATGCTTCAACTTCAATCAACTTCAATCTTGTAAACATCAACAATGCTTAATCATGACTCAACATATTCATCTATCAATGCTTCTACTTAACATGCCATATCAGACGTTAACCAAATCAACAAATAAGATCACAATGACAAAAGAATTCACCTCTTGACACAAATGTTTATATGTGGAAAACCCAAATAGGTAAAAAACCATGGTGAGATGAGACTCACAAGGATAGCTATCTAAACTCTTCTAAAGTTTTCCCTGTTAGGATCCAAGCCTGTTAAAGCTTTACAATAAGTCCTATTAAGAACTAATTCTAGTTAGGAATCACTTAGTTAAGGGATTTACAAATATGCCTTGATGAAAAGCACAATACCCTGTTAGGAGTAACCTTGTTGGAGGATTTAAGAATCCAATATAATGGACCACCTTGTTAGAGGATTTAATGAGTAACCAATCTTGTTAGATCTTACCCAATTAAGGGATTTCACTTCTATTGTAATTGTTAGAAAACAATAGGTTTTCTTGATCTATCTAAGTAGCACTGCATCTGCTTGATCAGATTGTTCTAAGATTTAATGTTCCTTCACTCAAAGTATAGATCCATTCACAGGTTACGCAGCTACATTCTCAACAGGTTTCTATCAATCTTTCCAACAACCTTTACAAACAACTTCATCGAACTTAAATACAAATCAATTAGGTTGGTAGCACAACAAAAACCTAATTCTCATCATCGAGATTACAAACAAGTTGGTACAATCTTGATCATTAGAAATCATGACAATCTCTTCATATTCTTCAAGAAAATTCCAACCGCTCCATGATCACCGCTTCATCGGACTTTGTAACTCATCACGCGTTGTGTATTAGATGCAATCCACTTTTCTCCTTCCCTAGACAAAAAACAAATGTGCCAAAACAATTTGAATATATCCTCATACAATGATCACACGTGTCTCCATCATTACCGCTTATCAAATAATAAACCAACAAACTTGATTGGTTAGGGTTTAATAGCTGATAGGGTTTACCGGTTACATTACATAGAAAGGTTTAACACTTTACACCAGTTCACTAGTTCAACTCACAAACTTTACATACTAGTTTACAACATCTTCCACAAAGCTCTTCTTACCGGTTACTAGCCAATATCAAAATCAACAATATCAGCAATAACATGAATACCATTGCTGGTTCAAATGACATCAATGACAACATATCACTAATGCAATCTCTATGCAAAATGCCAACAAAGATGGCACTTGAAGATTATGATGCTGAAAGATTGAAGAAATTAAAGCTACAAGATGAGTTGAATTCTACTAAAGAATTTATTCTTGTCCTACAAGAAGCTATCATCTATTCAAGTAGGAGGATGGAAATTTTGCAACATCAGGTTGATGAATAAGGAACAATGTCAGAAACTGAGTCAGGAGAACATGGTTATGAAGAATGAGATGCAATATATGGCTACGAGGATGTCTAAGGAGATTGAGGACAGAAAAAAAAAGGAAGAAAATCTTGTTGTATCCCTAAAGAACAAATTTGAAGAAAGTGGTAGGTTGACTCATGAAAATGAGATATTGAGGTCTAATTTGGTACAATCCTAGAGCAATGAGCAAAAGCTTGAGAGACAAATGTCAATGCTAAGAGATGATTTAACTATTGCAAGTGAGTACAAAGAAAAATTTAAGATCATCTTAGCACAGCTTGATGAGTTACTGAAGAGATAGAGGCGGATTGGAGATTTTAGTGGACTTGGATTTAAACAAGGATAGAGTTCTAGTACTGCTAACGAAGATCAAAACCATAAGGAACCAGTAAGGCAATTAAATTCTTATAAATTCAATGTTAGATGTTTTGTTTGCAATAGGTTTGGTCACATGGCTAGGCAATGTAGAAACAGAGCAAATTAGAACCCTGATTTTGGTCTCGGTAAATATTCTAAATGCAATAAAATTGGTCATAAGATAGAAGATTGCAAAATGAATGTAAAATTCTATGCTTGTGAAAAATTTGGACATATGGCTAATCAATGAAGGTCAAGCAATTTCACTAGTTTTAGCAAGGCAATTCAAAAGAACAATGTTACATGTTATGCATGCAATGAAGTTGGACATATTGCTAAGTTTTGTAGAAGCAAAAATCCATCAGTTGGCAATGGAGGATCAAATGATAAAGACAAAGAGAAGGTTAATGAGATCCGGCAAGATCATAGTTAGAGATGGGTTAGATGTTGAAATGTGGCGATTGATCAGCAAAGTACTGTACACTCAGCACGTATCCTCGCCGGGGCTTGGGGCTGGGCCAGGCCCCGGGCAGGGGTTCGGGGGCGGCAGCCCCCGAGAAAATTTTTTTTGCCGTTTTTTTGTTGATGAAAACCGACATTGTAATAAAACCCTAAAAAGGCCGACTTTGTTTGTTGCCCTAAAAACGCATGTTATAAGTGGCTGGGATGCTTAAGGCATTGTAAGGTTGATGTACTATTTTTGCTGGATAATAAGAAAGATTGGACGGCTGTGTATGGTGGACGTAACCCATTCTGGGTGAACCACGTTAAATCTCTGTGTTATCTGTGTCCTGTTTTACTTCTTTATCTTTTGTATTTAAATCTGCATATAATTGTTAGTTCATATTTGCTTCGGATCTGCTTGAAACCCTAACAATTGGTATCAGAACCAAGTTTTCTGTAAATTGGCAGGACTTTCAGATTTGAGTGGGAGCAATGGAGGATTCCAAATTCAAGGTCGAAAAGTTTAACGGCCAGAATTATCAGTTATGGAAAATGCAGATGGAGGATTACCTGTATCAAAAGGATTTGTGGCGGCCATTGGAAGGAAAGGCAAAGAAACCGACCACAATATCAGATGAAGAGTGGGACATTTTAGATAGAAAGGCACTGGGATCCATTCGATTGTGCCTTGCAGCTTCTGTAGCATTCAATATAACAGAAGCAAAAATGACTGTAGATTTGATGGCAACATTGGCTAAGCTGTATGAGAAACCCTCGGCTTCGAATAAGGTATTTCTTATGAAGCGTTTGTTTAATTTGAAAATGAGTGAGGGAGGATCTGTAGCGGAGCACTTAAATGAATTTAATACAATTACCAGTCAATTGTCTTCGGTAAAAATTACCTTTGCAGAAGAGGTTAGGGCTCTCTTGATTTTATGTTCTTTGCCAGAAAGCTGGAATAGCTTGGTTATGGCTGTAAGTAACTCTGTCTCTGGTAAAAATACTTTGGTATTTGATGATATTGTTGGTGTTATCCTAAGCGAGGAAATGCGAAGGAAAAGCACAGGTGAGACTCCAACATCATCGGGTAGTGTTTTGAATGTGGAGAACAGAGGAAGATCAAAGGAAAGAGGAAAAGGCCCTGGAAATGAGAAGTCACGAGGGAAGTCAAAGAAAGGACGCTCTCAATCTAGAGGAAAGAAAGATTGCTGGTACTGCGGAAAGCCTGGTCATCTAAAGAAAGACTGTTGGTCTCGGAAAAACAAAGAAGGAGACAAAAATGAAAATGATAGTAAGGAAGCTAATATTGCAAGTAATACTTTACAAGATGCTTTAATCTTATGTTTGGATAATGTTAATGATTCCTGGGTAATAGATTCTGGGGCTTCATTTCATGCTACACCCCATAGAAAATATTTTCTAGATTATGTTCAAGGTGATTTTGGACAGGTATATTTGGGTGATGATGAGCCCTGTCAAATTGTTGGAAAAGGAAAGATAAAGATCAAGTTGTAGAATGGTAATGACTGGTTTCTGCAGGAGGTAAGACATGTTCCTAATTTAAGAAGAAATTTAATTTCTGCAGGGCAACTAGGTAGTGAAGGTTGCATAGTTACCTTCTCAGACAGTATGTGGAAGGTCACTAAAGGATCGTTAGTAGTAGCTAAAGGTGCGAAGGTAGGCACATTATATCTGTGTACTGGTAACACTTACTCTACCTTAGCTGCTACAGATAAAGTTACTGCAGGGACAACAACAATAAATGTTGCAAGAACAGATTCGATAATGTGGCACCATAGGCTTGGGCACATGAGTGAGAAAGGGATGAAAATCCTTCACTCCAAAAATCTATTGCCAGGACTAAAGAAGATTGATTTAGAGTTCTGTGAAAACTGTGTTTATGGTAAACAGAAAAGAGTCAGATTTCTCAAGGTTGGAAAAGAGAAGAAGAGTGAGAAGTTAGAGCTTGTACATTCAGATGTATGGGGACCAGCTCAGGTATCATCTCTTGGTGGCTCTTGTTATTATGTTATTTTTATTGATGACTCAACTAGAAAAACATGGGTATATTTCCTAAAACAAAAATCAGATGTTTTTGAAACTTTTAAGAAATGGAAAGCTTTGGTTGAGAATGAGACAGGAAAAAAGTTGAAGTGTCTCAGATCGGATAATGGAGGTGAGTATTGCAGCAAAGCATTTGAAGATTACTGTTCCTTAAATGGGATTCGAAAGCAGAAGACAGTTCCAGGAACTCCACAGGAAAATGGTGTGTCAGAGAGAATGAATAGGACCATCATGGAACGTGCGAGGAGCATGAGATTGCATGCTGGATTGCCCTTACATTTTTGGGCAGATGCTGTACATACTGCTGTCTATTTGATAAATAGAGGACCTTCAACCCCTTTGGATGGTGGTATTCCAGAGGAGGCATGGACTGGTAAAAAGGTAAATTATTCTTTTCTAAAAACTTTTGGTTGCGAAGCTTTTGTCCATGTTGATAAAGAAAACAGAACCAAGCTTGATGCTAAATCTCAGAAATGTACCTTCATTGGATATGGGATAGATGAATATGGCTATCGGTTATGGGATTTTGAAAACAAGAAAATAATTAGAAGTAGAGATGTTATATTCAATGAGAAGGTTATGTATAAAGAACAGATGCAGGAAAAGAAGCATGAACAGGACAAACAAGAATATGTGGTGTTGGATGAGATTCCTGAAAATGAAATGCCACAGGTACCTGATGCTCAGCAACAACAGATTGTCCCACAAACTCCTGCAAGTGTTAGACATTCTACGAGGACAAGTAGACCCCCTGAAAGATTTTCTCCTTCTTTGTATTCTATTTTATTAACAGATTCTGGTGAACCAGAAGAATATGAAGAAGCAATACAGGTGGATGCCAAACAACAGTGGCAACTAGGCATGAAAGAGGAGATGGACTCCTTGATGAAAAATAAGACTTGGGACTTAGTCCCTTTACCTGTAGAAAAAAGAGCCTTGCCTAACAAATGGGTTTATCGGCTGAAGGAGGAGGAAGGAGGTCAGAAAAGATATAAGGCCAGACTTGTGGTAAAAGGTTTTGCACAGAAAAAGGGTATAGATTATGATGAAATATTTTCTCCAGTTGTAAAAATGACTTCAATTAGAACTGTACTTAGTCTTGTGGCTACAGATGATTTACATCTTGAACAATTAGATGTCAAAATAGCTTTTCTCCATGGAGATTTGGAGGAGGAAATTTACATGTTGCAACCACAGGGATATGAGGTCAAAGGTAAGGAGAACTTGGTGTGCAGGTTGAAGAAAAGTCTGTATGGCCTAAAGAAAGCACCCCGACAATGGTATTTAAAATTTGATAGTTTCATGGCTGAACACGGTTATCATAGATGTCATTCTGATCATTGTGTATATTTTAAGAGATTTGATAATGGCAGTTATATTATTTTGTTGCTTTATATTGATGACATGCTTGTTGCTGGGTCTAACATGCAACATATAAATGATCTTAAACAAAAATTAGCCAGGTCATTTGCTATGAAGGATTTGGGTGCAGCTAAGCAAATTCTCGGTATGAGGATTACACGGGATAGGAAAAATAGAACCTTGAATTTGTCCCAAAGTGAGTATATAAAGAAGGTGTTGAAAAGATTTAACATGCAGGATGCAAAAGCAGTGAGTACACCTTTGGCTAGTCATTTCAAATTGACCAAGGAGATGTGTCCAAAGGCACAGGAAGAGGTTAATAAAATGTCTAACATCCCGTATTCATCAGCTGTTGGCAGTCTGATGTATGCAATGGTATGCACAAGGCCAGATATTGCACATGCAGTGGGAGTTGTGAGCAGGTTTATGAGTAATCTGGGTATGGAACATTGGAATGCTGTGAAATGGATTCTTCGGTATTTGAAAGGAACTACTACGAAGGCATTATGTTTCAAAGGATCTAATGCTGCTCTAAGTGGATTTGTTGACTCTGATCTGGCAAGTGATATTGATTCACGGAGGAGTACTACAGGGTATGTTTTTACTATAGGGGGAACTGCAGTCAGTTGGATTTCTAGGCTGCAAAAGGTTGTTGCACTTTCAACCACTGAAGCTGAGTATGTTGCTGCTACAGAAGCCAGCAAAGAGATGATTTGGTTGCAATGTTTTCTGAAGGAATTGGGTTAGACACAAGAGGATAGCCCATTGTGTACTGATAGCCAGAGTGCCATTCATCTTGCGAAGAACTCTGCTTTTCATTCAAGGACAAAGCACATTCAGCTCAGGTACCACTTCATCTGGACTATTTTGGAGGAGGGTTAGTTACGGCTTGAGAAGATTCACACAAGTGAGAATCCTACCGATATGTTCACAAAGGCAGTTCCACAGGAGAAGCTGATTTCTTCATCAGTTTCTATTGGTCTTCTTGATTAATAATTGTGGAATTTATACTAGTCACGTCCTAGTGTTTTATCCAGCGGATGTTGCATGTACAGTGGTGTCGTGTAGTATCAGTCTCCAAGTGGGAGATTGTTCGGTGTGGAGCCTGATCAGTCTCCAAGTGGGAGATTGTTGAAATGTGGCGACTGATCAGCAAAGTACTGTACACTCAGCACGTATCCTCACCGGGGTCCGGGGCCGGGCCGGGCCTCGGGCAGGGGTTCGGGGGCGGCAGCCCCCAAGAAAGCGGGGGTTCGGGGGCGGCAGCCCCCGAGAAAAAAAATTTTGCCATTTTTTTGTTGATGAAAACCGACATTGTAATAAAACCCTAAAAAGGCCGACTTTGTTTGTTGCCCTAAAAACGCATGTTATAAGTGGCTGGGATGCTTAAGGCATTGTAAGGTTGATGTACTATTTTTGCTGGATAATAAGAAAGATTGGACGGCTGTGTATGGTGGACATAACCCATTCTAGGTGAACCACGTTAAATCTCTGTGTTATCTGTGTCCTATTTTACTTCTTTATCTTTTGTATTTAAATCTGCATATAATTGTTAGTTCATATTTGCTTCAGATCTGCTTGAAACCCTAACATTAGAAAGACTGAAGAGAAATCATCAAACAAGAATGTCCTGGTTACCTATCTAGCAGAAGAGGCTTCTCCTGCACCGATAGTGAGCTCATCTGGTAACTAAGGCAAATGTCTTAAGGGTAGGAAAATTTCATGGAAGATGATGCATATGCCCCTAGAGGAGATTCTAGAAGATGTTCCAAGTATTGGAGAGGATTATCTGACATTGTTATATTCAGAGTGAGATCTAGTATCCTTCACCGGCAGTCACTTATGTCAACATACAATTAGGGTTTTCTCAATGGATAAAAGGTGGATTACACTTCATTGTTATTCACCCAGCATTTAGAGTGATTTTAGAGTGACTCAGAGTAACTTAGTGTAACTATAAGCTTTTTAGAGGTGATTAAATTTCTTCTTGAGCGATCACACTGACATCTGGAAGGATTTGTTGAAGGTTTTCACCGACAGTGTTATAAAGGTATTTTTCTTGAATCATGGAATCGAGATCATCTTCTGCTCCTATTTTTATTGCAAATCCAACTGTAGTAGAAGATAAGGGCCACCCTAGGCCAATTTTCAAATAGTATCCACATGTGGCTACCAAGGAAGATTCAGTTGGATCATTTTCTCGCATTCCGGAGGGAGTGGTATATGTAGAGGATGTTAGGGACTATATTCATTGTCATATAGAGGACATTAAGGAACTCATTGATGTTGTCCTAGAGAAAGGGAGAAAGAGGATGGATCTGGTAGTTTACATTGAACCTGTGACTGCATATTCTGAGCCTAAAGATGACACACCATTAGCATTCAAAAGGGTTGTGAGGAAGAAACTGGAAGAACCTAAAGTGGAAGAAAAGAAACAACTGGTTAGGAAGGTTACCATCAAGTTACTAGCATAGAAGAAGCCACCCAAGGCTACACCATTAGCTGCATCTGGTGCTGCTAGAAGGAGGAAGAAGAGTGACATTGATTTGGCACTTGAGACTGGTAATGTAACAATTATTCTGCCTAAGACTTGTGCTGAAATTGTTGATGAAATTACTAAGGATGGGATGCTAAAAAATGTTAAGTCTTATTATGATACATTTGAAGATGATGAACTGAGAGAGGTAGAGGAAGTAATTCTTCTATATTTAGATATCTATAAGAAAGCATTAATTAAAATACAAAATCAAATACCGATAGAGCTATACAACATGTTAGATGCTAGAAGGTTATGTGCAATGCAAGAAGACAAACACATTAAGATGCAAGAAATTTTAGCTATATGTGTTTCTATAACTCTAGATGAGATGGAAAAGACAATTGAAGCTGTAGATAGGAAGGTTTTTAACAACAAACATAGAATAACTAGCCTGATGTTAGGAAGGATCAATGAGATAATAAAGGAAACACAAAAGGGTTGGATAAATTTTTTGGGAGAGCATAGAGGATTCTTCACTTCACCAGAGACAAAAACTGATATTGTAGATACACTAGTTGAAGGGAAAGGTAAAGGAATTATGGGTACTCCACCCTCAGTTTTGAACAATATCAAGATAGTGAAAATTGAGCCACCGATTAACTCAAATGTATAGACACATGCTGAAACAATGGTTAATGCTGAGAATATTTTATAGGATACTAACATTGAGGATACTTGTCCTCCAGATATTAATGTATAGGTTGTAGATACTATTCCTAGAGAGGAACTGACAGTTGCATAGACTGCACCAAGTAGTGAAGCCACCGGTGCAAGTAAGGAGGTAATAAAGGATAAATCATCAAAGAAAATAGGGGAATCTGATAGGGAACCAATGCTAGCACATAATAATTCAAAATTGACACTTCTCTAGTAGAAAAGATAAACATCACAGAGATGAGTCCCATAGAATTGATGATGATGGCTGCTCAAAAATTGATGAAGGAGGGAACCACAGGCAAAGGTATTATAGATCAATCCATAATTGTTTTGAATGGATTGGTCCTAGAATGTAAGATTGAGAATGAAGCAAGCCCTTCCGACAAGCTTAAGGTAATAACAAAACACATCTCTAAATATTTTCAATCATTACAATAGATCTCTAACAGGCAAGCACTTGAAAAACTCACTTTGGCTAAGAGAGCCAATTTTGAACAGATCATTGAGAGAGAGAAGAAAAAGATTGAGGAGAATTTAATTCCAATTGAAAATTATTTGAAACAAGGTACTAACATATTCAAGGTATGTTGCAATACTGATATTCTTACAGCAAAAGTAGATGAAAAGATAAAAGAGATACAAGACAAAATTGCTAGTATTGCTAACTCTTTTGATGGACTAGTTTCACTGACAACATCTATTGATGGAAAATTTTTTACTTTGGAGAATCAAATTTATTCTCTTGAAAAGGAAAGAGACAAGATCATTCTAAGAGCCAGAAGTCTCAAAGGTTTGGTGAGTCCAAGATTGGATTCACTTGGTGTACATAAGAAGGAATTCATGGATATGATTGGTAAGCCCACACTAGTAGAAGTCACTGAGAAATAATCACTTGCATATTTACTAAGTGGACTTGTATCTATCTCCAAAATATTCAAAACTAGCTAAGATACTTATATAGAGTTACAAAAATCTTGAAATTGGTCAAGCTCCAGTAAGACACTTTTGGAGGTATTTAGTGTACAATTATTAATCTTTGACATATTTTTTTTGGGAATTGATGTCAAAGGAGGAGTAGTATAGATGTGAAAAATAATAAAGGGTTGCATACATTAGGGGGAGTTACAAAGTTTTTGGAATTTTAGAGTATTGGAGCATTTTGCATATTCAGCTCAGGGGGAGTAGGGCAGGATGAAACCGATAGTTGAAACCATGACCATTTTTCACATGAGTGTTGCTATCAATGCCATCGGGGGAGATTGTTGGAAATTGACACTCTATTGGTTGGTTTCACTATGTTTTCATTGATGGCAACATGATTTTGGGTTTTGGCTTCATATGGTGTATCGATAGGCACTTCACAGACTCTATACCAGCACTGACACCGACACCGACAGGATAGAAGATTTCTTTGGTCATTGGCAATGCAAGATGACATGGTATGGTAAAGGTTATGGGTATTGGAGGTTGCCACATCTTGGATCTGGCATCGACAACTTGTTTTAATGCTTATTCATTTATGTTAGATGGCCGACATGTAAATGTGATATTGTATATATCCTTGTAAGTCGACATAAGGCAAAAATTTGTATAGGGTATATAGGGGAGATTTATTAGATCATTTTTAATAAGGATAGACATGTGGAATGGATATATGGATGTAATGTAATGCAAAATATATCAGAGAGACTATTAATGTGAGGAATTCATTGTAAGGGTTGTTCTAGTACTGAGGTTTATAGTTTTAACTGGAACAGATAGAGCTTAAATCGGAATTGTATTCTGTCATAGGAGATGCTATATTAAGCTCTTCATACTTCTCTCATTTTTTGTCTGGATTGTTATGTAGTCAATGAGGTTCCTATTGTGATGAGAAGTGTGCTCTAGGCTATAAGCCTTCCTGCAAGTGTAGGCCCATCATATATTGTAACATCTCTTCATATGGCCAATGAATTGATATTGTGGGTCACAAATCCCACCGTGGTTTTTCCTCTTTTAGGTTTTCCACATATAAATTTGTGTGTTATGGTTCTCATATATGTGTTTGGCTTATTGGTTGCATTACTTCTTTCAATTTTATTTATACTGGTTTACCAGTTGGTGTATGAATGTTTTGTTAAGACTAAAATCCATTATTCCAGTATAACACTAAATTACCCGCCCCCCTCTGAGTGTTGGTTTCCAACACCTTCAACATAATAAACATTATCAGTATTGTGCTTACCATCCAATGATATAGTTCCTTTTCCCTTGATCATACATGCTTTTTCATCTCCAAATTTAACTAGACCACCATGAAATTCTTGCAAAGATAGAAAATTCCTTTTATCTCCAGTCATATGATGTGAACATCCACTATCAATTACCCATTCATCCTTATCTTCAATTTCTGTAGCAAGTTTCTTCTCTTCAGGTACATTCTCTTCCATTGTCGGAACCACTAGCAGAGTCTGGTGCTCGTTCATCATCTGAATCAGTCACACCTTCCTCATCTTCTATGTAGCATGATTTGTCTCTTTTTTTCTTGTACTTATACTTGTTCTGATATCCAAGGTTAGGCTTAAAAGATCTTCTAGCTCTTTCTTCAAATTTTGAATTCCTTTCAGGACATCTAGATGTAAAACATTTAAAAGGTGCTTTTCCTTCATACTTACTTCCTATCAGTCCTTTAGGTACTCTTCTAGCAAATAAGGCTTCAAGTTTCTCAAATTCTTCATCTTCTCTCTTCATATCATCCAATTCCCTTGCATATAAAGCTTTCCAATCTCTCTTGTCGATTGATGATGTAGATGTATAAAAAGAAGGTTTGGACTTGATAGCTCTAGAGAGTCCAAATTCTATAAGCTCAAAAGAAAATAATTTCTCAACCAAGGTATCTTTGTTGACAAAAGTATTAGCCATTGTTCTCAATTCATTAATTGCAATAGCCTTCATCTTGTAAGCTGATGGTAAAGCTCTCTGAACTTTAGAAATAATTTCATCTTCACTTAGAGTTCCACCACAACATTGAATTCCCATAACAATCTCATTTACCTTTTATATGAATGCAGTAATCCTTTCATCTTCTTCCATCTTCAAGTTTTCATTTCTCACTCAGTAAGCATCAAGTTTAGAAATCTTCATAGTAGGGTCACCTTCATTAAGAGTCTCCAACTTATCCCATATAGCCTTTGCACATGATTTGCTAGTTAATCTCATTATTTGCTGATCAAAAAGTGTACAGAAGAGGGCTTCTCTTGCTCTACAATCATTCTCAAGCTCCTTATCCAAGTTTTTCAAAGGAGGATTACCAGATGTTGGATTATGAGGTGTAACACCATTGTCTATGATCTCCCAAATCTCCTTACCAAGACATAAATGAGTCTCCATCTGAATCTTCCATACTCTATAATTTATTCCATCAAGCCTAGGAATATCTCTCTGAAAGATAGTAGGAGATGAACCAGATGACCTTGAATCGTTAGTCACCATAGGATCTTCTTCAAGTGGTTAAGATTTTGCAAAGAGGACTAGAGCTTTGATACCAATTGTTAAACAATTCAAATAACCGAAAGACAAATGAGAGGGGGGGGGGGGTGAATTAATTGTCACCACATTACCGGAACCTTAAGAAATTAAAAAATTAATATCAAGAACTGAGATCCATTTCAAAAGATAAAGTCACTGTTGATTCTCTAATTGGAAATTTAACTGCATTTGAACTAAATAGTTTTGATAATAGTGTTTTCAAACCTTTTGAATCTTATTTTAAGGTTTCTATAACTGGTACATCAGCAAGAAAAGTAAAAGATGTTTGTCATAATTATGACTGCAGGTCTAGTCGTGGTGGTTGTAGAGGTGATGGTGATGATGAAGATCATCTGATGGAACTTGAGACATTACTGGCTAAAATATTCCCTAGAGGAATAGGTAAATATAAAGGTAAATTAGCCTTGAAGTATTTCTCTTGTAGTAAAATTGGACACTTAGTTGCTAACTGCCCTAGCACTAATAAGAAAGAGAAGTTTAGGAGATTTAAAGAAAAAGGCAAGAAACATTGTTATGTTGCAGTGGATGAAGGTGTGACCGATGATGAATTAGAAGAAGATGACAATGAGGAGATAGTATTTGTTACTGTGAAGGAGGATCTAACTGATGAGAAGGCTTTGGTGTCTCACATGGATAACAATGATGAATGGATAATAGATAGTGGTTTCTCACACCACATGACCTGTGACAAAAGTAAGTTCTTATCCCTTGAAGAGTTTGATGGAGGTGTTGTAATATTTGGTAATAACTCTCCCTACATGGTTAAAGGTAAAGGATCAATTTCATTTAATGGGAAGAGTAATGAAGATGATGTCTTTTGGGCTGAAGGATTAAAATATAACCTCTTGAGTGTTGGATAGCTTAATGATGAGGGATATATACTTGAATTCAAAAGTGGAGTGTGCAGGATTCTTGGAAATAATGGAGAATTGATTGCTACTGGGAAGCAGACTAGAGGTAATCTATTTCATCTAGATACTAATGTAAATGATTGTTTGGTGGTGAAGATTGAAGACAACTGGTTGTGGCACAAGATATTTTGTCATGTCAATTTTGACAATTTGATTAAAGTTAGTAAGTCAAGTATGTGAGAGGTTTACCCCAGCTTGTGAAACTAGACAATGTGTTATGCAAGGATTGTCAGATGGGTAAGACAACCTCTGTATCTTTTAAGAGTCAATCTCTCTTCAGAGAATATTCTTGATTTGGTTCATACTGATCTTTGTGGTCCTATGAGAACCAAGAGCTATTTTGGTGATAAATATTTGATGATCTTTACTAATGATTATTCCAAAATGATGTGGGTAACTTTTCTAGAAGAAAATTTTGAGGCATTCAATAAGTTTAAAGTATTTAAAGCTCTTGTTGAGAAAGATACTAGGAAGATTATAAAATGTTTGAGATCTGACTGGGGAGGTGAATTTACTTCTGATGAGTTTGTGAAGTTCTATGATGAACAAGGAATTAAGAGGTAGATGTTAGCTCCTATAACACCACAACAAAATGGGATAGTAGAGAGAATGAATAGAAGAGTTGTTGAAGCTGCTAGAACCATGATGATTCAAGGCGAAGTACCAAAGATGTTTTGGAGAGAAGAAACTAGTACTATTGTTTATACTTTGAACCAAGTACTTGTCAAAAAAGGTAATAAAAAAACACCTTATGAATTATGCCATGGAAAGACTCCTAGTGTAATATATTTCAAAAAATTTGGGAGTAAATGTTATATTAAGAGAGATGATTACACTGAAAAGTTTGATGCTAAGTGTGATGAAGGAATTTTTCTTGGTTACTCTACAAAGAGTAAGGCATTTAAATATTATAACAAGAGAACCAAGAAGATCATTGAGAGTGCTAATGTGAAGATAGATGAACTCTCGAGAAATATGGAGAGACCAGCAGATCTGAGCCTGAGAAAGATGAAGAAAGACTTGTGTTTATAGAACTGGAAGTGCAGAAGTCTGATGAGAAAAATGTTGCAGAAATAGGTACTCAATTGGTAAATGCAGAGAGTGATGAAGAAGATGAAAAACATGAAGCAGGAAGCATAAAATAGGAACCATTTATTCCAAGGTATGTCAGGCTAAATCACTCAGAAGAACAAATAATTGGAGATAAAAATGCTGGAGTGCAAACCAGGAGGAAAATCAGAGAAAATTCTTGTCTGATTTCTACTATTGAGCCGAAAATAGTAAGAGAGGAATTAAAGGATGATGACTAGATTAATGCAATGAATGAGGAGTTGGATTAGATAGAGAAGAAGAAGACATGGACACTTGTTCCCAGATCGTAAGACAAGAATGTGATTAGAACTAAATGGGTCTTTTGAAACAAGTTAAATAAAGAAGGCAAGGTTGTGAGAAATAAAGAAAGATTGGTTTGCAAAGGCTATGCACAAGAACAAAGAGAAGATTATGGTGAAACCTTTGTGCCTATGGCAAGATTGGAAGGAGTAAGAATGCTACTTTCTTATGCTGCATTTAAAGGATTTAAAGTCTATCAGATGGATGTTAAATCAAATTTTCTTAATGGCATCCTTGAAGAAGAAGTATACATAGAACAACCAGATGGATTTGCTTTGTTTGAAGACAAAGATATGGTTTGCAAACTACATAAGGAACTATATGGATTGAAGTAGGCACTAAGAGCATGGTTTGAAAGGTTGCATGCACACTTGATCAAGATAGGATTCCAACATACTAGTGAGGACAATAACATATATCTAAAGACTGATGGAGAAAAAGTATTGATAGCTGAAGTATTTGTGGATGACATAATTTTTGGTGGTAAGATGACTTATGCATGGATTCCACTGAGGAGATGAAAAAGGAATTTGAGATGTCTCTTATTGGTGAAATTAAATTTTTCATTGGGTTGTAGGTCCAGCAATTAGATGGTGGAATTTTTATCTGTCAGAGTAAGTATGTCAAAGAGGTGTTGAAAACATTTGGCATGGAGGATTGTAAACTAGTTAGTACTCTGATGGTGATAGGATGCAAGTTGTCTAAACAAGATGATTCACCATCTGTTGAAGAGAAAGAATATAGGTCTATGATTGGTAAATTGCATTATGTCGATCATAGCAGACCAAATATTGCACATGTTGTTGGATTGGTTGCTAGATTTTGAAAAAGATCCCAAGGAGACTCACTTGGTAGCAATGAAAAGGATATTTCGGTACCTAAAAGGCACAATAGATTATGGTTTATGGTATCCTTATAAAGGAATTTTTTCTTTGAATGTGTTTACTAATGCAGATTGGGCAGGCAATGTTGATGACCATAAAAGAACTACCGATGGATATTTTCTTCTTGGAGGTAGATTGGTTGCTTGGACAAGTAAGAAGCAAACTTATGTTTCTCAGTCAACAACAAAGGCAGAGTATGTTGCAGCATCAATGAATTTAACATAGGCAATCTGGATGAGACATGTGCTTGAAGGATTTAGATTTGATATGTCTTAACTGATAACTATTTAGTGTGATAATACTAGTGCAATTAATATTTCAAAAAATCATGTGTTACATGCAAGAACAAAGCATGTAGAATTGAAATATCATTTTCTAAGGGAAAGAGTATAGGAAAAACAAGTCAGAATGGAGTATATGACAAGAAAAGAGAAGCTAGCAGACACTTTCACAAAACCATTGCTGAAGACAACCTTTGATTATCTTAGAGGTAAATTAGGGGCCATACCCCTACTAAAAAAGAACTAGAATGCAGGATGCATCAATATATTGGTCTTTGTGACTATTTTCCACTTTGGATTGATGAGATGCATGGTACTATGTAGGAGGAGCAACTTAGATGAGTTTGCAGACATGTTGAAGACAACAACAACAAATTTGATGATTTGTGATGCTTATGCACCTTTGGCATTGTTGTCAATGGGGGAGAAGAAATATGATTCATCATAAGAGAAGACATATGATTAGGAGGAGAAGATGTGTAATTGAAGATAAAGTGTCACTAACAGATGAGGTACGACAAAGAAGAGAAGAGTTGAAGAGAAGGTCTAGGACAGAGTAGAACAATATGAGTTAAGTATATTTATGTTTATTGTTTCCATAAATTCCAAAGGGGGAGATTGTTGGCATGTTCGGCATAACTGATACAAATGGAGAATGATGACTGAATGGGTACAAGACTATTTGAGATGACATTGTGATGAAGAGATTGAGATTCCATGATGGATGACTTTGATCATTTATTTATGTTGTCATTGATGGAAACTAATGTTTATGCATGTCAACTGATGTTTACTTATGTTTTATTGTGTCATCTAAATCTTTTGGTCTACCAGAGAGGGCTTATCAGTAAAGAATCAAGAAACTGAGAATTAGAACCTTAACCGGTAAACAAGGAAATATTCTGATTGTATCTAGTGATTGGTGATGATTGAGGATTTATGGTTTTGAATTTAAGTTTCTATCATTGTAACATATAACTAATCAGAACCGCATCATGTTGTGACAACCAGAAGTTATGTTTATAATTTTTGTTGAGTTTTTGCTAGGGTTTAAGAAGGGTTTAAGGACCGGTAAATTATTCTCTTGACTGGTAATGATTTTTGGTTTGGCGATGATCTACATCAAGTTCACATGTTGATGATAATGCAACACAAACCAAGTGATGTTTTGAAAGATGTTTTGGCGCGTCTGGAGAGTGAATTTCTTGGTAATGTGCAAAGTGCTTAGCAAAATGAGCTAAGGGTTTGACTTTGTATCTGATCGACCTATTGTGATGATTTATGCTCATTCAACAACTAATATTGATTTGTAATTGATTATAATGATCCATATTATGATCTGTGATGAGTTTTAGAGATCTATGATGATCTATGTAGTAAGTCTTAGGGTTTTGATGTCAACCTATTTGTAAAGGTTATTTATGTTAGTAAGGTTGATGTTTTGAAGTGTCGGTGATTTTGAGAAGTGTGTGAAGCCAAACCAAGGTGTGTGAGAAGATCTACCAGAGCGATGTAGAATTAGAACTTAATTGGATTTGATCAAGCAAGCAGTTGGGTGCTATACACAGATCATTTATTGTTATTCTCTAACAATTACAATAGCTAAAATCCCTTAACCGGGTAGATCCTAGTAGGCCTCACATTGTAAAATCCCCTAACAGGATGACACAATATTTGAGTTCTAAATCCTCTTGTGAGGTTGATCCTAACAAATCAAATCTCCTAACAGGGTCTGTTCCTAATAGGGTGCATTCTGAAAGAGTGAAAAATATTTGTGGGTATCAATTCCCACTATATTTTTTCCCTATTTGGGTTTCCACATGAAAATCATGGTCTTCATATGGTGAATGTTTTTTATGTGATGGTTTTCTTTAGTTTCAGTATATGCATGGCTAATGAGCACTTAATGTGCAACATTGATATATCAGTTTAGTAGATGTTTATCAGTAGATACTAGTACTGGTAAATGACTCTAGTGTTGATCTATATTTGATTTGGTGATATTTTTATGAATCTGAGTTTATGATTTCAAATTATTGTTAATACTAATTCATCCCCCTTCTCAGTATTAACCGGATCCTCTAAGATTAACACATACATGGGTTTTTATGGCTTCCCGATGCACCTAATATGGACAAGATAGATTGGAATAACAATGATGAAGTCTATTTAGAAAAACTATTTTTTGATAAATATGTTACAACTTGGAATCCCCTAACCATAGCTAAGTGAGAAAATAGAGTATATTTCCCTTCCATGTCTGACCCATGCTTAGCTAATACAACCCAAATTTCATCTATGGATCCTCCGTTAGATTACGAAGAGCTAGTAAATGTTGTCCAATGACATACAAAATGTACTGAATATACTTTCTTAAAAAAAAGGGGATCACATTTCAATGCCGCTACAAAGTACCATGATTTGAACAACAATCATCAATATTGATGCTTGATAATGACCACAATCCCTGTTATCAACCAACAAGAAATGTTAGTCGCCTAAATATTCACAGTCCTATTATGCTTGCCCTATGGTAGGCAAATGTTGATTGCCAACCTATTTGTTCAAAAATATTTATCATTTAATACATCTCCAAATATGCTTCTAAGTCAGAAAGGAAATTAGAGAGTTATTGTGACATGCTAAAAAAGATAGTTGTTGGAACTAACATTGAAGACACCATTTTATTGGCATATCAAAAATTTATGATGGGGATAATTGTTCATCGCAATATTAGCGCACAAGAGACTTGCCATATGTTGAAAAAGATACCATTAATAAGTTGTAGCCATAGCTTTATTTCCCTAAATGTTAGTAAGAAGATTTTGCAACATGTTGCAAATCCAAGTGATGATAATGAACTTTCTATCTCATATATTTCAGCTTACATAGAAAGACCTATTGAAATGGAACAAATATCCTTGATAGAATCAACACAAAATTTTCTTTCAATAGGCACCGTAAGAAAGACAAGTGGCAAAAACTATAGAAACACACAATCGTGAATTTCTACCCATAGTTCAAATTGCCACCAAAAGGAGATGATGGAAATTTTGAAACATATTGTTGGAGTGAGTTGCTTCTATATAAACACAAGTTTCATGATATCCCTACAGATATAGGAACATCAAGAGAAAAAATAATTGCAAATTGGAAACTATTTAAGGTGAATTCTTACTTGAGATGGCATCTTAATGGGCTCAATGAACATTCCACAGGTCAAAGTAATGAAGACACTAACCATGATGACTCTGAAAGAACAAATAATGTTGACCTATATGAATGGGAGTACCTTTCATGAATGGGTGCATTAAATAAAATCCAACAAAAATGACCTTGAAATGTTGGGAAGGAATAATTACGATATTAACAACAATTGGAACAACAATGTTGTTAATGAGCAACTTGATACTGTTGCTCCCATCTTTATTGCCACAAAAAAATGGAATATTGGCCCACCATTCGTGAAACATCATCTTTGCTCAATGTTGCATACCAATTGGTAGCAAAGCAACAACTTGCACTTGACATTATTGTTCATCATCATACAACTTTTGATAGCATAGCACCTTTATGAATGATTATACAAGGAACGACAGGAACTAGAAAATCATTTCTAATAAATTGCATTAGGAAAAAAATAAACATTTCTCAATATGTCAAAGATAATCCACTTCTTGGACTAGCTCCAACTAGTGTTTTTGCATACAATATACAAGCAACTGCAATCCATGCAGGCCTTTAAATCCCTATTAAAGACATGCAACCTCTAACAAGCCATTATATGTTGTTGTTTCAAGAACAATATAGACATTTAAAATATGTTATGATAGGTGAAATGAGTTTTTTGGGTTCTAAATTGATTTTAAAAATAGATACCAGATTGCGCCAAACATTCCCTCATAAAGATCATGAACCATTTGGAGGTATCTACATAATTCTTGTTGGTGATCTTGGCTAGCTCCCCCCTATAATGGACAAAACTTTGTATGCTTCTCATTCAAAAACTCTTACTCTATGGCATTTTTCACAACAGTGGTCACTTTAGATACAACTTTATGCCAACAAGTCACATCTGGAACTCAACAACGATTGCGAACTGTGCTTCACAATATTAGAAATGTGTTGCCATTAGAATTTGATTGGAAAATTCTTATGGATCGAGTGACTACAGAATTAAATATTGAAGAAAATAAAGAATTTGAAAAATCAATGCATCTTTTTGCAACCAATGTATCAACTAAGTTGCACAATAATAAAATGTTAAAATAATTAAACTTGCCAGTTGCTAGAAGCCTTTCTCAAATTTCAAAACAACCTAATACTAAGTTTGAAAATGATGAACAACTCCCATATGAGATCCTCCTTTTTATGAATCAACAAGTAATGTTAATTGCCAATTTATGAATAGAAGTTGGTCTTTTAAATGGCTCATTAGGTTGTATCAAATCAATTGTCTATGGATTGAATTCAAACCCTCTAGATTTGCCAAAATATGTTGTTGTGGAGTTTCAAAATTATACTGGCCCACCTTGGGATGCTGATTATCCAAAAGCTATTCCCATTTCTCCAATAACACGAGGAAGTTGTACACTGCTGCCCCTCACAATGGCTTGGGCTATTACTATTCATAAATCTCAAGGACTGGCATTGAATAGAGCAACACTAGATATTGGCAAAACTAAAAAACAAGGACTCACATTCACAACTTTTTCCAGAACAACATCACTTGAAGTTATACTCATTGAACCTACTTTTCCTTTTGAAAGATATTCAAAATTGGGAAGCGATGCTTATACCACTCTTAGGAAAAAAGAGGAGGCTAGGTTGCAAGTACTCTCAGATCAAACACTCAACTACCACTTATGAAACATGCTCATGATGGTCAAAAGTATAAATTCATTATTGCACTTTTCAGTGTGCTTTACTTTAATTACTTCCTTAATTTCTAACTAGAATTCTTTTCTCTCTAATGCATAATATACCTACTTACCTTCTCAGAAAATGAACGTACATCTAGGTATGTTTCAATTTCTCAATTGATTATTGTTTCTATAAATATTGTGTGGTTCAATTTTAATAGTTTTTTTTATGCTTATTGCATTTTGTGGATATGAAAAAATAAACTACAGTTGAAAAAACTATCTTGATGCCCATTTAAATTCTAATCTTCCTCAATTTACAAGGAAATTTGTTACTTATATATCACTTGATGCATGCTATTTGTTGCATAGGCTAGATAATTATATGTCATGGTAATTTCTCTTTATTGCTTCTTCAATTTAATTAATTATTATTGTTCACATCACATTATTCTAAATTGCCACTTTTCAATATTTTACTTGATTCAATGATTGCAACATTGATCACCCATTCCTCACTTTCTACCTTATGTTTACAACTTTTTCAATTCTCCTTATTTTCACAATCAATACCATAATTGTCTAGAATACACACCCTCAACAATCATTAGCAATCCTCATGTTCAAACAACTACTTCAAAGTCATAAATGGTGTACTTGATCTTATTATCATCTTCAATGTTGCCTGAAATTTGGATCATTGTTATTTCTTTCATAAGTTAATTAATGCGACTACTTTCATAAATTAAATTAATTGTAAGAACAAGTACCCATTTTTCAGTTTTTAGCTTCTATTTATACACTTTCAATATACTCTTTACTTCATCTTTCATAACAATATTACATATATATTTTCTCATCAGCAGCGAAGCACATTTGTGCTATACAAACAACTTCTTTGAGATGAAAAGTGTTGTACTTGTTCTTATTCTTCTCTTGTTTTATCATTTGTTCTCTTGCCACTAGAAAACAACCTGAAAAATACTTAACACTTTGCATGGGCTTTGTGCAGGAACATGTCTATGTTGGGATCCACTTATTAACCAGTATGCATAAAAGAAAGTTTGTAACCTTATTATCAAATCCACTTATTAACTGGTATGCATAAAAGAAAGTAACAAGTAATAGTAATGCAACCACAAGAATCAACACCATAACACAAAGATTTATACATGGAAAACCTCAAAGAGGAAAAACCATGGTGGAATTGGTGACCCACAATATCTATCCACTGGCCAAATAAATAAATATTACAAGAGGGGCCTATACATGTAGGAAGGCACACTGCCTAGAGCACACTGCTCATCACAAAGAAGCCTCACTGACTACAGATATGAAATACTAAATTCCAAACAAAATCTAAACTCTGAATGTGCATCTGACATGCTAGATATGTTCTAGTTTAAGCACTGTCTATACTGGTTTAAATTGTAACCTCCCTTATCAGTAACTTAGATTGATCTCTAATCCTCTAGACAAATAACCAAGACCGACTACAGATCTTTACATTTGTATTCTATCAATCAAGATCGCACTCACATAATATCACATAACCTTTCGCATCTTTGTATATCCAAAATGACCTAACCGAACTAACTTATATACCCATTTATATGCATAAACATAAATGCCTTATGTCAGCTTACAATCATATCAAAAGATATGAGAAATGTCAGCCCAAACAAAATATAAACATAAAACTATATGATTGTTGCCACTTTATTGTTTTCCATATCAATCTCCTATGTAGGCCTTAGAATACTGGTTCTAAGTTTTCAGGTTACATGCCTGTCGGTTCCTTGAATGTCGGTGAAGTTAATATCGGCTACCTTGATGGCAACACTCATGTGAAAAATGGATCGTTGACGTGTTGTACTGGTTCTTGTCCAAAATTTGATCTCCCAAAGCTGGTCTTAGAAGGCTGCTCCCCCTGAGATATACATTACTTCTTATGTCCCTTAATATTTTTCACATCCAACCTCTCCCTCTTTGACAACAATGCCAAAGGTCGGGGCAAAGAATAAGAAATGAATAAAACTCTATCAAATCAAAATTGTGAATACCAGATCTATATGTACATGAAAATATTTGGATAAGCACCCTTCAAAAATGCCAAATAAGTATCCCAGCTAGTCTTTAAAGTTCCCCAAATTGATACAAACCCATTCAGAATGTAAGCGTACAATTCTTCTTCTATTAGGGTTTCCAATGTGGGCATATTTATCTAATCCATACATTCTCTCTTATGAACTAGCAAAGTATTAAGCCGAGGACTGACCAAACCTCTTAATTCTCTGGCCTGCCGGATTAACTTTTCCTTTTCCTTCTCCAAGGCTGAAATTTCTAACTCTAAAAGAAAAATATGACCATCAACAGAGATGGTCAATGACTCAATACCATCAAAACTGACTACAAGTTATTCTAAGTTGTCCTTATTTGCCTTAATTTTATCATCCAGGTCTGTTATTAGTTTGGCTATGTTAGTGCAAGACCGGTATATACCACTACATTGGTGAAGTGCTTCATCAATCCTTGTAGTTTCTTCTTCCAGCTTAGCTTTGTCTGATGTGATCATATTATCACAGGTGACCTTCCTAGCCGCATTATATCTTGTATCCGATCACCATGCTTACAAATTGAACATCTTTGTCCTTAATGGTGCTAATATGCATCGACCGATTGTCAAAGGTGGCACTAGTTAGCTTGTTCACTTCATTGTTAGAAACTTGATGACATGATGAAAGAATAAGTATCTGGTAGATTACCAAGAGGGGTGGGGGTGAATCAGTAAACTGAAAAGCTGATACAAACTCCCTGTTGGTGTAAATAATTATTCATCATGGATATTATTACACTTACTTAAGTTTACTTAGGATAATGCATTTCATAGTAGTTTGGATATGAGACACTTGGGTGTTTGTGTCACATTGGGATAGTGTGTGTAGGAGAAATTCCACCTCTTATGGTGTTGATCTTGTTATTACACTATCATATCCACTTATTGTGGAGTGATAATTCCACCTTTGGTGGGTGATCCACCTCATGTGGAATATTATATTATTTCTCCTACCTACCCACACCTATTTCCTACCTACCCTTGTTTCTTATTGAGCCACATGTCATATTTGTGTGTTCATACATATCCCTAGCCTTGCCTATATAAGCAGGCTCATCTACATTGTATGGAATAACGATAATCCAGTTGATTGTTGATCATTTTATATTGATGAGAATACAGTTTATTCTTGTCCCATATTATGTCTCTATCTTGTACATTTCATTGACCTCTTGATCTTGGCAAAATCCAACATGGTATCAGAGCTTTTGGGGCTTCATTGATTCATCTTGAAGAGGCATTATTGTGACGTCAAGAGGCAGATCTGAGGAGCATCATCATTTGGAGGCATCCTAGACCAGATCCGACCTCACCATTGCGTCCGGAAGGCCGTTTCCATGAATTTTGGTTATAAAGTTGGCCTATTTTGGTGAGAAAATTTTTTTTTCTCCATTTTTGCCCTATTCATACGGATTTTCAAAAAATAATTATTTATTTTCGAAAAATAATTTTCTTTTTGCTGAAAATTGTTTGAAAAATTGAAAAATAAAAAAAAAATCGAAAAAGTTTGAAAAGAGCAAAAAAAATTGAAAAGAAATCAAAAAAAAAGAAAAATCAAATTTTGGGGGGTCCGCAGACCCCCCCCCCGTGTTGTACCCGTACCTGTCTGCAGGTTTTTGCAGGTCCACGCAGCGTCCGTACCGTCTGTCAGCCTGCGCACCGGTACCCTCGGCATCCGCATCCTCACTGATGCGGTCCGCTCCCGGCTTCCGCTCCCGGCGCCTCGTCCACGACCTCCGCACGCAGCTCCGCCGGTTATCGGCTCCGGCTCCTCCCGCGTGCAGGCTACCGGCACGTCCGATCTCCGGCTCCCGCGACCTGCATAGCTCCCCCGACGCTCAGCCTGCGAGCGGCCCATGCACAGTCGTCTCCGCCGCTCCGCCAGCGCCGCATCTCCGCGGCTCCTCCCTGCAGGCGCCCGTCCGCCGCCTCGTCCCTGCCGCTCATCCCGCCGACAACCGTGCCAACACATCCGCCACGCGGACAGGCCAGCTCCTCCACCACGTGGAGGACCATACAGACAGTCAGCCTTCCGTACGCCAAGTCATATTCCGTACGGACGCCATATCAACAGCCACGTAACCTGCACAGTCAGCGTTTCCGTACAGTACGGATGGTACAGTCAGCAGGCCGAGTCACTTGTCCGTACAGTACGGACGCCCAGTCAGCCAGGGAGGTGAAGTTTTGGCAATGGTCATACGGCCGTCAAATTTAACATAGTGTTTTCTGACATCAGCGCCACATCAGCAGGGTTTGAAAATTTTTGGACCCCCTCTCATTTGCATTTTTGATTTTGCAGTTCAACTTCAAATGGCCATAACTTGCTCATTTTTGCTCCTTTTTGGGTGCAATTTTTTTTGAAATGGGCTAGAATTTCATGCTCTCCGCAGTGGTGAAAGAATTTTTTGATTTTGATGCACGGATTTTTCAGAAAATGCAGTTTTTGGTGACTGTCCCTGAGTAATCCCAGTTTTTGCAACTTCAGAGGCTTCATTTGGGGTCATCCGACCTCCTTTTTAGGTGCCATTTTTTTTGAAAGTGCGTATTTTTTCATCTACTTTCACATGATGCTATCAGATTGATTTCATTGTAAGTAGAAATTGTACTTTTAGATCTTGGCCATTTTTGGCTCTCTTGGTACTTGTATATTTGCTTGAATCTCAGTTAGATTCATTGCACTATTGATTGAAGTCTCTTGTATCTCATTTTAGAAGTTGTAAAATTTGCATCATAAGCCCACTTTGCCTTGTCTTGCAAGTGGCTCATTGTAATCCCACTAAGTATAAAGTGCCAAAATCATCACTTTAGGGGGGGTACTTTGATTGATTGAATTTGGGAGGTGTCTCTTATGCTTTTGTGCTCTTGTGTTCTTTCCTTTTTGCTGCTATGGGTTCTTCTAAGTTTCCTCTCTTAACTCCACATAATTATGTTACTTGGAAAATTGATGCATGGAGTAAACTTATGGAAAAAGGACTCACTCATTACATTGATGAAACTATTGTTGCTCCAGCTGATCCTAAGGCTGATCCAGTTGGTCACTTAGATTGGCTCACTAAAAATATCATGGCAATTGGTACCTTAAGAAAGTATGTATCAAAGGATCTCATTTTTCATATTGAGAAATGTACTCTAATCAAGGATGCTTGGCAAAAGTTTCAAGACTTGTATGGTCAAGTTGATGAGATTAGGGGATATCAAATTGATAGTGATCTCACCATGTTAGATCCCAAGAACTTTGATACTATACAAGATTATGTCACTAAGGCAAATGAGTTGAGGGCACAACTCAAAGATTGTGGCATTGATAAAAAGGATACTCAATTGATATTCAACTTGATAGGGAAGCTTCCACAAGAATATGTAGCATTTGTTTCTAGTTTCCAAACTCATAGGATGACAATGGGTTCAAGCTACAAAATGCCTACATTTGATGCTTTCAATGAAATGTTGATGATGGAACAAACTAAGTTGATAAGCATGGGCATTCTTAAGGCTTCTTCTAAGTCTCAAGCATTAGTGGCAAATCAAGGAAACAAAGGAAATCAAGGAAAGGACAACTCAAACAAGAAGAAATGGCAATCAAAGCCTAAAGAAAAAGCATCATCTTCTCCACAACAAGGAGATTCATCCTCTTCCAAGAGAGATAATTCACCAAAGAGAGAGAGACCTACTTGTGCTTATTGTAAAAAGATTGGTCATGAGGAACATCGTTGCCATACTAAGAAGATTGATGAGCTCACACATATCATCAAAAAGCATAACATTGATTTGCCTAAAGTCTACAAGAAGGATGATTCATCAACTTCCACTTCCTCACATTCAAAAGGAAAAGGGCAAGCATTCATGGCTTCTACAAGTGGAAAAACTCACTCTTTTGGAACAAGAAAAGGAAAAGCTCTATGTGCTACAACAAATCATACTTCAGAGAGATGGCTTCTAGATTCAGGGGCTTCTCATCATATGGCATCTTCACAGTCTATGTTCTCTACATTTGAGCCTTGCACCATGCCTCAGATTTTGATGGGCAATCATACATACATGGATGTGATTGGGAAAGGATCTATTGACATTGGGGATAACTCCTTCAATGATGTGTTGTGTGTACCCCACTTGACAAATAATCTCCTTTCTATCTATCAAATCACACATGGCGCAACTAAGAGAGTTGTGGAGTTCACACCTGACTCAGTTTTTATTAGAGACATGGAGACTAGAGCTATCATTGCAACTGGGGTGGTTGATCATGCATCTCGGTTATACTCCTTTTCAGATTTTGTTGATGATGATGATTTCACATTTGATGATTCTACACATGATGATCACACTTATTGTGATGGTTCAGATTTTGAGGAGAACTTTGGACACTTGAACATGGGGATTCTCACATGTGAACCCATTCTTGAGTCTTGTATTTCATCTTCTCATATTGATATCACATCACCTATTGCACCTGATGATGCAGATATTGCAACAGTTTTGCCTTCATGTGATTCAGTGCAGCAGGATATACATTGTCTTCTAGCTTCAGATTCATGGGATGATTACATGACAGATATTGCAGGTTTGTTTGTGGAATCCTACATTGCAGATTTGGGAGACATCATTGATGACATTCATCTTCTCTTTGATGAAGATGATCCTTCTTCGATTGTTGCGAGGGCACACTCGGACCCTCTTGTTCATTCTCTACATGATCATTCTTTCAAGGTTGACATGATTGTGGATACTTATGTACAACAGTTGGAGGAGGTCTCTTTATGCTTTGAGGAGACACATGAGTCTTTGGATATTGCTCTACATTCATCTTCACTAGATGTTGGAGTTCCTTTTTCAGTAGTGTGGAGCAGTTCACCACCTTTGGAAGGGGTATCTTTTAGCATCGACATGGGGACACTTGAGCAGTTTTCAGAGATTCCATTCATCATGAGTTTTCTTCATACATCTTCCCTTCATGATTGGGGAGACTTCATGGATACACCTTTGGTTTTGTTTCTTCCTAAGGGGAGGAATGTTGTTCGACATTCGTGGAGCAGTTTCTTCATACATCGAGCTTCTATCATTGGTGCAGATTCTTTATTGAGGGAGGATCACAGTTTGACTTCTCTTCTTCTCTCATATGGGGAGGACTTTTTCCTCACATGGGGTTTTGTTCCTCACATACTTCTATGAGAGTTCTTTTGTATAGCTTTCATCTCTCTTTTGGGGGAGGGTTTTTTCCCATTGGGTTTTTCTCTCTTTCCCCACTTTGTGAGAGATTTCATTGCATTGGTTTGCATGCATTTGCATTTGTTCATGGGTACCTAACATGGCCTCGTAGCCGGGACCCATCTTGCATTGCTTAGTTGCATTGTAGACTTAAGTGCATTCCCCTAAGTTGCACTTAAGGGGGGGTGTTGGTGTAAATAATTATTCATCATGGATATTATTACACTTACTTAAGTTTACTTAGGATAATGCATTTCATAGTAGTTTGGATATGAGACACTTGAGTGTTTGTGTCACATTGGGATAGTGTGTGTAGGAGAAATTCCACCTCTTATGGTGTTGATCTTGTTATTACACTATCATATCCACTTATTGTGGAGTGATAATTCCACCTTTGGTGGGTGATCCACCTCATGTGGAATATTATATTATTTCTCCTACCTACCCACACCTATTTCCTACCTACCCTTGTTTCTTATTGAGCCACATGTCATATTTGTGTGTTCATACATATCCCTAGCCTTGCCTATATAAGTAGGCTCATCTACATTGTATGGAATAACGATAATCCAGTTGATTGTTGATCATTTTCTATTGATGAGAATACAGTTTATTCTTGTCCCATATTATGTCTCTATCTTGTACATTTCATTGACCTCTTGATCTTGGCAAAATCCAACACTTCCCAATCTCAAATTCAAACTCACAAAGTAAACTTTCACTATCAAGATCAATACTCATAAGAATACTCAACATCAACCGGTTAATTGTTATAATAAGTTAACACTATACAACTTCAATCTTGTAAACATAAAAATGCTTAATCATATATCAACATACTTCATCTCTCAATACTTCCAGTTATCATGCCTTATCAGAATAGTTAAGTAGTAAATCAAATCAAAAATAAGATCATAACCACAAAAACATTCACCACTTGACACAAATGTTTATATGTGGAAAACCCAAATAGGTAAAAACCACGGTGAGATGAGACTCACAAGATAGCTATTTGAACACTTCTGAAGTTTGCCCTATTAGGAGCCAATCCTGTTAAAGCTTTTACAATAAGTCATGTTAAGAATTGATCCTATTAGGAATCACCTGGTTAAGAGATTTAGAAAATGCCTTGATGAAAAGAAAATACGTAGGAGTAACCTCGGTAGAGGATTTTACAATCCAAGCTAATGGATCGCCTTGTTAGAGGATTTAAGAATTAACCAAGATTGTTAGAGCTTACTCGGTTAGGGGATTTCACTTCTGATGTAATTGTTAGAAAACAACAGGTTTTCTTGACCTGTCTGATTAGCACTAGATTTGCTTGATCAGATCCTTTTAAGCTTCAATCTTCTTTTACTCAAACAGTAGATCCATTCTTTGATTAGGCAACCACACACTCAACTAATTTCAGCCAACACTTTGCCAACAACTTTACAAACAACTTCATCAACCTTAAATACAAATCAATTAGGTCGATAACACAACAAAAACCTAATTTTCTCATAGAGATTACAAACAAATCAGTTCAAGTGTGACCATTGGATTTACATAGAAATCTATACACATTCTTCAAGAAAATTCCAACCTCTCCATGATCACCGCTTCATCGGACTTGTAACTCATCACGTGCTATGAATTAGATGCAATCCACTTTGCTCATTCCCTAGATAATCAGACAAATGAACAAATACACCAAAAACAATCTGAACTAATCCTTATACAATTATCACACATGTCGCCATCATTACCGTTCATCATTAGATCTTAAACCAACAAAACTTGATCGGCTAGGGTTTAACAAAAACAACTGCGAGGGTTTATTGGTTACATTGCACAGAAAAGGGTTTAACCTTATACACCGGTTTACCAGCTCAACTCACAAACTAACATACCGATTTACAACATCTTCCTCAAACCTCTTCGTACTGGTTACAAGACAATATTAATAACAACAACAATATCAACAATATCATAAATACCATTACCAGTTCAATTGACATCAATGACAACTTAACATATCATTAATGCAATCTTTATGAAAATGCCAACAATATTCCCATTTTGCATTGATGGCAATACAAATATCAATGCCTCTGATTGTTGTTGTGATTGGTGATTGGTGAATAGGAATCCTGGTTTACATTACCAAGTATTCACCATGCTCTATATGTCTTCAGCCTGTTGCTAGTTTCCCTTTGCCAGTCACATAATTCTTCTCCCCCTTTGACAACAATGCCAAATTGAAAGTAAAACATGTAATATCAAAATTTCACTATGCATCAACAATATACTGCAACTTGATGCTCCCCCTATGGAATACATCCACTTCTTCATCAATCCATGTAACATTTTGCAAGTGATTCGGGGACTAATGCAATCAACATCATACTCAACTAACTTCATGAAGAGGGACAACCCCCAACTGACTTCTAAGATAATCAAAAGTGGTCTTAGGTAGAGGTTTGGTAAAGATATCTGCAAGCTGCTCCTTGGTAGAAACATGCTCTAAGATAACATCTCTACTTTGAACTTTTTCCCTCAAAAAGTGATACTTCAATTCAACGTGCTTGGTGCGAGTGTGCAAAATAGGATTCTTAGAAATATTTATGGCACTTGTATTATCACATAAAATCTTTATAGGTTCTAAGATCTTCATCTTAAAACCTTCCAAAATGTGCCTCATCCAAATAGCCTATGTGCAATTCATATAAGCTACAACATACTCAACTTCAATAGTAGATTGAGAAGTACAACTATACTTCTTACTACTCCATGAAACTAATCTTCCTCCTATAAAGAATGCTCCACCGGTAGTACTTTTCTGGTCATCAACATTTCCTACCCAATCAACATCTATGTATTCCTTCAAATCAAAGTTTCCTCCATATGGATACCATAATCCATAGTCAACAGTACCTTTTAGATACCTAAAAAATTCTCTTGGTTGCAATCAGGTGTGCTTCCTTTGGATTCTTATGAAATCTTGCAACTATACCAACCGCACGGGCAATATCCAATCTATTGTGAACAAAATAGTGTAATTTGCCAATCATTGACCTGCATTCCTTTTCATCAATAGACTTAGATTCATTTTCCTTGGATAACTTACAACCTGTAACCATTGGTGTTCCAACTAGTTTACAGTCACTCATGCCAAATGTTTTCAAAACCTCATTCACATACTTAGATTGAGTAATGAAAATACCATTCTTCATTTGTTGTATCTGCAAGCCTATGAAATTTTTTATTTCCCCTACAAAAGACATTTCAAACTCATTCTTCATTTCATCTGCAAAACTGTTGCTCATGAGATCATTACCTCCAAAAATAATATCATCAACAAATACTTCACTGACCAGTATTTCATCTCCTTCAAACTTGAGATAAATATTACTATCATCACTGGTTCTTGCAAATCCTATCTTCATCAGATGTGTATGAAGTCATTCATACCATGCTCTGAGTGCTTGCATTAATCCATACAAAGCTTTATGCAATCTGCATACAATATCTTTCTCATTTGTCAATGCATAACCATCTGGATGCTCTATGTATACCTCTTCTTCCAATATCCCATTCAAAAATGTAGACTTAACATCCATCTAGTATACCTTGAAATTCTTATGCACTGCAAATGTAAGTAAAGTTCTGACACCTTCCAGTCTTTCTACTGGTGCAAAAGTTTTGCCATAATCTTCACCTTCTTCTTGAGCATAACCCTTGCAAACTAATCTTGCCTTATTGTGAACTACAACACCATCTTCATTTAACCTATTTTTGAATACCCATTTAGTACCTATAACATTCTTGTTTATCAGTTGGGGTACCAGGGTCCAAGTGTTGTTCTTCTCAATTTGATCCAATTCCTCTTCCATATCTTTAACCCAATAATCATCACCAAATGCCTCCTTAGCACTTCTAGGTTCAATGGTGGAGATCATGCGAGAGTTCTCTCTTATTTTCCTTCTAGTTAGTACTTCAGCATCCTTGTCCCCAATAATCTTCTCAGGACTATTGTTCAGTCTCACATACCTAGGAATAACATGATCATTCTCTTCAGGTTCAACTTCTTCATTATCATCTTCTTCTAAATTTATTTGTTCTGGTTGAGCATGTACATCAAAATTTGCTTTACTAGTTTATTATTTAACAGTTTTAGGTTCCAAAAGCAAAATTCAAGGATCTTCATCCTTTTTCTCTTAATGGGTTCCTTCTGAGACTTTAGGACATTCATCTAGATGAACATTAGCACTCTCAACAATTCTCTGTGTCTGGTTGTTGAAGCATTTATAGGCCTTACTCTTGGTGGAACAACCAAGAAATATGCCTTCATCATTCTTAGCTTCAAACTTGCTAATATAATCACCTCTTTTAATAAAACACTTGCTACCAAAAATCTTAAAATAGCTAACATCAGGTGATCTTCCATACCAATATTCATAAGGGGTCTTTTCCTTACCTCTTTTCATTGGAACTCAGTTAATTATGTAGACAGTTGTACTTATAGCTTCTTTCCAAAATGTTTTCACTACATTTCCTTGTATCAACATTGTCCTAGTAGCTTCAACCACTAATCGGTTGTTCCTCACTTCTATATCATTCTACTGTAGTGTCCTTGGTGTAGAAAGCTTCCGCTTGATACCATTCTCATCATAGTACCTAGTGAATTCCTCAGAAGTAAATTCACCACCTTGATCTATTCTTAGACATTTTATCTTTTTTCCACTCTTTTTCTCAGCTAAGGCCCTAAATGCCTTGAACTTACCAAAAGCTTCATTCTTATCCTTCAAGAATGTGACCCACATCATCCTTGAACAATCATCAGTGAAGATCGTGAAATATCTATCACCTTGAATGCTTCTTGTTCTTATTGGTCCACATAGATCTGTATGAATCAAATCTAACAAGTGCTCTACTGAGAAGGACTTTCTCTTGAAAGTTGAAGAAGTCATCTTTCCTAACTAACATTCTTTACAAAGAGCATTAACCAGTTTGTCTAGCTGAGGTAGACCTCTTACTATCTTGGACTTTCTCACTTTAACAATGTTATCAAAGTTTATATGACAAAATCTCCTATGCCAAAGCCAACTATCATCTATTTTTGCAATCAAATAGTTGCTAACTTTAGGATTAAGATGAAATAGATTACCTCTGGTTTGTTTCCCAGTTGCAATCAATTCACCTTTGTTGTCAAAGATTTTGCACATACCTTTTATAAAATCCAGTGGGTATCCTCTCTCATTAATTTGTGCCACACTCATAAGATTGTGCTTTAGGCCTTCAACCCAATAGATATCATCAACACTACTCTTCCCATTAAGAGAAATGACTCCCTTACCTTTAATCATACAGGTTGATTCATTGCCAAATCTGACAACACCACTATCAAATTCCTTCAAGGATATAAATTTTCTCTGATCACTGGTCATGTGATGTGAACAACCACTATCAATGATCCAATCATTAGAGTTATCCATCCTGGACACAAGTGCCTTCTAATCTGATATCTCTTCCTTAATAGCTACAAACACAATATCTTCACTAGCATCATCATCAAATTCTTCATCAGTAATAGCACTATCAACCGCTATAAGACAATATCTCTTGCCTTTGCCCTTATACTTCTTGAATTTGTCTCTCTTGTATTCATTTTCACCATTAGGATAGTTAGCTGCTATATGACCAATCTTGTTGCATGCAAAACATTTTAAAGGTAGTTTACCTCTATATTTCCCAGTACCTCTAGGAAGTCATTTTGCCAACAATGTTTAAAGCTCCACTAAGTTGTCTTCATCATCACCATCTCTACTGGATCTAGATTCATAACAATGACAAGTATCTCTAGTTTTTCTCACATATGGGTTAGAGACAAAATCTCTGAATGCAAATTCTAATTTTTGTACACTACCATCATAGCCATTTAATTCAAAAGCAGTAAGTTTGCCAATTATAGAGTAAGGAATTACCTTAGTTTTATCAATGGACTTCAACTCCTGAATAGCTGCAACTCAGATAACATAGACCGGTAGCAAGGTTCTCAGTACCTTACTAATCACTATGGCATCTTCCACTTTCCCTCCTGCACTCTTTATTTCACCAACTATCTCTTTTATCCTTTGACCATACTGTTGGATATTATCACCTTTAGACATTCTCATGTCATCAAACTTTCCTCTTAGGCTCTCCTCTTTAGCAATCTTAACATTTTCATCACCGCTATAAATCTCTTCAAGTTTTTTCCATACTTCATATATAGCTTCAAGACCATGAACATCTACATATTGATCATCAGACAGGGAATTGATAATAGCCTCCAATACCTGATGATTTTCTTGCTCTTCTTTCTTCTAATCATCAGTTAGAGTTCTAGTTGGTGTAACATATAGAGTTTCTACATGATCCAAATACTGAATTCCCAGACTCTTAATGTAAATCTTCATTCTTTCGCTCCATATCCTATAGTTATCTTTTTTGAACTTCCAACCTTCCTTCTTCATCATGATCTACAAGATCTTTTCCTCAAGTGGTTACGATTTTAGGTTAAAGAGGACCTGAGATGCTCTGATACCAATTGATGGTATCATGAAAGAATAAGTATCTAGTAGATTATTGAGAGGGGGAGGGTGAATAAGTAAACTTAAAAACTGATACAAACTTCCCAATCTCAAATTCAAACTCACAAAGTAAACTTTCACTATCAAGATCAATACTCATAAGAATACTCAACATCAACTGGTTAACTATTATAACAACTTAACAGTAAACAACTTCAATCTTGTAAACATAAAATTGCTTAATCATATATCAACATACTTCATCTCTCAATGCTTCCAGTTATCATGTCTTATAAGAATAGTTAAGTAGTCAATCAAATCATCAAATAAGATCATAACCACAAAAACATTCACCACTTCACACAAATGTTTATACGTGGAAAACCCAAATAGGTAAAAACCATGGTGAGATGAGACTCACAAGATAGCTATCTGAACTCTTCTGAAGTTTGCCCTATTAGGAGAAAAGCTTGTTAAAGCTTTTACAATAAGTCCTGTTAAGAACTGATCCTATTAGGAATCACCCAGTTAAGGGATTTACAAAATGCCTTGATGAAAAGGAAATGCCCTACTAGGAGTAACCTCGGTAGAGGATTTGAGAATCCAAGCTAGTGGATCACCTTGTTAGAGGATTTAAGAAGTAACCAAGCTTGTTAGAGCTTACCCAGTTAGGGGATTTCACTTTTGTTGTAATTGTTAGAAAACAACAGGTTTTCTTGATCTGTCTGAGTAGCACTACATTTGCTTGATCAGATCCTTTTAAGATTCAATATGCTTTTACTCAAACTACAGATCCATTCTCCGGTTAGGCAACCACACACTCAATTGATTTTAGCCAACACTTTGCCAACAACTTTACAAACAACTTCATCGACCTTAAGTACAAATCAATTAGGTCTGTAACACAACAAAAACCTAATTCTCTCATAAATATTACAAACAATTCAGTTCAAGTGTGATAGTTGGATTTACGTAGAAATATATACACATTCTTCAAGAAAATTCCAACCACTCCATGATCACCACTTCATCGGACTTGTAACTCATCACGTGCTATGCATTAGATGCAATCCACTTTGCTCATTCCCTAGACAATTAGACAAATGAACAAATTTGCCAAAAACAATCTGAACTAATCCTCATACAATGATGACATGCATCGCCATCATTACCGTTCATCATTAGATCTTAAACCAACAAAACTTGATTAGTTAGGGTTTAACAAAAACAATTGGTAGGGTTTACTGGTTACATTGCATCAAAAAGGGTTTAACCTTATACACTGGTTTACTGGTTCAAATCACAAACTAACATACCAGTTTACAACATCTTCCTCAAAGCTCTTCCTACTGGTTACAAGACAATATCAATAACAACAACAATATCAACAATATCATAAATACCATTACCAGTTCAATTGACATCAATGACAACATGACATATCATTAATGCAATCTTTATGCAAATGCCAACAAAACCTTCCTCTTGCCAAGTGTCTGTCTGACTTGGGGTAAATCGGTGATAGCATGAAACACCTCCTTGGTGATTTTGTAGGGTCAGTCAAGCCACATGAACTCACCATGGACTCGGCTCAGCACGTACCAAATCATCTCATCCTCAAATTCAGACATCTCCATAATATTGGTGAAACCCTGATCCTTCAGAATTTGAAATTTTGGTTTGATCATACCATCCTTGTTCAACAAAGTGGAAATGTACACTGACTTAATCTCTGATGATCCCAAATCCTCCAAAATAAAATTAATATAGACTCTCACATCTTCCCCATAGAGAACTTTGTCAGGAACCCTAGAAAATGCGTCGATTGAGTCATCGACCTTTCCAATTTGGGGGCAATGGCTTAATTTTGGATGTGAACGATCCTTAATCTCCACCACAATAGGGGTATCCACATCTGTCGAAGCAGGATCAGATCTAGAAGCCATTTCAATTTCAAAAAAGTAGCATAAAAATAAAGAAAATACCTCTCAACCTATGCCGGTGAGAAATCTGCTATGAAAATGCTAGAAATTGCTAGAAAATGCTCTTAATTGCCTTCGATTGCCTTGAACTCTCTCTTCTTCTCTCTAAGTGTCATGTGATCAAAAGTGAATCAACTTTTCCCTTTTATTATGCAAAACCCTAATTTCTTATTGACATTAATGCATGCCGGCATATCATACCGAATTCAAAATCCATTATCTCAGTGCTGGTTATCCTTCAGACTAATTTCTCCAAGATCTGAAACAAGCTTTCATACCACTACCTAGGGTAATGCAGAATATGTCATTAATTTGCCTCCTCTTAAGGCTAATGCCTTAGTTATCAGATGAGTTTCTTGCCCATGCAGGAACATTCTTCTCTATCGGCTGAGTAACTGGGGAATTTTCCTCTTCCGATTGATCTTCATACTTCCTAACCCACTATTTAGCATGAGCTTGCTGGATTTCGTCAACCGTTTTCTTTCCCTTTTCATTGGATGTGTCATTCCTTTCTAGTGTATTCTTGCTTCTACAATATTTGGCAATGTGTCCTATTTTTTTGCATGCATACAAAGTATCATTGTTCTTCTGAATTTCCTTGTGGGTAAGTGCACCAAGATGATGAACAAAAATGGGGGTATAAGTGGCCATATTTTTCTTCTTCTGAAAAATAGGTAAACCTGAACTTCAAAGAGATATTTGAAGGTCACGCACTCAAAACTAGGAGTTGAGAAAAGAATAAGAATTTTAGTACTCAAAATCTAGTTTCTAAACTACTAATTTTTTTAAAAATTGGATAATATTAAGAGGGTCAAACCTTTCACGCATGAAAAATTCTTCCTATTTTTTCAAAAAAACATAAGATAGTTGTTTTCGTGCGCTGCACAAAATATATAGTTAGATTTAGTATTTTGCAAAACCCTTTGGTACGATGATAGGTAAGAGTGAGATCTAGAAGTTGTGTATTTTTTTGTAATTTTCCATTGAGTATTTTTTTTATGATTTTTTGAAGTGACCGCATCTTGAAAATTTGGTACCTGTTTGTGCACTGGGCATAACTTGCATCAAAATAATAAAAAATGCATTTTTTAAAAAAAGTGTATAGAATCTAGTGTAGAACAATAATATGTAATTTATTTTGAATTTGGTCAAGAATATCAAAAGTTATTAAAAAAATGGTAGACATATGTTTGTGAGGATTGTCAAGGCACTAATAAAGAAAATTAAAGTTTACTATGCTAGTGTTGTCCAAAAATTAAAAAAAATTATATGGTTAGAAAACTGAGAAGATGTGTGAGATTATGGTGGTAATTTTAGAGATACCCATTTGATCATTTGTAAACCTGATGATGACAAAGTTGAGAAATCATGTTGGAGGATGAAAAAACATGTAAAGGAACAACAATGAGGGGGAAATGGGCTTGCAAGCCTTAGGGTCATTTTCCAACCCTCTTACCAAGCCAAAACCCGCATGGGTTTTGAAAAAAAAAAGTACTATTCACAGTTCTAAATAACCCGTACGGGTTATGTAAAACTAAAAACATTTTTTTGTGTTTCACAAAACCTGTATGGGTTATGTAAAACTAAAAACATTTTTTTGTGTTTCACAAAACCCGTACGGGTTATGAAGACATAATAATGTATGCTTGTAAACTTTGCATTTACTACACATATGTTAGACATACCTATATAATATGTGTTTATGTATGTATATATGAATATCTATAATTCTATATACATGTATTTATATAGATATATGTATATATGTTTGTATACATTCATTTATCTCTTCTTTTCCTCTCTCTCTCTCTCGTCTTCCTTCCCCCATCACCGTCTTTGTCTATTATGAGCCATAACTATCCTCGAGTTCTATCTCATCTCTCTCCCCCTCAAACTTCTCTCTTTTTTGATTCTCTCACCCTTTTGTCCTTCTTGTTCTTTCTCTACCTCATGTCTCTCTCCCTCTCCTCCTCCTCTCTCTCTATCCTATTCTCTCTCTCTCTCTCTCTCTCTCTCTCTCTCTCTCTCTCTCTCTCTCTTCCAATCTCCCTCTCTCTCCCTCTCTTTTTTACAATCTCCCTCTCCCCCTCTCCTTTTCCCAATCTCCCTCCCTACCCCTTCTCTCTTTGACTCTAACTCTCTCTCCATCCCCCTCTACTTACCCTATTCTATTCCTCTCTTCCTATCTCCTATTCTCTCTGTCTCTCTCTCTCTCTATCTCTCTGTCTGTCTGTCTGTCTGTCTCTCTCTCTCTCTCTCTCCTTTTCCCAATCTCCCCCTTTCTCCCTCTCCCCCTCTCCTTTTCCCAATATCCCTCTCTCTCCCTCTCCCTCTCCCCTCTCATTTTCCTAATCTCCCTCTCTCTCCCTCTCCATCTATCCTCTCTCCTTATCCTACTTTCTCTGTCTCCTTATCCCATTCTCTCCCTCTCTTCCTATCCCCTATTCTCTCCTCCCTCTCCATCCATCCCCATCTCCTTATCCTATTCTCTCTCTCTCTCTCTCTCTCTCTCTCTCACTCTCTCTCACTCTCTCTCTCCTTTTCCTAATATCCCTCTCTCTCCCCTCCCTTCCTATCCCCTATTCTCTCTCGTACTCCCCCCCCCTCTCTCTCTCTCTCTCTCTCTCTCTCTCTCTCTCTCTCTCTCTCTCTCTCTTCTCTCTCTCTCTCTCTCTCTCCTTTTCCCAATCTCCCTCTCTCTCCCTCTCCCACTCCCCCTCTCCTTTTCCTAATCTCCCTCTCCATCCATCCCCTTCTCCTTATCCTACTCTCTCTCTCTCTCTCTTTGTATGTGTGTGTGTGTCTCTCTCTCTCCCTCCCTCCTTCTCTCCCTCTCTCTCTCTCTCCCTCTCCCCCTCTCCTTTTCCTAATCTCTCTCTCTCTCTCTCTCTCTCTCTCTCTCTCTCTCTCTCTCTCTCTCTCCCTCTCCCTCTCCTTTTCCCAATCTCCCTATGTCTCCCTCTCCCCCTCTCCCCCTCTCCTTTTCCCAATCTTGCTCTCTCTCTCTCTCTCCATCTCCCTCTCTCTCTCTCTCTCTCTCTCTCTCTCTCTCTCTCTCTCTCTCTCTCTCTCTCTTCCTTTTCATAGTTCTACATAACCCGCATGGGTTATGAGAAATTGTGAACATTCACATTAAAGGTTTCCATAACCCATACACATTATGGGAAAATATTAATATATTTTAGTCCCAACAGCCTAAAAACTAACATTGCAAGTTGTTTGAAGGCCCCACTCCCTTTTTCACATGATTTTTAGGGACAATAGCAGTTAGGTTTTCATATTTTTTTGTCACTTTTTCTTTGAAATGATTGATTTGTCTCATATATTGGATTGTTTTTGAAGTCATTTTATCATTGTTACTTTATATTATAACAAAATGATGATCATTTGTTGTTTTTTTTCTTTGATCATGATTGATTTGTCTTGTATTTTGGTTTTTTTTTTAAGTTATATTATTATTGTTACTTTAGATTATAACAAATGATGATCATTTGTTGTTTTTTTTCCTATTTCATTGTGGATGTCATCATGATGTTATGTGTAGGACAATGTGAAAGAACAAGAGAGGAACAAATGAACAAAGAGAGGCAGAAAAGGAAAGACAAAGGGAGCCTATGAGGAGATTACATGAAGGTACGTCATCTAATGTACTAATGAAAGTGATGAACATTCAATAATTGAAATCGATATGATGAATGCACCAAATTAAAATGATCAGTATACACCAATTCAAATAGTCCAAAACCAAGAGAGGCCCTTTTACACAGCAACAACATGACCCCATAGGTTCAAATGGATAGTCTATAAGTGCCACGATCTTTGAGTTACATGATGTCAAAGTTTGACCCTTTTTTCCACTTTGAGCCCTCAAGGGAAAACATCGCTACGAGGTGGCTCAGAATGATCGAACATCTTGGGAAGAAAGACAAGGGCACACCTAGCATAAACCTGACCACCTAGACATGCTTGCATTGACAGTTCATTCCCATGATGAGCATAACGAAAGATGCACTATTTTGCATCTCTCACTAACGCTTTTTGATGCGACAGAAAAAATATCACCACAAGAAAATAGAATTGAGTTGTCCAAAACCAAGAGATAAATTTGTAGGCAGCAACAACATGACCACATAGGTTCAAACAGATCATCCATAAGTGTTACAGCCTTTGAGTTACGCGATGTCAAAATTTAACCATTTTTCCACTTTGAGTGCTCAAGGGAAAACGTCGCTACAAGGTGGCTCAAAATGATCGGATGTCTTGTGGAGAAATAAAAGGGCACACCTAGCCTAAACTTGGCCACCTAGATGCACTTGCACTAACAATTCATTCCCACGACAAGCAGAATGAAAGATGCACTATTTTGCGACCTCTCAATAATGATTTTTGATGCAACAAAAAAATTCTCACCACGAGAAAATAGAATCGAGCTGTCCGAAACCAAGAGAGGATTGTTTATGAAGAAAAAAAATTACCTTCTATGGTCTCTGAGTTATGCGACATCAAAGTTTGACTATTTTTTGCACTTTGAGTGCTCAAGGGAAAACGTCACTATGAGGTGGCTCAGAATAATCGAATGTCTTGGGAAGTGAGACAAGGGTACACCTACTATAAAAATGGCCACCTGGATGTGCTCACACTGACGGTTCATTCCCATGATGAGCACAACAAAAGATGCACTATTTTGCCACCTCTCATTGATGGTTTTTGATGCGACAAACAAAATCTCACCTCAACAAAATGGAATCGAGTTGTCCGAAACTGAGAGAGGCTTTTTTATTAAGTGACAACATGACCCCATAGGTTCACACAAATCATCCATAAGTTCCACGGTATTCACGTTACGTGATGTCAAAGTTTGACTTATTTTTCCACTTTGAGTGCTCAAGAGAAAACGTTGCTACAAGGTGGCTTGGAATGATCAGACGTCTTGGGGAGAGAGACAGGGGCACACCTAGCATAAACCCAACCACTTGGACATGCTCACACTGACAATTCATTCCCACAATGAGAAGAATGAAAGATGCACTATTTTGCCACCTCTCACTAACAATTCTTGATGTGACAGAAAAAAATCTAACCACAAGAAAATGGAATTGAGTTGTCTGAAACCAAGAGAGGATTTTTTAGGAATTGACAACACAACCCCATAGGCTCACATGGATTGTCCATAAGTGCCATGGTCTCCAAGTTATGCGATGTCAAAGGTTGACCATTTTTTCCACTTTGAGCACTCAAGGGAAAACATCACTACGAGGTGGCTCCGAACAATCAAACATCTTGGGGAGCAAGAAAAGGGCACACCTAGCATAAAACTGACCACCTAGACACACTCACACTAATGGTTCATTCCCATGATGAATAGAATGAAAGATGCACTATTTTGCCACATTTCACTGATGGTTTTTGACGAAAGAAGAGATAATTGGTTTGATTTGATGTTAAAATGATTGATTGAACTCTTCTTTTATAGGAGATTTGGATAAATACATGTCTCTTACCCTAAGGTCAACTTGTTATGAAATAAAATTTAAATAAAAACCTTACCTAAGCTGACTCATCCTTAGATAAATTTCAAATCCGCTTTGTGTGCTCAAATCTTGTATTAATTGGTTCTTGAAATGATTAACTTCACTCCATAAGTATGAGTTTATGAAATAATAACTTCACTCCAATGTCTTCATGTACAAAGGACTCAAAGAAAATTCACTCAATCAAAATACACAATATCAGCATTACCAGTGTCAGTACTTTGGTATACACAATATGAGCAATAGATAGTTTAAAAGTATATGCCATATGAGTTACAAGTAATGAACAAATTGGATCACATTTCAAGACATATACACAATGAACAAGTTTGATCACATTTCAATAGCAAATAACTAAGTTTCATATATATCAATGAACAAATTGGATCGAATATCAAGTTTCATATATATCAAAATGAACAATAATCATGTACATATCACAAAATGGCATAGATGCCAAATCAATAATAGTTACAAAAATGTGGCATGTGCCATGTCTGTCAAAGTTGATATATACATATACAAATGTTGAATATATAAAAAAATTGGTCCTTCAATTACCACAACTATAACTATATGTCTCTATTGGTATCTATGACTGTGGCAGATCATCAAAATTGAGCCTCTTTGAAGCAGTACGTGGCTCTCCAGGTGGCTGTACAAGGATAATTCAATTGTCGAATCAGATATATTTTCTCAATATAACATCAAAATAACTAAATACTAAACTCTAAATTGTCTGAAGTTGAAATGTTGATTACCTCATCTCTGTCTTCTACAATTAGGTGAGGCTGAGGATTTGTGGGATGTCCTGAAGGGGGCTGTAACTAGTAAAACAACATTAATACATGTTAATAACATATATGTCAAATAGTACATAATAACTAAAAATGAATAGACTAAAAAACTAAAGCATACCAGAGCCTCAGATGGATGTGTTGTGGTCATAGGAGGCAAAGTCACAGATGAATCAGTTATGACCATTTCCTATATCCATGGTAAGTGATCCAAAAGGAGTTAACTAGAGGGTTTCAACTTTGTTGTTCACTTAGTGAAAATGAGTTGATCTAAGACAAACATACCTTTTCCCTTGGTCATTTTGGATCCCATAATATACGTGTAGGACTTCTAGTGAAATGGAATGGTAGAATAATAGTAGGAAGTTTGGAAGGGGTCTATAATAGGTTAAAGACAATTATACAAGTTAATAACCCAAAGTTGTTGACAAACTAAATAAAACAAATATTTTTAACATATGTAGAACAAATGCACACCGAAACCTCATATAGTTCTCCTATAACCTTAGGAGGCCTAGTTGAATCTAATGCAACTATTACCATTTCCTGTATGAAAAATGATAATATATGATATAGACATAAAAGGATTTAGTTATTTTGAACAAGAAAGAATGCAATCCAAAGTGAATATGAAAATATCACCTCTTCCCTCTGCTGAACCTCATCGACATTAGGTGCATTCATTAATTCTGTAAACCCCATATGTTCCTATATATAGAATAAATAAATTAAGTGCATTTATCAATATCTACATATACATGTTTAATAATAATACATTTCAATAAATGAATTTAAATTGTACTAAATTATCTTCTATCATTTGGGTATCCGAGAGGATATCTTTTTCTGCCTTGGAGTGCTAGAGGATGGCTTTCTCACATGAGATGTCCTTGAGGTAGGTGGGGTAAACTAATAGAAAAAATTAATATAAGGGAAAAAAGCATGTATTTAATATATCACTTAAGTCAAAAATGTATAAAACTAAATGGTATCGCATAGCTATCTTGGCCAAAGTCAATGGCCGAAAGTGTGATATCATCAAGTTGGGACATCTCAGCCACTAATAAGACCTATACAACACCAAGTAATGATACATATAATTAAAAAAAGATATTTTGAAACCAATGTATTATTATATTTTAACAAATTTACAAATCTTTACCTTTGGTGGCAATACTTCTTGTGACCATGGAGTCGACTGGAAAGTATGTGGTGTACTCCCACCACCTACTACACCCTACAATGCATTTTATTTATCACTTTAAATTGTTCTAAAAATAAAAAATCATCTTTTTATAAGATTTAGTCACTTAATTGATAAAACATGTCATAAACAAAATTAAATGCACCTGTGTTTGATAAAGAGGGTACAAAATATTGATCAGTTCATCGGTGAGGGCCACATCCTTTGCAGTGGAAATATGAAATCTACTCTGACATAATGTACATGAATGAGATGTCAAACCATCCTCGTTTGCATTAGTATCTACAACAGAACATACACCCTAGCAGGTGGGGCACATATGCTCGATGGGTTGGCTCGTGCCAAATGATGCATGAGGTGACAATGATGAAGGAGGTGTCGCTGATGAAGGAGGTGCCATAGGTGCTGGTACATCCTCTTCTCTGACCAATTATGTGCCATGCTAAACAATGACATCAGTCAATGATGCAATTGCCTAGAGAATCTGTAATTCCATAGACTCCTTCAAGGATATAGGGACAGTGACATGAACCATGGGTTTAGGATTTGTATGCCTCCTATGTTGTGGCTCTCCCACCCTATGAGCCCCAGGTCTATCCTACACAGAGCGTCTCCCTCTACCTTGAAATTGTTAGATGTCAAAGTAATTCGACTTCTTGTCGAGGATAAACTCACAATACAACTTTCTCAAAAAATATAGAGGCACCTCCCAATTATTGCAAGGTGGTTGGTCAAAGACCATATACCACCTATCCCAAAAATATTCTTTCAGCCTAGCATGAACACACCAATGTATAGGAAACTAAGCTGTATCTAGTTCTAGGTTGTTACTAGTAACGGGATCGGTGAAAACAACACATATGTCAGCTTTACCTATGGCCTTTTTATTCACTTGATCATATGACAACCCATCCACATAAAATGTTTGACATCTATCCCTCCATGAACCCCATTTTGTAACCTCCCTAGATACCTCATTTACACTATTAGCCATTGTTTCTAGTGTTCTGGCGAGAGTTGAGTGGTACTCAAGCCTAGAGGACCTCAACCTATTCACCAATATAGAAATTTGGGCACTATTTTGTGTAAGGCGATTGATGAGATCCTCTTGTGTGGCATCTACATGATCTAATGGAGGACATGGAGGGTTTTGTTGTTGCTCATGTGCAATGTTTATAGGGTTTTCTTGTATTTCTTGTGTAGGAGGAGTTCTTTGTTGCCTGAAGAATCTGACATCAAATTAATAAAAACAAAACTTAAATCAATTAAAAAACCCTACTTGAATTAAAATGCAAACAAAAATAATCAAACCAATCAAATCTTACCTATTCGATGGGGTGCCATTGTTGAAAATTGCTCTCAATGTTGGGAAAATCTAAAATAATTACAAACCCATGTGGGTTCTATGATTTTTTGGCTTTCCCTTGCTACTATTCCATGGGTTTTGGCAGTGAAAATGGCCAAAACCTGTGGCCTACACAAAAAATTAATGTTTCTCAAAAATCATACGGGTTTTGAGAAACTTTTAATTTTTTTATTAAAAAACAAAATATTCATCAAAACCTGTGTTTTGAGGAACTTTTTTATGAAATTTTTTTTTTTTTGGCATGTGGCCACCTTTCTATTCACCATCTTGGTGCACTTACCCTTGTTGTATCCTTGATCATTCCTTGAGCTACATTGATTAGCCATATGTCCAAACCTTCCACATGCATGACATCTCACATTCTTTCTATAATCTTATGTCCTATGACCATACTTTTTACAATTTGAACACTGATCGAGAACTGAATTATTATTTTGATTTTCTCTATTTATGCATTGACTTTCTCTATGACCAAACTTATTGAAAACAAAGGATCTACCATTAAATTTATGTACATTGGGTTTTCTTACTAGTGATTTCTGATTCTGGTTGACCTTCTAACCGAATGTGTCATCCTAATTTGCAGTATCAGAGCTTTCTCCATGCTCAAATCCAAGACCTCTAGTGTCTCGATTGTCTCTTTGATACTTCAATAATTCATCAAGCTTTGCATAACTAGCCTTAAACTTGTCTTTGTATTCATTTGCAGCATCCAAATCTCCTCTTAGAATTGTTATCATTCTTTCTAACTCTTGCTCATTATTTTGTGATTGCACCAATTCAGTTCTCAACACATCATTCTCATGTGCCAACTTAATGCATTCCTTAGATCTATCTTTTAGAGATACAAAATGAATTTCTTCATTCTTCTTCCGATCTTCAATATCCTAGGACATCCTCATGGTCATGGCTTGCATTTCATTCTTCATGACACCATTCTCCTGACTTAGCTTATGACATAATTCCTTAAGGGCATTCTTCTCTTCATCATCTGGACTTTGTAAGAGTTCCTTCCTTTTAGCTTGAGCAGATGATAACCTCTCTTGCAGGTAAGGATGAATTCCTTTGCAGAATTCAACTCATCTTGTAGCTTCATGTTCTTCAACCTTTCAGCATCATAGTCTTCAAGTGCTACTTCAAGTTCATTCTCTATACTCGTCTCCATGGATTCCAGATTCAGGATCTTCCTCAAGCTATTAGACTTATTCTAAGGCACCAGGATCTGATACCAATTGTTGGGATTCAAGAACACTGAGAGGGGGGGGGTGAATCAATGTTCTGTCGGTTAAAATATTTTTTAGCTTATTATCAAATCCACATATTAACCGGTATGCATAAAAGAAAGTAACAACAAGTAATAATAATGCAACCACAAGAATCAACACCATAACACAGAGATTTATATGTGGAAAACCTCAAATAGGAAAAGCCACGGTGGGATTGGTGACCCACAATATCTATCCATTGGCCAAATGAATAAATATTACAAGAATGGCCTATACATTCAGGAAGGCACACTTCCTATAGTACACTACTCGTCACAAAGGAGCCTCACTGACTATAGATATGAAATACTGAATTACAATAAAAATCTGAACTTTGAATGTGCATCTGACATGCTAGATGAGTTTTGGTTTAAGCACTATCTGTATCAGTTTAAACTATAACCTCCCTTTCCAGTAACTTAGATCACTCTCCAATCCTCTAGACAAATAACCAAGACCAACTACAGATCTTTACATTCTCATTGTGTCGATCAAGATCTCGCTTGCATAATATCACATAACCTTTCACATCTTTGTATATCTAAAATGACCTAACCAAACCAACTTATATACCCTTAAGGTCAAACTGAAAGCTTCACAAGTCAAAAGGAGAGAGCTTATTGAACAACTATTAGAGATATCTGATAATAGCTCTTTAGATGAGGCCAATATTGATTCTTTATCTGAGGAGGTTGAAAAGTTAAACAATGAAAAGATAAATCTAAGGAGAGAGCTAGAAGGTCTTACTATTTGTGATTGGAACTGGAAGCCAAAAGAGTTGTTGAAGATCTTATCAAGGAAAGAGATCATGAGATTGAAAAGATCAAGTGTGAAAATGCTACCTTGCATGAGCATTTTAATGTTGAAAGAGAAGAGAAGGAGAAATTACAGGTAGATCTTGAATTAGCATCATCTCTAAGAGAGAACCTGTCAAAGCATAATGAAGATATCACCAAATAGCTTACTGAAGCAAATGGGAAACTGGAAAAGTTCAACAAGAGGTCTACCTTTCTTGAAGAACAAATTCAATCACAAAGGATGAAAGGTGATACCTCTAGACTTGGTTTTCATACATCTCAAAAAGGTGAATCCTCCGGTACCAAGAGAAACACTCTTAAGAACAAATCTACTCCTAAGATCAAGAAACCTATGGTTAAGAAGTCTTTAAACCTATTTGTTTTGTTTTCCATAAACTTGGTCACACTGCAAATGTTTGTAAAGACAAGCCTAACAAAAATGCAAGCTACAATTCTAATGCTATGTATGTGTCCAAGAAATTTGAAGGTCATTGCTTCACATGCAAAATGTATGGACATAGATCTGTTGAGTGCATATATGGAGAAAATAATCCTGTACCACATATGCATCCAAGATTGAATGGCAACTGGATGAGGAATTTTGACACCCGGGTCAACCTGAACTAGCAAAGACCCTACCGAGATGGAAAAGGTAACAAATATCATGTGCACCATCTATAATAACTTTGGTCATGTGGCTATGAACTATAGAAGAAGAACTGGGAGAGGAAATTCAGGACCTTGGAAATCATCTGGTATGGCTTGCTATCACTGTAACAAACCAGGGCACTTAAAAAATTTATGTAGATCCAGAAACATCAAACCGGTCAATTCTTCTAAGGATCAGGAAGGAAAGCAAAAAGTTAATGCTGAAGAAACTAGAGAGGAAATGAATCGGATATGGAAGAAGAAAAGTGATGACTCACCTGGAGAAGAAATTGTTCCTTCACCTAGTGAAGAGAACCCTGCACTAGTGAATAAAGCCTTTTAATATGGCTAAGGGGAGCTTAATGGTAAATCCACCTCCGGACCCCTTGAGATGAATGAGCGGTAAGAGAATTTTGAAGCATGAAATTTTGATAACTTTTTGTCAATATGTTATCAACCGGTTTTCTCCTTGAGTGGCAAAATTAGGGTTTGTAATAGTAATAGGCAAGCATTTAATGCAGTAGGTAAAAAGGATAAAGGTGAGTTTTTACTTTGTTATTTTTACCCTAACACATTCGAGAAAGAAATATGGAGTTCTTACTAAGCTAAGAGAGTTTGTTGGCTAATAATTATCGAAGTTGCATTGTGATTTGTAATCAAGCTGATTTGAAGGTTGCAAAAGATTGAACTGGTGTGCACTTGGGCATACAACCGGTAAACGAGGCAACATGCATAAAATAAGGTATTTGTTTGAAAATCCTACTTTGAATCTTGTTCATCTGAAATGGCATCATCTTCAAAGTCTGTAGAAAGGTTAATAATTACATCTAAGCCAATGGAAGTTGTAGAGGCAAAACAAATTGTGTCGTATAATGTATTATCACAAGTTCCTAGTGGAGTTTTAGTAAAAAGAGATTTTTTGAGCTATATTTATTGTAAGATTGAGGATCTAGGATCACTGTATATTTACACTTAGCTAAAATCCCTCTATGATGAGAATGGAAAGATTCAAACACAGTATGCTAGGGTTTTTGAGAAAGGTTTTCACAATGGCGTGTATTTTCTAGAAGATTTTGAGGAAGAGCATATTAGAATTATTTTGAGTTGGGTTCATGGTGAGAACATGTACTTAGAGAGAACTCACACAATTACCAGGGAAGCCATTCAGGCTATATACTGGTTATTACTCAGCTGGTGAAGTACCTGAGCTGAGACAAATTTCAAAAGAGATGGTATACTCTCTAACCAGTTCAACATCTGATAAATGTGCCTTTTCTGTTAACAATATCAGGGACCCAGTGGTGAAACTGGTAGCTATGGTTATAGGCTAATGGGTATTTTACTCCAGTAGACTAAATAGTGTTCCATCTGTAGCAATTCATACAACTCATAGGATGATGGCTGAAAATGGAGATTATGATCTTTGTAAGGTAATTAGGAGACAATTGTTTCTAAATCTTCAATCTATCAAGAAGGACAACCGTCTAAAGTTCAAGTATGGACAGCTATTGGTCGGGTTATTCTTTTATTTTCAAAATTTTCTACCGAGAATAGGTGATATTGAATGGTCAAAGGACCTACCAGTATCCGCACAAATCAAGAACAACATCATAGCTGTAAAGAATACTTTTCTTGCTGCTATGAATAAGTATTTCAATGAGTTTAAGAATAAGATGAGCATGCAAATGGGATTGCTTGAAGATGTGTTAAAACATTTTTCAAAAGACATTGTTTTCATAGTTACAACTAATTTTTGTTTGATGCAAGCAATTGAGTTGAGAAAAGAAGAAATGGAAGATATGAGTTATGAGGTGAACCATGACTTACTGGTTGGTTATGTTAATAACCTATTAGCATCTCCTAAAGATAAAAAGAAGGCAAAACTGGATATTGTGGTAGTCCAGGATGCTCAAGCCAAAACCAGTATTGCTCCTGCCACAAGTGGGAAAGGAAAGAAAGAGAAAACTGATGAAGCAACTCTGGTGATGAATAATACAAGGGTGACTCAGAGTAACCAAACCAAAAAGGAACAGACACCTAAAGTCTATACAAAGAAGGAGAATGTACCAAAGAAGAGAAATCAAAAACTTATTCTCCAAGAAGAATTTGAGGGTATTGATACTGAAGAAGAACCTAAGAAGATGAAAGATATTGGTAGAGTAGAAAAGTCAGTAAAGTAAGTGCCAAATGCAACTATACCCATTGATATCTCAAATTTCAAGCCTGATACCCATTTTGAAAGAACAATGAAGACATTAGGGAGGAACAGATTTGACAATGTTAAAAAACATTTTGATTCCTTCATTGAAGATGAGAAGAAGAAAATCATTGAACAGGTAATCACTCATTTGTGTCATTACAATAGATATCCACATGATCTTGAAAAGGATATCTCAAATTATTTGTACACTATTTTGTTAAATAAATGGGAGGAAGCTATAAAATTGGAAAAAGAAATTATTGATGAGATACTTGTACAATATTTTCCCAATTTGTCTAAGGATGAAATAAGTGCTTTATTTGATTAGTACAAAATTCAATTTGCTTTCAAAGCAAGGAGATTGAAGCTACTTAGTGGAAAAAGGGTAGTTATTGATACTAAGATGCATCAAATAGCATGTGAAATCAAATAGATGGAAGAGCTCATCCATTCCTCTAAGAATGAGGAAGATGTTGTCAATCGACTGGAAATGGATGAAGAAGAGATTGTACAAGCTAATGAGGTCTATCCTGTCAAGGATGACACCATTATTCATGTTGTTGATGATGTTCAGGATACAATTGATCTATCTAGAGATAACACTACACCAGATATGGAGCCTCCTGAAATCACTGATATACAGGTTACATTAGTTGAGCAACCGACAACTCAACTAAAAGTGATCAATCCACCAAAACCTAAACAATCAGAGAAATCCCACTCTCCACTGATTGTGCAAAAAACTCAGAAGGAGTCTATGGAATTGTTGTCACACAAACTTCTGAAAAGGAAACAGAGAAAAATCTAGAGAAATCAATCATTAAGGTTACATGCTCTGAATTGACAAAGCCATTAGTCACTCCATAGATTGATGAGGATGATGATGATTCATTAGGCATTTTAGGGCCTACCAATTTTGACAACATGAGTGCATCTAAAATGATGAAGATTGCAAGTGTTATGCAATCTAGAGCACATAAGAAGAGACTTAAAGAGAAAAGGGTTGAAGCTGAAACAATTTAGAATGCAGTATATATTCTATCGAGTCTACTACTAGAAACTTCTACAGGACATCTGACATCCCCTATTAGAAAACTTGGTTAGTTGGTTGCTGATGAATCTGATCAAATCAAGTCACTTGAAGAAGTCACACAAACCTATGCTAAGAAAAGTCATAAGAAAAAGTATGGGGAGAAACTTGCAAAGGACATTGATATTGGCAAAATGGCTCTATCACATAATAAAGATTTGTTGAGAAAAGCTATTGAAATAGGAGGAAAATATATTACTTCTACCTCTAATGTTTCATTTTGTTATTCTAATATCACAAAATGACAAACAGAAACAAAAAAAGAGATAGAAAGGATATGCAATGCATATGTCCCACTTCAGGACTCTATATTTTCCTTTAGCAAATTTGTAGATGATTTGCACAACAAGTTGGATACTTATGATCATGAGAAGAAAAAGAGACTACAGTCTCTCAAAGAACTCAAGAGTCTACTCACATCACAAGTGGACATACTATAGAGAGCCTACTCAAATGCAGAAGATATCTTAGCAACTCTAGAAACCTGTATACTAGATTCGATGGAAGAATTTCATACACAGCTTATGTCTACAAAAGAGTACACTGAGATCGTGCTAGAGACATGGACAAATGCCATATCATAGATAAAGAAGAACTTTAATGTTATTTTTATGAGACTAGCTAATGCATGAATCTTGATTTAGTTTTTTTTAAGTTGTTGTTGTATATGCTGAACACTTTGATATAAATTTTCTATATATATATATATATATATATTACTTTTTCAATTTGGCATTGTTGTCAAAGGGGGAGTATAAATATGTACGTGTGTTTTTAAAAATTTTGTATAATGTATGCATTAAGGGGGAGCATGTGTATATGTGTAAATTTTATTTTGTATGCACACTTAGCAGTATTACTGTAAAATTTTCTAAGTGTTGCCATCAATGTCGAAGGGGGAGATTGCTGGCTTGATGATGATTGTAATGAATTCATCATATGTTATCATTGATGAAACACATACACACACATATGTTTATATTGTCTATCGGTATAACTTCAAGTTGTTTATACTACAACCGGTATGCTAGAGGCTATACTAAGAGGTTTATCTCTAACCGGTACTTTGTGACAACCGATATATGCATAGAAGACAACCAGTTGATACACATTAATCAGCATCAACATGAAGATCAAGTAGAGATTATATTAGGAGAATCAAGGATAACGGTTCATATGTTTAACTTCAACCAGTATTGATTGTTCCAATTGGTATTCGTTGATTGTGTGATGAGTTAGCACAAATTGTGATGAGTTATCCCATCGACAATTTTTGGTGGTATTTTTGTGATGAGTTATGATCACTTGACCAGATACACTACACCTAGGAAATTGTGTTATGATTTCTTTAGGCTGACATGAAATATAAATGTCTATATATTGACATCACAATGAATTATTTCATATAAGTGAAAGTGATAAGTTGTGTGCGAAAGTAAAAAGAGTTAAGTGCAGAGTATGCAAAAGAGTAGTGTTGAATATGTTTAGAAGGATCTGATCAAGAAAGTATTATGCTACTCAGATAGATCAAATCAATCCTGTTGTTTTCTAACAATCACAACAAAATTCAAATCCCCTAACTGGGTATGCTCTAACAAGCTTCAATGTTCAAATCCTCTAATAGGGTGATCCATTAGTTTGGATTCAGAAATCCTCGACCAAGGTTACTCCTAACAAGGTACTACCTTTCACAGGGTATAAAATTCTAATCAAGCCTTGAGATCTCTAACAGGATTTGCTCCTAGTAGAGCACTTTGTAGACCCTAACCAGTCAGTTATCTATTACTACAAATAGTTAACTTGTGAGTTCCATCTCACTGTGGTTTTTACCTATTTGGGTTTTCCACGTACAAACACTTGTGTTATGGTGGATGTTTTACTTATTATGGATTATGTTATATCATTTTGGATTACATGCATTGTGTTTACAAGTTTTGTTAAGTTCATCTATCGGTTAGTGTTTGAAGTACTTTTATTTTTGGTGTCATTGATTCACCCCCCTCTCAGTGCTTTTCAAGTCCATCAGATCTGTCTGATGACACTACCTCTATCTCATAGATCCACTTTTCATGCTATGTTCTTCTGATCAGTGTTGGCTTCACCGAGTCATACCTCTATTTGCTACACTTTATTATGCTCCCTTGTTTACATTCACACAGATCTTTTTCACATTGCCAACACACACAATCAGAATGAAAGATGTGAATATATTAGCCTTTAGTTCTGGTGCCAATTTTCCCTCCAAAAATCTATTACCGTGCCTCAAATTTCTCTCCAAAAATCATTCCAATAATATAGGTCAAGACAGTCATTCATGTCGATAAGCTCACTAGTTGAAATGGGAAGATTGTGGGTTCAACTGGATGTTATCTGGATGTTTCTAAGTCTGTCGATTGAGACTCATGTATTGTCGATTGTCACCTATGTATTAGTCCAATTTTTCCTAACCAGTTACCTCCTGTATATTACTCTACTCACTACTTAGCCAATTACATCCTATATACCAGTCTACTCACTGCTTAGCCAGTTAACCCCTGTATACCAATCTAGTCACTGCTAAGCCGGTTAACCCCTGTATACTGGTCTACTCACCGCCGATAAGAATAAGGACTCGTGTTCTTAACTGGTTACCCTTTACTCCTTTTCCTATAGACTATGGAGACTTAGAAGATGATGTTGCCAACAATGAGAATCATTTCACCGGTCATACAAAATGCCAAAACAAGCTGGTGCAATCAAACTAATATAGAGTTCTTCATACCTAAATACCTAGATAACATAGTCATAAAATAAAATGTTAAAAACCATACTTGTAGTACACATCATCACCTAAAATATGAACTAATACATTGTGGTGTAGTCATTACCGAAGGGTCCAGATAGGACTATCCAACCATACAACATAGAGTTCAACACAACAAAAATAACACAATAAAATTCTTAGAAAAAGAAGATTATTATATTCACCATCAACAATATTTATTACTTCATATGTCTTTATATGTAGAATAACAATGGTCCCACAAGTCTATCACAAGGCATTACAAGTTATATAGTGGGTGCATTGGCTTGATCACAATCCCATAGACTAGTGGATTCAAAAGATCTATCTATTATTCACTTCTAGATATCTCATTACTTAACTGCCTATAGATTAATTACAAAATGATCTTATTTATGTTTCTCTAAAATTAGCAAAGATCCACATCAACCTCAAGAAAACCATAGAATGATTAAGCATGTAGGTCGGCCTTGAAATATAAGAAGATACTTTGGAAAAGATGATAGCATGTTGTGGATCATGGGAAAGGTTTTCTCTAGGACCCAAATGCCTTGAATGATGTTCTTCTTAGATCTGCACACAATGACAAAGGTCTATAGAAAAAATGTCACAATGAAACCAAAATGCTCTGATAAAAAAAATGATTGAAATTCAGGGGTGATAACTTAGCAATGACAAATGTAAATCACAATATTTTTGGATATGATGTAAATGGTCTTAGTCTAAGTGAAAAGAAAGGTGAGGCAAAATGTGGAAGAAAGTGTTGAGATAGATACAAACTGAAATGGTTGATGCGAGATTGCTTGATAACCAAAGATTCTCTTGCATCAAACACCTGATGTTAGAAACAAAGTGAGACTCGGGTAGAGGAAAGCCAATGTGGTCCACCTCAACCAAAGAAATCTATGTTGACTCTTATGTTGGTCTACCTTTCCACTTCACTAGATTCTCCTAATATTGCTTGTTCCTAGTGCTTCTACCAATTCTGGTGTCCAAGATTTGCTCAATCTTCTCTGATGTTTGATGTGGCAATTGATCCTCTAAATAAAATTCACTACTAATTCTATCTGACAATCCTCCATGATACTCATAGATGTTTGTAACATTGAAAATAAGTGATATTCCAAGTTCTTATAGTAAATCCACTTCATATACATTTCCTGAATCAAAATTCCTCAAAATTTGACATGATCCATTCTTCCTCATCTTCAACTTGTTATATGTGTCTATTGAAAATATTTTTTTTCTGAGATATATTATGACTTCATCTCCAACAATAAATTACTTATGTCTTTGTCTATGCCTTGCATGCTCTTTATACTAACTATTCATGGAAATGCTTTTGAACCTATTTATGTATTGTATCCATGTATCTAAAAAATCCTTCTACTTCTACATGTTGGCATTCTACACTCTAATGAGAATTGATGGTGTTGTCATTGATGGCAACCTTCTGGCAACCTTTTGGAATTCATATGATAAAGCCATCGGTAAGCACTAGCACTGGCATAAACATCTGCATACATCACTAGACACTTCACCGACAATGACTACAATGCATACCGACACTCCAGCCGACAGGGAATAAACTTTTGTTTATTGTATTTAATTGTAATTATCTTTTGTAAAGCTGACAAGGCATATTGTAAAAGACTCATATATATGTATGAGATCTTATAGGTCATTTTGTGTAAGAAGTATGGTAGAAGAATAGCAAGAATGAATGATATTTATGTATAAGGAGATATAAGTTAACATCAAAGGTTTTGGTTATAGAAAGAGCTTAAACCGGTACTGAACCTGGCATTGTTGATGCTGATTTGAAGCAGTACATTGTATTGGATTTTGATAATCCACTTTTGTAGTCAGTGAGACTCTTATTGAGCAGTGAGCTCTAGGCAGTTGGCCTTCCTGCATGTGCAGGCCCCTCATTGTAACTAATATTTATTCATTGGCTAGTGAGTAAATATTATGGGTCACAAATCCCACCGAGGTTTTTCCCACATTGGGTTTTCTCCTTAAAAGATCTTGTGTTATGGTGTGTTTTCTATGTTGTCTTTATTGTTCCTATTTACTACATTAATTCTTATTTACTGGTACACTATTTTGGGATGCAAAATGCTTAATAAGGTTAAATATTATGTTAATCGGTTAGATACTGATTCACCCCCGCCTCTCAGTATCTTTGGGACTATCATTAATCCTAACAATTGGTATCAGAGCTTGGTCCTCTATTTTCAAAAGCCTAACAGCTTGAGGAAGATTCTGACACTAGTACAGATGGAGAACTTAAGAAAGCAATTGGAAGGAGCTCTTGTAGACTATGATTCAAAGACGTTGAACAATATCAAACTTGAAGATGATCTAAGGACTACACAAGAATTCATTCAAGGACTTCAGGAGAATCTTACTATAGCCAGAAATAAAAGAAAAGAACTTCATGAGAAGATGTAGAATGATAATGCTGAAAAGGAAACTCTTAATGAACTTGTGAACAAGATAAGACAAGAAAACAATACTATGAGGAATGAAATGCAAGATATGACTATGAGATTTTGTAAAGACATTGAAGATATGAATAAGAATGAAGATGACTTGACTAGGAGACTCAATGATGCTGGAAATGAAAATCTAAGACTTAGCCATGAAAATGATATGTTGAAGACAGATTTGATTCACATGCAACATGATAAAATTGAACTTATGAGACAAATGGGAATTCTAGAAAATGAGTTGGCTACTACAAATCAACACAAAGAGAAATTCAAGAAAAGCTTAGAGGAACTTGATGATATGCTGAAAAGTCAAAAACCTAATGGAGATACTAATGGACTTGGATTTGAAGTTGGTGAAAGTTCTGGTACTGCAAACAATCATGATCATAGTAAACAGGTAAGACAACCTAATGCTTACAAATTTAATGGGAAATGCTTTAAGTGTAATAAGTATGGTCATAGAGAAAATCAGTGTAGATCTAGAAACAATCAGAACATTAATGCACCCATCGGTCAATGTTCCAAATGCAACAAAGTTGGTCATAATTCAGAGAACTGCAGAATGAATGTGAGATGTTATGTTTGTGGAAGATTTGGGCACTTATCTAATCAATGCAGAACACAAACCAACATAGGATATGGAAAGGCTATTCAGAAGAATAATGTGACTTGTTATGCTTGTAACAAAATTGGACATATTGCAAAATTTTGTAGAAGCAAGACTTCACCGGCAAATAATAAAGGACCCAGTTTGAAAGGCAAAGAAAAGGTTGATGATGAAAAGAAAGAATTTTCAAAACAATGGATTAGGAAGATAGATCAGAATGTTGATGAGACTATTTCTTCACCAGTAGAACAAACTATTACTCGACCGATAGGAGATTCTTCATCCATCTGAGAAGTAACCCTTTAGGGGTATTGCAACAAGTTGAATATCATCTAGTTTACCCTCGGTTGATGGTGAGAAGATAGATTTATTCTTTACTGGTAGATGTGTTAAGTTTTCACATAATCGACGAACATTTAATGTGGTTGTTGAAGGAAAAGTCATTATAAATCATGGGTTTTCCCTCATTTTTGATTCACCAAGCATTCAAATTAGCAGAGAGCATGAAATCTGAGCAAAGACATTCAAGGCAAAGGTGTGAAGCGATTTATTTCAAGCATTCAAACATTATCAGGTAGCTAAAGGTATTTTTTAAATGGCTTCTTCTTCTGCTCCTGAATTTATTGCAAACCCTACTGTCGTAGAAAACATAAAATGCCCTAGGTCCGTATTCAAAATTATTCTTGAGATAGCTAAGCAAGATGATTCCATAGGTGCATTTTCAAAGATTCCTAAAGGTGTAGCTTATGTTGAAGATCCTAGGATTTATATTCACTACAATATTGAAGAATTAGGTTCTAAGGAAGTGTTAAAGATGTTTAGAACCACAATTTGTGATAAAAATGGCATTGTCAAACCGAGCACAAGATTATTGAGACTTTAGGTTTTGTGGAAATCTTGAACATCCCTGAATTTCCAGAGGAAGTTGTGAGAATTGTCCTAAGTAGGGCACATGGAGAATTTCTTTGGTTAGACTCAGTTTGCAAATTCACCTGGCAAGCAATTAGGGCAGTAACAGGTTTACCCTCAATCGATAGTAGACCAGACAAAAATAAGAAGGTTCCTAATAACAAAGTCATGACCTTAACCAAAGCAACATCTGATAATAGGTCTCTAAGAGTGAATGACATCAAGGAAATCAATGTGAGATTCATTAGCATGATACTTGGCTACAAAACTACTCATGCAAACAGACTTAACTCAGTTTCTAGTCTTTGCATTAATAGTGCTTATGAAATGGTAAACTATAATGCTAAAATAGATGTGTGTGAATGGTTGAAGGATGAACTAATTGATAACTTGAAGAAGATAAAAGGTGATAAGAAAGGGACATTTCATTTTGGTAATCTCTTGGTATGCCTTATGTTATATTTTAGAAAGGAAATCCCCAATATTGGATAGAAAGACTTTGGGTATGACATAATGGTAGGCAAACAATTGCAAGAAGCTTTCACCGGCATGGGTACTACTAAGGAAAACAATATAACTGAATATTTCAAAGCTTTCCAAACCAAAATGAAAACTAGAGAGAGAATACCACAAAGTGTAGTGGATAAATATGATAAGGAAATCTATTTTGTAATTAAGAAAGATGAGACATGGATGGAACCTGTATTACCTAGAACTATATGGGTAACAGAAATGGGTTATGAGGTAGATCTTAACATTGTCAAAACTTATACAAAATCTTTGTTAGATGCATCTAGAGAACCATCAAAAGAAGTTTTTGGAAGTGCTGAAATAATTGAAAGTGGTGTACAAACATGAAACAAAAGAAGATAAGAGAAAAGTATGTAAGAGATGCTTCTAAGCAGGTAAAGGAAATAAAAGAAAATGTTATGAACATTACTAGTATAAAGGAAAGTGAATTGGAAGGACTGCAACCGGAGGCACACATCTCACCGGTTGGCACATCATCTGGTAGTGAGTTACCTATGGAATTCAAGAGAGTTGATAGGAAGAGAAAACCCTCACCGGTACCCTCTCCTCCACCCAAGAAAACAAGAACCTTGAGAAAGAAACAACAAGCAGTAAGGCAACTAACAAAGAAACTTACACCCAAGAAGAAACAGAAACAGGTTATTCCACCATTGGATAATTTGCTGAATGAAATAATTGATGATGGTAATTTGGAAAACGTGAGCAAATTGTATAAAACGTTCTTGATTCAGAAAAGGAAAGTATTGAAAATAGTATAATTCTACATCTAGACATATATAAGAAAGTGTTAATTGAAGTTGTAGATGACTTGCCAAATGAACTGTATAGGAGGTTAGATACAAAGAGGATTGCAGTAATGGAGTTAGACAAGAAATTTAAAATTGAAAAACTTCTAGCTGTACATGAGTTTGATGGCTAGTAGAGTTAATGAGATTGCTAAGGAAATGACTGATAGATGGGATATCTTTTTTGTGGAAAAAGAAAAACAAGAGGAATTGAACAGGTTGAAGAAAACATTCAAAGTTTATCAGAAGGATAAGGACAAAGGGAAAGGTAAAGTTGGTGGAATACCAAACATCAAAATAACTAACAACTTACCACCACCCTTGGATACTGCACCAGTACATTCTAATGATCCACATGTTACTGACAGTATAGGTGTAACACATGATGACACTAATCCTGATTCTGAAATTTTATTCACCATGAATGTAGACACTCAAGAAGTGAACATTGTTGTGGATAAAGACAATATAGAGGCTAAGAATGACATTGCTGATAGTGGAAACAATATTGAGCAACCGACAGAGAATGTTGAGGTTGAGACACAAACAGAGCATACACTACAAACAAAACAACCATTGGACACTAGTATGAATACTAAAGGTACAAAGATTGGCACTGAGAAACCTACTTAGATAGAGATATCGGTAGGTGAACCCACAGAGAAACCAACAAAGAAACTGACAGAGGCACAAGTATATATTGAGATAGTGAAACTGGTAATCACTGAGAAACCCAAACCATTATAGGCTGAAACACAAACTCAGACTGATCCATCAAGCAAATTGATTACTAATGTTGGAAGCACTGAGGTAATTAAGGTAGTTGCTTAGACATCCGGTACTTCATTAAGTGAATTCAGTCCTACCAATGTGACAGAGGTACTCCTGGACTCTATCAAGAAGATAACTGACTGTAATGCATTGGCCTACAAAGCAATTGATGATACAAGACCAATTCTTAAGATGATTGCACCAAAATGTAATATAAATCATGTAAAGGATTCTTTAGGTCAGTTGGACACATTATCTAAATTTATTGCTAGAAATATAATAATAGTTGATAAGGTGAATGAGGATACATTCAAAGAGAAAGTTGAAAAGGAAAAGGAAAAATTCTTTGAGGATATAATAAAGAAGTGCACAAAACACATTAACACACTTTTACCGACACTAAATAATACAATTTTGGAATATAAGGAACTATACAGAGAAACATATAAGCCACATCTATTGACAAAGGACATTGAAAAGGAAATAAGCAGAGTACAAACAGAGATAGATGATATAGTTGATAACATAATTGGTTCATCCAAACCTATATCAGTTATTGAGAAAGAAATAGCAGGATTTGAGGAAAAGTTGGAGAAATTTGAGAAAGAAAAAGCAAGGATCAAGGCAAATGCTAGAGAGCTTAAGTATAAACTTAGTCCTAAGTTAGATAATCTTATCTCTCTGAGAAATGTGATATCTAAGGTATTACTTCAAGGGGAAAGATCACCAGAGGAGCATATGCATCATCTCATTGGCACGATCCAACAAACTGAGGCAACCTTAAATGATAGCAATAGATTCATGCAGAGTTTAAATTTGGTTTTTGCAGATATATTTCAGATTGTAACCAACCGGTTAAAAACTTTGAGGTGAAATTTTTGAACTCGTTTGACAATTTTTGACAACCTTTGTCATTGATGTCAAAGGGGGAGTAGTAGACAAAGAAAAATGATTAATCAGAGGAGATCATCTACTCAGGGGGAGCACATATTTTTTGTAAATTTTTGGACTTCACTTTTTAGAACAATTGTTGGATTTTTCTCAGGAGTGTTGCCATCAATGCCAAAGGGGGAGATTGTTGGCATTCTACACTCTAATTAGAATTCATGGTGTTGTCATCGATGGCAACCTTCTGGCAACCTTTTGGCATTCATCTGTTAAAGCCACTAACAGACACCAACATCGGCATAGACATCTACATATAGTGGCTACAATGCATATCGACACTCCAGCCGATAGGGAATAAACTTTTGTTTATTGTATTTAATTGTAATTATCTTTTGTAAAGCCGACAAGGAATATTGTAAAATACTCATATATGTGTATGATATATTATAGGTCATTTTGTGTAAGAAGTATGGTAGAAGGATAGCATGAATGAATGATATTTATGTATAAAGAGATATAAGTTGACAACAAAGGTTTTGGTTATAGAATGAGCTTAAACCGGTACTAAACCTGGCATAGTTGATGCTGATTTGAAGCAGTACATTGTATTGGATTTTGATAATCCACTTTTGTAGTTAGTGAGACTCTTATTGAGCAGTGAGCTCTAGGCAATTGGCCTTCCTACATGTGCAGGCCCCTCATTGTAAATAATATTTATTCATTAGCCAATGAGTAATTATTGTGGGTCACAAATCCCACTGAGGTTTTTCCCACATGGGGTTTCCTCGTTAAAACATCTTGTGTTATGGTGTGTTTTCTATGTTGTCTTTATTGTTCTTGTTTACTGCATTAATTCTTATTTTCTAGTACACTATTTTGGGATGCAAAATACTTAATCCTAACACTACACTCCTCTTATTCTCCATAATGATGTCTCTAAACTCCACAACTCCTCTAGGATATATTTCAGTTACAATCTAAAATGGTGTCTTTCTTGTACTCCAATTTACTGAATTGTTGTATGAAACTCTACTTACAGTATAACTATATCTCAATTTCTTGCCTTATCTCCTACTAAACATCTTAACAAGCTATCCAAATTTTGTTTACTACTTATGTTTGTCCATCAGTCTGCAGATTGTATGTTGAACTAAATTTCAATTCTATCTTCATCTTCTTCCATAATGTCATCTAAAAATATCCAATGAACTTTGTATCCAAGTCTGAAATTGGTCTTCTTCCAAGGAATTAAATGTGTCATTTTAGAAAATCTATCCACAACTACCAATATTGAATCAATATCCTCTTTGTGTCCATGGTAACCACAATATGAAGTCCAAGTTGATGTCTTCCCAAGATATATGGTGTTATCAAAGTTTTATATAATCTAGTATTCTAACTATTTCTCTTTGCAACTTGACAATGTTTAAAACATTGAACATGCTTTCTAATGTTCTTATGCATCTGTGACCAAAAATAGTGTTCACTCACCAAAGCAACTATCTTATCAACAACAAAATATCTTTCTAGTGGACTCCACTATGCTTTGTTTTGATCAAATTCTCTCATTGAACTCCTAAGAATATATAATTAATTTACTTTTAACATGTCCTCCTTAATGAAGTAATCCAAACACTGCATTCTATTTGTCACTATGAGTTCTTTAAATGCTTTTCATGCTTCTACAAAATCAAGATCATCTTCATAGAAGTGCTTCAGTTCTTCAAAACCTAATACTTCCACTCTCATTTTTATCAGTAGATTCCTCCTCCAACTCAATGCATGTGCAACTTTCTTTTACTTACCAATCCTATGCTTCAACAAATATGTGTAACTCTACAATAGTTTAACCCATCTCAAACGTCTCTAATTCAACTTGTTTTGGTTGTCCAAATACTACAAGGCTTAATGATTAGTGTATAACATAAATTCCTTAGGCAACAAGTAATGTCTCCACTTCTTCAAGACTTAAATTATGGAATATAATTCCTAATCATAAACTAAATATCTCTTCTTGAAATCATTCAACTTCTCATTGAAATATGATATTGGTCTCCCTTCATGACTCAACACTACTCCTATTAGATTTCCACTAACGTCACAATCAACTTGAAATGATTCATGTCAAAATCTAGCAATGCTAACACTGGTTGTTCTATTGCCTTCTGGTTCAACAATTCAAATCTCCTTTGATCTCTCTTTCCTATCTCCCCTCATTGTCTCTGTCATACAAGTACAAATACTACTAAAATTTCTAATGAACTTCCTATAGAAAGTATACAATCCATAAAAATATCTTACTTCCACAATGTTTATAGGTGTAGGCCATTCAACGATTGCTCTAACCTTATCTAGATCCATCTTCAGTCCTTCTGTACAGAAATAACAAATCCCAAATATATCAATTATATCTTCATGAAATTATAGTTCTTGATCTTTATCAACAACTTCTCCTCCCTCAACTTTTGAAATAATTGTTTGATATGCCACAAATGCTCTTATCTATTCTTATTGTAAATTAGAATATCATCCAAGTAAACAATAACAAACTTACCCAAGAATTGCTTCAGTAGATTTCTCATCAACCTCATGAAAGTTCTTGGTATATTAGTTAATCCAAAATGCATCACCGACCATTCATCAACCTCATGAAAGTGCTTGGTTTATTATTCAATCCAAAAGGTATCACTGACCATTCATACAATCCCTCATTTTTCTTAAATGTAGTCTTTCATTCATCTCCTTCTCTAATTATGATATGATGATATCCACTCTTTAGGTAAATCTTCTAGAAATACTTTTCTCTACTTAAATAGTCCATAATGTCATCCATCCTTGGAATTGGGAATCTATACTTCATAGTGATCTTATCTATTACTCTTTTGTTAGTACACATATTCAACTCTCAATATTTCTTTATTACAAGTACAATACATATCATGCATGGGATTAAGCTTTGTCTAATCAATTCTTTCTTTATCAATCCCCCTATTTTTCTATTCAGCTCTATATTTTTTGTTAGTATCATTCTATGTGCCACTTTGTTTGGAAAACTAGCTCTAGGTATGAGATCCATATGATGTCTAATACTCCAAACAGATGGTAATTCATCTGGAATGTTGTTTGGTGTGATGTCTTGATACTTTGTCAACATCTTTGTTGTTTATGTCTACGGTAGTTCATCCTTCTTTGCAGTAGGATTCTCTACTTTTCAAATATTGCACTTCTTCAGAATCAATATGAAACACATGTTTTCATGTCTTAGACCTTTGAAAGAGCTTCGTCCATTGACCAAATAGATCATGATGTTATCACACACTTCATTTTTCTCCTCTTCTTCCTCCAAAGGTATCAATATACACCTCTTACCATTTGATGTTACAATATAGGTGTTCCTTCCTCCATCATGAAATACCTTCCTATCATATTTACATGGTCTCCCAAATAATATATGGCATACATCTATTCACATAATATCATACAATAATTCATCACATAAGATTCAATTTGCAAATTTACCCAACATTGTTCACTTACTAGTACTTTATGCTCATCTTGAATCCATGCTATCTTGTAGGGTCTTGGATGTTTCAGCCTCTTCAAATTTATCTTTCTCACCATCTCCTCTAAAGATAAATTATCTATAATACCACTTTCAACAATGGCTTTGAAACATTTACTTCCAGACTTGCATCTTGTTCTGAACAAACTCTTCCTTTGTGGTGGCTCCTCATTACTAGTAGTTCACCCTTCTCTGGTTTTCCAACTAAACTAGGTGATCCAACAAGTTCTTCTTTCACATATATTAATCTTGCATGAATTTAAATTATCTTGCTAATACTCCCTTTATGAAACTCAAATGCTTTGTTCCCCTCACCTCCACACTTGAAATAGGTTCCTTTGAATGGTCCTCTAAGATCTACTCCCATCTCTGTAGTATATCCATCATTCTGGAAGGAATTATAGCCTCCTTTGTCACTGTGGTGGGAATTTATATCATCTATTCCTTTGTGGTATGTATTGTCTTCCTTTTGGTCACTATTCAAGGGTTTGTCTTCTTTATTCTACTCTACATAGTGTTGGTTCCCAATCAAAAGATCCTAAATCCTAGAGGAATAGCCAATAAATCATAATCAAAACTAGGATTAGATTTACCCAACTTTCAAGACACAATCATAGACTGTAGTCTTCTTCACTTTAGGTTCTGCAAGACCTAGGTGGGTATCCCTAAATTACAATGTTACACAACATTTTAACTTCATACAAACAAACATTGCACTTTATAGCAGATTCTCTCAATAAAAATATACCAAGGAAAGTATAATAAGTTACAAATCTAGGCTTGAACCTTACCTTATATCACTCTTTCTTGCATTGAAAGTTGGCTCTAATCTATTCTACTCCTAATGTAGAAGAACTAAAAAACAAATATAAAAGGTGAAATAAGAATGTAAGAATGATCCAGAAACTTAAGATAGTATGACCAATAGTTGTTCAAAAGGAATACAGATTCAAATAGAAAGCCTAGTGACAAATAGTATCATATTATTAGCATTAAGACTCAATACTAAGCACATAAGACTTGCTTAAACTACTTAAAATAAGAATGCATCCATAACTTCCTCTTACACTCTCTCACATAAATATTGCAATGTTCAAGACAAAATTTAATTCATTTACTTGAAATGAAACCCATCAAAAAGCACACATTCTCCATTAGATAAGACAAGCTAAACATGTCATTAACACTTTAACTCATACAATGTAACACAAGAGGTGGGAGCTAGAAAATGAATGTTCTCTTTATTGATTTTTAAAAAAGATTGATACATTCATGACAAACTATTCAACTCGCTAAACTTGCAAAAAATGACTATCTGGCTATCTATGTATTACTCTTAAGCTCTCTTGTTACATACAATCAAAAGTTTTTCGAATCCTTCTTCCTAGCCCTGAATTCCCTTTTATAACATAAGGGAGAAAAACAAGCTTCAAGATAGAGAAGACACATGTCAAAATCCTATTGCATTACAATTTTCCCCAATGCTTCTATCCTTGATTCTCTACATGCATTATTCTTTGATGCATTAAATGAAGGCGGCTAAGAAGACATCATCCTGGAAACTTTGGTTACAGATCTGCATAAAGTGTCCTCACACTGGTACTTCAACATCTGCTCCTGTCATGATCAAAAAGTGTAGCTTGGCACTTGGTGGTAGGTATCTTGGAGATTGTTCCTTGTTGACTGGGTTCTCTAATCAATCTCCCAAAATGGACAACCTGTACAAAAATTTTAGGGGCAACAAAAATGGAGAGGCTCTGACTAGTTGTCTTCTTCAGGCTGGTCCTCCTCCAAAGAACATTACTTTTTATGCAATGCTTCTATTTCATCAGCTAGCCAAGAAAAATCCCTTAAGCCTTGCAACTTCTTATCCTCAAAATTTTAATGATGTCCTTGGGTAGCCTTGGCAAGCCAACTCCAAGCCTTGACAAAATCTTCATACCAAAATGATCAAAGAATACATAGTAATCTCCAAATTTGGACCCTTTGTCCCAAACTTGGGTCCACCTTTGCACTGGGCACTCAAAACCTGTGTATGGGTCATTGACCCTTATGTTCAATTCAATGTCCCAATAAGCCCTATTCTAATAAAGAATTAAATAACACAACAAAGAATAATGCCTAAATTCTAGCTTCCCATTTTTATTAGCTACTTTAATCTATCCATTATGAATCTTGTCCTGAATGATGGTTGCGAAATCATATAATTCATTTATTGAAGGGTGCTGGATATTTATTGCTAGCATCATGAAATCAATGGGCATTTGAGTTAGCCCACATTATATCCCAAGAATTTGTCCCAAGGCATAATATGTTTTGTTAAAATAGGACTCAAAACATTCCAATCTGAAGGACTCTTTCTCACATGGCAAAACATAGTTTTGTGAATTCTTGAAAAGTTTCCTCATGAAGGGAGGAATGAGGTCCTTCCTATACCTGTCCCTTTTGTATTGATAATCCCTTTTCAAATTCTCCCTATTGATGCCTCTGAGGGCAGACCCATCTAAGCCAAAACATTCAACAATAGCCCTATGAGAGATGTCCATTAAGACATAGCCTTCTGTAGTTCTCACAATTGGGCTTGGTGAATCATAAGCCTTGGAAAGTTATCTTATCAACATAGGCTCAACAAAAACATTTGTTACTACCAGCTTCCCTAAATTCAAAGTCCAAGGATTGAACACTAGGATAGATTGGACACTAGGATAGGCTTGTCTCCATTACCATAGAAATAGTAGAAAATATCCCAGCCCCTCTCCTTTTTAAAGGAATCTCTACACCCTTGCCTCCTTATCATTGAAAGAAATTATAAGATTTTCATGCATTGTGGAGCCCTCAAATAATTCCAAAAGTTCTTGGTATAGGATCCATGTTTGTTTTGTTGTCCTTTGTGCAGCTTCCTCCAATTTCTGTTCTGCTTCTTGTTGCAATTCCTCAGGGGTCAAGGCAAGAGAAAGAGAGGTAGTGGGATTCATTGTTGGATCTGCTTGGGAAGATGATTCTCCCTTAGAGGGTTTCTTGGGCCACCTAGCAATTTTGGGAGCATACTTCTTCATGGGAGAAACTTCTTTGGGCTTCTCTTGAGAGATTTCCTCTTGGGGGATCAACTCTTGTGCAATTGGGCTTTTATCAATAGGAGGGTTAACTGCAACATGGGCACTTTCTATAGGAGGAGGGAATTCAATGGAGGGTGCCTTAGTAGAGGTCTTTTGAGAAACTCTTCTCCTCTTTTGGGTAGGTTTTATAGCTTTTGGAGCAGGGGTAGGCTCATTAGAAGACTCACTGTCTGAAACTACGGCAATAGCTTTTTGGGGTGCCCTTTTCTTCTTGGCTTTAGTGGCCTTTTCCTTTAGAGGGGAGATAGCTTCAGCCTCTATGGATGTTTGTGGGAATGGTTTGGGGTTTGGCTCGACTACAAGGGCATTCTCAATCACTGGCATGGGTGCAATTATAATAATGGGGACAACATGGGTAATCTCTAGAATTGTGGAGCTAGTTCCCGTCATAGGGGCTTTCTTAGTAGTGGGGCTAGCATATTTCTTAGCAGGGGAGGCCATTTTAACATTTAAAGCTTAGAAATCTCACAAAATTAATTGTAGACACAAAACCTACCAACTCTAGGGCACACACAAAAAGACTGTGTACACACAACAATAACAACCTAGTAACATAGAAGGATGGGAAAATAATTTAGTTACCAATTTCTTCTTGGCTGAATTTGTTTGAGGGTGCATTGGTTCAATGTAATTTTCTCTTCTTCTTTGCTCTAGAAATGCTCTGAATTCTCTCAAATGCAAGGTGTGGGACAATGTCACTAAATTTCTCTTTTATGGCATTGTCATTAATTCATTTGTTCTGGACAGAGTTGGTCATTGGGGCCAGGTTTGAATTTCAATCGTTGATCGGGAAATGAACAACTAAGATCATCTTTTGATGTCCTTTGAATAGTGACATGGAATTCTCTTAAATCTCCTTTGGCTACCTTTGACTTGTCAAAAATTTATGTCATTCTGGCTATTCTAGCCATCTTAGCCATGCGGGATAACCTAAGCCTTGAAATCTCCACATTTAGTTATCCCATGCCATCTTTCATAGCTTTAACTATCTAAGTGGGATAAGATTCTTTTGTATCTGGTTTGATTTCTTATCTCATGGCATAACAACTATCCTAGTTTTCTTTCATGGGATAAGGCCTTATTCATTCCTTTTATGTTGTTCCCTTATCTTGTAGTGTCCTTAGTCTTCTATCTCTTCATTGCTTCAGAACGCTTTTCCTTGATGTGTTTACTCACACGGGATAAGCCCTTAGCTTAGTACTTCCTTATCCTGCAACCTATTTCTCATCCCCATGCATGGGATAAGAGATATTTCTTTCCTTAGCTTGCAACCTTATCTTGCGACCCCTTTTGAATTGGCAGGATTCTTGTGGGATAAGAATATCTTTAGTATCATTTGTTATTTCTTATCCCGCATGACCAATCTTCATAATGAAGAGCACCGTGGGATAAGCCTATGTGCTTGTTACTTCCTTCAATTTTTCTTATCCCATGCTACTATTTTAGCATCTTAGAAACCTCATGGGATAACACTTTCTTTATTCCTTTGAATCGTCTCATATCCTGTGGTGATTTTGAGTTGTTATGAAGATGTCATTGGATAAGGATTCCATTTGCTTCTGAAAAGCCTTTCTTATCTTGCACTACTACTTTCTTTACTTCAGATGTACCATAGGATAACATTTCCACTTGAGAAGTGTTATTTCCTTATCCCACATGACTAAGACCTACTACAAATACACTCGTGGGGTAAGATTCTCTCACACATTTCCTTTGCATCTTCTTATTGAGTGCAACAGTGATACCAAGACCGACACTTAATTTAATATTTAGAGCACGTGGGGACTTATGATGGGTAAAGTGGTTGTGAGATGGGGCCTCCCTAGGGGATTTATGACTTATACTTAATCATTAGGGGAATAAATATAATCTTTTAGGCAACCAATACTTTAGGTTACCAGCCCGATATAAAAACCTAACATGTGGGGCCGGTAAACCATTGATGAGGAGCCCTCCCGACCATGACTCAAGGCAAGAACACCGACAAACATAGGTCAACTACAAAACATAACATGGCTTGGGAGAACAAAGGGAAAACTTAGTAGCAGCAAAACCTTTTTAAAGCCATATACCCTATGATTTTAAAACACAAGAAAGGCACACTTAAAAGCCAAATTTTAGCACTTCCAACACATAGGATCTTCCTTCTTTAGATTGCACTCAAAACTCTTGTTAAATTTGTCCTCTACCTTTAGTGAAAATTGGAAGGCTTCGTAAATTGTGGTTATCTTCACCAAACTTAATTCTTCTTGAACTTTTATTCTTGGCCCATTGATGTACTACGCAATGTTTTCTTTACTTGCTTCTATAATGAGTGGAAAATTAAAAAAATAGGGTTTAAAATAATAAAACCACTAAATGACCTAATTAACCAAATTACATTGGGGAGGAGAGGAATATAATTGATCAAGCCATGCAAGACCAAGATTTTGATTAGATTCAAACTCCTTGGATAGGGCTTTCTCCTTCCTAAATTGAATTGATTTGATTTGTTGAATATTAGGGAAAAATAAGTGAATATTGAAGCAATTCAGTAGAAACAATGAGTTATAGATGTCGCATGAAGCCACCAACCTAGATTCGTGTTGTCATTGATGTCAACTGGTATACGATGGAAACTAGTATGGGAGATTGATGAGAAATTTTATCATTGATGCATATTGCAAATGGTGTCATTGATGTCAACTAGCATAGCAAGTCATCGGTAAGGAAGAGAATGTCATCTAACATAATGATCATTGGAGTCACCAGTACACAAGTTAGTGTTGGCTTATGTTGAAGACATAAGTATTGGAGACTAGTATTGGATAACAATAGGTAAGTGATATGTCGATAGTGCATTATTGCCAGTTGACAAGTGATAAAAAAGGGTGAGCTAATGAAGAGTTGGCAACCGATATGTTGTTGGATGTTTGGATGTGAAACAACAGGAATCCCACTAGATAAATATGCAGTCACTAGATGATGAGAAGACTCACAATGGGTGTGCCCAACTAGATCATATGTGCCTATTTGAAGATATGCCTACTCAAATAGGGAAGCCCTATTGGTGCAATGTCAGATGCAGATGACAAGGATCCACTCCCACTGGTAAGTGGAGCTTATCTCCCATTATGCATGGAATGCATCATAGTCCTCCGAGATAAGACATAAGAGTAGAAGGCAGGTGATTGAAGACTCACACTAGATGAAGTAGTGAAACACAAAGATGCCTTAGGTGCATGAAATTAGAGATATGCACTAGATCAGCTAGAGTTGGCTTGTTGTGCCATAGGGATAGAGAAGGAAGAGTAAAAAAGGCATGGGTTTGTCACTTTGACAAACTAGCTAAGATGATGTCCGAGATGATGAATTTGAAGGTGAGGTTGAGTTGCTACAGACAGAGAGTGCAACCAGATTGCAGATGTAGACAGATGGAGACTGTTTAAGGTTGATGACATGGTGTCATCAAGGTGGTTACCAGTAAGCATGTCCATCGGTGAGTAAGAAAAATTGTCGAAGTGAAAGGTCTCCTATCTGATGAAGTTGAGTATGTTGTGGTTTGACATGTGAAATGACCAGTTTAGGTGTTCCATCAGAAGAGAAACAAAGTGCAAGTTTGAAGATAGACTAGTTAGGGTATAACCAGTAGGGTTAGAGAATCGGTAGGTATGAACCTGATTGTGTGGTTGGTCAGTGATCTTTTCTGAACTGACTTAGATGGCTTAGCAGAGATGGATGCCGATAGAGATGCCATGTGGAGTTCAAGTGTCAAACCAATGGACTATGCATTGTCGATGAGGTAGGTGGTGACTAGTTGACATTAATGTCGATAGCGCGAATCATAAGTTGAGAGAAGAAGGGTGCGACTCAAGATAGATGTGAGCTTAGAGATCAGATTCATTAGAATCATGATCGATGTAGTTTGTTTAGGTACTAATTGGGGTAGGTGAAGCTATCTGCATGATTGCTTCATGGTGTTTGACAAGTGCAAGTTGTCGTGTTTGCCAAATATGGCAAACATGTTCTGGATGCAGTGGAATTGGTGGAGTTTGATTGATCCATTGCAGGTGGTCGATCTTTGAAAAGAGATCTAATTAGATTTAGTTTGCCTCGAGGTCAATGAAGAAACCCTAGCATGCTAGAATTTTGAATATCATTTTGGTGGGAAGGCTTGGTATAAATATGCAGATTGAAGACCATATCTACTACTACTACACAAGAGAGTGATGTCTATAAAGTGAGAGCAATCCAAGTGCTAACCAGTCAGAGAGTCTATTGATAATCATAGAGGAGATTGTGTGCTTGAGAGAGGACCGGTTAGGAGAGTGCAACCAGTGAGGGTAAAGAAAATGACAGACTATCATTGAGCCTAATAGTGGTGTGAACTTGTGAATAGTGAACTGACAAAGGAATCATAGAAGAGTGAACCTATAGAGAAGAGACAAAGAAGATCAAAGCATGGGTTAAACCGATAAGTGAAGTAATTAGAAAGTTGAAAACTAGTAGTGAGTAGAGAATAGAGTATCGACAGAGAAGAAGTAGAGGTTGAACCAATAAGGTTGCAGTAGAGAGGTGAGCAAAGAATTGATAGAGAACTGAATAAAGGTAAACCGGTGGAGAGACATGTGTGAGAGTTACAAAGCTCATTTGTAACAAGGGTATTACTTTTGTATTGTTATATGACACTGTAATCACTGAGTTGGAGCTCGGTGCAGGGGTTGGTGCCCTAAATCAGGGTTTGGTGCTCCTTGGGTTTTTGACCAAAATATTGTAACCAATATTTCATTGTGAGCCTAGATTGGAGGAGTAGACTCCAGTAGTATTTCTCACTGAGTTTTTTCCCATGTAGGGTTTTCCTCATACATCCAGTGTTGTATGATGTTCTTTTTGTGTGTGGTTGTATTTGTCTCATCCTCCTATCTAACTGGTATGTTTTCTTTATGTTAGTTCTGCTAACCGATATACACACATAGGATAGAAAAGGGTAAATTTTAGAAACCACTGATTCACCCCCTCCCCCCCTCTTAGTGCCATCTTGTGTTCAACAATTGGTATTAGAGCCTAGGTTCCTAGTTGATAAGCTTTCTCCAGCTTGGGTAGATTCTAGTATTTGAACACAATGGTTTGTTTAGTGTCACCCCCTACTCCGTTATTTGATGGTTCAAATTATTCTATTTGGAGTTGCATGATGGAAGTCTACCTATCCTCATTAGGGTTTGATGTGTGGATGTCAGTTGTAAATGGTCCCTATAGACCGGTCAGTCCTCCCACTAGTCCAAAAGCATAAAGAAGACTTGAATGTAATGATGAAGCTATGAAGGCCATACTTAGTGGGATATTTGGTGATGTCTCATCAGAAGTGGACATGTAGATTGGCAAAAAGCCCATGGAATAGATTGAAGAAACTTTATGGCAATGAGCCTTGTACTACAGATTTGATTTGTGTGAGAAAGAAAAGAAATGTATCACATGGGTCTACAGATGAAGCTAGATCAATTAGTAGTAGCAATAATGATGAAGAAGAGACTCACCTCTTCATGGCTCAAGAGTCAAAGAATGAGAAGCACACATTTGAAAGTTATCCTGCAGATTAATCCTACCAAAAAGATGTGTTTGGGAGTGATAGTGAAGGTGAAGAAGAAGATGAAGTAGAAGTTGATCTTGAAGATGAACTTGTAAGTGCACTTGAAGAACTTAGTAGAGTGAGGAATGAATGAAAGTTATTCAAGAATGTTGCGGTTGAGGAACAAAATTGGCTAATCAGATGCCTTGAAGAATTTGAGAAATGTATCTCGGAGTTGAAGACTCAATAAGAAGACACCAAGGAGTGCAGGTGTAAGGATCTAGCATCAGAGCTAGAGGCCAAGGATAAAGAATATCAACAACTAGAAGGAAACATGGATAATCTCTGAAGTGACCTTGAGAAGTGTCAAGATGAGCTCAAGGTAAGAATCTAGTTTGATGGCAGTAGTGATGCCTTCGACAAAATGTTGGAGAAGCAAAAGAATTCCAAGGATACCAAAGGATTAGGAAGTGGTGTCGATGAATTCTCTACCAACAAGAATGTCCCCCACAAGGACATTCTATTTGTCTCCTCAAATGGAGATAACAAAGGACAAACCTTCACTATCTAGAATACTCCTAGGAAGAAGGTTGATCTAGCCACAACCGGTGAAGACATGAAGCTAAGAATGAAGACCGGTGTTGCAAGGAGGAACAATGTTGATCCAAAAGGTAAAGGAAATATAGGAGAAGGCAACTTCACCAAAATCAAGAACTTGAGAAGGAGACAACAAAGATAACCTCCTACCGATAGAAGACAAAGAAATGTTGTTTCCCACAAGACAAAGAAAGTGTGAGAAAAGAAGGGATTGGATGGAAGAACTGCAGAGTGTGGAAATCCAAGATCCATCCCAAGAGAAGCAAATATGGAGATACTAAACCGATAAAATCTCCTCATGCATGGCAGAATAAATTTGTAAGTCATATGCCATCCTTTACCAATTACTTCTTCTCTTGCAAAGATTATCGCCATAGGACAGTTGAATGCAAAAAGAGGTCTAGGAATGGACAGTGTTTTTCCTAGATATAATAATATTGTTTGTCATAGATGCAATGGTTTTGGCCATAGAGAGTATGAATGTAGGAAGAAGAACTTGCAGTCATATGGCAACTAGTATAACAACTATGCTCAATATGAAAATGGTTATTGTCATGCTCTGTGAAGTGTATCTGTACCTGCAACCACAATGCACTCAATAAATCATTACAAGCAATGGTTAGTGAATTAAAACAAGGAAATGTAAAACCATAGCTGATCGACTTATTGCCTCCTAGTAAATGCAAGTATAAAAAATGCTCTCAGATTTGATTATGCATATTCCAGTGACTTGACTACACTTAGATGGAGGATTTTAATGATGAAAATGTTAGGTCCTCAATACAACTGAGAGGGGGAGGGGGTGAATCAGTTGTATCATAAATTCAAACCAAAAACTTATTAACCAACTTAATGCTTAATACCAGTAAACCAGTTAGGTATGCCAGTAGACAATGTTAATAGTAAATTGCTATACCGGTAATATTTAATGCATGAAACATAAACATAAACTCATCCACAACTCATGACACCAATATTTGTACGTGGAAACCCTGTAAGGGGAAAAACCACTATGGGAAACCTTGCCCACAATCAGATGATACTAATATAGATAGTAAGTGTATAAAGAGGTGTCTGCACATGCAGAAAGGCCAACAGCCTAGAGCTCACTACTCAATCACAAATGGGAGTCACACTAACTATAGTTGGATGGTTAAATCCAATAAGAATGTACTGCTCAAAATAGCATCTTCATATGCTCGATTCAGTACCAGTGTAATGCTGATATGCTTCTACAAAAACCTAACTTCACCTTCAAATGATAACTTCATGTATGCCTCTGCTTGATCTCACATATACCTTTACTCAAATCTTTTTCGCATTCCACACTTGATCTTATAAATAAGATCTTACATTTATACCATACCCTAAGACCAATTTTAGTAGGTCGGCTCTACAAGATATTACAAGAAAACATTTTATAAATAATATAATATCTGATGCAATAACCGATTAAACATGTCAGCTTAATGCATTTACAACAATAATAAATCATCTCCATAGCGCGCCATGCTGATCTGGAAAAGATAAACCTGTCAGTGTAACCCTAGATAACCTGGACCTATTTGTTGGTAAAATCAAATATACAAATATGAATATACCAATGATTATTTATTCAAAATAAAGTGTCCACATGATGTCTTTGATATTACCAAGTGTCTTCCATGTCATTCCAGGTACCAGTGAACATTATATCCTACTAGTTAACCATATACCAGTAACTATTGCATATATTATTGCTTGCCGGTGAATGTTGTTGGATCTCCAAAGTAGGTGTATTCAGTAGGTGTTGACATCAATGACAAAACCATACCAAAATACCAACAATCTCCCCCTTTGGCATTGATGGCAACACAAGATGGAAAAACCATCAAAGTGCCAAAATAGAAATGCCAAATACAAAAACCAACAATCTTCATTTATCCCCCTGGGAGTAACAATACCAATTTTCTTTAAATGTGTTTTTCAAAATCTCTCCCTTAAAATCTCTTTTTCTTACCAAAAAGATAATGTGTTTTTTCTATAGATATCTCTCCCCCTTTGACATCAAATGCCAAAGTCACAAAAGGTCAAGTTCATACAAAATACCAACCAATTCAATATACCAACTACTCCCCCTGAGAAGTAGCTTCTTCATCAAATACCGGGATAAAAGATTTGTCCATTTAATTCTGCCAGTTGATGACAGTCATCAACTCTCTAAATCTCTACTGGTGGTGGTATGACTCCAAGTTGATCTCTGAGATACTCAAAAGTCTCCTTAGGCAAAGGTTTTGTGAAAATATCTACAAGCTATTCTTTAGTATTCACATAAACCAATTTTATCTCTTTTTCTTCAACTTTTTCCCTTAGAAAAATCAGTTTGATAGAAACATGTTTTGTTTTAGAATGTAATACCGGATTTTTAGATATATCAATTGCCGCAGTGTTATCACATTATATAGTAATAGGTTCCTTGCATTTTACCTTTATGTCTTTCAACATTTGCTTAAGCCAAAGTACCTATATACAATTTGTTGTTGCTGCAACATATTCTGATTCTATTGTTGATAAACATTTTCAACTCTATTTCTTACTCAACCAAGAAACTAATCTCTTTCCAAGAAAGAATGCTCCTCTAGTGGTGCTTTTTCTATCATCCACATCTCCTACCCAATTTGCATCTATATATGCACATATATCAAAATTTTCATCTTTAGGATACCATAATCCAAGATTTGGTGTGCCTTGTAAGTACCGGAAAATCTTTTTCACTACTGATTCATGATTTTCCCTAGGATTACTCTGAAATCTAGAAACTATACATATTCCATTCATAATATCAGGTCTGGTTTGTGTCAAATACAGTAAACCGCCTATCATAGATTTGTATCTAGTTGGATTAACAGGTGTAGATTCATCCCTTTGAGATAATTTGTCATTTGTAGTCATAGGTGTGATTACTGGTTTAGAGTTCTCCATCCCAAATTTCTTTAGTAGTTCTTTCAAGTACTTAGATTGACTCAAAAATATACCTTTATCAGTCTGTAAAATCTCTAATCCTAAAAAGAATTTTATTTCTCCAATCATAGACATTTCAAATTCTTGCTGCATTTCAAGAGAAAATTATTTACATAATCCATCTTCTCCTCCAAAGATTATATCATCAACAAATACTTCAATAATCAAGATGTCATCATTAGTTACTTTGTAATATAAATTGCTATCTGTATTTCCTTTAGTAAAACCAATTTTTAAAAGATACTTATCCAATCTTGCATACCAAGCTCTTGGGGCTTGTTTTAATCCATATAGATCTTTTCTTAACCTACAAACCATATCATTGTCATCTGTCAAAGAAAATCCATCAGGTTGTTCAATATAAACTTCCTCTTCAAGATCTCCATTCAAAAATGCACATTTAATATCCATTTGATAAACTTTGTAATCCTTGTGAGCTGCAAAGGCCAAGAATAATCTAACTGCCTCAATTCTGGCTACCGGTGCAAAGGTTTCATTGTAATCAACTCCTTCTTTCTGAGAATATCCCTTACACACTAGTCTTGCTTTATTTCTGACAACCTTACCATCTTCATTAAGTTTGTTTCTAAATACCCATTTGGTTCCAATTACATTTTTATCTTTAGGCCGGGGAACTAATGTCCAAGTATTACTTTTCTCAATTTGTCCTAATTCTTCTTCCATAGCTTTAATCCAAAATTTATCATCACATGCCTCATTGATAGATAATGGTTCAATTTGAGAAATAAGACATACCTCTTCATTTGCCAATCTTCCTCTTGTCATAACTCCTTTAAATTTGTTTCCAATTATCTGATCTTCAGAATGATTCAGTCTTACATACCAGGGTGTCTTAGTTTGTTGTTGTTCTTCAATTACTGTGGATTCCTTTGATGATACCGGGGTAACTAGATCTTCATTCTGTATTGGTGGGTTCACTGTAGGTTCATTTGTCACAATTTCTGTTGCCAGTTCAGAGTCTACATACCTTGAAGTTCCTCTGAATTGTTCATCAATCTTTACATTTGTACTCTCAACAATTTTCTGCAATCTTTTATTAAAACATCTATATGCCTTGCTCTTAGATGAATAACTAAGAAATATTCCTTGATCACTTCTAGGATCAAATTTGCCAATATACTCATCTCTTCTAATATAACATTTACTTCCAAAAATTCTGAAATACTTAAGAGTAGGAATATTACCTAACCATAGTTCATGAGGGGTCTTATCGGTTTCACCTTTGATGTGAACTTTGTTGAATGTATAGACAGTAGTGCTTACTGCCTCTCTCTAATACACATGTGGTAGATTTGCTTCTGATAACATACTTATTGCTGCACCCAAGATAGTTCTATTTTTCCTTTCAACAACCCCATTTTGTTGTGGTGTCCGAGGTGCTGATAACTGTCTTTTGATTCCATTCACTTCACAAAATGTATTAAAATCTTTAGATGTGAATTCTCCTCCTTGATCTGATCTTAAACATTTGATTTTCTTACCGGTTTCATTTTCAACCATTGCTTTGAATAGTTTGAATTTCCCAAGTACTTCTGATTTTTCTCTGAGAAAAGTAACCCAACACATTCTAGAATAATCATCAATAATTAGCATGAAATATCTATCACCTTGTAAGATTTTAGTTCTAGCTGGACCACATAAATCAGTGTGAATTAAATCAAGAGCATTATTGGATTTTTCTGGAATACTTTTGAAACTGTCTCTAACTTGTTTTCCAAATTGACATTCCTTGCAAATTGTATTCTGAGGTTTCACAATTTTAGTTAGATCTCTAACTGCCTTAGAAGTACTGATTTTTACCATGCAATCAAAATTTACATGACATAGTCTTTTATGCCATAACCAACTTTCATCTATATGTGCAATTAAGCATGCCTTTTCACTATTATTCAAATGAAAGATATTACCTCTAGTCTGATTACCGATTGCAATTTCCAAACCAGTTCTATTCATGATTTTGCATTTTCCATTTTTAATTTGTAACTGAAAACCCTTCTCAACTAATTGACCAACACTTAGAAGATTATGTTTTAATCCTTCAACATAGTAGACATTGTCAGTGTTATGTTTACCATTAAGAGATATTGAGCCCTTACCTTTGATTGAATAGGCTTTGTCATCTCCAAATCTTACTAAACCTCCATTGTATTCTTGAAAGTTCAAGAATTTACCTTTTTCTCCAATCATGTGATGTGAGCATCCTGAGTCAATAATCCATTCATCCTTTGATTCCACTTTAGCTGCTAGGGCTTGTTCTACTGGTTAAGCAATAGGTGTCGGTTGATCTTCTGTTATAGCAACAAAAACCCATCCATTGTCTACTGGATCCTCATCAGAATCATCAGTCACACCTTCATCCACAATGTAACAAGATTTATCATTGTTCTTCTTAAATCTGTATCTCTAATATTTAGGATTAGGCTTGTATGTTCTTCTAGCTTCATCTCTTAGTCTAGCACGTCTATCAGGGCATCTTGAAGCCATATGACCAATCTTATTGCAGTTAAAACATTTAAAGGGTTCTTTACCTTCATACTTACTTCCAATTGGACCTTTTGGTATTTTCCTTGCAAATAGTGCTTCAAGTTCTTCAAGCTCTTCATTCTCCTTTCTGGTTTTTTCAAGTTCTTTTGCATAAAAGGCTCTCCAGTCTGATTTGTCAAATGATGGAGCAGATGATGTTGATGCTTTAAAGGCCAAATCAGTCTTTATAGTAGCAATAGGACCAAATTCCTCAATTTCAAAAGATGAAAGTTTTCCAATCAATGTATCCCTAGTTACTAATGCATTAGGCATTGTTCTCAACTCATTTATAGCAGTAACCTTCATTTTATATGCCAGTGGCAAACCTCTTAAGATTTTTGAAACAATGTCATCCTCACTCAAGGTTCCTCCACAACATTTGATACCTAAAATAATTTCATTTACTCTTTCCATAAAAGCAAAAATCCTTTCATCTTCTTCCATTTTCAGATGTTCATATTTGACTCAGAAGCTTTCAATTTTTACAATTTTGACTTTGGAATCTCCTTCATTCAGTGTTTCCAAATGATCCCAAATAGATTTAGTAGTAGACCTATCAGATAATCCCATGATTTGTTGATTTGATAATGTGCTCAAGAGTGCTTCTCTTGCTTTTTAATCATTTTCTTCATCTTTGGCTAAGGTAGTTGGAGCAGTCTGACAAGCTACAACAGTAGTATAACCATTCTTTGTAACTTCCCAGATGTCTTTACCAATGCAATTCAGATGTGTCTCCATTCTGATCTTCCATATCCCATAGTTGGTTCCATCAAGTTTAGGACTATCCTTCCTGAAATAATTAGTAGTCATTGGATCTCCTCAAGTTGTTAAACTTCTACAAAAGAGGACTAAGCTTTGATACCAATTGTTAGGTCCTGGATACAACTGAGAGGGGGGGGGTGAATCAGTTGTATCATAAATTCAAACCAAAAACTTATTAACCAACTTAATACTTAATACCAGTAAACTAGTTAAGTATGTTGGTAGACAATGTTAATAGTAAATTGCTATACCGGTAATATCTAATGCATGAAACATAAACATAAACTCATCCACAACTCATGACACCAATATTTGTATGTGGAAACCCTGTAAGGGGAAAAACCACAGTGGGAAACCTTACCCACAATCAGATGATACTACTGCAGATAGTAAGTGTACAAAGAGGGGTTTGCACATGCAGAAAGGCCAACAGCCTAGAGCTCACTACTCAATCACAAATGGGAGTCACACTGACTACAGTTGGATGGTTAAATCCAATAAGAATGTACTGCTCAAAATAGCATCTTCATATGCTGGATTTAGGACTGGTGTAATGCTGATATGCTTCTACAAAAACCTAACTTCACCTTCAAATGATGTCTTCATGTATGCCTCTGCTTGATCTCACATATACCTTTACTCAAATCTTTTTCACATTTGACACTTGATCTTACAAATAAGATCTTACATTCGTACCATACCCTAAGACCAATTTTACTAGGTTGGTTCTACAAGATATTACAATAAAACATTTTACAAATAATATAATATCCGATGCAATAACTGATTAAACATGTCGGCTTAATGCATTTACAACAATAATAAATCATCTCCATAGCATGTCATGCTGATCTGGAAAAGATAAACCTACCGGTGTAACCCTAGATAACTTGGACCTATTTGCTAGTAAAAGCAAATATACAAATATGAATATACCAATGATTATTTCTTCAAAATAAAGTGTCCACATGATGTCGTCGATATTACCAAGTGTCTTCCATGTCATTCCAGGTACCGATGAACATTATATCCTACCGGTTAACCATATACCAGTAACTGTTGCATAGATTACTACTTGCTGGTGAATGTTGCTAGATCTCTAAAGTAGGTGTATTCAGTAGGTGTTTACATCAATGACAAAACCATACCAAAATACCTACAGAAAATGCATGATCTAGCAAGAATAGCATGATTAAGCTATATGAGTTCATGATTGATCTAGAAAATGAACTAAGATTAAGATGCAATTAAGATAAAATTGAGCATGATAACATTGCTAAGAATGATAAACTAGAAGCTAGATTCCTATAGTAACAATGCATAAGATGAGAATGAGATGGGATCCATATTGCTCAAAATGAGGTCTATTTATAGGATTTCCAAGGCTAGGGGTGGTGTGGTATGAATCAATGGTCAAGATTGATCTGAAGATATCAATGGTTAAATTGGAGGAGGATGGCAAAGGGAGTTGGATTAAAGGGAACATTTGTCATCTCTATGGTGACAAGTGTCAAGAGGCTTCTAGAAGAGTTTAGATGAAAGGGAACACTTAGTGACAAGTGTCACAAGGTTCTAGAAGATTTGGGATGAAAGGTTACATGGTGGTAGGTAGAATGAGTTAGGTTTAGGAATGGTAGAAGTTAGGAGAATTTAAATTTAAAAATTCAAATAATAGGAAAATACTAATTAATCTCAACAACTCATAATTGATTTATTTTAATTAATTAAAGGATTAGAATAAATGATTTGGTGGGGGAAATTAATTAATTTGAATTAATTAATTAAAGAGGATGAAATGAACCTATTAAATAAATCCTTATATTTATTAATAAGTAGATGAAAGGGTGGAATTTAATCAAATTTCTTAGTGAATTCAATTAAATTGGGGAGGAGGATTAATTAAATAATTGCTTATTTAATTAATTATCTTCAGACCATTTTTAGGTGTATAAATTTTGCCCCTCTTTGAAGTGAGGTATGATGACATGTTGATTCAAAGAATAATCTCATTTTGATGCTGGTATTGGTTTGATAGAATGCCCCAACTCTTGATTACTAAATTTCGGTATGATGATGCCCCCTCAGGAGATCAATTGAGATAATTGATCTTTGGAGTTTTTGCGAGATTGATATCCCGATAGATTTGATTTTCTTTCTGCAACTATGGTTGATGAAAGTGAGAGTTCTTTGATTAGCTTGATTGATTAGATTGATAAGATCAAGATTCAGTCTGGTTTCAGGAAGGATTCATCCTGTATAAGACAATGATGATCAAAGCATTTGGTTTTAGGAAGGATTTATCCTATATAAGACATGATCAGAACATCTAGTTTCAGGAAGGATACATCCCGTATAAGACATGATAGGATCGATGAGGTTTGATTGATTGATTTGATTTGATAAGGTTGGTTAGATAAATAACTAATAGTTTGTTGATATCAAGTTGCTAAGATTTTTGGATATGTTGATTGTTGATTTTGTTGCAAAAGATAGCATAAGTTTTTTGCTGGGTTGACCATATATGAAGAGATATGAGTTATTATTCTGACTGTGTATACACTTGTGATGATACTTTGATGATTCCTGCGATAGATTTAACCTTGGATAAAAGGAGCATGTGAGATCCCATGCAAGAATGAAATGCAAGCTAGAATGCAAATGAAAATGCAATGGAATGAAACTATGACTGGACTAGTCATCGGATTATTTTATGTTTTTTGTCATCATTGAGCTTTTGAAATGTGGGAAGTGAGTGCAAACATCGATGGTATAATTAAACCATGATGACCTGAGCACTGCTTTCTTGTATTTTGACATAGCAAGTTAGCACAAGCATCAAGGTATAATTGAACTGAGATGACCTGAGTCTTGCTTGCATAAAACAAGCAATATTAATCATTTCAATACACAAATCAGAAATGTCTTCATAATCATTTCAATACACAAATCAGAAATGTCTTCAATGATAGCAGATAAGAAAAATATCATGTTTCTTCCTTGTTCCTCTATTCAAAGACATCCTGGAGTCACTCAATAATCATGATAGTGAAAGCAATTATAGAAAAGTTGAACAATCTTGTTAAAATCATTATCCAAAAAGATATTATCCATTGAAAAATGTGTGATGTGCTTAGATTGATTTTGTGATAGCTTGATAGTTGATAGTTAGATCTTGTGTTCAATGTTGAATGTGTCTCAATTTTTGCTTGATAAGAGTTGTCTAACTATTGTTCTACCTATTTTATTCAGCTCAGAATGATCCAGAGTTTGCCCCCAGCTAGGTGCAAGATTTTGCCCCAAGCCTTGAAACAAATTTGTTATGATGTATCCAATGATCCAAACCATGGTGAGAGAGCAGTTGTGATGTCTGCATATGTACAAAGGTTTATGATGGTCAACACTGATGGGGGATGAATGTAAGCAGAAAGATGCATGAACTAATAGATGGAAGAGCTAGCCGATAGATAGCACCTGTTTGCCAGGTTTTCACCATCTGCTTTTATTGCACTTTTTCTGATATTTGATTTTTTTCTTTCTTTTTCTTTTTACTTTTTAGGATTTTTCTGTTTTTTCACTATTTTTTGAATTTTATTTTTTTTCCCTGTTTTTAATTTTTTTGATTTATCACTGTTTTTTATTTTTCTGATTTTTCACTATTTTTATTTTTTATTTTATTTTTCACTATTTTTGATTTTTTTGATTTTTTTTTTTTAAATAAAGTGGAAAATCCACTAAACTTATATATTAATAATAAAGTGTTTACATTGGGTTCAAAAAAGGCATACCGGCAGGAAAGAACCCTCAAGAAAACCTTTGGTTGCAGCCTTCAAAAGATAAAACTAGGCACTACCCTTATATCATTTGTTTCTATCCAGTCTGATCCCCCAACCCCCTATCTCTAATATTTTTACAAGGGTCCCATAGGACAATTCCAAAAAACTAGACTGCCACCAAATGAAGGCCTGATAAAAAATGCCATGAAGGACCACTAGGGAGATAAGAGAGATTAAAGTTCCTGCCAAAGTCATAGATAATCATCTGAGCATAATAGAAGCCAAAGAACCTCCAAATCTGCAACAACAAAAACCATTCCACTAACTACAAAAAGAAAACAGTCAAATATCCAAAAACCAAGAGCTAGAGTTCTCCTCCGAAAGTTCATGAGCTGAGGCCGGAGGTGGAATAACCCTTAGAGGAAAAGCCAAACAAGCAAGAGCAGAGCACAAAGAGCCCAGAGTGATCAATGAATGTAATGCCTGAAAGACAACCTAAGCTTTATCCACATACTGATCAGGAGCCAAATACAACAGAAAATCCATGGAGGCCCGAGTGTCTTCCATGGAATCACATATCAAACCCATTCATAATTCATGCAGTAATTGGCCAGACCAGCCATTAGCCATAAGCTTGTGATGAGGAAGAAAGCCACCATAGTAAAAAGACCCCATATCAAAATGATAAACAACCAATGCAAGAGAAACCAATGCCCAATTACATATTGACAGAAAAATAAACGTGGAAACCAAGAGGTGGACCAAATCCTCATCAAGTAAAACCTCATAGAAAATAGTAAGAAAGTGAGACAGAAGCTCTGCATAAGAAACCTGAGGGAAAACTTCCAGCCACCGACACCCCAAAAGCCTATGGAATTCAAAATCCACCACAGGAGTAAACAAGTTAAAAACCTTACCAAGCTTGATAGAATTGTCCTCATTTTCTTCTTCCAATATTCGGGCTTCTAAAACCACTCTGTATGCACCAATGGATAGAGAAGAAGACATTTGCAGGAGGAAGAGCTCCGAAAAAGCCATAAAAAAATAACATAAAAAATTGCTTGACAATAGCATGAGTTAATATAAATGAGAAAAGTACCCTTAACTTCCCATAATGACAATGCAAAATATCCATTGCAATATTACTTGATTAGAACATTTCACATGGATTAACAACCCTTACACTAAAATCCATAAATGAATATCCAACAAGCGAGGATGCCACCCTCAACAATGATTATCACATAAGCCAATTTTGTCAAGGCCAAAAACACACACAAAGCGGCCAGTGATATAGTACTTTAATCAAGTAACAAAAGCCCAAGATCATACCATACATTAAAAAGTTACAAGCATGCCACAACCTATAAAGGACTGAAATAAAGACTGCTCAAATCACACATGCCGCCACCCTATAAATGACTTTATCAATGACAGATACACAAAAAAAAAGTGGTTTCTATATCAGATATCGAGCCTATACAATGCATCCCACTACCTTATACATAGCCTTGAGGAATATCCCTTACCTCGATAGTATTTCAAATTTATCTTTAGATTAAAATGCATATACAACAAAACTGCAAATTACCTACTAACCATACCTCATGGGATATACACCCCATCATCTAGCCCAGAAGCAAATTTTAAGAACACACCATATGTAAACAATAGCATAATATATCCTATCATCCTCCTATCTACACATGTGGTGCAAATAGAATCTGAACCGAGAAAAGGATAACATGCATACCTCAAGAGGTAATAGAAACAAATAAATTAAAATGAATTTCCATAAACCCATAGTTAGATCAAGAAGCCTAGAACCCATACCTCAACAGAATATAAATTAATCTTTAGAATGAGTTGCAAACTGTAGTTTACCTACTAACCACACCTCATGAGATATACACATCAACATCTAACCCAAATGCAGAATTGTAAGAATACACCATAGGTAAACAAAAACATAATAGAGCCTATCAACCTCCTATCTACACGTGGTACAAATACAATCTGATCATAGAAGATGATAATATGGATACCTCAAGAGATAATGGAAAGAATAGCTCAAGACAATTACCTTAAAACCTTGGGGTTAGATCAAATACACAAGAAGAATGTCTTGAGGAATATCACACACCTCCACAATCTTAAGTTGAGCACTAGTGTCAATTGCCATGTTAGCCAAAAAATTTGCCAGCCTATTCAGTTCTCTAAAATAATGAGATAATGAGAATGTATCAAAGAAGGACAATTTCTCCAAAATATGATCTATAATGTACTTCAAGTGCCAACAATTACTCTTAAAACTCAAAACGCTCTGAATGATGACCATCGAATCCCCCCAAATCAATAGATTTGTAATCCCTAAAGAAATAGCCAAATCAATCCCAAGGGACAAAGCTTGGCATTCAGCAAAATTGTTTGACTGGGAACCAAGGGCATGACATTGAGCAGCTATTAAGACTGCATTGTGGTAAAAAATGGCCATACCGGCCCCAGCCAATCCTGGGTTACCCCTAGAAGCCCCATCAAAATGAAGCTTGAAATGGCCTAGAGGAGGATGATCCCATCTAGCAGCAAGTCTCTTATTACTAATAACCAAACCTCTTGCAATAGACCCATGGGAAGGGATGGTAGAGAGAGATTTCCATGTCCTTGTAATCTTGCCATCCCAATGAGAGAAGGATGTCACATTTTCCAAATTCTTATGAATGTATGACAAAGCCACCTCCAAGATAGAAGCCTCTATCTTGATGAAAATGTCAGAAAGTGAAGAAGATAACTTTCTAAAAATCCTATTGTTGTTAGGCCCAATATAGAAAGCTAATGTACTGAGAGGGGAGGGGTGAATCAGTACTCCAAAACTTTTCCTTGATAATAACCTTACTGTTATGCATAAACAGAATGGTGCAGTAACATAAGATAAAACTAAAATCAACATATAACAATCATACATGATTCACTCCATAACACATATATTTTGGTCACGCAAAAACTCTTGGTTAGAGAGAAAAATTGTGGTGGGGATGGCACCCACAACTTCACTACTGCAATAATAAAGAATGCTCAGTTAGAGCTACATTTAGCTATTTCTGATAGCTTACCCTATTAGGAGTATTAAGATCAGTTACATCTACCTTACTAAAGGATTTTTACAACACTATATAAGTGTAGCACTTGGTTAAAGGATTTACAATAAATAGACTTGGTTAGAGTCTTTTGCCCTGTTAAAGGTTTCTCTTACAACTTCAAAATATTACAATAAAATCATTACAAATATCTACAACTTTACATCTGAAATGCGAAAAGCGGATTCTATGTGCTCTGAATAAGATTACCTAGCTTGTAGCATACCTCGGTAACCCATAATGAAACTCGGTAAACCCTTATGTTTACTCTGTTCTTCGACTGTTCACTGATAACCTTCTCGGTGACCTCTTTGTGTCTCTATAACAGTCTTCCTTCATGCATACACACACACACATTCCACATCTCTTGTTGCATGTCTTATCTTTCTAACCCTAGAATCATGTTGTATAAATAGAGCTCTTACAGTGGTGATCTGATTCATTGCTTTGATCTTACAAAATGATTCTTCAAATGAATTACTAAACAAAATATCTCATAGGTTAGATTGACCTTGTAATCATACACAATCTCCTAATGCAATTTCCAATGCAAAAACAGTTAGATGTGCCTCGATGTTGTGACATTTCAAGTGCATGTCTAGGTTCAATGTATCTGGTAAAACATTTCACTCGGTGAATATCAACTTGGTGAGTTAACTTTACCACTTGCTAGCCATGAAACTTTACTCGGTAAACAGCTCGGTGAATACTATGTTCTTGTGATTCCTTTCTTCTATAACCGACTAGACTGTTCATACCGACTTCTCTGAGTGTACCGACTACATGATTCAGTAATACTAACTGATTAGAATATATAGTATGACTTTGGATATGAAATTAATGGAAATTTGATAAGTAGTAACAATCTCCCCTTTTGACATTAGTTGAGATTTTTGACAAAAACTACTTACAAAGTCATAACTCAAAAACTACATAGTTGACAAAATGACTATACTTGACAATATGTACAATAGTCAATAAATTAGTATATGCAGATATAGTCCCCTTATCATTATCCTATACATAACTCTGAATTTTGCATGTTTGGTTCTATTTTGTACTTGTGTGCTCTAAGTGCTTTGTATATTCTGCTCGGTATACTCCCCTTATATACAATACTCAAAATTGTGTTATCAAAACCATACTACTCTCCAAGTGTAGAATTACTCCCCCTTTGTTGGGATTTCCTCTATGTAGTATCATAATATTACTCCCCCTTTTTGACAAACATTAAAAACTTAATTTCCATCCAGAGGTGGTAACTGATCAAAAATAGTCTTATACTTGGTCCGGGCGTCAGTGAGGGCGACTGGGAGTGAGGCCTTGAGACTTTCCATAAGGGAGTGATATCAAGCCATCAAGAGTGCTTCCCTCTTGTGTAGTTGATAAGCTTGTAGCTTGGTTGAGCTGCTCCTATACTAATGAGAGATGAGGAAGGAACAATGTTTGAAGGGTCATTATATCCATCCTAATTTTATGCTCTTCATTCCTCAATTCTAACTGTTGAGCCATGAGCTATTGTAGCTTTTTGTAAAAATTTTGAACTTAATTGGGCTCAGTGGTCAACTTAGATGAGAGATCGGTGATCTCTTTCTCAATTGCATCAGTTTTATTTTTGATAGCTTTAATAAATAAAGAAAATGTACATAATTTCTAGAATAAATAAAGAATGTGCTTGAGTTGAGGGGACAACTCAGCAATGAATTGGACAAGTTTTACCTTGCCAACAACAATTGATTTTTGTACTTCCTCTATCATTTTTGTTGTAAGCTCTTTATCCTTGAGCTTGCTTAAGTACTCAGATGCATCAACTCTAGATGTTTCAATCTGATTAAGGAGTTCATCCAACTGAATATGGATGGCTGCATCGGTTGACACTGTTGTTGATGGTAGCATTTCTGTGAGTAGTGTCCTAACCTTCTGAAGCACTTTGTTCTTTTTCTATATGGCTAATTTCTTATCCTGTTCTGCCTTTGCTTTGCATAATTCATCGAATTCAGTGAGTGCTTGCCCTTTCAATTTGGAAATGTCTACATTGGGCAACATGATCGGTTTAGATAAGTCAAATTTAAAACCATGCTTTCTCACCTTCTTCTCTTTTCCTTTGGTCTGTGGCACTAAGACAAGTGCTTGTGAGGCTTGTTGACCCTCGGTAGGTTGCTCAGTAGATGCAACACTTTGGTCTATACCTGTAGCAGTTGCAGTGTCTTTGGGTGGTTTGGTGCTAGCGGTCTCAGCTATAATATTTGCAGTGCTTGTCTATGCTTGAGACATTTGATCTTGGGTTGTGTCACCTGCAGCTTCAGATTTGTTGCCTTCAGTAGCTTGCTCGGTGTCCTTGGGAGCTTCGGTTGAGACTGGTGGCTTCACTGACGAATAAGGCTGAACTTGTTCTAAGATAGATTCACTAGAGACAAGTTTTGCATATGTGGTGCCTTCAATCATTTCCTGCTCTAGTGTTGCTTCATCCATTACATCTTCATCAATTCGTATAATGTCAGTCGGGTCTGGACCTTGCTCAATGACATCTAGATCTTGCTCGGTGACATCAACAATTTCAATTTGAGATTGTTCACCAACATCCTTTTGTTTGAAGATCTCCTGCCACTTGGCTTTAGTCTCATTTTCCACATCAATATATAGCCCATTCATCAATTTTAAGGCTCTTTGTTTCACAAGAAATTTTGAATTGTATGTGGACAAATGCTCCTTGATTTTAGATATGGACATGTCAGGAAATAGATGGACTAGACTTCTTTCTCTTATTTGTCTCTCTAAATCCATTACATATTTCCATCTATTGTCAATATGTGAGTAGAGTTCACTCGGAAGTGACTTTGCTAGTTCTAATGGTGCTAACCGAAACTTCAAAAGTGTACATATGATAGCTTCTTCAATATGTCATTTCTCATCATTATTCCTAGACTCATACTTAACATATCTGAATCCTACAAATCCACCGTATTCTTTGAGATTGGCACAAAAGTTTTCAACACTGTGAATGTTTACCTTTTTGCTTTTCACAATCTAGAATTTGTTTGCACCATCAGACTCTCTATCACTCAACTCTTTTGCCAAAATGAGTCTTTGAGTAGATTTCTTGTAAGTCTTAGTTACCTTAGGAATGACAATAGTCTTTTGTTTCTTGTTCGGTGATGCAGCTGATGCTCTGGTGTTGGTTTGCTTTGTTGGTGGAGTTGGTAGGGCCTTTGTGATGTCCTGTTTCTTTCTTTTTAGAACTTTTCCCTTTGGCAACTCTATGCTCAATGTTATTGCAGCCTCCTATGCTTCTGATTCTTCCTCGGTAGTGGCAAGATTGCCTTTGATAGGTGTAGAGGAGGATTCTTCTCCAAATTTCTCAAATAAAGCCTTTATCATCTTTGTAGCTTTTCTTGTAGCCTTAGGAACTACAATGCTCATTTTTACTTTCTCCTTCACCTCTTCATAGGTTCCATACCTTAGTTCAGTTGCATGCCTTGGCAATGATAGATAGGCATCAATTTGTTGTTGTGTGATAGCATAATCAATTTCATAACCCATTGGTTGCAACAATTGAATCCTTGGTTCAACAACATTTACATAGCAATAATCATTGTCGACTTCAAAACATATATTGTGCTTGTATTTTTTGACTAGCTGTGGTGGGATCCTGTACCTGTTGTGCATTTTCTCTTGGAATTTTCTAAAGTAATCATCCATGATATCATTAAAGTTATCTCCTAACTTCTTGATGCAGTCATTTATTTGATGGGTGATAGGTCGGTGTAGCTCCCATACTACTTTACCGACTAAGGGAAAGAACTTCTCAAAATAGAAAAACATACATACAAGTAGTGAACCAAACTTTAGTGTGTTTGTTGAGTTGTTCTTCTTTGGCTTCCTTATTGTGTTTATGTTCTCAAACAAGTTCTTTAGTAGCACTTCACATAAGTCTACTTTCATTCCCTTCTTTACTATTTTGTAGGCCAGGTCCACTGCAGCACATGGTACACTGTTTTCCCTTGCAGATTGGAAGAAACAGTAACCAATAACTTTGATTGCAAATTTTAGTTTAGCATCAGTGACATTATTCAATTTTAGTCCTTGGTAATCAGATTCTACTCCGGTTAGACTGATTAGCTCCTTTTGGGATATCATTTTTTGTGTACGAGCATGATCGTAGATGGGATATCCAGTGATCAGGTGAATGACTTCCTTCATGATCTTGAATAGTTTCTCTTGTAACCACATGAAATCATCATGTACTCTGCTCAATACAAACTTAACCCATTGGGGTTTGAACACACAGGGATAGACTAGGGCTTCAGTTAATCCCTTGATTCTAATATGCTCGAATTTGCTATCCAGTTTGCCATCAGTGCACAGTTCACCATATGTGTCACTAATCTCTACATGACTGAGTTCCTCAACATGACATTTGGTAAAGAATCTGACATCTTCTACCAACAAGACTCGATCTGGGATGAGTGAAAATGTAGTTTTATCATCCGGTTATGAGGCAACTTTAGGAGTTAGGGAATATTTTAGTGAGGGCTTCTCTACATTTTGGACAACTACAGGGTCTTGGATCTTGGGTGCCATGGTAGATTTTGGGTAAGATTCGACAAGTTATCCTTAGGGTTTACAAGTGACTAACTAGTCACACTCGGTAGACAATAGCAATTTGACTAGATCGGAAACCAGCTAAACAGTGTGAATAGATTGATGTAAATACCTCGAAATTCGCTATGAATGAAGTTTGATCCCTTTGATTCACTCTGATCTACTTCTCTAAAACTTGGGTGAATGAAAATGACCGTGAAAAAAATTTTAAGTACTCAAAAATACCTTATCGGGCTTCGTGCAAGTTGGGTCAAGATCTTAAATGCACTCGGTTCACCTTTTACCGATTTACTCCATTTTTTGTTTTCACTGAGTACCCAACTTAGCTTCATTAACCGACTTGATAGGTTTCTTGTATACACTGACTTGACAAGTTTCCTGTATAGTATATAAACTGACTAATTGCATCTTAACTATGTAGATTTTGAATTTTGTACATAATAGAATAGGAACTATTATGATTCAACTTTTAAAGAATGCAGTCCCTTCATACCTTTTCTTGACTAATTTGAAATAGGTGCACCTAACTCGGTAGGTAAGGTGCTTTCTTCATCAGACATAATTTCTTTCTTTTTCCAAATCATCTTGAATTTTTCTTTTATCTCTTCAATGTCTCTTCTCAGTTGATCTCTGCCGTCTCCAGCTAAATGTCCAACTTTGTGACAATGAAAACATGCCATACTAGGATTTCTCCATGATCTCTAGTTGTTCATTCCAAACCTTATAAAATAGTTGGCACTTATATGTCCATATCTTCCACAACATTTGCACCATATCGTTGTACTGTAATTCCATGGTACTCCTGCATATTGTCTGTAAGGATCTGTGTGAGTTTGGTAACCTCCAGTGTTTTCTTGGTGTGGATACTTCATGTAGTTCTTTTGCTTAAATCAGCACTTCTCGGTACTATGTCCATATCTATTGTAGTTTTTACAAAACCCTTTGAATTTTACCTTTTGATGGTTGTTAACAGACTTTGTCCTACATTGATTAGGTATGTGACCATATTTATTGCAATTATAACAATATCCATTGGACTTAGAGATATTCGATTGCTTACCTTTTCTAATCAGGCATATGTTGGTAGTATGACCTTGATTTCCACAGTAGTAGCAAATAGGCTTCTTCCTTTTGATGTTATTCCTTTTTCCAGCTTGTTTTGATGATTCTCCTCTCTTGGTAGTATGAATTCCTTTCTTGGTAGAGTATTTTCCTTTGTAACCGAGTCCTCCATATTTGTAGAGTCTTCTTGTATTTAGTTGCTCATCCAACATCTTTGATGCTTCATAACTTTTCTCCAATGATTCTTTGGATTCCTTTTCTGTTTCAAGTTCACCAGTCAACCTTGATACTTCAAGTTTCAATGATTGATTTTCATCATTCTTTAGAATTGCTTCATGATGTGCATAACCTAGTTGATCTGCCATATTTTGTTGAATACTAGTTAACCTTATGATTTCATCATCCTTTTTCAGATACTAGAGCTTCAAGTTGTTGTTTCTCTCTTTGTAGATTTCTTGCTTTATCCTCAGCTATCCTTAATGCATCTAGATTTTCAGTCATTTGTGTACTGAAATGTTGATGTTCTCTTTCATTGCTTTTAGTTGATCAGCCAATGCTTTGCTCTTTTCTTTCAACATTCCAATCATTTCTTCAGTCTTTTCAGATATACTTTTCTCAAATGATGTCTCAATTTGTTCTACTAGCTCTTGAGAATCCTGCAAGTCATCAGATAATCTTCTCCTTACTTTCAGAGATTTTAGCATTTGCCTCTGCATGTCTTTAATCACTTGATTTGCATTATCCAGCTCTTCTTGAAGATGCCCAATCCTCCAAGATTGTTTGTAGCCTTCCATTGCTAAGATCTTTCTCTTTAGCTAGTTAAACCCTTTTCCAAGATTCAAGCTTTGATACCAATTGTTAGGCCCAATATAGAAAGCTAATGTACTGAGAGGGGAGGGGTGAATCAGTACTCCAAAACTTTTCCTTGATAATAACCTTATTGTTATGCATAAATAGAATAGTGCAATAACATAAGATAAAACTAAAATCAACAGATAACAATCATACATGATTCACTCCATTACACATATATTTTGGTCACACAGAAACTCTTGGTTAGAGAGAAAAACTGCAGTGGGGATGGCACCCACAACTTCACTACTGTAATAATAAAGAATGCTCGGTTAGAGCTACATTTAGCTATTTCTGATAGCTTACCCTGTTAGGAGTATCAAGATCAGTTAGATCTACCTTACTAAAGGATTTTTACAACACTATATAAGTGTAGCACCTAGTTAAAGGATTTACAATTTATAGACTTGGTTAGAGTCTTTTACCCTGTTAAAGGTTTCTCTTACAACTTCAAAATATTACAATAAAATCATTACAAATATCTGCAACTTTACATCTAAAATGCTAAAGAAGATTCTATGTGCTCTAAATAAGATTACCTAGCTTGTAGCATACCTCGGTAACCCATAATGAAACTTGATAAACCCTTTTGTTTACTCTATTCTTCGACCGTTCACTGATAACCTTCTTAGAGACCTCTTTGTGTCTCTATAACAATCTTCCTTCATGCATACACACACACATTCCACATCTCTTGTTGCATGTCTTATCTTTCTAACCCTAGAATCATGTTGTATAAATAGATCTCTTACAATGGTGATCTGATTCATTGCTTCGATCTTACAAAAAGATTCTTTGAATGAATAACTAAATAAAATATCTCATAGGTTAGATTGACCTTGTAATCATACACAATCTCCTAATGCAATTTCCAGTGCAAAAATGGTTAGATGTGCCTCGATGTTGTAACACATTTTCATGTGCATGTCCAGGTTCAATGTATCTGGTAAAATGTTTCACTCGATGAATATCAACTCGGTGAGTTAACTTTACCACTCGATAGCCATGAAACTTTACTCAGTAAACAGCTCAGTGAATACTGCATTCTTGTTTTTGCTTTCTTCTATAACTGACTAGACTGTTCATACTGACTTCTTTGAGTGTACCAACTGCATGATTTGGTAATACTAACCAACTAGAATATATAGTATGACTTTGGATATGAAACTAATGGCAATTTGATAAGTAGTAACAATTGTTTCTTTCTAACCATATGTTCCAAATGATAATCGATGGAGAGATAAGCCAGAGACAAGCATAAAAGGATGAGGAGAACAAGATAGGCTAGGCTCTAAAGTGGGAGAGAAGGTCATTGCCAATAACAAAGGACAAACCTAGTTTATCAAACAACCATTGCCAACATCCAAAGGCAAAATCACAATGAAGAAACAGGTGAGAGGATGACTCCAAATTCTTATTGCACAAAACACAAGGGAAAAAAATAGACAAACCCATCCTATCCAATCTCGTCCTTGTAAGAACTCTATCTTGTACAACAAGCCAAGCAAATGCTCTTGCCTTTGGGAGGAAAGCCGGATGCCAGAATAATTTGAAAGGCCAAGAAGAAAAGTCCTTAGCCAGCATAAGGGACTTATATCCATCTTTCACAGAGTACTTGCCAGATGCACTTTTAGTCCAAATAAGCTCATCTTCCCTCTTAGACAAGATGATAATTCTATCTTTGAGGGAAGTAAAAAATTCTACTTTTTGACTGGGATTAACATTTAGACAGTCAATTGATTTCCATTTAGCCATCTTCACTTGCCCATTTTGTACAATATCAAAATAATCAGATAGAAAAATCCCCAATCTATCCGAAAGGATTGATTTTAATGGGGTCCAATCCCTAATGGAATCCAAAGGACAGTAGCCATTCCAAGAATAATCCCAAAATCTAACTTTACTACCATTATGCACAACACAAGAAAGATGTGGCAACAAGACACTTCTACATTTCACCAAAAAATTCCAAATAGCCGACCCCTAGGGAAAATTCAAGGCGTAAAATATACTCTCTAACTCCATTATTAAAATACTTGGCAAACATGATCTTATCCCAAAGGGAATCTGGTTTATCATACAATTTCCACACTAGCTTAGCCCCTAGAGCCAGATTCTGATTCTCCAAACTTCTAATTCCTGACCCCCCAATCTCTTTAGGAAGACAGACCTTATCCTAGGCTAACAAGGGGATCCTATATTTCCCATCATTACTATTATTCCAAAGAAAGGATCTTAGAGTATCCTTTAAATTGACAAGGACAGCCTTGGGAGATTTGAGAATTGACATTAAGTAGATTGGTACCACATTCAACATAGACTTAATCAAAACAATTTTCCCAGCCATGGTAAGCCATTTATGGTTCCATGACATGATTTTCTTTGAAATTTCTAAAATTATTTTGTCCCAAAACCCACCTTGTCCTTTTTTACAAAAAAGGGGATCCCAAGGTAGCTGCAAGGAAAATCCCCAAGTTGGAAACCCCAAAACTTTTGAAGCTTATCCTGAATCAAAGAGTGAGTGTTTAAGAAGAATATCTTAGACTTGTCCTTGTTGACCTTTTGACCCAAAAAAGAAACATAATTCTTAACCACTTGATCAATGATTCTAGCCTCCTTCAAAGATGCACTACCAAACAAAAGGGTGTCATCGGCAAAAAGGCAATGGTAATTCCTCTAGTCAAAGTTTTGAATTTTGATACCCTTCCATAGACCATTCACTCAAACTAATCCGATTGCCCAACTCAAAGTTTCAACTAGTAATATAAAGAAGAAAGGGGAAAAAGGATCCCCTTGCCTCAAACCCCTAGAAGAGTGGAAGAAACCACAAGGAGACCCATTAACAAGAAATGAGAATCTAGCTGAGGAGATGCAAGACATGATCCATTTTATCCAAGCCAATGAAAAACCCAGCCTTGACAAAACAACTTTTAATGCATTCCATTCGACCATGTCATAAGCCTTCATCATATATAGCTTAAGGATCATGGCAGGATATTTCTGAACTGAAATCAAATGTAAAACCTCGTGAACAACTATAGCCCCCTCAAAAGTTTCCCTTTGTGGAACAAAACCTCCTTTCTCAAGGGAGATTTTTTTGGTAAAAGTTTAGCCAATCTCCTAGAAATCACTTTGGCAAAGATCTTGTAGAGGGTATTACATAAAGCTATAGAACAAAAATCTGCAAAAGTTTTAGGATCCTTCTTCTTAGGTAAAATAACTATCAAGGTAGTATTCATTTCTTTTAGGATTGACCTATTTTGCCTAGCTTCCTCAAGAGCCAAAAAAACATCCGAACCCACAAAATCCCAACATTTCTGGAAGAATAAAAGAGTGAATCCATCAGGCCCGCGTGCCTTATCTGGATTCATAGCAAAAACATCCCCCTTAACCTCTTCTAATGAAAAAGGAGACGTTAACATTCTATTGTCATCGAGAGAAATTAGAGAGGGAATGTGAGAAGAGATATTGTTAGAGATGTCAATATTCTCAGATGAAAGTAGATTCTTGAAAAACTTTACTGCTTCACTAGAAATGTCCCCTACCTCAGAAAGAATATTCCCATGGCAATCCTGAATACAAGTAATCCTACTCCTAGCCCTTTTCATTTTAGTGGTAGAATGGAATTTTTTTGTATTTTTATCCCCATCAGCTAACCATAGCTCCCAAGATTTTTGTCTCCAATATATCTCCTCTCTTGCCAATATTTCTTCTAACTCACTCCTAAGAGACTTAATTTCATCAAACACCCTAGAACCCATACCATGCAGCATCACATGCCTATTGAAAACATCAATCATATCCAAGATCCTTTTCTTTTCTTCAAAGATATTCTTAAAATGCAGAGAATTCCACTCCCTGATATTTTTATAAAAAAAATCTGATCTTCTTGACAATTTGAAACATTCTAGAACCTCTAATGAATGGAGCCTCTCCCCACCATTTTCATAGGAGGGAAATGAAAGAAGGATCCCTAAACCACATGGGTTCAAACTTAAAAGGCAATTTGTGGGAAGGTCTTTCTCTTAAAATAGAAAGGAAACTGAGAAGTGATCAGACCTTGTCAAGGGAAGGATAGAGGAAAAAACTCAATATCTAAATCAAACCAATTGGAGGAAAGTAAAAATCTATCCAATCTCTCCGCAATTTGAGAAAAAATCTTCCTCATGTTTGTCCATGTGAAAAGACCATTATTTGGCTTACAATAAAAAAGAGACATATCCAAAGTGAATGCATTAAAGTCATCCATAGACTTCTTATTATGACAAATACCCCCTGATTTTTCATCCAAATCCAAAATTGCATTGAAATCCCCCCCAAAAATAATAAAGGAATGATCCCTAAGGGGGGATGAAACCCATATGAGTTCTCGCCAAAGGCTGAATTTAACCGAGATACCTAAGGGGGCATAAATATTAAACAACCATACTTTAAACCTAGAATCTTTGTATGAGACTAATGATAACATCCAATTTGGAGCAAAAGCAACCAATTCTACATCAACCACTAAATCATTCCATAACAATGCCAAACCTTCCGATGCCCCAAAAGATGGGCAAGACAGAAAATTCCACCTCTTCCAAGAAGAAAATACAAACTCAGAATTCTCCAAAGAGAGCTTAGTCTCTTGGAGCATGCCTATATCCCACTTAACCAAGTCTAATTGAGACTTGATTAAGCATCTCTTGTTATTGGCATTTAAGCCCCTAACATTCCATGAAATGAACCTCATTGCCCTCAAGGGGAGGTCAACACTCCCCTCTTTTCATCCTTAGGGGAAGAAATGTTCTCCCCAAATCTTTTATGTAAGCTCCTCTTAATCGCCACAGATCTAGTGATCGAAGGACTAATTAAACACTTCTTTTTATTTTGGATGGAGCTTGATCCATGGCCACTATTTTTCCCTTTGCCCAAAGACAAGGTTGAAGCTTTCTTAACCCTAGGGGAAGCAGACAAAACTTACTGAATGCCTGCATCAATTTCCAATTGAGTTTTGTGGTTTTCTGGAGGTCTACCCCTTCCCAGAGACACAACAAAGATAGGGAATTTCATCTCAACTTGGGAAATAGGAGGGCCTATAGGAGTTTTAACTGAAGTTGATCGAGGAGAAGCCATCAATTCTTGGGGAACCACTCAATTTGAAGCATCCTGGGAAACATTGTTAAGGACCTCAAAGGGATTGAAGGAAGGGGATAGAGGAAAATTTTTATGAATTAAATCCAAATCATTCTCAATAGAACACATAATCTTATCCAAAACCTCCTCCTCTAATTGTGCCTTGTTAGACTTGAACAAATGCTCAACTTGCTGAACCATGTGTTCATCTAGAGAAATATCTAGAGACTCTTGAGGCTTGCCAAACTCCTTGATAGGCTCACTATACTCTAACTCTTTTACCTTTTGAATTAGGACAACATCATCATGACTTAAGGGAATAGAATCAACTGGGTTATTATCCCCTGCACCTCCAATATTGTGAGGAATATCCATATGACCACCTAACCCTTCTAAAGAACAAAAAACCTTATCACCTATATTGCCATCTAGCCCACCCTTCTGAGCAAAAAAACAATGATTGGGACCTTGTGGGGGGGAGGACATGTCTGATTAGCTCAACTAGCATTGCCACCCTGAGCCTAATAGATAGGCTTAGAATTAATAAACCCTTCCAAACCAACCTGATTTAAAGTCTTCACAACACTCTCCAATTTGTGAGTGGAGGCTTTATGGAGAGATTGAACATCATTATTTCCTAGGGGACCCTCCTTTGACTGAAAATCATACTCAACCGAGACATAAATAGAAGGGTCTTTAAAAGGGACGAGAATCTTAGGAACATCCAAACCATTCTTATTGTTTATAACAGCTTTGGAGTTATTATTATGAAAATCCAAGAATAGAGGGGCATCCACAACAATCAAATTTTGAGTAAGGTCATTGTCCAGCTTTACAATAGATTGTTTCCAAATACCCTCATTCGATTTGAGATTACATGAAATCGGGCATATAGAAGTAGGGGAAACCAACACACAAACTTTTACTAGAACCTTCCCTTCCTCAAAAATAGATTTAGATGTCAAAAACTTCCCAAAATTATCTCCTATAGATTTCAGCACTTCTGGGTCCATGAATTCGAATGGAAGTTTAGGCAATCCAAACCAAATTGCAAAATTTTTAGGCTTGACCCATTTTGGGACAAAAAAAGGTTTCCAAGTAGAAACCCTAATCAAATTATTACCAAACCAATGAAATGAATTCACAAGAACACCATCCCTAAAATGGGGGGAGTCAAAAACAAATACGCAGGAATTCATTGATAATAAGTAAAAACAAATTAGTGTAGGCCAACGTTTTCTCAATTTAGAATGCAACTTAGACAAATTGGTTTGAGGACCCCAAAATTCCCCCAAAAGTGCAACAGAGTGTAACCTGGAAGCCCTTTCTGCCATGAAAGAACCTCTATAATCAAAATACGGTAGCGGGAACCATACCTCTTTCACCGAGGCTACATCCACCATATTACCTTTTTCCAGACCTAAAGCAGAATTGGCTTTATTGCTAGAGATTGCCGCATCCTTGCCAGAGATATCTGGTTTGATAGACACGGATGCCCTAGAAGTATCCTTGACTCCCACGGCCACCACTTTAACATACAACCATTTATCACAACTGGAAATTCCCTTCTATTTCCCAATGTTATGCTTTCTCAGACCATTTCCACCCTATGCTCGTAGATTGAAGCTCCCCTTGTGATGACATGAATTTCTCTTAAAAAACCCCTGAAAGTATTTCTAAACCGGATGAAAACCCCTGTAATGCGTGCCTGTTTGCGGAGCCCTATCTTCCCATCTCCCTTTGGAAAATACCCATTGGGGCACATGTGGTGGATCCTCCCATGCCACATCTGCCCAAGCATCAAGCAACATCCTATCACTTAATTGCAAAGACATTTTTTCTATAAATTGTTGATGTCAGTTTTATTTTATGATTTTTCATTGTTTTTGTTTTTTCACTATTTTTTATTTTTTTGATTTTTCACTGTTTTTTATTTTTTCTGATTTTTCATTGTTTTTTATTTTTCTGATTTTTCAGACATAGAATTTCTTTAGATGCATGCTATTGATAGGTTCCTCAAGCTGATCTTCATCTTGTGTTGATAGTTGATATGCTTCTGATCCAAATATTGTTGTGACCATAAATGGACCTAACCAGTTTGGTTCAAACTTTCCTTTCTTTTCTCGATCTGTCTAGTTGCGTGGATTTTCTTTTAGCACTAGTTCTCCCACTTGAAAGATTCTTGGTTTGACCTTATGATTATAGCTTCGACACATTCTTTGTTGATATACCTTTAGATGATCAAAGGAATTTTGTCTTCATTCATGGATCAGTTCTAACTCTTACAATCTAGATACTCTTTGTTCTTCATCTGGGATGAGACCTTTTAGTGACACCCGTAGAGAGGGTATCTCTACTTCGATTGGCAATATGGCTTCTGATCCATATACAAGAGAGAAAGGTGTGGCACCTATCGTTGTGTGGATACTAGTGTGGTAAGCCCATAGAGTAGGGTTTAGTTGAATATGCTAATCTTTCCCAGCATCGTTCACTGTCTTTTTGAGAATTTTCAAAATAGTTTTATTAGATGCTTCTGCTTGCCCATTTCCCTATGGATAATATGGTGTGGAGAATTTGTGCTAGATTTTGAACTTCTCACATAGCTCTTGTACATCTTGATTCTTGAATGGTCACCCATTATCAGTGATAATGGTCATTGGTATTCCATAGCGACAGATGATGTAATTCAAGATAAATGCAGCAATTTGTTTTCCTATGATATTGATGAGAGGTACCACCTCAATCCATTTTGTAAAATATTTTGTAGCTACAGGGATAAATTTGTGACCATTAGATGAAGAAGGATTTATCTTTCCTACTAGATCAAGACCCCATTGGCAGAAAGGCCAAGATGTTGCTAAAGTATGAAGTTCTTGTGCTGGTGCATGAATCAAATTCCCATGGATCTGACATTCTTTGCATGTTCTTGCTATCTTAAAAGAATCATGTTCCATGGTTGGCCAATAATAGCCCAAGAATATGAGTTTTTTTGAAAGGGTAAGACCACTTGAATGAGTGCCAAAAATGTCATTATGGACTTCATGTAAGGCCTTCTTAGATTCTTCTTGTTCAAGACATCTTAAGAGAGTACCATCTAGACCTCATTTAAATAGGGCATCTGCGATGAGAGTAAAATGAGAGGATTGGCGAATAAAGTTTCTCTTTTGGATCTTTGATAAGTCAGAAGGTAAGATGCTATCTTTCAAGTATGTGTAAGTTTGACCATAGCAAGAGGAATTGTGTCCAATAAGTTGACAGATAGTTTGGGAATCAGGACAATTAAAGGTGGGATGAAACAACTCTTCAACCAGGAATTCATAACGTTGTTGATTTTACTGTGTCTGTAATAGAGAAGCAAGTGTAGCCATGGAGTCTCCTGCTTTGTTGTCATTTCTTAGAATCTGTTCAAAAGTTATTTCTATAAAGTATCTCTTGATATCATCCACCATCTTTTTGTAAGGCATGAGTTTGTCATCTTTTGTTTGATAGTCATCATTGATTTGATTAATGACAAGCAGAGAGTGTCCAAAGACCTAAAGTTGTTTAATGTTCCATTCTAGAGCCATTTTAATACCTGTTACTAATGCTTCATACTTTGCTATATTGTTTATGCATGAAAAGATTAATTTGTATGCTTTCAGGATTGTATACCCTTGTGGTGTGATGAATAGAATTCCTACTCCTGATCCGTGTTGTGTATAGGAACCATCAAAGTATAGTTGCCATGCTTTTGTTGCAACTGTTAGGATATCAGCATCAAGAAACTCAATTTGTAGAGGATGATCATCTTGAAGTGGTGTTTCTGCTAGTTGATCTATGATGACTTTTCCTTTGATAGCTTTTCTATCAACATATTTGATATCAAACTCACTTAGAATCATGATCTATTTTGCTAGTCATCCTGTCAATGTGGCCTTCCTGAGCAAATACTTCAGAGGATCGATTTTAGCTATCAACTTGATGGAGTGAGATAGTAGATAGTGTCATATTTTTTGAGAAGAAAAAAATACTACCAAGCATGCTTTTTCTATTGATGAATAGTTAACCTCGTATCCCACTAGTGTTCTATTGATATAGTAGATGGCTTGTTCTTTTCCTTCCTTATCCTGTTGTGCGAGCAAAACTCCCAATGATGTTTTGGTAGTTGTTACATAGAGTAATAATGGCTTTCCTGGAATTGGTGATGTATATGGTGAAAATGGATAGCAATAAACAACAATATTGAAAGACTAAAATGGATTCAACCACCAAACCCTAGCCTAACAATGAACAAAGATCCACCATAACATATGAAGATAACCTAAGACAATGCAAAATAACTCAAAAATCATAAAGATTATACCATTACATGTCCACTAGGGTTTTGATCTCCATTCTTCCTATCTCCATTGATCTTGTTTGATATGCTTGCTCTCAGATTTTTGTATGCACAAGAGCTCAACAAAGAACGGAATGTGGTTGCAAGTAGAATTGTAGTGTAGTCAATTGATCCAGTAGTTAGGGTTTGGTAATGAAGAAAGCATCTCCTTAAATAGAAGACACAATAGAAAATGGAGGGTTAAGATTGAGAGGTGTAAAAAGGAGGTCGGCTAGGATTAGAGGGTAGGTATAAGAAATACCAAAATAATGAAAGGGGTAGGTAGTGTAGGAAATAAGAGATGAATGACATGTGTCATGTGTAGAAAAAGATAATGAATTAATTAAATAAATAAAGATTTATTTAATTAATAGAAGAAGTAGGGCAATTAAATAAATAAAATATTTATTTAATATAGGAAAGGGATAATTTAAATAAATAAATGTATTTATTTAAATGAGAAATAAGGCTAGAAGAGGATAAATGAATTAATTAAATAAATAAAGATTTATTTAATTGATAGAAGAATTAGGCTTAGATAATTAAATAAATAAAATATTTATTTAATTAGACATGACAATTTTGGGTGTCTACATTTTGCCCCTCTTTGAGACAATGCGGCTTGTCGCGTTGTTTCAAAGAAGATAAGATGAACTGATACAGAGTTGCCCCAGAATAAGGAATTATATGCCCCCTCGAGAGATTGGATGAAAAAGTCTGGAAAGATTGCAGACAATCTCTCGATAAGAAAGATGGGATAGAAAGGACTGATTGGATAAAGTGACAAAGTCACGGGATGAGGAAGACTGACTCGGGAAATGAGGGCGAGGGCTAGGGTAGGCTATAAGATAGACCACGGGCAAAAGACATCCTCATTGTCATCCACACCCATAGAAGATCACAGTGCAGAGCGAGAAAAGAGCAGCAGTAGTCAGCAGCGATGGCATTCGTTCATAGATTCGACCGTGTCCGCCGATTCCAGTGACCAGCCGATGCAGGAGAGCCGGTAAGTACCTGAAAACCTCCTCGTACTTTCACGCATTTCGAGTTTTGTCATTAATGCATGTTTAGGAGCAATAAATGCGCTAGGAATAGGATAGTGTAGAAGTGCAAAAACGCGCAACCGCGTCTGTGTCAGCGCCAGGCGCGTCTGTGTCCAACAGGCGCGTCTGTGTCGGATCCAGGCGCGTCTGTGCCTGGAACCGCATTTGTGTTGAATGCGGACGCGTTTGTGAAATTCAGCAGCGTCTGTGATTTTTAGTAGCGTTTATGTCATGCAGGGACGTCTGTGTTCCCTGGTCGCGTTTGTGTCTGGCATAGGCACGTTTGTGTTCAGAAAGCGCGTCTATGTTGCAGAGGCGCGTTTATGCAGTCTATAAGCACGTTTATGAGTTAAAAGCGCGTGTGTGTTGAAACAGTGCGTTTGTGTGTTTAAATGCATGGTTTTAGTCCTTTAGGTCAAATCGGCAGTTCTGTGATGAACATACGCTATCGATTGGATAAGCTGCTGAGAGGATACACTCAAGCAGGTCCTCTGGGAAGATTAGGATAGATCAAGGCACTTTGTGATGAACAGGGAGCACTAGGATATGCAGCACTTTGTGATGAACAGGGAGTGCGAATGTGAGTGACACTTTGTGATGAACAGGGAATGTCACACACGTAGTACTTTGTGATGAACAGTGAGCACTACTAGGATAAATAGCAACACTTTGTGATGAACAGTGAGTGTCACTAGGGTAGATAGCCATATGCATTTAGGTAGCAAGTAGCATTTTGTGATAAACAGTGAATGCCACGATAACTAACAAGATTGATTTGCTTGACTGCAGGAGTATTTGCCGATGTTGGAGTCACGGGAGAGATTCCCGTCGACACAGAGACTGTGACCAGAGTTGTCTATCCAGGACATGATTTCCGTTGAGGAGATGGGTCTCACACATATGCTCTATGTGCCCAAGTTTCGGGCAAACATGGGGTTGCTGACTGCGTTGGCCGAGAGATGGCACTCAGAGACATGCACGTTTCACCTGCCGATGGGTGAGATGACAGTGACCTTAGAGGATGTATACAGGATATTACATGTTCCCATTGATGGAGAGTTGATCTCCTATGACCGTGATGGTGACAGGGAGGCCTTGAGATGGGTCTTTCAGGATCCTGAGTTGGAGATGCGAGGAGGCCATGTAGCCTGGGACACCATGACTGCCACAGGATTAGCATTGCCGGCAGTTGTTGGGGGAGTTATCAGTGGATACTTGTGTCCAGACAGGGCCACACGAGGATTGGTAGTGGGCTGGGGAGGGGCCTTGGAGACGCTGATGGCAGAGCACACTAGGTATGCATGGGGGCCATGTGTCCTAGCACATTTGTATTATGAGCTGCATCAGTTTGTATACCATGGAGCAGTGGGGTTGGGCTGCGGTGTGACTCTCTTGCAGGTGTGGGCCTATGAGCACCTTCCCATCACACGGCCTATTCATTTCAGAGGCAGAGGACAGGGACAGAGTTTTGTGCACCTATATGCGATGATTACATCCCAGCCTCGGATTGGGAGATTGGAGCACTGGAGGAGAGTCATTGATGACATTGACATGGTGATCTGGAGGCCGTACCTGGGGTGCGAGGAGTGGGAGGATGATGCACTGGAGCTGCCCTACACCTTCCGGAGCAGGTACCTGATTGGGCGGACGCCCTATATATTAGAGAGATAGCTGGTGGACAGGGTATGCAGGCAGTATGGTAGGATTCAGAGGATGCCCCGAGGCTCGGGCATGTATGCCCGTACGGTCAGAGATCAGGTGCAGTTTGGCCCACTGCTATCATATGATCAGGCAGTTATGCAGCTAGCGGAGATGATGCCGATGCCATGGGACATGTGGCCAGAGGTAGATGATGCAGGGATGGACGCAGAGTACTCTGCGTACTGGGCAGAGCATCCATTTCCTAGGTTGACAGATCCAGCAGAGCCAGTGGATGGAGAGGGTGGAGGAGAGGATGATGAGGGAGGAGGGGATGGAGGTAGGGGCCGGCGGAGGCGGAGGGGAGTGGTGGGAGAGAGACGGGTAGCACCTCGGAGGGAGGGAGGTCAGGAGAGAGCAGCTCCAGTGGTGAGAGGATGGGGTGGACTGCCCCTACAGGTGCCAGCAGCACAGGGTCCCAGAGAGGGACAGAGACAGGTGCAGCCAGAGGGACAGAGATAGGTACAGCCACAGGTACCTATACAGGCATAGGGACAGGTGCAGGCAGAGGCACAGGGACAGGCACCTGTAGAGGAGGAGCCACAGGCAGGGACGGAGAGCGGAGACTCTGAGGAGGATGAGGTGCTTAGGCTGCGGGAGATCTGCCAGGGCCAGGCATATGAGATTGAGGATTTGGTTCGAGAGAGGAACCACCTCAGGATCAGGGTCCGAGACACAGAGCGGGAGAGGGATCAGGCCATCCAGAGATACACCGAGGCTGAGACAGCTCTGAGGGCAGGGAGGCGGGCAGCAGAGGATGCAGGGGCAGGCTACGCATATGTTTTGCGAGCCGGAGAGGAGATCGCCTACTGGAGGGATCTATATTATGCAGCCATGCCAGCAGATCAGCGGGCTAGGAGCTTCCATAGATCGTCGCGCACAGCGACGGCTACAGGAGGGAGCCGCAGGAGACAGGCATCCAGCGATGGGGTTATGGGGCCTCCACCACCACCAGAGAGACAGGGGGATCCAGGGGCGGGTCCATCTATAGCTCAGACTCCGTCGAGGCGAGGCGGCTCCGAGGGAGGGAGTTCCTCATAGCTATAGTGGGCTCCCATTGTATCAGTATATGTACCATTATTGTATTGTAGACACCTGCGGGTGATTCTTTTGTAGCCATATGATTCTTTTGACATCATTGTATTATGACACATTTGATTATATATGAGATGATTCATTTTTTGCGGTAGCTATATGCATGTGTACCTTATGTGATGAAATGTTCTTATGTGATGTTTATGATATGGATGCAAATATGTATATGATGCAATGCAATATATTTTTTTTTTGTTCTTTTATGTTGTATATGTGATGCAAATGAATATGATAATGCAAATGATTATTTACTTAATGAGAATGTGAGATGTGCTAACATGTGTATGCAGGATGTGATGCAATTGTGATATCTATATGTATGTATGAAATGCTTATATGTGGTGATGTAGGTGCAACTATATGAAATGCAAATGTTTTTTGGTGTGTCATTATACTCAGTCATGTGATAGCGGGCTACACGGACTCGAGAAGGACGATGGAAGTCAATCAAGAAAGGGGGATGAAAGACAGAAGATATGAACGTGAAAGAGCTTCTTGTGCGTTATCATCATTGAGCTTTATTATGGCAGAATAGGTTATGACAATCGAGGCATTTGTTCGGCCTAGAAAGTCATTGTACCTGTTTGCATGGAGATAAGACAGTCACAAACAAGGAATGCCCCAGTTCATACTAGACTCACAGTGTCCTCATATCCTTGGACAAGTCATAGCATTACTAAAAGACAATCCACAGACAGCAAATGCAAATAAGTGACGATACCCCATCCTCGCCTTTCTAGTCAAAGACATCCTGGAGATAGAATCTCTAATCAAAGACATCCTGGAAAAGCTAAAAGACATGTCACCAAAAAAGATGAAATCAAAAGAAAACCAAGACTCGACACCAACATCCACTGTAGTCCTCAAGTTTAGTGTCTCTTGTCACTTGTATAAGTCTTATTTTGATTGTGGTCACAATGTTCACTTTCACAAAAAGGATAGATAGCACTGAACCATAATGTTGTCCGAGTCTGTTGAAAGATTTGATTTTGTTGAAGCTCATTGTCGCTGCTGTGTCTCATCTGAAACTGACTGAATCCATGAAACTGATACTTTATTGTGGAGAAGACGAAACTTTATTGCGGATTTGCGATGCAAATGTTGCTTTATTGCGGATTGCGCGCGGATAGACTTGAAGGAAACTAGAAGAAACTGTACTCCTCGAAACATGTGATGTTCTCAGTTCCACACCCATTACTAGACGTAGGAATTGGCCGTAGTCACAGATAGGATCTGATTTATTATGGATGGAAAGGGAGTGAAAAGGGAGGGTTTATTATGAATGGCTAACCAATCTTGGGTAGATCAATAACAAGCCATGATGGGAATGGGTAAGTTTATTGTGAGTGAATTGGTCGTGAGTGTGTGCGAAGTGAAAAGATGAAAGAGAATCCTGAAAGAGGGAGGAGCAAAGTCTCTACGCATGGCGCTGGTGACCCAGTTTTCACCATGGTACTTGCCCAAGGCACCACCGAAGTGGTTTTCACCATTGGACGAAATTATTTTTCTTTACTTTTCTCGATTTTTCAATTTTTTTTGTTGTCACAAGGCGCCTGTTTGCCAGGTTTTCACCAAGTAACGATTTTTTTGTTTTATAATTTTTTTTGTATTTTTGCATTAGGATACTCAAAAAGAGCTATGTGTGGAACCTGCGAAGGTGCATGTTGTTGATAGGATCCTTCAAAGATTCCCCTTCTGTAGTTGAGAGTTGATATGCCCCATATCCATATGCTGCTGTGATGATGTAAGGACCAAGCCAGTTGGGTTCAAATTTGCCCTTCTTTTCTCTATCTTGCTGATTCTTGGGGTTCTCTCTGAGGACTAAGTCACCTACCTCAAATGTGCGAGGCTTGACCTTGTGATTGTAACTGCGACTCATTCGTTGTTGGTAAGCCTTGAGATGATTAAAAGCAGTGTGTCGTCGTTCCTCCAGCAGTTCTAGTTCTTGTAAGCGAGAGACCCTGTAGTCTTCATCGTTGATTATGTTTCTCAAGGAGACCCATAAAGAAGGCAACTCGACCTCAATAGGCAAGATGGCTTCAGCACCGTAGACAAGTGAGTAAGGTGTAGCCCCTGTAGGTGTGCGGACACTGGTACATTAGGCCCAAAGTGCGGGATTGAGTTGGACATGCCAGTTACGGCCAGCGTCGTCGACTGTCTTTTTAAGTATTTTGAGAATTGTTTTGTTAGACGCCTCAGCTTGGCCATTACCTTGGGGGTAATATGGGGTGGAGAAACGATGAGAGATATGGAAGCGCTCACAGAGTTCACGAACATCCTGGTTCTTGAAAGGACGCCCGTTATCGGTGATAATGGAAGTAGGAATCCCGTATCGGCAAATGATGTAGTTCAGGATGAAAGTAGCGATTTGTTTCCCAGTAACTTGTGTGAGAGGCACGGCTTCAATCCACTTTGTGAAATACTCTGTGGCTGTGATAATGAATTTATGTCCATTGGAAGAAGGAGGGTGAATCTTGCCTATGAGATCGAGTCCCCACTGACAAAAGGGCCAAGGAGATGCAAGTGGCTGTAGTTCCTGTGCTGGTGCATGTATGAGGTCTCCATGAATTTGACACTGCTTACACCTCTTGACAAACTGATATGCATCTTTTTCCATAGTAGGCCAGTAGTATCCAGTCCTGATGAGTTTCTTGGCCAAGGTAGGACCACTAGTATGCGGACCACATATCCCTTCGTGCACTTCTCATAACGCAATCTGAGCTTCGTCACTCTCTAAACATCTAAGGAGGGTGCCATCTAGACCTCGTCGGTATAGGATATCAGCTAGGATAACGTATCAGGAGGATTGGCGGATGAAAGTGCGGCGTTGGTTGTTTGATAAATCGGGAGGTAAGATGTTGTCGCGAAGGTATGTGAATATGGAACCATATAACTGGGATTCAGGACCAACAACACATATCATTTCCGTAGGAGTGATCTCATATGATGGAACCAGTAGGTTGTCCACCAGGAACTCATAGCAGGTCTCATTTTGTGGTAGGTCAATGAGCGAAGCAATTGTAGCCATGGCATCAGCAGCACGATTCTGTTCTCTTGGTATCTGCTCAAACTCTATCTTTGCAAAGTGCTGTTTTAGATTATCTACCAGTTGTTTGTAAGGCATTAGCTTTTCATCTTTTGTTTGATAATCATCAGTTGTTTGACGGATGACAAGTTGAGAATCGCCAAAAACATGAAGTTCCTGGATCTTCCACTGAACTGCAATTCTTAACCCCGTTGTTAATGCCTCGTATTCCGCTATATTGTTGGTACAAGGAAATGATAAGCGGTATGACTTTGGTATAGAATCACCTTGGGGAGTTATAAAGAGTATACCCGCTCCTGCCCCATGCTGTGTGTATGAGCCATCAAAGTATAGTTGCCATGGCTTTGCAGGTGATATTGTTAGAATGGACTCATCTGGAAATTCTGACTGTAGAGGAACATCATCTATCATGGGAGCATCTGCCAGTTGATCTGCAATGGCTTGTCCTTTTATGGCTTTTCTGTCCACGTATTCAATGTCGAATTCACTCAAAATCATTACCCACTTGGCCAGTCGCCCAGTAAGTGTAGCTTTGTTGAGCAGATATTTTAGTGGATCAATTCTGGCAATCAACTTGGTCTTGTGAGTGAGCATATAATGTCGTAATTTTTGTGAAGCGAAGACCACAGCGAGACATGCACGCTCAATTGGTGTGTAGTTTAGCTCATATCCCACCAATGTGCGACTGATATAGTAGACTGCTTTTTCCTTGCCGTCAGATATTTGCTGTGCTAGTAGTGCCCCCAGTGTTGTTGGAGTAGCTGATATGTAAAGTAGCAATGGTTGATCCGGAATTGGTGGCATCAAAACTGGCGGGTTCAAAAGATAGTCTTTAAGTGCCTGAAAAGCCTGTTGACAGTTCTCATCCCATTTGAACTTAATGTTTTTGTGTAGCAGGTGCTGGAAAGGATTACACTTATCTGCAAGTTGTGCTATGAATCTTCGTATGGACTGGAGTCTCCCTTGTAAAGACTGAAGTTGACTGATATTCTTGGGTGGCGGCATGTCCAAGATAGCCTTGACTTTTGCTGGATCCGCTTCTATTCCTCTTTTAGACACAATGAATCCTAGGAGCTTCCCGGAGGTTACTCCAAAGACACATTTCTTTGGATTTAATCTTACCTTGTATTTTTCTAGCCTATCAAAAGCAACTGAAAGTATGTCCAAGTGTGTATTTCTGTCTATTGATTTAACCAAAAGGTCGTCGACATAATCTTCCACCTTTACATGCATGAGATCATGGAAGATAGTAGTCATGGCTCGTTGATACGTGGCACCTGCATTTTTCAGCCCAAAGGGCATGACATTCCAGCAGAAGGTTCCCCATGGACAAGTGAATGATGTTTTATGTTGATCTTCAGGTGCAATCCTGATCTGATTATATCCAGAGAATCCGTCCATTAAAGATAACATCTCATGGCCTGCTATGAGATCAACAATTAAATCAATGTTTGGTAATGGGAAATCGTCCTTCGGACAAGCCTTGTTGATATCCCTGAAGTCTGTACATATTCGGATGCTGCGATCTGGTTTGCTAACAGGTACTAAGTTGGAAATCCATTCGGGATAATCAATTGGGCGTATGAATCCGACATCTAGTAATTTCTCCAGCTCTGCCTTGACTAGCAATGCCACCTGTGGATGCATTTTCCTCAATTTCTGTTTTACTGGTTTTGCCCCCGATTTGACTGTTAAATGATGCATTACTAAGTCGGGGTCTAGTCCAGGCATATCAGCATAAGACCATGCGAATTTGACTTGTCATTCCTTAAAGAAGCTTATGAACCTTGCTTTCTCGGCCTCTGTCAATGATTGAGCCAAAAATATGTTGTGTGGAACCTCTGCTGTACCAATGTTTGTCTTTATAGTCTCCTCTACCAACATGGATGATTTTTCCTCGTATGATGCTGGGAGAATGTCAAGCCTTCCATCTTCGGGCGCCTCAGAGAGGTTTTCACCCTCAGATACGTCCTTTCTTTTTACTTTTTTAGAGTCAGAGAGCGCCACAGTGTGGTTTTTGCCATAAGACCCTTGTTTTGTCTTTATTTTCACATTTTTGCGACTAGAAGGCCCGACACCCTCACCAAAGTATGCCATGTTATTTAGCTCTATGGCGTATCCTGCTTTATGGTCTCCAAGAGGAAGATCATCGCGAATGCCAAGATAATCAACAATAGCTTCGTCATTTTGAAATGTATCAAACTGTGGTGGTCCATCCTGATCCCAGTCAATGAGTTGGGGGTGAACGAGGGGAAGGTCTTTAGTGTTTTTAGAGTCCGCAAGGCTAATAGTGAAGATGTGGTTATATTCAGGTATGTCAAGGTAGTCATCGAGGTCGTCAATGGCACTCTCCTCATCAGTGTCGATCGTGAGTGAGTCCAAATTATCATCACTAGTAGCACCCTCAGGGACAGGTGTCCTCATCCTATGTGATCCTGACCTAGGGCCCTGAAACGAAGCTTGTGCGGGATCCTTATGGGTCGGTTCTTGACCAACTCTGAATTTCTTGTAAAACTCCTCCTCCTCTGTAGGTTCATCTGGCTCTCTAAATGTCTCATTAAGTTCATAGTCACTGGAGGATTTGTCTGAACCCCATTCCCACTCATTGGAGTCTGTGGAATAATTATCCTCTTGTTGAACTTCAGCCACTTTGACTCGCCATATCTGTTTTGTTCTCTTGTTTTGAATCTTGGGATTTAGAAAACCAAGCCCCTTAGAGCGTTCCCTTCTTGTAGTTAGCTCAGGTTGTAGAGGCTCCATGACACCTTCTTTGCGTAGTCCGAGAGGACTTTTTCCATCATACCCGAATCTCTGCAGAATTTTGAAACCTTTACCATAGTTTTCACAGGGTATTATAATTTGATCATGTGTATCATCTTCAGCGTCCTTATATAGCATTTTATATAAACTTTCTTCCTCTAGTTCGCCCCATTTTTGAAAGACGGTAGGATCCCATTTGAGGAGCATGATGGAGATTTGCTTATTAGGATGTGGTCTCCCATATTCCTTGGGGGAGTTCATGACTTGTCGTAAGAACATTGTTTGATTCAGAGTGTATTCTCCCATGCCTTTGTCTTGAAACTTGGCTCTAAGTTCACCTTGTTTGGATGTCGAGGGCTTTAATGACTCAGGATCAATATATGCTGAAGAAGGAGTAGCCTCACGATTGCTGGGAATGATAATCTCAGTATGTGATCTCAAGTTATTGCAATATATGAATGGATTTGGATCACCATTGACCGTTACCTTGACTCCATTATGAGGAAATTTTATGCACTGATGGTACGTTGATGGGACTGCTCTCATTTCATGAATCCACAGATGTCCTAGCAATATGTTATACGTGAGGTCTAGATCTAGGACTTGACAAATCACGTCCTTTGTGACTGGCCCTATTCTTAGTGGTAAGATGACTGTGCCCTTGGACGAACGTTCTTCATCATCATAAGCCTTAATAGTGATTTGGTTTGTAGCATTCACAGCTTTGTCAGAATATCCCAATTGTCTGATGGTGCTCAATGTACAAATATTAAGACCTGCTCCTCCATCTATTAGGACTCGTTTTATTCGGTGTTTATGAATGAAGGCTTCAATATGTAGAGGTGCATTATGAGGCTGACTTATGGAGGCGTCATCGGCTTCTGTGAATGTGAGGGAGTGTGGAACGGATAGGTATCCCACCATGGCTTGAAACTGATCCACGTTCAGATCAGTAGGGACAGCAATATCTCTCAAGGTTTTGTCAAGGACAGCTTTATGTGTAGGAGATATACGTAAGAGCTCAAGAATAGAGATGAGTGCGGGTGTTTTCCCTAATTGCTCTACAAGATCGTACTCAGGCTTAGTTGACGAAAGATTGGTATTCTTAGTAGAGGTACCTGGCAATGTGATCTTACCTCGACGGGTTGTAACATGACATTTAGAGGTAGATGCGGACGAAGATCCCACACCTTTTAGGACAATTTTAGGTCGCTGAGGAGGATTCTCAGGATTTTTATTTTTGATAGTAATGGTAGAAATATGATTGTCCATTGAGATGTGATTAATAGTGGAATCATAATTGTAAGATGTTCTGGTGTAATTGGCTTGATCATCTGTGACTTTGCCTTTTCCCTTGTCATGTTTTGGGAATGGTTCCTTAAACACCTCATGCTCTTGGTTAGATGAATGTCCCTCAATCTCAATATCTCCTCTGTCAATGAGATCTTGTACAATGTTTTTCAATCGATGGCAATTACTTGTCTTGTGACCCTTGCTCTTATGAAATTCACAATATTCATCATCATTCCACCAATTCGGTTTTACCTTTGGTTCATATGGAGGAAAATCTGGGACCGTGATCACTTTGTTTGCTACAAGCTTTTTGAATACTGATTCAAGTGGTTCTCCCAATGGAGTGTACTTCCTTCGTGGTTTAGCAGCCGTTTGATTGTTCACTTGATTGTTGGTAGAATTTGATCCAGAAAAGATGAACTTTGGTCTCACTGTGTTGGCATCAACAACACCATCATTAACTGTGTTCTTGTTCTTGTTCCAAAACTTTGGTTTGTCCTTTCCCTTAAAGTCCTCTTTGTTTTCTTTGAATAGTTTGATAACTCCTTGTTCAATCAAGACCTTTTCTGTTGCTAGGCCCTTTTCAATGACATCCTTAAATGTAGACAAACAAGCTTTTCTGAGATCATAACCAATAGCCTTGTTAACATTTTGTGTGAACATTTCCACCATTTGTTTTTGCGGGATTTCACAAGAGCATCTGCTAGCTAAGTTTCTCCATCTTTGTAAAAATGACGCAAAAGATTCTCCTTCTTTTTGTTTCGTATTGCACAAGGTAGTAACTGAGACATCTGTTTCAATGTTGTAAGAGAAATGTTGAATGAATGCCTCTGCCAAGTCGCCCCATGACTTAATACCAGGAGGTAATTGAGAAAACCATTCCATCGCTTGATCTCCTAAGCTCTGTGGGAACAACCTCATTAAGTATGTTTCTTCTGCCGCTACCTCAATGCAAGCTGTGAAGAATTGTCTTATGTGTGCCTTGGGGTCTCCTCTCCCTCTATATTTGTCAAATTTCGGCGTTGCAAAGTGCGGAGGAAACGGAGGCATTGGAATGCTCTTATCAAAGGGATAAGGGCATATATCTCTCATAGTATATGTGGGTTTTGATGTGCCCATGTCTTCCACTTTCTTTTATAGATCTCTAATTTGTTGCTCCAAATTATTTTTGGGAGGAGATGGATTTCTTGTAGCATATCCCATGTTTGAAACACCCATTTGAGGAGGAGCTTGTTGCATATATGGATGATACTGATCGTAGACATGTCCATATGGAGGTCTATATTGTTGTGACATGTATGGAGCACTTGGCATAATTTCTTGTTGAGGGACCCCATATCTGTTTTGTGTATATAAACCATATTCAATGGGCCTTTCATTTTCCATTGTGTTGCCCCCAATTTTGGCATGAGGTCTTCTTGTGTCAAAATTTTGAGGAAGTCCTTGAGTATCCATTTGTCTTGGTTGACCCATATCTTGAGCATGTGTTTGAACATAAGGCCTCCATGATGGTCTTTGAGTGTAAGTATCATGCATTTGAGCTTGTGTATGTGGGATTGCTGGTTTCTGAAGCAAAACTGATGGTGACTCCAGCATCATATTATTGGGTCCTCCACTATTTGGTTGAGTTTGTTGTGAAGGTCTACTTTCCATAAGTTGAGATAAGTCAAAATCATGTGGTATTTTAGCTCCACTTTGTGCCATCATGTTTAGAAAGTATTGACGATCTCTCCTCATTATCTCTTCAACCAATCTATTGAATTGAGGATCCATTATAGATTCTTGTATGTCTGCTGATAGTATTGAAGAATTGTCAACATTGTCATTGTGTGTAGCGTTGTGTATAGCGTTTGCGCTTTCCATATTTGGATTGTGTCTATAAACATTCATGTCTGGTAATGTAGTGTGCTCAGGATTGTAGAAGACATCATTGTCATACTCATAAGAACTCATGTTTACGGACCCTTGAGCTTCTTTAGCTTTTCTCCTAGATTTTTGAAGACGGGTTTCAACCATGAACTAGGTGTTTAGCAATATGTGAGAGACTAGACGAAAATGACAAGAGTATGTAAGACCAAGAGTTGTATGGAGTGTAAATGAATCTGAAGTTTACTTGCAATGTCCAAAGTGTAAGACCAAGTATGTACGTAGTAGAGTAGGTGTGACTTCCAAAGAGAGGATAGTTTCTCTTGATGAGGTAAGCTGACCTTGACTCTAAGTAAGACCAAATGAGACCCAAAGGTAAGAAACCTTGATGAGGGACCACTTAACAAAGTGTTGTAGTATGTAGTGTGTTGACAAAGTATAGTGAGGACAAGCAAGTGACCTTTTGACTCAAGTTTAGACAAGTATGAATGTAAAATGAGGTATGAAGCAATGATGGACTGTGTAAGACCCTAGAACAGGCTGAATGCTAGATGAAATCTGAAGAGACAACCTAGGAAGCTCAAGTATGCCGAAACTGATTTTCTTTGTTTGCTTGACTGTTAAAATTTTCAAATCCTGACACAGACGCCTCTGTATACTTCATAGACGCGGTTTTAAGACACAGATGCTATTCTGTTTGACACAAACGTGATTCTGAGATTTCCTGTTGATGTTTGTTGGGACTGTAACAGTTTTTTGCAATTTTGGACACAGACGCTGCTATATACTTCACAGACGCGATTTCCAGACACAGACGTGTCTCTGTTCGACACAGACGCTGATAAAAACACAGACGCTATTCTGTACTTCACAGACGCGTTTATCAGACATAGACGCGGTTTTAACAGACACAGACGCGTTTCTGTAACCTTAGTGCAATCTTTCCTATCTGTGAATTTGTTTTGCTGTGACCAAATCTGATTTTTCGACTGTTTTTCATGACAAGAGGACACAGTGTTGATGACCCAATGTTTGCAGACTGTTTAGACTCCAAAAAGTGTGTTGTTTGATGTAAAAAGTTTTTGCATACACTTGAAGACACAAAAAAAACACAATGTTTTGTTGTTTTGTCTTGATTGTTTGAATGTTTATCATAAGTCAAGCACAATTCTTATGGCTAGCCAGGACAATAATTGTTGATCCCACATGGGGTTTTACCTCCGAGGCTACGCTATTCAGAGTGGATACTTAGATGCTTGACCTCACTGGCTCCACTCTCGGCACTCACTTCTCGGGTCAGCCAAGCATCAGTCCCCATGAAAACTCCCCATGGCGAACTTTGTATCTCTACTAAGAACCGTATGTGTGTGGGCCGCTACCAGAGGTCCGACCTCCTGCCTCAACAACTAGAAGGATTTGGGCATCTAAAACAATGAGGTGCTAGTAAGGGCATCCGCTCGTGTGGCCATACATGCGGCACTTTCAGCTCTGTAAATACAGAAGGCTCCCAGCCGGTAGGGGTTACGCCCTACAAATGATCAAATAAATTTGATCAAACGGGTTTATGGGGAGACATAGTGTCGGTATGAACTAATCAGCACACGTTATTCATAGTTTTCACCATGAATACATTTGATTATAGTGGCTTGGAAGAAGATGGCTTTTCTTTTGCTACCACTTGGGTCGTTCTCTTCTCACTAGTAGTCCTAATGACCACACGGGAAGACAGGCCCTCTAAAGAATAAATAAAAAGAGCCTATTGCTCAAGACACAAAAGACAATGGTTCAATTTTAGTGCACCAATTGAAGTGTTTGCTAAGCTATGAAGATAAGGCACACAAATAAAATTACAAAACCCTAGCTAAGGCCCTGCAACAAAATTGTTAGTAGTTTGGGTTGTTTCAAGTGATAACCCCTTCCTGCAAGCACACAAGTTAGGTAAATTTTAAGAAAACCCAAAAAGACTTTGTGAAAAGGGGCCTTCAACAAAAACGTATTTGCCTCCAAAGCAAGCTACACAAACCAGGTTAGCTAGATCTGCAAAGGTTAGCCGAGAATAAACCAGATCTGAAACCCTAAGTACAAAAATCCGAAAAGCCGAATCGAAAAACTTGAAAAATTTGCAAAATAGAATGCACAGACACTGTTATACCAGACACAGATGCGTCTGTCCGACACAGACGCGGTTCTGTGATTCGCAGACGTGATTTAAGAACACAGACGCCTCTTTATTCTGCAGACGCGATCAGATGGTTCACAGACGCGATTCGGGATCACAGACGCGACTTTCGGAAACCTGCAAAAAAATAAAAATGACAGAAACATAGACGCGATAAAAGATATCACAGACGCCTCTGAAATACAAAAACGCGATCCGAACACTCGCAGACGCGGAAAAAAACCTAAAATGTCGTCGAAATCGTCCGATTTGCAACTTCAAAAATGCAAAATCTGCAACAAAAATGTTAAATGCAAAGGGACAAGAGTCCCACCGGGCGTGCCAAAATGTATATGGTGAAAATGGATAGCAATAAACAACAATATTGAAAGACTAAAATGGATTCAACCACCAAACCCTAGCCTAACAATGAACAAAGATCCACCATAACATATGAAGATAACCTAAGACAATGCAAAATAACTCAAAAATCACAAAGATTATACCATTACATGTCCACTAGGGTTTTGATCTCCATTCTTCCTATCTCCATTGATCTTGTTTGATATGCTTGCTCTCAGATTTTTGTATGCACAAGAGCTCAACAAAGAACGGAATGTGGTTGCAAGTAGAATTGTAGTGTAGTCAATTGATCCAGTAGTTAGGGTTTGGTAATGAAGAAAGCATCTCCTTAAATAGAAGACACAATAGAAAATGGAGGGTTAAGATTGAGAGGTGTAAAAAGGAGGTCGGCTAGGATTAGAGGGTAGGTATAAGAAATACCAAAATAATGAAAGGGGTAGGTAGTGTAGGAAATAAGAGATGAATGACATGTGTCATGTGTAGAAAAAGATAATGAATTAATTAAATAAATAAAGATTTATTTAATTAATAGAAGAAGTAGGGCAATTAAATAAATAAAATATTTATTTAATATAGGAAAGGGATAATTTAAATAAATAAATGTATTTATTTAAATGAGAAATAAGGCTAGAAGAGGATAAATGAATTAATTAAATAAATAAAGATTTATTTAATTAATAGAAGAATTAGGCTTAGATAATTAAATAAATAAAATATTTATTTAATTAGACATGACGATTTTGGGTGTCTACAGGTGACATTAGAACAGGTGGTTGCATGAGATATGCCTTGATCTTGTTGAATGCTTCTTCACATTGATGGTCCCATTTGAAATTAACATGTTTGTGCAATAGGTGAGTAAATGATTGACATTTATCTTCTATTTGAGCCACAAATCTTTTGATTTGTTTGGAGTATTCCTTGTAATGATCTTAATTGACCGATATTCTTGGGAGATGCCATTTCCATGATTGCTTTAACATTAGTTGGATCTACTTCGATACCTCTGGCTGAAATAATGTATCCCAATAGTTTTCCTTAAGTAACACCAAAAGCACATTTCTTAGGGTTTAGCCTTAGCTTGTATTGTTCTAACCTATCAAAGATCTTTTCTAGTATCTCTATATGTTCTTCTCTGTTGTATGATTTAGCCAATATGTCATCCACATAGTCTTCCATGATTGTATGCATCATGTCATGAAATATAGTTGGCATAGCTCTTTGATATGTAGCACCTGCGTTCTTTAATCCAAAAGGCATGACGTTCCAGCAGAAAGTACCCCATGGGCATGTGAAAGATGTCTTTTCTTAATCTTCAAGTGCTATTTTGATCTGATTGTATCTGGAGAAACCATCCATTAGAGAAAACATGGAGTGTCCAATAGTTAAATCTACAATGATGTCTATGTTAGGCAAAGGAAAGTCATCCTTTGGACATGCGTTATTAAGACCTTTGAAGTTTGTGCATATTATGATGCTTTTATATAGTTTTGAAATAGGAACGATGTTGGATACCCATTGAGGATATGCTACAGGTCTGATGAATCTGACATCTAGTAATTTCTTTAGTTCTGCTTTGACTAAAAGAGCAATATGAGGATGCATTTTCCTTAACTTCTGTTTGACTGGTTTGGCTTCTGGGATAACATTTAAGTGATGCATAATAGGCTCTGGATCTAACCCTGGAATGTCTGCATATGATGAGGAAAATTTGATTTGCCATTGTTTGAAGAATTCCACATATTGTTGCATTTCTACCTCTGATAAAGATGTTGTTGGATGAAGAATCTTTGGTTGCTCTATTGTGCCAATGTCAACTGCCTCTGTTGGTTTGATCAAAATGGATGACCTTTCTTGATAGTGCTCAGGTAAAGTGTCAAATCTCCCATCTTTTGGTGCCTCAAGGAGGTTTTCACCATTAGATGTGTCCTTTCTTTTTACTTTTTCTTGGTCTAATGTTGCCAAGAAATGGTTTTCAGCATTAGACCTGATATTGTTTTCTTTATTTTCACTTTTGCGACTAGGAGATTTGGCACCCACTTGACTAGAAGATGCATTGTTGACATCCCTGGTGAGAGTTGTTATAGGTTTGTTTGTGTTAAGATATATAGATATGGCATGGTCATTGGGAAACGTATCAATAGTAGTATGTCCTTCATTTTCCCAATCAATAAGCTTGGGGTGGATTAGAGGTAGGGGATCTTCAAGTGGGGATGTTTCAAGGGTTTCAAGGGTCATGATAGATGTATCAAAGTTTTCAATATGTATGTCACTATCTAGAATGGTACCCTCATTAGAATGATCTTGTGTAAGAAGTTCCTGATCGTCCTGGGTTAAGTCCAAGTTAGTCGAATGTGATTCTAATTCAAGTGAACTAGTTCCTGATGTTTGTTATGCATACATGTGAACTATATAGACTTTTATATCTCCTTCAAAGCATTTTTCTTTAGTTGATTCTTCAGAGTGATAGGAATCCCATTCTCATTCATTAGAATATGTATCACTTGCAGCTTGTATGTTAGGGTTCCCACAGATACTGAGAGGGGGGGTGAATTAGTATCTAACCAGTAATGTAATTTTCTTAAAACTAAATATGTAGAACATAAAGTAACAGTATACCGGTATGCAAGAATTAATGCAAATAACAGAATCAAAAACATCCACATGAAAAGAACACCATAACACAAGATGTTTAACGAGGAAACCCAGTGTGGGAAAAACCTCGGTGGGATTTGTGATCCACAATATTCACTTACTAGCCAATAAGAGAATATTACTTACAATAGGGGCCTGCACATGTAGGAAGGCCAACTGCCTAGAGCTCACTGCTCAATAAGAAGTCACACTGACTTACAATGAGGATTTACACAAATCCAATATTCTATATTGCTTTACAATAGCATCTTCAATGCTAGATTTAGTACTGGCTCTTGCTCTGTTCTTTACATATACCCTTGACCTATAATTCACACATTAGGTCTGCCTTATAATTTGTTTATACTTTTTTTATCCATCTCCTACAAATGCCTACAATGATCTCTTTTATATACAAGAGTCATTTTATAGTTTTCCAAGTTGGCTTACAATAATAAACAAAATATTACATATCAAAAATCCTGTCGGCCTCAGTGTCGGTATACATGTTCTTTTTGTGGCGGTGTACATCTTCTGTGCCGGTGCCGGTGTAGATTGATTTTGTTTGAGTAATGCTTTGTCAGTAAAATGTCTTGCCAGTGCCATAGGATTGCAAGGTTGCCTGAGTAATACTTTGTCGGTGCCATAGGATTGCAAGGTTGCCTGAGTAATGCTTTGTCGGTGCCATAGGATTGCAAGGTTGCCATCAATGACAAAACCTTCAATCACACACAATATCTCATTGGATTGTCCATATGCCAACATTGTAGTCTATAGATTTGGTCATATAGCATTTCTTCCACTTTTCTAGCTATACTCTTCCTTCTCTCATATTCAACTTCTTCAAGACTAAGATTGAGTTTTTTCAACTTTTCTATGAGTTCTCCTAAACTTATATTAGCTTCTCTCTTGTTTTGATTGAGATTTAATTATTCTTGAGAGATGTTTATAGTTTGTTTCTCTTGTTGATTTGAAGCTTGCTTCTTTTGCCATTTTGTGTTTGCTTGTGTTTGTTGCTTAGCTGATTTTTCTTCCCTTTCAATTGCCAGTTGTTCTTGTCTATTTTCATATTCCTCTTGTTGTTGACTAAAAGATGTGTCTTTTGGTAGAGTGACTTGTCCATATCCTAAACCTATTTTTTCTATAGTCTACTGAGTATGAGGTTGAATAGGTTATGAGATACCTTCTTTTCTTTTTCATATAGGGCCTGTTCCAGTGTATCCCATCCTTCGAAGAATGTTGAATCCTTTTCCATATTTTTCTGTAGGTATTCTGACATTGTTGACCTTTTTTTGAACTTCTTCATCTTTTTATAGACATTGTAGTACGTCTTTGTTTTTTTTCTCCTCTGATAAGGTTCCAACACTAATGAATGCTCCATCAAATATTGGAAGATGTTTCACAGTTGGTTGTTGTTTAGAGCTTGATGGTTTTCCCAAGGATTTAGGAGAAAGTGGTAATTGTGATACTGAGTATTCTCCATTCCCTTGATCTCTTAGCTACATTTGTTTTTTCATACTTGACATAATAGAGGTGAATGATTTTTCCTTGGATTGTGTGTTCGAAGATGTTGCTTCCCTGTTATGAGGAACAATTACTTCTTGAGCCATTTTTAGATTGATACAATATTGAAATAGATTTTCATCTGCAGAGATTGTGATTTCTTGTCCTTCGTAGGGAAATTTGACACATTGATTATAGGTTGATGGGATAGCTTGTAAGTCATGTATCCATGGTCTCTCAAGGAGCACATCATATGATAGGTCCAAGTCTAGAACTTGGCATGCTATGTTTTTTGTAGAGGTCCCACTATGATTGGTAGTATTACAATTCCCTTGGAGGAACATTCTTCTTCATCATATGCTTTTATAGTGATCTTTTTTTGGACATCAACTGCATCTTCTAAATATCCTAAGGCTCGAACATGACTCATTGAGAAAATATTTAGGCCAGCTCCACCATCTATTAGAACATGTTTTACTTGGGTTTTGTGAATAAGGACTTCAATATGCAAAGGAGCGTTGTGAGGATGTTGCAAGGACATGTCATCTTCTTTAGTGAATGATAAGCAATGAGGGGCTATGAGGTGTCCCACCATGGTTTGGAATTGATCAATATCAAGATCTTTGGATACTATGGTATCTACTAATGCTCATTCAAGAATCTCCTTGTGTGCAGGTGAAAGTTTTAAAAGCTCCAAGACGGATATTTGTGTGGGTGTTTTCTGTAATTGCTCCACTAGATTATATTGTTTTGCTATAGTGGATGATGTGTTTGTTATAGGACCCGACAAAACAACTTTGGCTTTGCTTCTTGTAATAGCCTGAGCATGTTCTTGATTTTTTTTTCTTTAACTACAATCACATTCACCACATTGTCCTATGTATGAGCATAGTTTACCTTTTCTTTACCCTTACCATTGTTTGTTGCTAATGAATCACCTTTCTCATAGTTTGGAAGCAGAGTTTTAAAGGTTGTATGAGATTCATTTTTTGTATGTCCATCCACAATTATTACACCATTATCAATCATATCTTGTATGACATGTTTCAACTTTTGACAATTATCTGTGAGATGTCCCTTGTTTCGATGGAAATCACAATACTGATTATCATTCCACCAAGGTGGTTTGATTTGAGTTCATAATTCCTTTCTTATGGTAAAGTGATCAATTTGTTTGTAAGAAGTGTCTTTAGTGCTGATCCAAGGAGGTTCACCAATGTTTGTGAATTGTCTTCGAAAGAAAGTTTTGATAGTTTCTCTTTGGTGATTGTTCTTTTGTTGTGCTATTGCTGAGTGAGTATATAAATTGAAAACCGGTTGTTTTGGTTTTACATTGTTTTTATCTAGTATTCCATCATTGACAACATTTTGATTTCTATTCCAAAACTTTGTCTTATCATTATGATTGTTGTTATTGTTGTTGTTGGAAGGATGGACTCCTTCTTTGTATATTTTCAACTCACCCTTCTTTATCATGGCTTCTTCCATTCTGATTCCATTATCAACCATTTTTCCAAAGTTTTGATTTCCTTGCATTTTTAAGTAATAACTCATTTGATCATTTAAGTTGTCAATGAATATGTCCATTTTTTTGTACTCTGGCAATGTACTAGGATACCATGATTCTAGGCGTCTCCATCGTTGTAAGAATGTCATGAAGGGATCTCCACTTTTTTTTTTAGTGTTACATAGGTCTAGCATTGATACTTCATGTTGTATGTTGTAGGAGTATTGTAAAACAAATTTATCCACTAACTCTGAAAATGATCTGGTTCTAGGTGTAAGTTTGGAGAACCATTCCATAGCTAGTCCAGTTAAGCTTTTTGGAAATAGTCTCATTAAGTAGGTATCTTCATTTGCAAACTCCATACTCATTGTACAAAATTCTCATATATGATCTTGAGGGTCAGTGCTTCCATCATATTTTTCATATCTAGGAGTTTCAAAACCTATAGGAAATGGTATCATGTTTAGATTTCTGTCGAATGGATAAGGACAAATTTCTTGAAGTGAGTATCGTCTAACATTTCCTCTTTGCATCTCTTGGATTTGTGTTTGCATTGCTTGTAGTTGTTGTGTGAGATTCATGATAGGATTATCAACATGATTTGTTCTTGCATGACCATGATTTTGCATTCTAGGAGGATTGGGATCTCTTCTTGTTTCATCTCTAGCTCTTCTTGTATCCTCATTGAATTGAATGTTATTCATGATTTCTACTTCATCTCTTCTAGGTATGTTGGTTTCTTCATTGGTTCTAGTGTTATTGGGAATTGATGTGTCATTCATGCGGGGACCAAAGATTTCCTCATATTTTTCATTATTAGGGGGAGGATCACTTTTCTTTTGTGTTAATTTATTCACATCAAAATCTTGGGGAAGCATAGCACCAGATTTGGCTAACATTATAAAGTATTTTTCTTTTTCTTCCTCAAATAATTCTGCATAAATTTGTTGAATTGGGGATCTTTCTTGATGGCTCTAATGTTTTTTTCTGTTATTTCTTCTTCAACTTGTATTTCATCTTCATGTTCCATGGTTATATGTTCTTTGATTGTTTTTAATGTTTCAATTTCGGTCTCTGTGATCCTTCATTTCTGAGCTCTAGTTAGAACGAGCATACACGTGTTATTTTGCTAAGATTTGATTGTCCAAAAGGTTGTTTTGAGTAAGTGATCAATAGTCAATTTCAAGGCAATAGAGTGATATGACACTATAAGAGAATTCAAGTTTGCAAGTTTTTTGATCTTTGGTTTAGGAGTGCAATGGTGTTGATCTGATAAAAACCAAGTCCAGTAGGAGCGATATATCCTACGATGTGGGACAAGGTTATCTTGATCAAACATTTCAATTTCATGATAAAGGATGATTGATCCTGATGAGAACCTATGTTTGAGTGATCAGTTTACCAAAGAGGGTGATAATGCACTTTCAGATGTTTAGATCTTGAACTTGTTCAGGGTGAGCACTTTGAAAATCTTAGGGTTTTTTATCTTCTAAAGTCTGATTTTGACGGGTGATAACTGGACCAAGTAAACTAAGTGGACAATATAAACACAGACTGACAGATAACGGGTGTTTATATTTACTGCAAATTGATCAGGCAAAAATGATAAATCTGAAATAGGCATGTAGGAAACAACTCTAGACTGACATATGCAGAGTTTTGTACGACATAAGATTCATCTTAGGATGACACAAGATACAGAGTCATACAACAGAACAAAAATTTTCATGTAAAAAGAAGAAGCTCGTATGATACACTTTTCTGAACCATAAAACAAAACAATTGACTCGTACGACATAGAATACTGTGTAGAATGACACGAGATTTTATGCAAATAGGTTTGTACGATAGAGATCCTAACTCATACGACATATAACCATACAGAGATAAAGTGTTTGTTTGGTTCAATTTTTGATAACTGAAGTTTAATGTTTTTGCTTATGTCTTCCAATTTTAAGTGTCTGATTTTCCAATTTAGGGATGAATACACAGCAAACACATGATGTGATAAATGACTCCAATCAAGCTAAACCCTAAGGAAGTTGGCTGAGAATGAAAACTGTAGACCTATAAAAATGACCATATTCCTAAATGAAAGTGTAATGTTCATTTTATTCTCATTCCTCTATTTTAGTTATATCTAATTTAATTAAATCGCCACATTCTTCTATTTAATTAAATAAATTATTCAATTTATTTATTTAAATTCACTTAAGCCCTTTATATCATTTGATTGAATAAATCAATTTATTTAATTATACCCCTTCTCTCTACTTTTAATTAAATTTACATTTAATTAAATAGTTTACCCCAATTAAATAAATCTAATTTATTTAAATCTCCAACTTGCAACCAAATTGAAATAAAGTAATTTATTTTAATTAATCCTTTATCCTCCACCCACTTGTATTTTCCTACAAAGCAATTTGCACAACTATTTTAAATAAATAAATTATTTATTTAAAATCCTATTTATCCTCACCCACTGGAAACCTTAAATGGTTTCCCTTAAAGTCTTCAAACTTAATGGCTTCCTTCTAGATTCTTCTTAAGCCTTTAATGGTTTCCCTTAAAGTGTTCAAACTTAATGGCTTCTTTCTAGAGTCTTCTTAAGCCTTTAATGGTTTCCCTCAAAGTCTTCAAGCATTTAAAGCTTTATCTTCCTTTTTCTCATGTAAATAAATTAGGATTTATTTAAATCTAAAATTCACATTCACACTTAAATAAATTAATATTTATTTAAATATTTATCCAAATGCAAATTACACCATTTAATTGAAATAAATGATTTTATTTTAATTGAAAATCCCAAAATTCCTCCCACTTGCATTCTCCTACAAAATCCACTTGCATGCCTAAATCCCTTCTAGATTCTTCATACTCCTTCTAATTAGCCTAACTCTATCCTAATCATTGTCACATTCCTAAATAAAAGGAAGTCACTTCTCAAAAACCTCCAAAGTCTTCAATAATCATTAAAGGCTTTATGTCCTCAAATGGTTAACCTCTAAAGTCTTCCAAACCATTAAAGGCTCTTACATAACCATTTATGGTTAACTCACCTTTTACCTTTGGTTAGAGACTTTCCTCTAACTTAACCATCCTTTTGACTCATGGGTCTCTTCAAATCATTTATTTCTTTGATTAAGGTAGCCATTTAACCCTTGCACATTCATTTATCCCTTGGATAAAAAGAATATCCATTAACCTAATCCTAACCCAACCCCCTAAGGTAACCATCATGTCCCCTCAAGCATTTAAGACTTCCTACCTCTCCTCTCAAGCAGTTTTATGTTGACAATTGTCATCATTTCATTGGTGAAAATTGCAAACATGGATTGATAACTTTCAATACTGACCCTTGATAACTCCTCCAATCTTGACCCTCCATTGCCCTATTTTCACTATAAATAGAGCTATGCTCAATTTTATCAATAGATTTATCCTCTCTTTGCAATAGGAATTAATCTAATATAGCATTTTAGAATATTTCCTTTATCATTAGCTTAAATCATTAACTAGTATATCATGTTAGGATAGTATTTATACTAACCTTGTCATCTTATAGTCTAGTTTAACTCATTTGTAGAATCATGCATAAATAGGATGCATTCATGTTAAAATCAATCAAAAGCATCCCTCGTTCTTGCATTAGTCATCCCTAAGTCACTTTTCTTAGTGATCTAAGAGCAAAGGCATTGGCTTGAGGGACCTTATGAAATAGAGAACCATGGAACCTACCTTGGGAAGTTGAGTCATTCTTCATGACTCCATAACTTGCACCAAGAAGTCATGTGGGTGTGTGGACAAGCCTCTTTGAACATAATTTTCACATTTTAAGTTTCTTCATCCAGATTTTCCCGCATACATTTTTGGTGCCCACCATGGGCTATACCCCATTAATCAAATCAGTTTTTGAATCTAACCACTTTTGCAGGTGCGCGAGAAACAAGAATCAGCTTGTAGGGCTTAGCGCATCTGGCTCACTATTTAGCATGTGGGATTCATTTCCTAGCACGTGAAGACCATCACTTAGCGCATAGCCTTTTTAACATTTTTCTTGTAGGTCTCGCCACGGGAACATAACAGAGCAGCGCATTTGGAAAACATTTCAGTGCATCGGGTCTGTCTGATAGCACATCCTTGTTATCTTGTAGCGCGTATAGTCTTTTCTGTAGCACATCACAGACAAAAAACAAAATCAAATTGTAACTGAGCTTAAATTTAGACTTGTAGAAGTCCACAAAATCCAAGATTTTTCTAACTGTTTTGATTGGTATTTTGCAGGATCTTGACAACTTCTTGTAGGTGGAGCTTAGTTTTATTTTTAGAATTACAAATAGTTTAAATTTTTACTTACTTAGTTAAGTTAGTTAGAATTTAGAGTTTTTAATTCTTGTTGGATAAAATTGAACTCAACTTATTTTGGGCTATAAAAAAAACCACAAAAACAATCTTTCTTGCTTTTTCTAGGAGAAAAATTTTCACTTTGGGCTGTAAAAAGAACAAGGCAATCTTTCAATTTCTGCAAACAAAAAGCTTAAAAAAAAAAACCTCACCATCCTTTGGTGCATAAAATCAATTTTAAATTTTTTCAAGGAAAAAGAACCACACTTTAAATTTTTGTTCACAATTAAAGAGGGAAGATCTTCCCCTTTTGATCGATTTCTTTTGTTAACCAAACATCAAAGTTTTGCTTTGTTAACTAGGTTCTTTTCCTAGATTAGAAATCATTGCTTTGAAGGGATAAAATAAACACCATGTTTTTGTGGAGCAACATATCCATATAGATTTTAACAAATCATTGCAATGAAGAGTTAAAAAAAACACTTGTTTGCTTTGCTACGAAAGTGGAAGGAATATGCTCTCCCCTTAACTAGGTGATCAAAAATCCAGACCACTCTTACGCTTTCAGTGTTTATTACATTAAATTATTTAGTAGGCCTGCCTTCCAGAGGGGTTGAAAAACTCTTAAAGCCATTCTTTGGCTGGTGTGAAGGGAACAACCTAAGTGGGGAACAAATTTGAAGCCAAGTGTTCCAACCCACTATAATCAAAAGTGGAGGTTGACAAAAGTCCCTTCAATGGTTTTTCTTAGCAATTAGTCTTCCCCCAGTATCCTTGAGATACGTAAAGCCTTTGTTCTAAAGGCTAGGAAGACTCCTAAGGGATTTTATCACTAAAGATCGAACATGAAGCTTGATTATGAACTTTAGCATAGAAACTTTGAGCTGAGTCAGTATCCAGACATTTGTAATATCATAGTACAAGGGTGGGGAAGAATCTGCCCCCAAGATCAATCACCATATATCTCCCAAGATAACTACTCAATTGTGAAGAAATTCACTTTGAGCTAATTTTTGGGAAAAAAAAAAGAAAAAGGGTGCCCCCTAGGGGGTGACATGGTTGTTTGAGCTAACGGAGCATCGAGACTAGTGGGCTATGATATTACTTATGACCCTTGAATAAAGAGTCTAACTGAATTGTATGTTATTATATCTAAACCTATTAAAACATTGGGGATTTGAACACACCCTCACAAAACATAGACTCATTTTTTAGAATAAGAAAAATGGTTGCTTCTTTTGTGCCGTGCTTTTAGTTGTTACTTCAGAAAATCTTCCATCATCATTGAAAACTAAAAACAACATTCCAAAATTTGCAGAAAAACAACCAAGTTAAACTATCAGGGCAGTTTAGCACATAAGAGCAACTTCTTAGCACATGGAAACCATCCTTTAGGGAATTCGACCTTCACCTTAGCGCATTAAGTCTTAACATTGGTGCTTCATAGAAATCCAAAACTAGCAGTTTAAAGTAGCGCCTTTTCCAAACAGTTTGGCACATTGAAGCATCATTTTAGCGTGTGGAGACCAAATATTAGCGTGTAGAGACCAACAGTTAGCGCATTAGCAACCCATATTAGTGCATAAACTTTTAGACCAAAACAAAATCAAAGCAAACTAGTTAGCATGTCACAGGGGGCAGCGTAGCACGTAGGGTCTTTTCTATAGTACATTGAGGATATTCTATAGCGCATTGGGTTTCTATCCTAGTGTGTGGCAAAAACTAATAAAACAAGGGGTAGAATAGAGGCTATTTTTGAAAAATCTGAAAAACCATTTAGGGAGTTTTCCTTCCTCAACCTGAACTTCATCAAAATAGAGAATCAAAACCTATTCTCAAAGCAAGTTCTCCATAAAACAAAGCTGTCAAAATCTGAAAACTAGTCGCAAGAAAAAACACATTTCTCCTATCAAAATCAAGAAACCTCATCACAAGCATCCAATAGGTCCTTCAATCAAAAGGGATATCTATCCAAAACATACTTGTTTTAAACTCCAAGTTGTCAAATTGAGTTTGCATATCGGGAAAGCTCTTATTCCACATCATTTGACATGCTTTGTCATGAGGGGGCATCTAAACCTTCATTTGATAAAGTAAAACTTGCATTTCCAAACAAGATAACTAAATCCAAAACAAATCAAAGGAAACCATTGATCACTTGTGCATGACAAATCCTCATATTCTAAGAAGAAAGAGTATTTATCATAACACTAAGTTGAGGAAACAACAACCCAGTTCTCTAAAACTTGCCAAATGGAATAAATTTTTATACATCAATTGCCAACTTTTCAAATCTCATCAAATATTCCTTCGTCATATTCGCTTATACCTTCAAAACAAAACCAATGAATTTGACAAGGAACCATTAAGGAGTAGAGCATTCTGTCAAAAATCAGCATTTAGTCAATGCCTAAATCAAGGAGGAAAGATCAATCCAACTTTCTTTCCCAAAGAGTGCATCACTTACAATATACTGTGATTTGAACCACTAACTCCTGAACAAAACATCGAAGAAGAGTTCGATCCTTTTGTCACAGAAAGCTTCTACTAGATGCTCAATGTTACTAGCTCTCAATGAAACAAACAAAGGGAAATAGAGCTAGAGTTCAGCATGGAGTAAAGGTTATCAAATCCTTTCAACCTCCCAAATCTAGAAGATACAGAGATCACTAAAGAACTCCTTCAAGAATTCCAAGAAAGTGCCTCGTTCTAAAGACTCATGGAAAGACTCATAGAGGCTGACAAAGACAAATATCTACTCATGCTCGTGAGAAAAGGAGTTAGGATTCTAGAAGACTTTGATTCCAAAACCTTTAGAACAAGGTCTAACCTCCACACTTATCAAGAACAACAAAGAGAAGAAGACCTAGGCTACACTAAGCAAAACATACCCGAGCAAAACATACTAGAGCAGAATATACCCGAGCAAAACATACCAGAGCAAAATATACCCGAGAAAAACATCTTGGAGCAAAACATACAGCTACACATGCCATACCAATTTAGAACCAATAGAAGAGAATAACTCTTCCCTCGACAAACGAATGCACCCTTGGTTGCTCTTACACAACAAATACAAATGTTGCAAAGACAAATGCAAGACATGCAACAAGGATCAACAGTATGATATTCCTTAAATGAAATTTGTCCTTATCCTTTTGATAGACGGTTAAACATGTACCTTTTCCCCCAAACTCAGATATTCCCAAATTTGATAGATATGATGGGAAAAGCGATCCTCGTGATCATGTTTGGGAATTTTGTACCATGAGTCTTGAATTTTCTCATGATGACACCTATTTGATGAGGTTATTCCCAAGAAGCTTGGGAGGACAAACAATGGAATGGTTTTCCAAAATCACACCTCCTGTGAGATTGTTTGATGAATTAGTCAACAAATTCATAACTCAATATTCCTACAACATTCAACATGCTATCACTATACTAGATGTCTGTAACACCAAGCAGAAAAACAATGAAACATTCATGGTATTCCTTCAACGTTGGCAACGTATGGTTTCGAGATATCCTCGTGATGTACCCAAAAAAGAAAAAATGAAAGTTCATCGACAACTTGAATAGTGAGATGAGTTACATACTCAAACTACAATGCATACCATCTTTTTCCAAATTAATTGAAAATGGCATCCAAGTAGAGGAGGCATGTGTCAAGAAAGGAACATTGAAATTTTTCAAAGAAGGAACAAATTCATCAAACTACAACAATCAAAACAACAACAACTTAGAAAAATATAGGTTCCGGACCAGAAATAAAAACACTGGAAATGAAGGCGGAAATGAATCAAATGATACAAAATCCAAGCAACTAGTGCTAGCATTATCAGGTAATCCTCAAGCTACAAAGAATCCAAAAGGTGCTAACCAAGGCACTAACACTTATGCAACAAATACCAATCAAGATCAACTCAACACAAACAACACCAACAATACCCAAAGAAATAACACCAATCGAGGACCTAATACAAATTCACAAGGTAACAAAAATAAATTTCCAAAATGCGTTTACACACCACTAGGGCAATCATTAGACTCAGCATTTAGAGAACTCTTGGCAAAAAAATTATCTCCTTACCAGCGATCAACAACTTTGAGCCACAAATCAAACCACCCTGGTGGAATGACTCACACTTTTGTGATTTTCATCGCAACAAAGGTCGTCAAACAAATGATTGCATGAAACTAAAAAACATTGTTCAAAACATGATTGATAGAGGTGATTTAACAGTCGATGGTCTCAAGACAAATAGTGACCATGGAGCCTTTAAGAATCCTCTTCCAAACTACAACAAGGATGGAGCTTCAACCTCAAACAATACACATGGAGCTCGTATCAATAACATATACAATAACACCATCAATCATATATTAGCTAAAGACAATCAAGTAAACGTCATCACAATCAAAGACAAGCGTGAACATGAATCCATTAATGTAACAACCAAAGCTCAAAAATATGTCTTGAAAGGGCATACATCAACAACAAACACCATACCCAAAATTCAACATGATGTGGTCAGTCAATTGTGTAAAACTCCTTCTCAAATATCTATACTGGAGTTGTTAAAACTTTTGCCAAAACACAAGGACATATTGGAGCAAGCATTATTGGAAACAAATGTGCCTCAACATCTAGATGCTGACAAATTCCAAGCCATGGTGGCTCACATGACAGGGCCTCATAACCTTACCTTCTTAGAGCATGATAATATCTCATTAAGCCATCCACACAATACTCCACTCCATATTAAAGTCATGGTCTATAAAAACTGAGTTAAATGAATATCAATAGATGGAGGAGCTGGACTCAATATCTGTACCTTGAAACTTATCCATGCATTAGGTTTCTCTGAGGAGTCTATTGATCCACACAAAAAGATCACTATCAAAGCATATGATGATGAGGAAAGATCATCTAAAGGAATAGTAATGTTGCCAATTCAAGTAGGACCAATACAAAAGGACACTATGTGCCAAGTCTTAGACATAGACCTCACATATAATATCTTATTGGGTCGACCTTGGATACATGAAATGTAAGAAGTACCTTCCACTTATCATCAGTTTGTTAAATTCCCCTACAATGGACATGGGACTTCTATATTAGCAAATCATAACCCTTTTTAACATTGTAATGCTATGGGGGTAGCCCAAGACAACCTAGTTCCACATAATAGAGAAAAACAAAATTCCTCAGCACCAGATCTTCAACAAGAAAAGTCTAAATCACTATCTATGGATTTCAAGCAGAAAATGAAAATCAAAGAGCAAGGCATGGGAGAATACTCTTTGGAACCTTTGTGTTTAGCCAACTTACCAGCATCACCTAAATCTCATGGGCTACCTACAGCATCAACACATCAAGTAACACAGCCCATCACCAAGTTTGATGGAAAATTTATCCAACTAGGCACTCTAGCACATGAATCAGAAGAAAAAGACATCCTTAGTTGGCTATACAAGGATGAGGAAGACAATGATAGAGTAGCTACAATGGAAGTAGCTATACCAACACACATGTACAGAAAAGGCTACTTGATCATGCAACAAATGGGATACAATGGCAAAGGACCTATCGACAAACGTTAAGAATGCATCACAGAACCTTTAGATCCTCCTTCACAATTCAATAAAGACAAAATAGGATTGGGCTATGGACACCTTCTACCACCAAGGAAGACACTGAGAAAATACCAAAAACCTCAGTGGAAACCCAAGAAGAAATACAAGGAGGACTCCTAGCAGGAAGCACTATTTGAGTCAGTAGAGACAATACGCAAAGAATGTGAATATCAAGAATGAAAGAAACATCAAGAGAAGCCCATAATTCAAAAGAAAGAAACATCTATAGAAGTACATCATGTTCAAGAACCATTATCCAACAAAGAAGAATCACCTCTTGATAACATCATTCCTCCCCAAGGAGAGACAATATATGAGCAAATGCAAAGAGTGGAAGCAAGATCTGACACAGAATCAGAGAAAACTATCAGACTTGTATCAATCATCAAAAGCTTGTTTTCACCCTACAACATACTAATCCACAAAATTGCCAGAATCTAGGATAATACCTTAGAGACTGATTCAAATGAATATGAATGGGGTAGCTGTTCCAATATTACTGAAGATATTGCTGAAAATGATAGTCATACACCCATATCTCAAGAAGAATGCGGCACAAAACCTAGACTACTTGAATTTGGTCCACAGAATATCTATGACGCCACAGAAAGTGAGCAGCAACATTACGAGTAAGTTTACATAGAAGATGATACCATCAAAGACCTCGACAACATCCTTAACTTCTTTAATACCCCTGCCAACCACAATGATACCTCCATCTTAACACTTACAATAGCTGAACTTGATCCACCTAATGACTCCTTACCACTTGTCTTTCCTGACCTCATAGACTAGGACGAGCCTGAAAACCATGACATACCAATTTTCCCAAATGATGAATCCATTATCCATTACTTATGTATCGTTAACCTGGAAATAAAATCTACCAGTGAACAAAGTAACGACATCTACAATTAGGGGACTACCAAGTCTCTCAGTCACAAAAGTGAACAAAGTAAAGGATCTACTGCTGAAAACCAGTCAATGGAAGCAATAGATCACAACAAAGTAAAAATAAAGGACACATTTGGGGATGAAAACCTTTTTAATGCACCTAAAGATGGGAGATTTGACACTCTTCCTAAACATTATCAGGAGCAATCACACCCACTCAATCAATCAACGTTGGTACTATAGAAGCAGCCAAAAACATACACCTTGCAAAATCTTTGACAGAGGAAGAAAGATTAGAGTTTATCAAATTTTTCAAAGAAAAGCAAATCAATTTTGCTTGGTCATATGCAAATATGCCCGGGATTAATCCATATCTAATCATGCATCACTTGTCTATTACTCTAGGAGCTAAGTCATTCAATCAAAAGCTGTAAAAGATGAATCCACATGTAGTACTCATGGTCAAAGTTGAGCTGAAGAAACTATTAGACGTCAGATTTATCTGACCTATCGAATATGCTGAATGGATTTCCAACATTGTACCAATTTCCAAACTAAATGGCAATATTAGAATATGCACTGATTTTAGAGATGTCAACAAAGCCTGTCCAAAGGATGACTTTCCTTTACCCAATATCGACATAACTATAGACCTTACAGTAGGCCATGCAATTCTATCACTAATGGATAGTTTTTCGAGCTATAATCAAATCAAGATAGCCCCCGAGGATCAAGATAGAACAACATTTACCTATCCTTGGGGAACATACTGTTGGAATGTCATGCCTTTTGGCCTAAAAAATGCAAGGGCAACTTATCAATGAGCGATGACAACAATCTTTCATGATATGATGCACACCTTCATGGAAGACTATGTGGATGATTTACTGGATAAATCATTTACTCGAGCAAAGCATTTGGACATACTAGAAAAAATATTTAACAGATTGGAAAAATTCCAAGTCAGGCTCTTCCTGGAAAACAATCAATGGAGATTTTCCAGACAGGGGTGTTCTTACTATTTCCACACAACAATGGACCCTATACTTTGATGGATCCTATACTCAACATGGCTCAGGTGTTGGCATTCTATTCATCACTCCTGAAAGGCACACCATACCAAGATCATATAGGCTCATGTTTCCATGCACAAATAATATTGCTGAATATGAGGCACTAGTCATAGGCATCAAAATGGCAGTAGAATGGAGAATCACAGAACTAAAAGTCTACAGAGATTCACAACTGGTTATAATATAGATCAACAATGACTATCAGATGAAGGATGACAAGTTGCTACCCTACAAAAGAATGGTGGATGATTTACAACAATATTTTATACATATCACCTTTGAGCAAATACCAAGGTTGGACAATAGAGAAACCGATGCAATGGCTACTATCGCTTCACTGCTACAAATTCTAGAGCAACAAAGTCGTTACGAGTTTCTGGTAGAGCAATTGTTCTCCCTGGCCTATGACTATTTTGAATCCCATGTTATTTATGCCTTGACCAGTTCTGACTCTCCATTATACAGACTGATATATGACTATCTAAAAAGAAATATCCTCCCCATTGATCTATCTCGAAACCAAAAATGTGACTTTATCCAGCAAGTGGCCCGTATAGGAGTTGAGAAAATACAACACCATAGGAGCCCAAATAATCTCTACAAGTTGAAAAACCTATTACAAGGAGAAGCAATGAAGCAAATCACAGAAGGAAAGAATACACAGAAAAAATATGCTCCAAAATGTATTGTCAATAATAATCCTTCTTCATACAATGAAAAGAAAGAACTCAACCTTTAATAGGTCAAGAAACCCAGAAAAGGGAAAACCTAGGTTTGCACATAATAATTAATTAAAATAATTAATTACATGCACCTAAAGTTAGCTTAAGTGTAAAAGAGATAAAAGGAACTTAAATAATTAAACAAATAATGTTTAATTAATCAAGTAAATACCCAAACACTCTAACACCCCCCCTTAAGCTAGACTTAGGGAGAAGCTAAAACCTAGAACAACTACTGAAAGCAATAAAGATGGGTCCCAACAACAAGGCCTGATCAGGTACCCAAATACAATGAAATATCTATGAACTAGAGAAATAGAGAAAACCATGTGGGAACAAAACTCTACTCCAAAAAGAGATGGAAAAGAATACCACTGAAGCATGAAGAACCTGCAAACTCTATCTCTCAGAAACTACTGATCTGAAGAACCTCCACTAAAACATAACATGACCAGGTAGAGAAGACTATAATCTGTATGAGTGCCCTCAAATGACACTACTTGAATCAGAAGGCAAACAAGGCAAACAACTGAAATCGAAGATATAGATGGCATGAGAAACCAAAGCCTGAAGAGCTGATCAATCAAACCATGGAAGCAATAGAACTAACAAGATAAACCTCCCCATAATGCGGAAGTGGGAGAGGGATAGGAACACTGAAAATGACAGCCAAAAAAAATTGCATGATGAAGAACCAAGAACATCAAAGGTGCTGAGACAAGTACATGGTGTCGTGGAAGGAACACTCTTTGACACACACCATGAGGCAAATGTCATGGAAGGAACACTCACTAGACAAAGGAAGATGGCAAACAATAGGCAAACATCAACCCCCTCATGGCACTTGATCAATAGTGCATGTACAACAAGACACAAGATATGCAAGATTCCAAGTAAATAATGCATGATGGCACTTTATCTCAGTGCGTTGCATATATACAAGCTACAATGATAAGAAGATTGGAAACAGAAATGTGAACCAAAATAGAGACATCCTACTCAGAGAAGAGATCCCAGGACCTGAAACAACCATGATATCCACCAGAGTGCTGAAAAGCAAAAAACTGAATAAAATATGCATGGAGTAGAATCTGGAAATAAAACTTAGATGGCTGGAAAGTACACAACACATGCTTTCCAAAAATATAAACTTTTTAAAAAACGGAGGTCGGATGCTCATTCTATGGCTCCCAGAGTGCAAATACTAGACCTCACATTGACTAAAAAAAAAATATAGTCAAACATCAAAATTGGAAAAAATTACCAACACCATGAGGTCCAGCTTAGAACCAGCTTTCTGATGCCTATTTATTTTTGAAAAAATGACTCCGTATGTCCAAGTAAGAGCCAAAAAACAAAACCCCCCTGAAAAAGGCCAAAAAAGGAGGTCTGGTGGCTCTTTGGTGGTCCGGTAGCCAGTGGGTGGTGGCTAGGTGGCACCTCGGTGGCGGTCCGATGGCGAGCTACTATTTCTAGCGGAGCTTGAGCGGCCGGCGGGCCGAGGGGCAAATGCTAGCAGTAGGAAGGCCGAGTGGCGAAGGAGGCCAAGCCAGGCAGCAGAAGCCAGTGGCGGGGAGGTCGGGTGGTGGAGGAGGCTAGGCCAGGCGTTGGCCAATGGGGTGGCAGGGCCAGCAGGTGGCGGTAGCTGGCAAGCAGTGGCGGCTGGCAGTGCAGGGCTGCCGGAGAGGGTCGGGCCGGTAGAGAGAGGTGGTGCCGAAAGGGCTGCTGGGCGGTCGTCGGGGAACGCAGGGAGCCGACAGGGGTCGGGAGCTGATAGCGCAAGGCCCAAGGTCTACAATACTACATCAGGGGCAGGCGCCGAGGCCCCATGGTACCTTACGTACCATGGGAACCCCCCCAAAAAAAATTTTGCAAAACAAAAAAAAAAATTAAACCCTTTTTTTTGCCCCTTTTTTTTATTTTTTTGAAATCTTTTAATAAAAAATCAAAATCCAACCTGCATGTCGTAAAAAGGCAAAACATTTTTTTTTTCAAAATTTTTTTCTCGATCTGTGTGCCAGGGTCGTACAGCCTGGATGTGAGAAAAAAATTTACCTAGAGGCTTAGGAACCAGAATAGGTCAAATTTTATATGACCATAGGGGTTTTTGGGCCTTCTAAGAATGATGGTGAGGTCCATTTAGGCCCAAAGTGCTAAAAAAAGGTCAAACCCTAGGTACATAAAAAATTCTTGAAACCCCATATCTGCTTCCAAAGCAAAATTCTCAAAACAAGAATAGGTAGCTACAGATCTAAAGCTCTGATACCATATAGGAGTTGAGAAAATATGACACCATAGGAGCCCAAATAATCTCTACAAGCTAAAAAACCTATTACAAGGAGAAGCAATGAAGCAAATCACAAAAGGAAAGAATACACAGGAAAAATATGCTCCAAAATGTATTGTCAATAATAATCCTTCTTCATACAATGAAAAGAAAGAACTCAACCTTTAATAGGTCAAGAAACCCTAAAAGGGAAAACCTAGGTTTGCATATAATAATTAATTAAAATAATTAATTATATGCACCTAAAGTTAGCTTAAGTGTAAAAGAGATAAAGGGAACTTAAATAATTAAATAAATAATGTTTAATTAATCAAGTAAATACCCGAATACTCTAACAGCCCGTTATACTCTCACTACTGATACTTTGTATCATTGAGGTCTAGATGGTACTCTTCTTCATTGCCTTGATCATAATGAATCTGATTCCTCTTTACAAGAGCTTCATGAAGGTATCTGTGGCACACATTCAAGTGGTCCTACTCTTCCTAAAAATCTTCTAAGAATGGGATATTACTGGCCGACAATGGAAAAAGATTCTTATCATTTTGCAAAAAAGTGTCCTAAATGCCAAATCCATGGCAATCTTATACATGTACCAACACAGGAACTGCAGCCATTCACAACATCCTGGCCCTTTTGCCAGTGGGGACTGGACTTAGTCGGCAAAATTCATCCTTCATCTTCAAATAGACACAAGTTCATTATAGCTACAACAGAATATTTGATCAAATGGATTGAAGTAGTGCCCATGATCACAATAACTAGGAAACAAATCGCCTCTTTTATCCTTAATTATATGATCTGCAGATATGGCATTCCAAGTTCCATCATCACAGATAATGGATGGCCTTTCAAGAACCAAGATGTGTGAGAACTATGTGAAAAATTCAAAATTCAACATCATTTTTCCACACCTTACTACCCATAGGGGAATGGTCAGGCAAAAGCATCCAACAAAACAATATTGAAAATCCTAAAGAAAACAGTGAATGATGCAGGCAAAAATTGGCATGTACAACTCAATCCAGCACTTTGGGCATATAGAACTAGCATCCGCACACCAACAAGAGCTACACCATATTCATTGGTGTATGGATCTGAAGCAATTTTACCCTTGGAGGTCGAAATTCCATCTCTCAAAGTCTCTTTGAAAGGCCTAATTCCAGACGAAGAGTATCGAGTCAACCAACTGCAAGAGATTGAACTTCTAGATGAAAAATGACAACATGCCTACACTCACCTCAAAGCATATCAGCAATGCATGTGTAGAAGCTACAACCACAAGGTCATTCCCAAAAAAATTAAAATTGGTGATCTAGTACTCAAGGAAAATCCTAGAAATCAACAAGATTGGGAAAAGAAAGGGAAATTTGAACCTAACTGGTTAGGTCCCTATGTCATCATATCAGCTTATGGATCAGGTTCTTATCAGCTAACAACTTCAAAAGGAGATGTGCTCGACGAACCAACTAACAACATCCATTTAAAGAAATACTACACTTGAGCAGTCTAATGCATGGAAAAATTTAAAAAAAATCAAAAAATCAAGAAAAAGCAAATAAAAAGGTACAATAAAAGAAACTAGTGAAAACCTGGCAATAGATGCTATTGCGAGCAGACAACTCCTCTATCTATATTTACTACCAAGTCGTTATATCCCCAGTCAAGCACTATCGACCATCTCCCACATTTTTATCGCATTATCGAGGACATACTTAGTGTAGTCACTATCCTGGTTTATCCACATATCCTTTCATCATATCCCACCATGGCTTGGTAATCACTGTACATATCCACATTAAGAGGAGAACTTAGCTAGGGGCAACATTGATCAAAACTTGCGGTAAACTCAAACAATCATATCCAACAAACAAATCAACAGTCACAAAACCAAACATTGATCTCTTAACAGATTCACAACTCATGATGGATGATTTTCTAAGGTATCAAATGTTTGCATTTTACATGAAGTTTTGACTATTTTGAACTTAAAAACTTTTTGAATTGTTGGATCCTCTACATTCTCTCAACGATGCATCGAGCTAGAGAAAGTCATGGAGCCTCCAATATCTTTTTAGTTTTCTGTCTGTGAGGTGATCATTTGTATTGTGCAAATACTTGTCTCAAGACATGATTCAAAGCATATCATTGAAGACATGAATCCACTTTGCGCATACAAATGGTTTAATCTTGTCTTTTTATATGCAATCCACACTCAGGTCATCTTGGTTCAATTATACCTTGACCCTTGTGCCATCTTGCAAAATCAAAAATCATGTAAATTTTTCTCAGGTCATTATGGTTCAATTATACCATTATGCTTGTAGAAATTTTCAACATATCCCAAACAAATCAATGCTCAATGATGATACCTACAAAGAAGGCAAAAACATGTGACTATATAGGGATGACAAATGCAGAATGAGGATGCTCAAATTAGTTGCATATGATTTTACAATTAGTTGCATATCATTTTACAATTAGTTGTGCACAACATATCATTATCATACATCTCATCTTCAAGATACATTTCACAACATATCATTATCATACATCTCATTTTCATGATACATCTCACAGCATATTATTATCATACATCTCATTTTCAAGATACATCTCACATCAAACCATATTATACAAGATACATCTCATACATCATGCATTATCACATCATATTCATCACATATCAAATCACATGCATCTATCTAAGCATTTCATCATCATCATAGAAGCAACAAAATCATATAGAAAGCATCATCCATAACACATCACATGAGGATCGAAGAAAATGGTGTCATATATATTTATATATCTCAAAAATGATCAATGTGCAAAATATGTTATGTTTGTGCAAAATATAGCAAAATGATCAAAATACAATAGAGACAACATCTCTCAAGTGTGACTATCTCCTAAGGGTGATGGTCTCACAACAGATGTCCTAGCACCAAGATCCCCAGGTGGATCCTGACGAACAGGCCCTGTCACACCTCTACTCTTTGTCCTCGACCCGGTCTCCCTAGATCAACTAGATCTCGAAGTTGTGAAACTCAGAACTCGGCACTCCCTAGGAACCACATCCTCATAATGCCTCCAGTAGTACTCTGCCTCCTTGGCTCTCAAAGCCACCTCTCTCAGGGTATCTCTCATCGAGCCTTAGATCGACCCAACCGCTCCAACTTGAAACATTGAAAATATAATCAAGTTTCATAATCATATCAACTTGTAAAACAACTCAAGTTTCACATTCATATCATCTTGTAAAACAACTCAAGTTCCACATTCACATCAACTTGTAACACAACTCACGTTCCACAACCCTATCAACTTGTAAAACAACTCAAGTTCCACATATATATCACCTTGAAACAATGCATATCAAATCAAGTTCATATCAAAACATCCATATCAAAATTCACATCATGTCCAATCACCATCAAATCAAAATCAACTTGAAACATTGCAAATCAAATCAAGTTATATCGGAACTCATATTGGACAACTTATCAAAATAATGACAGCAGACACACAGACTGCCACTTCGCACTTATCCCTGGAAAACTGGCAAAAACCTACCTATTTTTTCTTCATCCAAAATCCCTCTTTACCCAACATTTTCCATTCATGCGCTACCCTATCCTATCTATGCACCACCAAAACTACCCTAAGTGCTACAACCCCATATGCACTATCTTATCCTGGCCCTGCGCTACACCATTAACCCTATGCGCTAGGGTATACCTATGCACTATCATACACTACCCATGTGAGCCCCTGCTAACCCTATGTGCTAGGTCTTTCCTATGCGCTACCCTTTTCTTCCTATATGCTTCCTTGTATTCCTAATGCGCTAACCTAACCCTACGCGCTACCCTAACTCATTGCTGCACTATCCTAATCTACCTGGACACTACCCTATTTCATTAAACTCTACGCACTACGCAACCTATCATATGCACTATGGTTTAGCCCAGATGCCCTAAACCATGAAATTCGCATGGAAAAATTCAAAAACGTGATCAAAAATGACAAAACAAAAATCGAAAAGGGGTAAAAAATGATGACTAACCAGTGGTCCATACGTGGTGGATTGCATATCAACATCATTTATCAAAATCTGGGGCACAACATGAACATCTCGACAAGACATCACACTGATCATAACCAAATCATGACCACACATCATTTTCTTTGAATCAACATGTGCACACACGTCACTTCAAAGAGGGGCAAAATGTAGATGTATAAAAATGACCATATTCCTAAATGAATATTTAATGTTCATTTTATTCTCATTCCTTTATTTTAGTTAAATCTAATTTAATTAAATCACCACATTCTTCTATTTAATTAAATAAATTATTCAAGTTATTTATTTAAATTCACTTAAGCCCTTTATATCATTTGATTGAATAAATCAATTTATTTATTTAAACCCCTTCTCTCTACTTTTAATTAAATTTACATTCAATTAAATAGTTTACCCCAATTAAATAAATCTAATTTATTTAAATCTCCAACTTGCAACCAAATTGAAATAAAGCAATTTATTTTAATTAATTCTTTATCCTCCACCCACTTGTATTTTCCTACAAAGCAATTTGCACAACTATTTTAAATAAATAAATTATTTATTTAAAATCCTATTTATCCTCACCCACTTGAAACCTTTAATGGTTTCCCTTAAAGTTTTCAACATCATTCATAATTGTCGATCGCTGGTAAGTTATAATTGAACTAGGATAGCCTAAGTGTGGATTGTGTATCAACAACATTTATCAAAATCTAGGGCATGACATGAACATCTCGACAAGACATCATACTAATCATAACCAAATCATGACGACACATCATTTTCTTTGAATCAACAAGTGCACACATGTCACTTCAAATAGGGGCAAAATGTAGATATATAAAAATGACCATATTCCTAAATGAATATTTAATGTTCATTTTATTCTCATTCCTCTATTTTAGTTAAATCTAATTTAATTAAATCTCCACATTCTTCTATTTAATTAAATAAATTATTCAATTTATTTATTTAAATTCACTTAAGTCCTTTATGTAATTTAATTGAATAAATCATTTTATTTAATTAAATCCCTTCTCTCTATTTTTTAATTAAATTTACATTTAATTAAATAGTTCACCCCAATTAAATAAATCTAATTTATTTAAATTCACAACTTGCAACCAAATTCAAATAAAGCAATTTATTTTAATTAAATCCTATTATCCCCATCCACTTGCATTTTTCTACATCTCCCACTTGCATCATAACCCTCTTCCTAAATTCTTCTAGAATCCATCTAATCCTAATCAACTAACCCAAACCCATCAATTATCCCCTTTCCCTAAATTTGAGGAGGTCACTTCTCAGATTTGGAGTAAAGTCTTCAAAAGGCATTAAAGCCTTTATGCCTTCAACAAGCTAACTTGTTGAATACCCCCAAATTTGGAAGGACTCTTACAAATTTTTCCCCAAAGTCTTCAAACCATTAATGGTTAACTAACCCTTAGTGGCATGGTTAGAGACTTTTGGCCTAACTTAACCCTCATCTAACTCAGGGGTCTCATCAAGAATTCATTGCTTTGACCATGGTTATCCCTTTAACCTTTGCACAAGAGTTTACTCCTTAGGTAAAAGCTTTATCCATTGGATAACCTTAACCTAACCTTAACCCTTACCTTCTAAGGTAACCATGAGGTCTTCTCAAGAATTTAATGCTTCTTACCTCTCCTCTCAAGCAGTCTTATGTTGACAATTGTCACCATTTCATTGGTGAATATTGTAAACATGGATTGATAACTTTTAATCTTGGCCCTTGATTAATTCCTCCAATCTTGACCATCCATTGCCCTATTTTCACTATAAATAGAGCTCTCATTCCTCCATTTTAAGGATCCATCCAAGCTTTTAGTATCTCATTTATGCTCAATTTTATCAATACATCTGGCCTCTCTTTATAATAGGAATTAATCTAATAAACATTTTAGAGTATTTTTATTATCATTAACTTAAATCATTAACTAGTATATCATGTTAGGATAGTATTACTACTAACCTTATCATCTTATAATCTAGTTTAACTCTTTTATAGAATCATGCATAAATAGGATGCATTCATGTTAAAACCAATCTAAAGCATCCCTCTTTCTTGCATTCGTCATCCCTAAGTCACTTTTCTCAGTGATCTGAGAGAAAAGGCATTGACTTGAGGGACCTTGTGAGATAGAGAACCATGGAACCTACCTTGGGAAGTTGAGTCATTCTTCATGACTCCATAACTTGCACCAAGAAGTCCCATGGGTGTGTGGACAAGCCCCTTGAACATCATTTTTCACATTTTGAGTTTCATAGCCCTGCCTTTCCCGCACACAAAAACCTTTGCTTGCTGACTTAGGTACACACCCAATAGCTAATCATAATATGACCACTGAGTCTCATGCAATGGATTCTCAATGCCGTATTATCCGAATCCAAATGCTAATGGGGGCACAATATGGAAAGTGTCTTGGGAGAGTTACTATCTCTCTTGCACAAAGATTATCACCTTTTTGGAGGTGAATCAGGTAGCTTCTATTTTAACCGACACTAGTAAGGGATCCGTTTAGTGCATTGGGGTATAAACTCAATTAAGAGGTCTCCCAGCCTTGAAAACCAAGGTTTGATATACCTGAAGGTACGGAGGAGAGCTATTCCTGAGCACTGCCATTGCTTTTATTTTCATCAAAAACACATTTATTTTATAGTGGGTTGGATTACTTGGCATTGGTCGTTCCCACTTAGGTCATTCCCCTCTCACTGGCCTTAAGGGCTAAGAGTTAATAACTCCTCGGGAGGGCAGGCCTACTAAAGAGATGCACTAATGAAAGAAAAAATGAGTCTATCTTTCTGATCACCTAAGAAAGATGAGAGCATACTCTCCTATCATCAAATACACATAAGACATGATATTTCATTTTTTAGCCCAAATTGAAGTGTGCCTAAAAATCTTAAAGAATACACAAAGTTTTTGTTGAATCCTTAGGAAACCTACAAAATAGATCCATTAGTAATCATGATTGTGTTTTAAATTTGTCTTTGACAAGTCTTTCTTCATCAATCGTCCTACATAAAAGAGTTAGGTTGCAAAAAATCTCATAAACTAGTCAAGGTTAGCATTAGAAAATCTCGGATTAGAATCAGAAAACCATAAAATGCAGTCTGTTAAAAATCACAGAGCCAGAGACTTGTACAACACAGATTTCCAGTTAGTACAACAAAACTTTAGATTTCATACAGTATCCAAAATAGGCTCGTACGACATAGGATCAACCTAGTATGAGTAAAGAATTTTCAAGAAATAGACTCGTATGACACATACTTAGACCTTGTACAAATAAAGAATTTGCAGCATAAAAACTCATACGACACATATTTATACCTAGTATGAGTCAAGATGAGGTGTCATCCTAGACTAAAAGAAAGTTCGTATGATCTAAAAAGGCAACTCGTACGAATATCTAAACCAGACCCAAACAGAGATGAAGTTTGCTGAAGATTAAGAGGCCAAAAGTGATGATTTTGGCCCCAGGGTGGGCGCCAAAATGTCGTGCTCTATGAAGTGTACCTATACCTGCAACCACAATGCACTCAATAAATCATTACAAGCAATGGTTAGTGAATTAAAACAAGGAAATGTAAAACCATAGCTAATCGACTTATTGCCTCCTAGTAAATGCAAGTATAAAAAATGCTCTCATATCTGATTATGCATATTCCAGTGACTTGACTATAGTTAGATGGAGGTTTTTAATGATAAAAATGCATGATCTAGCAAGAATAGCATGATTAAGTTGTATGAGTTCATGATTGATCTAGAAAATGAACTAATATTAAGATGCAATTAAGCTAAAATTGAGCATGATAACATTGCTAAGAATGATAAACTAGAAGCTAGATGCCTATAGTAACAATGCATAAGATGAGAATGAGATGGCAGCCATATTGCTCAAAATAAGGTCTATTTATAGGATTTCCAAGGCTAGAGGTGATGTGGCATGAATCAATGGTCAATATTGATCTAAAGATATCAATGGTTAAATTGGAGGACGATGGCCAAGGGGGTTGGATTAAAGGGAACATCTGTCATCTCTATGGTGACAAGTGTCAAGAGGCTTCTAGAAGAGGTTAGATGAAAGGGAACACTTAGTGACAAGTGTCACAAGGTTCTAGAAGATGTTCGATGAAAGGGTACATGGTGGTAGGTAGAATGAGTTAGATTTAGGAATGGTAGAAGTTAGGAGAATTTGAATTTAAAAATTTAAATAATAGGAAAAGGATAATTAATCTCAACAACTAATAATTGATTTGTTTTAATTAATTAAAGGATTAGAAGAAATGATTTGGTGGGGGAAATTAATTAATTAAAGAGGACAAAATGAACCTATTAAATAAATCCTTAGATTTATTAATAAGTAGATGAAAGGGTGGAATTTAATCAAATTGCTTAGTGAATTCAATTAAATTGGGGAGGAGGATTAATTAAATAATTGCTTATTTAATTAATTATCTTCAGACCATTTTTAGGTGTATACAGTTATAGAGAATATGAGAGACAAAGGGCTGCATGGAACAAAAGGAGAAATGCCCCTTCAATATCAAGAGGTCCACTGGTTCCGGTAGCCAGTTACAACAACATGACATGAACACAGTTTGCTTCTACAACAATGCTTCTACTCATGCTATAGAATCCAGAAGAGAAAGGACCAATCGATAAAAGAAGGTAAGATATTCTCCCAGGACCGAAAAGGGGAAGAGATATGAGACCGAGAAGGTTTGGAGGAACAAAGAAGAGAATAGGACTATGGACCGGCACTATGCATTCAATGCACAAGTGATATCTCCTAAGGCATAAAGGAGATGTAGGACCTTAGGGGGAGTAGCACATTGACCATATCATTCACCCCCTCAATGGAAGAGGACAAGTTGTTGCTGGTATAAAGGAAGGAAATGATATGAAAAGTGTTTGTAGTGGTTGCCTTGGCTACACAGCTATAGATGAGAGATGGATCACTACTACATGTGTCAATGGATGGAAAATTTGAAATTGGGATCAAAAGCAATTGATACAAGAAGACAGGAGTTAGAGAAAGATGCTCTAGTAGAGATGATGGACTGGGATAGGAAACCGGTATGGATACTAGCCAATATTGCAGGTTATGCAAGTCAATAAGGTCTGGGATCATTGGAATAACTTCGGTTGCATGGATTTAAGTGATTATGTCTCACGCGGTATTGGAAAAGACCTGAAAGACATATGTTGGCCTGGTAGTAGATCTTATATGCATGCATATTTATGGGATAACCAACCTAATTTTTGGCATGATAGAGATGTGGTATGGCATTGTGTACATCTAAGATCATGTCATAAGTTATGGTGGATATAATGGAGCTAAAAGATCATTAGTTGATCACACATTCACAACTCAAGTGGTATAAGGTGCACTTTGGAAAATTGGTTTAGAACCTGACAGACAAAGATGACCTGAGATCTATGACTCAAGTGGAGTTAATATCCATGTTTTTTGATTTGTATCAGAATTGTTGGACACAGAGGGAGAGCATGTGTATATGGTTGTACTAGTATGATTGTGTCTTTGGAAGTTCTCATTGGTCTAGGGTTGTGAGGTATTTCAATGTCTATCCAATTTGTACTTAATTAAAATCATAGCTGGACCATCAGGAGAGTTGTCTGCAAAGAGGGGGAGTTATCTACACAAGAGAACATACATTTGCTATCAAAGAAGATACAATCGGTATCAATGTCAACTTCAACACTTGGTATCAGCAAATTGGGGTCAAAATAACTTCAACATATTAATGGGAGATGATGTAGTCAGACTGACAGGTAAGTTATATTCACTGACACATGTTCCTTCAATTGGTATTGGACTTGTATATGCAATAGGTGTCCTATTTGTATATACATTGGGTTGCTAAGAAATTGGTGTCAGTTGGTGTCTGAGACCTCCATCTCAAGTGTTGTGGATTGAGAGGATGCAAAGCATGATGGTTAAAGGAGGAGAAGCATCTAGTAGATAAAAAGGGGGGAGAAAAATCCGCTTGTGCATGGTAGAGACAAGGATGAGAGAAACCCTGTTAGTGCCCTTTGCCATTATTGTCAAAGGGGGAGAGAGAATCTATAGTATGTCGGATACTACATGTGTTGACATCAATTCAAAAGGGGAAAATTGTTGGCATTGTGTTGTCATTGATGTCAACCGGTATAGGATGGAAACTGGTATGGGAGATTCATGAGCAGTGTTGTCATTGATGCATACCGGAAATGGTGTCATTGATGTCAACTAGAATAGCAGGTCACCGGTAAGGAAGAACATGTCATCTAACATAATGATCATTGGAATCACCAGTACACAAGTTAGTGTTGGCTTGTGTTGAAGACATATGGACTAGAGACTGATATTGGATAACAACCGATAAGTGATATGTTGGAAGTGTATTGTTACCAACCAGCAAGTGAGCAAGCAAGGTGAGCTAATGAAGAAGTGGAAACCGATATGTTGTTAGATGTTTGGATGTAAAACAACATGAATCCCACTAGATAAAGATACAGTCACCAGATGATGAGAAGAATCACAAAGAGTGTTCCCAACTGGATCATATGTGCCTATTTGAAGATACGCCTGCTCAAACAGGGAAGCCCTATTGGTGAAATGTCGGATGCAGATGACAAGGATCCACTCCCACTAGTAAGTGGAGCTTATCTCCCATTATGCATGGAATGCATCATAGTCCTCTGAGATAAGACATAAGAGTAGAAGGTAGGTGATTGAAGACTCACACTGGATGAACTGGTGAAACACAAAGATGCCTCAGGTGCATGAAATCAAAGATATGCATAGGATCAACTAGAGTTGGCTTGTTGTGCCATAGGGATAGAGAAGGAAGTGTAAAGAAGGGATGGGTTTGTCACTTTGACAAACTGGCTAAGATGATGTCCGAGCTGATGAAGTTGAAGGCGAGGTTGAGCTTCTATAGACAGAAAGTGCAACCAGATTGTAGATGCAGACATATGGAGACTATTGAAGGTTGATGACATGGTGTCATCAAGGTGGTTACCGGTAACCATGTCCATCGGTGAGAAATAAAAAGTGCAGAAGTGAAAGGTCTCCTGTTTGATGAAGTTTAGTATGTTGTGGTTTGACATGTGAAGTGATTGGTTTAGGTGTTACATTGGAAGAGTAGCAAAGTACAAGTTTGAAGGCATACCGGTTAGGGTATAACCGACAAGGTTAGATAACTGACAGGGTTAGAGAACTAGTAGGTATGAACCCTATTGTGTGGTTGGTCAGTGATATTGTCTGAACCAAATTAGATGGATTAATAAAGATGAATTCTAATAGAGATTCCACGTGGAGTTCAAGTGTCAAACCAATGGATCATGCATTGTTGCTAAGGTAGGTGGTGACTAGTTGAAATTAATGTCGATAGCATGAATCATGGGTTGAGACCACAAGGGTATGGATCAAGATAGATCTAAGCTCAGATATTGGATTCATTGGCATCATGATCGATGAAGTTTGTCTAGGTGTTGATTGAGGTAGGTGAAGCTATCAGTGTGATTGCTTCATTGTGTTTGACAAGTGCAAGTTGTGCTTGCCAAATATGGCAAACATGATATAGACATAGTGGGATTGGCAGAGTTTTATTGATCTGTTGCAGGTGGACAATCTCTGAAAAGAGATCTAATTGGATTTATTTTTCCTTGAGGTTGATGAAGGAACCCTAGTGTGCCATAAGTTTGAATGCCACTTTGGCGGGAAGGCTTGGTATAAATATGCAGATCGAAAACCAGATCTATTGTTGTTGCCTAAGAGAGTGGCATTGGTAAAGTGAGATCAATCCAAGTGTTAACTAGTCAGAGAGTCCATCAACAATCATAGAGGAGATTGTGTGCTTGAGAGAGAACCGGTTAGGAGAGTGCAACCGGCGATGGTAAATCAACCGATAGACTATCATTGAGCCTGATAGTGGTGTGAACTTGTGAGTAGTGAACCGAAAAAGGAATCAGAGAAGAGTGAGCCTATAGAGAAGAGACAGAGAAGATTGAAGTAGGGGTTAAACCAACAAGTGAAGTAACCAACAAGTTGTAAATTGGTAGTGAGAAAAGAGAAGAGTACCAACAGAGAAGAAGTAGAGGCTGAACCGGTAAGGTTGTAACAGAGAGAAGGTGAGTAGAAAACAGACATAGAACTGAATAGAGGTGAACCAATGGAGAGACATGTGTGAGAGTTACAAAGCTCATTTGTAACAAGGGTATTGCTTTTGTATTATTGTATGACATTGTAATCACTGAGTTGGAGCTCGATGCAAGGGTTGGTGCTGCTTGGGTTGGTGCCCTAAATCAGGGGTTGGTTCTCCTTGGGTTGGTGCCCTAAAGCAAGGGTGGAGCTCCTTGGGTTGGTGCCCTAAATGTTGTAACCAATGTTTCATTATGAGGCTGGATTGGAGCAGTAGTCTCCAACAACATTTCTCACTGAGGTTTTTCCCATGTTGGGTTTCCTCGTACATCTGGTGTTATGTGATGTTCCTTTTGTGTGTGGTTGAATTTGTGTTATCCTCCTATCTAAATGACATGTTTTCTTTATGCTCTAGTTCTTCTTACTAGTATACACACATAGGATAGAAAAGGGTAAAGTTTGGAAACCATTGATTCAGCCCCCCCTCTCAGTGACATCTTGTGTTCAATAGATTTGGGCATAAGAAAATGCTTTGGATCTATTCCCAAAAGTTCAACCTAATTTTTTGAGACTAGGTAGTATCAATTTACCATGGTCCTCTGAATTTCCCACCTCCAAAAGTTGAACCTATTCATCTATATGAATTATGTTGATTTGTAGTGCCCAAACTTTAGGGCAAAAACATAACAACAATTATTTTTTAAAATAGGGCTTAATTACTCGAGTTTACAAAATGTGAAGACATGGTTGCTCAATAAGTTTTACTAATTTGATTATCCTAGCATCAACTTAATGTGATCTCAAGTGTGAATGACCTAATGTTTAAATTAAAATTTAATTAAGATGCCAACATGTAACGTTCATTGACTATGAAGGTAAATTAACCCCTTAAGCCATTTCTCTACATTGCACCTAATGGGGAATAGTTCTTCGACATAAATTAAATACACCATCCCTAGAGTTAATAACGATACTTTAATTAGATTAATTAGATTAATTTAGAACTATGGGATTGAATAGCTCCATTCGTTTAATTTATAACATTCCTAAGGGATTAAAATCTGATTTCCTTGAATAACTATTTAGGTCCATTTTCATTTAGAGTTAATTAAATTAACCCAATAATACCATTTTATCTTTAATGCTATGTATTATTTAATTGCGAGTTTCCTTTTTTTCTTTTTAAAACTTTATATTATTAATATTAATATAAATCCTTTATATTAATATTAATTTTAATAGTCAACAGTATCCATAACCGACATGGTCATATTACTAAATTAAAATAAATACGTTCCCTGGGTATAAATATTATTTAAATAATCCCCAATGTATTTATATTTTCCTTATATATATATATATATATATATACTAATTCCATGGGATGTAAGAAATACATTCCTATTATTTATTTATAATTCTACATTCAAATAAATATTTATATATATATTTAATTACATACCCCATGGGTATGTAATTAAATACACATACAAATATTCCTAAAATGCCACTTTATTCTTATGCAACCCCCTAACCCTTTTTTAATATTAGTATTTTTAGGGTTCCTTTAATTTTCCCTAACATAAGTTAGGGATTTCATTTTTATTTGTGTTTTGCAGGGCTCGGATATCTTTTGGCTGCCATTCTTTTTGAACTAGCTAAACTGAGGTTTACATCACCGAGTTCATGTTTGAGGGTGTAGAGTGGTGAGTTGAATGGGGGAGGCAACGCTGGTGGGTCATGGCCCACATGCTGCTTCCCAAACTCCCTTTTTATTTTTATTTTTATTTTTTTTAAATATATATATGTATATATCAACATATACAGGACATCTTTAAAAGCATAGTTCCATATATATATATATATATATAGTTTACTTAAAGATGCAAACTTAGATTTTTTTTTCAGTTTTGTCTAAGGCGGATTTTAGCCTTCTATATATATATTTTTTGTTTATCAGTTTTCCATTTTGCTAATGTGAAGGGTATATATATATATATATATATATATATACACACACACACACACACACACACATATATATATAGATATATATATACATACATATACATATATATACATATATGTATATTTATATATATATATATGTATATATATACACATATATATGCATAAATGTTTACACACACACACATATATTGTTGACATTACTGGATGAATTGATTATGTGTTGCATTGATGTTTTGGCATTGAAGTCAACACTAGTTGTTATGGTTGGTTACCAACATATAGGTTTTGCTTACCGGTAGAAGAGACTATCTGTTGGACACTTTCGACAAGTTTGGATCTATGGAATGTGATTGGTTACATGTGGTACGTGCTTCTAGAGCATGTCTTGGTAAGATGGTATTGACTTGGTAATGGGATGCTATCATACACTCTGGTAAACCCTTATTGGCACTTGTTTAAGGCTTTACTAGTAGAGCTCCTACTGAGGAATCTTGATAGGATGCATAATTGGTATTGGTGAAACTTCTACATGGATTTCAAGATGCTGAAAATGTTCTTTGATCATGCTTCAACTGCTTGAAGACATTTCTTTGGTGTGGTGGACCCAGAATAGGTTTGGTACCTATCTAAGTTATGGACCGGTATCATGTTAACGTATACTCTACACGTTACTGGGGTGTTTTAGGATGTTTTATGGATTTTTTATTGTTGTTTTGGTCTTAAGCCAACATGGCATATCATTGTAATATGAATTTATGTAATGATATTATTTTAATATCTTTTAGGTGGCCAACCTAATGGGTTTAGGCCTTAGGGTTTGTATAAAATGATGTAAGATCTCATTGTAGATCGTGGGATGGGAACAAAAATAAAAGTCATGGTCTTGGGTTGCAATATCATGTGAGGGAGATTTGGTCGATCATAGGTGATTGAATTGGGATTAAGGAAGAGGTCAAAGGCCTCTAGTATTGAGCTTAACCAGGACTGTAATCAGGCATGGTAGATGTTATTTTTGACAGTTCACTCTTGGATTGTTTTCCATTTATCTTGAGATGGTTCTAGCCTCTCTGTAGTCAGTGAGACTCTTTTGTAATGAGCACTACGCTCTAGGTAGTGTGCCTTCCTACATGTATAGGCCCCTCATTGTACACATACTTTCTGCAAAAATATCATCTAATTGTGGGTAGGCTTCCCATTGTGGTTTTTCCCTTTCCAGGTTTTCCACGTACAAATCATGGTGTTATGTGGTATGGTTGTTTTGTATTGATTATCTGTTTAATTGTTAAGTTGTATAATTTATTGGTATCTATTTTTGCTTTACCGATACTTAATCTGGTTAATGGTTATTAAGTGGATTAAATGTTATAATTTATTAACCACTGATTCACCCCCCCTCTTAGTTGTTCACTAGTTATCCTAACAATTGGTATTAGAGCTTTGATCCTCTTTTGTAGAAGCTTAACCACTTGAGGTAGATCCTATGGCAACTAACACTTCTAATCCACCAACAACTATTTTTTAGAAGAGAAATCCTATGCTAGATGGATCAAATTATGGGATATGGAAAATTCGAATGGAGACTATTCTTAGATGTCTTGGCAAGGATATATGGGAGATCACTGAGAAAGGATACACACCTTATGATCCGACATCTAGAAATCCTTCTCCTATAGACTTGGACAAGAATATTGAAAATGATTGCAGAGCTAGCAAAGCCCTCTTGTGTGCACTTACTGATCAACAGATCATGGGATTGGCCAATAAATCATCGGAAAAGGTTATGTGGGACAAATTGAAAACTCTAAATTAAGGTGATCCTACTATCAAAATTGCTAAACTTGATGGCTACCAGGTAACTTATGAAAAGTTGAAGATGGAAGATAATGAAATAATTATTGTGTTTATGGAAAGAGTAAATGAGATTGTTATGGGAATTCAATGTTGTGGAGGATTTATGAGTGAAGATGAAATAGTTTCTAAAGTCTTGAGATCCCTTCCATAGGATTACAAGATGAAGGCAACTGCAATTAATGAGTTGAGAACAATGGTAAACTCTTCAGTTAACAAAGACATTTTGATTGGGAAATTATCTGCTTTTGAGCTTAAAGAATTCGGATCATTCGCAGCTGTAAAGTCTAAACCTTCTTTTCATGCATCATCATCATCATCTACTAGAAAAAGTGATTGGAAAGTCTTATATACAAAATAATTGGAATACATGAGGAAAGAAGATGAATAATTTAAGCAACTTGAAGCCTTATTTGCTAGAAGAGTACCTAAAGGTCTGATAGGAAGTAGGTATGAAGGAAAGGCACCTTTTAAATGTTTTGCATGTATTAAGATTGGTTATTTTACATCTAGATGTCCTGAAAGGAATGCAAAGTTTGAGGAAAGAGTTAATAAATCATTTAAGCCTAACCAGAACATATATAGATTCAAGAAAAGTAAACAAGGCTACATAGCGGATGAGGATGGAGTAACTGATGACTTTGGAGATGAACCGACATAAGACCCTACTAGTGGATCTGGCAATGGAAAGGAATGGTTGTTCTATTTGTTAAAGAAAGATGAAGTGGAACCAGCTATCATGAATGAAGAAAAGGCCCTGGCAGAAAAAGTTGAAGATAAGGATGAATGGGTAATTGATAGTTGATGCTCACATTATATGAATGGAGATAAAGGGAAATTTTTGTCCCTGCAAGAATACAATGGTAGTCAAGTTAGATTTGGAGATGACAAAGCATGTATGATCAGAGGTAGAGGTATTATTTCTTTGGATGGTAAGCATAACACTGATAATGTCTATTATGTAGAAGGTTTAAAGCATAATCTTTTGAGTATTGGTGAATTGGTGGACAAGGGTTTCCAACTTCAGTTTAAAGATAAAAAATGCAAATCATTAACAAGACTGGTTTGGAGATTGCAACCGGTACTCAGGCTGGAGGTAATATCTTTCACTTAAACACTGGTAATAAGACATGTTTGATTGCTCATATTGATGAAAGTTGGTTATGGCATAAGAGGTTGTGTCATGTTAATTTTGATTGTATTGTTAAGATCAGTTCAACTAAGGCAACTAGAGATATACCCAAGATTATGAAGCCTCATAATCCACTATGTAAGGAATGTCAATTGGGAAAGCAAGTTAGAACTTCTTTTAAGACCATACATGATAAATATAATGATGTACTTGATTTGATTCATACTGACTTATGTGGTCCAGCAAGGACTAGATGCTTTCAAGGTGATAGGTATTTCATGCTGATTATTGATAACTATTCTAGGATGATGTGGATGACTTTTCTTAAGGAGAAGTCTGAAAATTTTGAGAAATTCAAGATCTTTAGAGAAAAGGTTGAAACAAAAACTGGATTGAAAATCAAATGTCTAAGATTAGATCATGGTGGTGACTTCACTTCTCATGAATTTAACAATTATTGTGAGACAAATGGAATCAGGAGATAGTTATCTACACCTAGGACTCCTCAATAGAATGGAGTAGTGGAAAGAAAGAACATAACCATTTTGGATGCAACAAGATCTATGATGATGGAAGGCAAATTGCCTCATATCTACTGGAGAGAAGTAGTGAGTACATCACTCTACACATTCAACAAAGTTCACATCAAAGGTGAAACTGGTAAGACCCCTTATAAATTATGGTTTGGACATACACCTATTGTTAAGTATTTCTTAATTTTTGGAAGTAAATGATATATCAAAAGAGATGATTCAATTGGAAAGTTTGATCCTAGATGTGATGAAGGAAAATTTCTTGGTTATTCAAATCAAAGAAAAACATATAGATGTTATAACAAAAGGTTGCAAAAAATTATGGAGAGTGCTAATGTGAAAGTGGATGAGTAGTAGAAAAATAATTATATATCATATGATAGGGAATCGATAGTGGAAATGATCATAACTAAACTGACAATGCCTCAACCAGTATAGGAAACTGAGATAGTTACACTAGCACAATCAGAAAATTCAACTATGACTAATGATCAGAGCAGTGAACTTGAAGTTCAGAAGACACCAAGGTATGTAAGATTAAATCACTTTGAAGATCAAATCATTGGAGATAGGAACAAGGGAGTTATGACAAGAAGAAGACTATCAAATGAAGAGGTATGTCTTATTTATCAAGTTGAACCGACATCTTTTATTGAAGCTTGTAAGGATGAACATTGGTTAAAGGCTATGGAAGATGAATTAGATCAAATAGAGAAGAATGAAACTTGGACTTTAGTTCCCCGGCCTAAAAATTAGAATGTTACTAGAACTAAATGGGTTTTTAGGAATAAGCTGAATGAGAATGGTCAAGTTGTAAGAAATAAGGCTAGATTGGTTTGTAAAGGATGTTCTCAAATGGAAGGAATTGATTATGGTGAAACATTTGCACCTGTAGCTAGAATTGAAGTTGTTAGACTATTTCTTGCCTATGCAACTTATAAGAACTATAAGGTTTATCAAATGGATGTTAAATGTGCACTTTTGAATGGTGAACTTGAAGAAGAAGTATACATTGAGAAACCTAATGGATTTTCAGTGATAGATGATAAAGATATGGTTTGTAGATTGAAGAAAACTTTATATGGATTGAAACAACCTCCTAGAGAATGGTATGTAAGGTTGGATAAATATATTTTGAAGCTTGGTTTTACTAAAGGTAGTGCTGACAGTAACTTATATTATAAGATCACTGATAATGATATTTTGATTATTGAAGTATTTGTTGATGATATCATTTTTGGAGGAGAAGATAAATTATGCATGGAATTCGCTAACAATATGAAGAATGAATTTGAAATGTCCATGATTGGTGAGATGATATTTTTCTTAGGTTTGCAGATTACTCAAACTAACAAAGGCATTTTATTCTATCAAACTAAGTATCTAAGGGAATTGTTGAATAAGTTTGGTATGGATAATTCCAAACTGATAAGTACTCCTATGGTGACAAGTGAGAAATTATCTATCAAGGATACTTCTACACTGGTAAATCTAACAAGGTATAAGTCTATGATTGGTAGTCTATTATATTTAACTCAGACTAGACCAAATATTATGAATGCAGTAAGTATTGTTTCAAGATATCAAAGTAATCCTAAAGAAAATAATGAATGTGCAGTAAAGAGGATATTTCGGGTATTTGCAAGGAACAACAGAATATGGTTTATGGTATTGTAAAAATGATGATTTCACTTTATGTGCATATACTGACTCAGACTAGGTAGGAGATACTGATGACTAGAAGAGCACTTCTAGTGGAAAATTCTCTCTTGGAAAGAAAATGGTTTCATGGATCAACAAAAAATAGTCATGCATTTCCTTATCTATTGCCAAAGCTGAGTATGTTGCAGCAACAACTAATTGCACTCAAGTCTTGTGGATGAAGCAAATGTTGACGGATATTAGGGTAAATTGTAGTGAACCAATAGTTATCTATTGTGATAACTCTATAGCTATTGACTGATAGTTCTGATACTTAATGTAAGTACATATTCAATAGCCAACAAGATGAGAGGGGGGGGGTGAATCATACAAACTTAATCTTCCATAAAAACATCAGATTCAACCTCGGTAACATATACTTCAATAATATAATCAAAACTGCTAAACATGCAAACTCAAAAGCATATAAACATCATAAACCTCATAACACTAGATTTAACATGGAAACCCAAATAGGGAAAAACCATTGTGCGATTTTGGACCCACTAAGAAATATACTCTTCTAGAGTATGCTCGGTTAAAAGCAAATCCCATTAAAGATTACAAACACATTGCTAGATGTGACCCGGTTAAGGGATTTCCCTCAGATCTATTAGGAGCTTCACCTTGTTAGAAGTGACCTTGTTAAAGGATTTCAAACACTCAATCAGAATGTCACCTTGCTAGAGGGTTTTACAAATAAGACTGTTAAGTCCACTTGGTTAAGAGATTTTCTATCACTTTCACAAAATAACAGTAATAAAAATCTATCTGGAACTTCACATCTAAAATGCTAAAGCAGGTTCTTATTTGCTCAATACAATCTAAACATAGAGCTAATCGTGTCCATCTGTTGGGTTTCTATACTCTTTTATTCAAACAAGTCTTCAAGCTTCTGTGCTCGGTAATCACTATGTAGCATCCCTGTGCATACATTTTCTTGCATACATTATTTATCAATAGTTCCCTATTTATAAACAATTAGCTAATTGCTTAATCTCCTTGATCACATTTCCCATTGATCAATCATAGCCATCAGATCTTCAAACTTTGACCAAGTTCAATGTATTCTTTGATCTGAAAATGTTTTACCCTGCCTTGGAACTTGCATACATTTCTTGGAACTTGTGCTAGGGTATTGCAGTTCAATCTGAGTTGTAGATCTTTATGCCAATTTTCCTTTGCCATAGATTCATTAACAAACTTCATGCACGACATACCAATCATTTAATCAGTTCCAGCTCATCAGCTTCCTTCATTAAATAATGCATGTAACCATTTAATGTATTCTATTACAACTCAGTTACAACTTGGTAAATACTAAACTTCACTTGGTAGACATTCTACCTTCATTAACAAATAGTGATAACCTGAGGGTTTATCAACTAGGTTCCTTAGGGTTTACTGACTAGGTTCTTTGCTCGGTAACATAGTATAGTATTAACCTTACAATTTACAACATATGTATGATGTTAAAACAATCTAAACATCATGATCTCATCATTGTCTGACTTGGTAATAGTTGCCCATTGAATACCTTATTCATCCCCTTATTCATCATATTCTTTCTGTGTCTTTTACCGACATATTTATACTCTTCAAATCATACTTCTCAAGATATGGCAACATCATGCTGAATTAGAAAATCAATTTCTTGACATCAATGACAAAATAATAATATCAATGAAGTAAACATCCTTAATCAGTTATATCCATAATCATCAACAACCTTCTCAATATCCTTATTGAAATGCCAACAATCTCCCATTGTCTGTTATAATGCCAAATGCCAACAATCTCCCCCTTTGGCATTGATGGTAAATCCAATTGATTTGACCTTAAAAAGATTCGGATTGTTGTGATTTTGAAATGCTAAAATGCTCTCTTGCTGTCAACAGACTTCTCCTATTTTCTTAAGTCTTCTCCCCTTTTTTCAATCTTCAGTTTCAGTCTTTTTAATCAGTCTTCTCCCCCTTTGACAACAATGACAAAAATTAAAGAACTAAAACATAATTTCTTCCTGTAGGAAGTGATTTCCTGCTATTGTGTATCAACTAAGTCTCAGTCAGAGCATTTTGTCCTCAATTCTTGTTCCCTATATTGTATCCTGCATTATTTCCTGCACACCTTTAGAAAACATCCTAAAGTGTGTAAATTAGCATCAACTCTAAAAAGATATTCAATAGAGTCATTGAATTGATGCTTTCGCTGAACTCGGTCAGTGAGTAGAAGATAGGGGTAGGACCCCTAACTTACTTCTGAGATATTCAAAAGTGTCCCTTGGTAGTGGCTTGGTGAAGATATCTTCTATTTGTTCCTTTGTGCTAACATATTCCAACACCACTTTCTTCTCTTGAGCTTCTTCTCTAAGATAATGATATTTGATAGAGATGTGCTTTGTCTTAGAGTGCATAACAAGATTATTTGAAATGTTAATGGCACTAGTATTGTTACAGAATATAGTTATTGGCTTGGTAACTTTCTCATTTATACCTTCCAACAGTTGTTTGATCCATGCTATGTTGGTACAATTCAATGCTGCAGCAATGTATTCAACTTCTGTTGTTGACTGTGAAACAAATCCTTGTTTCTTGCTAAGCCAACTCACTAGTCTTTCTCCTAAAAAGAAAGCTCCTCCACTTGTGCTTTTCATATCATCAATGTTGTCTACCCAATCAGCATCAGTATAAAATTTTAAATCAAAATCATTTCCTTTCTGATATACTAAGCCATAATCCTCTGTGCCTTTCAAGTATCTAAAAATTCTTTTGATTGCTATCATGTGTGTTTCCTTGGGATCTGCAGAGAATCTTGCAACTATACCTACTGCATGTGCTATGTCTGGTCTACTGTGAACAACATATTGTAGCTTTCCAATCATGGATTGGTAAAGTGTCTCATCAACAGATGCAGATTCATCATTCTTTGATAGTTTACAGTTGGTAGTCATAGGAGTACTTACTAGTTTTGAATCCTCCATTCCAAATTTCTTCAAGATTTCCTTTATGTACTTGGATTGAGTAATGAAAATCTCATTTTTCATTTGTAGTATCTATAAACCTATAAAATACTTTATCTCACTGATTAATGACATCTCAAATTCTTTTCTCATTTCATTTCCAAAGTTCTTACAAAGAGAGTCATTTCCACAAAATATAATATCATCAACAAATATGGTTGAGATCAGTATTCCATTTTCATCATTCTTCATGTACATATTTTTGTTCTCACTTGTCCTTATAAAACCAATCTTAATCAAATAAGAGTGCAATCTTTCATACCATGCTCTAGGTGCTTGTTTTAGACCATATAATGCTTTGTTCAATTTACATACTTGATCTTTATTATTGTCTTCAACAAATCCTTCAGGTTGTTCAATAAAAACTTATTCTTCTAATATTCCATTCAAAAATGTAGATTTGACATCCATTTGATATACCTTGAAGTTTTTGAAAGCAACATATGCCAACAATGTTCTTACTCCTTCAAGTATAGCCACAGGTGCAAAAGTTTCACCATAATCAATTCCTTCTTCTTGAGCATAACCTTTACAAACTAGTCTTGCTTTATTTCGAATGACCTCTCCTTTTTCATTTAGCTTGTTTCTAAAAATCCACTTTGTACCGATTACATTTTTGTCCTTTAGTCTTGGGATTAGTGTCCATGTGTCATTTTTCTTGATTTGATCAATCTCTTCTGTCATAGCATTTATCCAATCTTCACTATTAAATGCCTCTTTCACTATTCTCAGTTCAAATTCAGATATTAGACATGTTCTGTCTCAGTTTGTTCCTTGTCATCACTGGATCATCCTTAGCTCCTATAATCTAACTTGGTGCATGATGTCTTCTGACATACTTGGCTAATACAGGCTCAGTAGGCTTTGTATGATCTTCTTCATCACTCGGTAACTGGATATTTTCTTCAACAATTTTCTCGGTAAAACTTGTCGGTTGAACATAGACAAATTCATCATAATCTTCTGGTTCTTTGGAATTTCCTTCATCATTTCTTTCTACAAATTCATCAATTTTCACATTTGCACTTTCTACTATTTTGTTAGATGATTTGATCAGACATTTAAATGCTTTGCTTCTAGAAGAATAACCTAGAAATATTCCTTCTTCACTTTTCTGATCAAACTTGCCATTTCTATCATCTTTGTGTGCATAGCATCTACTTCCAAAGAATTTAAAATAACTTAAATTAGGTTTCTTGTCATACCAAATTTCATATGGTGTCTTCAAAGTACCTTTCTTCAGTTGTACTCGGTTCAAGGTGTAAACTGTTGTGCTTATTGCTTCTCTCCAAAATGTTTGTGGCACTTTCTTTTCAATCATCAGTGTTCTAGCACAATCCACAATAGATCTGTTTCTTCTCTCAGCTATTCCATTCTGCTATGGAGTTCTCGGTGCAAAGACTTGTCTTTTAATACCATGATCATTGTAGAATAAGTTGAACTCATCAGATGTGAACTCTCCTCCTCTATCTAATCTAAGACATTTCAGTTGTCTTCCTATTTCATTTTCAACTCTTGCCTTGTACCATTTAAACATTTGAAAAGCTTCTGATTTTTCTTTTTAAAACATAACTGACATCATCCTTGAATAGTCATCCACAAATAATATGAAATATTTATCACCATAATAACTTTGAACTTTCATAGGACCACAAAGATCAATGTGCACAAGATCTAAAATTCCCTTAGAAGTGTAAGACTTACTTGTAAAGCTTGATCTTGTCATCTTACCCATCTGGCATCCTTGGCACATAGCATTCTCAGGTTTTTCAAGACTCAGTAGACCTCTTACTCAATGCTTCTTACTTATTTTGATCAGATTATCAAAATTTACATGACAAAACCTTTTATGCCATAACCAAGTATCATCTATCTTTGCATACAAACACTTGTTCTGAGTTGAGTCAAGGTGAAATGTGTTACCTTTTGTTTGTGTCCCGGTAGTAGCTAACTTTCCATTCTTATCATGAACTTTGACAATTCCCTTCTGAAATTCTATTCGGTAACCTGTATTGTTTAGCTATGCTACACTCAACAAATTGTATTTCAAACCTTCAACCCAATAAACATCATTGCATCTTGCATTGTCAAGAAGTGTTATAGATCCTTTGCCTTTCACCAAACATGGTGCATCATTACCAAATCTTACATAGCCTCCATCATAATCTTCTAACATAACAAACTTGTGTTTATCACCTGTCATATGATGTGAGCATCCACTATCTATGATCCAAGAATCATTAGTATTTACGTGAGATATTAGGGATTTTTCTTCATACCTTTCTTCATCCGACCCATCTTTGATAGCCACATAAACTACTTCCTCTATATTAGTTTCATCTGATTTATCATCATTGGATTCCTCATGAGCTATTAAGCATGTCTTTCTATCTCTTCTTCTGAAGTCTCGATGTCCTCTGTAATGATTGTCTTTTTGTCTGTCATCTCGGTAATCTCTCTTTTCAGTAGATTCTTTGTCAGGACAGTTAGAAGCCATATGTCCTATCTTATCACAATTGAAACATTTCAAAAGTAGTTTTCCTTTATACTTACCTTTGCCTCTCAATAACCTTTTGGCTAATAGTGCTTCAAACTCTTCTTGCTTTCTGATTTCCTCATACAGTTTGTGTACTTCTTCCATGTTCTTATGAAATCTTTCACTTGCTCCACTATGATCTCCTTCAGAGTACTTATACTTTTTTTCATTGTAATCATTAGATTCATCAAGATGAAAAGAACTAAATGTAGATTCAACTTTATTTACCGAAGATCCACTGTTATCAAAGTTACTTAACTCAAATGCATGTAGCTTACCGATAGTAGCATCTAAAGAAACTGGCATATTAGGTATAAACCTCAATTCATTGATTGCAGAGACTTGGATTGCATAAGATGGTAGAAGGGTTCTTAACAACTTACTTGTTATATCCTTTTCTTCAATAGTTCCACCTGCTCCTTTGATTTGATTGACAATCTTCTTTAGTCTTGTACTGTACTGAGTTATATTCTCACCTTCATTCATCCTCAAAGACTCAAGTTGTCCTCTTAGACTATCTACTTTTTCTCTTTGAACATGTTCATCTCCTGCATATACTGATATGAGCTTATCCCACATAGCCTTTGCATCATTTTAGCCTTCTAGATCATTAAACTCTGAGTCGATCAATGCAGATGTTATTTCAATCATTGCTTGGATATGTTCTTGCTTTGCCTTTATCTCTTCTATTGTCAATGGATAGGTTCTCGGTGTGATGAAATCATTCTCTAGATAATATACAACATATTCTCCAACTCCTGATATGTGCAGCTTCACCCTTTTCTGCCATGTAGAGAAACTTGACTTGTTCAACTTCGGTGCATCCCTCTTATACATCTTTGGATCTTTGCCTCAAGTACCTTTAAACTTTTCTTTCAGAGTCCAAAGCTTTGATACCAATTGATAGTTCTGATACTTAATTTAAGTATAGATCCAATAGCTAGCAAGATGAGAGGGGGGGGTGAATCATAAAAACTTAATCTTCCATAAAAACATCAGATTCAACCTCGGTAGCATATACTTTAGTAATATAACCAAAACTGCTAAACATGCAAACTCAAAAGCATATAAACATCATAAACCTCATAACACCAGATTTAACATGGAAACCCAAATAGGGAAAAACCACTGTGGGATTTTGGACCCACTAAGAAATATACTCTTCTAGAGTATACTCAGTTACAAGCAAATCCTGTTAAAGATTACAAACATATTGCTAGATGTGACCCGGTTAAGGGATTTCCCTCAGATCTATTAGGATCTTCACCTTGTTAGAAGTGACCCTGTTAAAGGATTTCAAACACTCAATCAGAATGTCACCTTGCTAGAGGGTTTTACAAATAATACTATTAAGTCCACTCGGTTAAGAGATTTTCTGTCACTTTCACAAAATAACAGTAATAAAAATCTATCTGCAACTTCACATCTAAAATGCTAAAGAAGATTCTCATTTGCTCAATACAATCTAGACATAGAGATAATCTTGTCCATCTACTGGGCTTCTATACTCTATTATTCAAACAGGTCTTCAAGCTTCTGTGCTCGGTAATCACTACGTAGCATCCTTGTGCATACATTTGCCCACATACATTGTTTATCAATAGTTCCCTATTTATAAACAATTAGCTAATCGCTTAATCTCCTTGATCACATTTCCCGTGATCAATCATAGCCATCAGATCTTCAAACTTTGACCAAGTTCAATGTATCCTTCGATCTGAAAATGTTTTACCCTGCCTTGGAACTTGTGCTAGGGTATTGCGGTTCAATCTGAGCTATAGATCTTCATGCCAATTTTCCTTTGTCATAGATTCATTAACAAACTTCATGCACAACATATTAATCATTTAATCAGTTCTAGCTCATCAGATTTCTTCATTAAATAATGCATGTAACCATTTAATGTATTCTGTTACAGCTCGGTTACAACTCGGTAACAACTCGATAAATACTAAACTTCACTTGGTAGACATTCTGCCTTCATTAGCCAATAGCGATAACCTTAGGGTTTACCGACTAGGTTCTTTGCTCGGTAACATAGTATAGTATTAACCTTACAATTTACAACATATGTATGATGTTAAAACAATCTAAACATCATAATCTCATCATTGTCTGACTTAGTAATAGTTGCCCATTGAATACCTTATTCATCCCCTTATTCATCATATTCTTTCTGTGTCTTTTACCAACATCTTTATACTCTTCAAATCATACTTCTCAAGATATGGCAACATCATACTGAATTAGAAAATCAATTTCTTGACATCAATGACAAAATAATAATATCAAGACAGTAAACATCCTTAATCAGTTATATCCATAATCATCAACAACCTTCTCAATATCCTTATTGAAATGCCAACAATCTCCCATTGTCTGTTATAATGCTAAATGCCAACATTGACATGTCTAAGAATCCAGTATTTCACTCTAAGACTAAGCACATATCAATAAAGTATAATTTTCTGAAGGATAAGGTAGAACCAAAGGAAGTCAAATTGGTTTATGTGAATGCTATAGAACAGATTGCAGATATATTCACTAAACCGTTGTCTAAGAAATAATTTGAGTATTTGAGAGATAGGTTAGGGGTTTCTGCCCCTTTTACAGAGACTTGATTGATGCAGTTTGTCATCAGTCCGATATCCATTACCAGAGACATTATTCATATGAGTGGTGCTACTACTCAGGGGAAGTAGTCATCTTTGAGATACAAAGGTTTATAATCTTGCTTTGATATTTTGTCAGATTTCAGGCATTGATGTCAAAGGGGGAGAGATATTGATGTGAAAAATAAGAAAAGGAGTTGTATACATTAGGGGGAGAGTTATTGATATTTAGGAGATTGTTGGTTCTCTTCCATAAGGGGAGACTTGTTTGGCATTTCTTGGTACTTAGATGCTTTTCACATCTAGTGTTGCCATCAATGCCAAAGGGGGAGATTATTGGCATTATTAGATGAATTGATTATGTGTTGCATTGATGTTTTGTCATTGATGTCAACACTAGCTGTTATGGTTGGTTATCAGCAGACAGGTTTTGGTTACCGGTAGAAGATCTAATGTTACTGATAGAAGAGACTATCTATTGGACACTTCCAACATGTTTGGATCTATGGAATGTGATTGGTTACATGTGGTACGTGCTTCTGGAGCATGTCTTGGTTAGATGGTATTGAATTGGTAACGGATGCTATCATACACTTTGGTAAACCCTTATCGACACTAGTTTAAGGCTTTACCGATAGAGCTCTCACTGAGGAATCTTGATAGGATGCATAATTGGTGTTGGTGTAGCTTCTGCATGGATTTCAAGATGTTGAAGATGTTCTTTGATCGTACTTCAACTACTTGAAGACATTTATTTGGCGTGGTTGACCCAGAATAGGTTCGATAACTATCTAGGTTATGGACCGGTATCATGTTAATGTGTACTCTACATGTTACTGGGATGTTTTGGGATGTTTTATGGATTTTTTATTGTTGTTTTGGTCTTAAGCCGACATGGCATATCATTGTAATATGAATTTACATAATGATCTTATTGTAATATCTTGTAGGTGGAAACCTAATTGGTTTAGGCCTGAGGGTTTGTATAAAATTATGTAAGATCTCATTGTAGATCATGGGATAGGAACAAAATAAAAGTCGTGATCTTGGATTGCAATATCATATGTGAAGGAGATTTGGTCAATCATAGGTGATCAAATTGGGATTAAGGAAGAGGTCAAAGGCCTCTAGTATTGAGCTTAACCAAGACTGTAATCAGGAATGGTCTATTTCTGGCAGTTCACTCTATTGGATTGTTGTTCATTTATCTTGAGATGTTTTTAGCCTATTTGTAGTTAGTGAGACTCTTTTGTAATTAGTATGCTCTAGGCAGTGTGCCTTCCTACATGTGCAGGCCCCTCATTGTATCACATACTTTCTACAAAAGTATCATCTAACTGTGGGTAGGCTTCCCACCATGGCTTTTCCCTTTCTAGGTTTTCCATATAAAAATAATGGTGTTATGTGGTATGGTTGCTTTGCATTGATTATTTGTTTAATTGTTAAGTTGTATTGTTTACCAATATCTATTTTTGCTTTACCGATACTTAATCTGGTTAATGGTTATTAAGTGGATTAAATATTATAATCTGTTAACAACTGATTCACCCCCCCCCTCTCAGTTGTTCACTGGTTATCCTAACATATACATATACATATACATATACATATATATACATATATATACATATGTATATATACATATATATACATATATATAGGTACATATATATGTAGATATATATACATATATATATAAATATACATTATATCTACATATATATATATATATATATATGTATATACATATATGTATATATCTATATATATATGTACATATGTATACACACACACACACACGTACGCACGTGCATGTGCGTGCGCACACACACACACACACACATACCTTTTCAGGAATGTTCACTCCAATCTAGTTTTATTTTCAGATTTGTGAGTTACAAGCTTTATTATTTATTTATTTTCTTATAAAAACATTACTAATTTAGTAATATCTCATAAGCAACTAGTGTAAAGATGAGGTTAACTTCCTTTTCTTCTCTAATATTTTGTTTTTCAATAATAACTCTATAACTTAGATTATTTAACTAAATGATTACAATGTAGAAACAGAAAATGAAAAGAATCCCTTTCTGTTGTTTGGAATAAGACTTATTTTTTTCTTATCTTAATTCTGAACTAATGTTTAGGAGTACAAAAATCAGATCTATATATATATTACCTTTTCAATTACATTTTAACTTTACATTAATAGAATAATGTAGATTGTAAAGAAAACTTTCTTGAGACTGAGTTTTCCAATACAATAAAAACCTAAACTAGGAGTTTTAACAAAAAAAGAAATACTGCATTCTAGTTTAGAAAGCTCCTAGATTCACTAACTTTCACATTAACTATAATCTGAAAATGAACCACTCAATACTACTTAAGTAAGATATTATTTTCAACTAGAATTTTCATTTCAACTAAAGGATTACAACAATTAGAAAGAGGTGAAAAGATACTTTTCTTTGTTTTATTTCCTTGCTTAGTAGATGGATAAACATTAAATGGAAGTAAAGGTATAACATCTTCTTGTACATATATTTTCTTGATCAGACAATTAAAATGTCTTCCTTTAAACAATATTTTTTTGTAATATAAATAAACATTTACACTACTATAGTTTTCAACTTTCTCAAGTTTTACAAAGCTCAGGACAATAGTGCACATGCTGCCAAACATTCCAAGGCACATGAAGTAAACATCTCTTTTCTACAATGTATATTTGCCTCTTCTTTCATCTCCTAATAACCAAAAATGCAGACTTGCAATAAAATAATTATTTGGTTGTGACCATGGAGGCTCACCCCCCAGCCTAGGCCTACAAGACGCCACCCCCGAGATTGGGAGAACTAGGTGTCAAACAGGTTATAAACAAGCAACACACATACAATTCATAGATTAGAAGGAGGAAATATTCACCATAAAACTCTCAACCCAAGCTTAACGCATAGCCATAAAAATGACATTGTTTAAGTGGGGTGAAGGTGGACTAGAAATGGGGAGATTTGCAAGTATAAAAAAATAACCCAAGGCCATCACAAGGCCAAAAATATCCTTTCAAACTTGGTCTCTCATGACCATAAAAATAAATCCCTTATGACCCCCTAAAGATTTCAAGCCAAATCCTCCCTTATGACCCCCAATTTAAACAAATAAAACGCAACAAGGATCCTAGATCCTTGTTTCCCTCTCTTCCCGGAAGAGAGACTCTACACCCTATGAATGTCAAACTCACTTCACCCCAAGAATCTTCTACCCTTCTACCCTCCCAAGGGTGAGTTTGGTCTTAACTCCCATAATTAATATTCAAGAAAGACATACTACACTATGCAACAATCCATCCAAAAATTCATAATAAGACCAAATCTATAAATACAACAAGTAATTTTACAACATGTAGATTTTCATATAAAACAACCAAAATATGGATTTTAAAACCTAAGGGTGACAATGCACCAACCTCAACTCTTGCAATGGAATGTGATGAGAATATTTGATGAAGAGCCTCCAACCCAAGCCAACAATATTTCCACCAACTACAAGCTTTCAACCTTAGCTAAATTTTCTTCTTCAAAATTCAATTCATTCAACAACTCTTGATCTCCAAGATTGGAGAGTCGGTGATGAAAATTCTAAGTTAGAATTTGTTATCCTAAGTAGACTCATCTCACACTTTATAACTTCCTTGGAAAATGATGGTGATAGCTCATATTTTTGTCTTCCCGACCCTCTTACAAGGTTTCTAAAAGAGGAAATTGAAAAGGTAAGTGTAAGGTGGGGAAGTATATCCAACATAGGAATTGAAGGTTGTCTTACCAAGACTCAATCTTCTAAAAGCTGATTTTCGTCCATCAAGAAAATGTCACTTTTGAAGTGACTTGGCAATCACATGTAAGTGGTTCTATGCCCAAAAAGGTCCCTTACCCATAGGTATATCAAGTGGACCTTCAAAAAAGACTTAACCTCAACTATAGAAGTTAGTTTGATCCCTGAAAAACCCACCTAAAGTTTACCTATGGGTCAAACTTGACTTGACCATTCCAAGGGCTCACTAACTAAGTTGTCATTTGGGAAAACTAAATGAGGTTTAAAAAATGCATTGGATGCTATCCTACTTTCTTGGAATCTTGGCTTGTGGTTCTGGTGAGGGTTTCACCGACACAGGTTTTGATGAATATCTTTGGTGATATGCATAAGTGATGTTGGTGCAATTTTTGGTGGAGTTTCAAGATATTGTTGGTGATCATTTTCGAGACTTGGCGGATGGAGATCATTGTTTTAGCGTTTTGACCTATATTGGCTCCCAGTTGATCTAGGTTATGGACCAACTTAATGTAATGTGTGGATTGGACCTCTCGATTTTTTTCTGAGATGTCTTATGTGTTGGATATTATTTGTTTGGTCTAAGGAAAACATGTTTTGTAATTATGTAATTGGTTTATTGTCTATTGGCCAACCTGATTGTTTATCATCGAGGGTTTATATATATATGATGTAAGATCTCATTATAGATCATCATAGGTATAAGGTCAGGGAATGGATATGGATATGTAATGTGTAAATAATGTAATATCATTCAAGCAAAGGATTTGGTTTATCATTGGAGATCAAATTGGGTTTATGTAAGAGGATTTAGTCCTCCGATAGTGAGCTTAACTGGAACAATACTCAGGAATACGAGATGATATCTTTGTAGTTCAAACACTTCTTCTGGATTTTTGTCTCAGATTTCTATGTAGTCAGTGAGACTCCTTTTGTGATGAGAAATTCACTCTAGGATTTTGGCCTTCTTACAAGTGCAGGCCCCTCAATTGTAATTCACATACTTACTACAAAAGTATTATCTAATTGTGGATAGGCTTCCCACCATGGTTTTTCCCTTTACCGGATTTTCCACGTATAAATCTTGGTGTCATGTGGATGGTATTTATTCTGTGATTATTATTTATTCTTAATTGGTTTAATTGCTATTCTAGTATTTGGTTTAAGCATTCCGGTATTAATGATTTGGGTTCTGATATTAAAGTTTTAATTATTAAATGTTTTGGTAATCTATGGCAAATTATTCACCCCCCTCTCAATTATCTTTCGATTATTTGAACGGTCTAACAATTAGTATCAGAGCTTTGTTCCTCTCTGCAAAAAACTTAACCTCTTAAGGAAGACTCTATGGAAACTAACAACTCAAGTTCATCAAGTTCATCTAGAGCTATCTTTCAGAGAGATATCCTTAGGCTTGATGGAATAAATTACATAGTATGGAAGATTCAGATGGAGACTCATCTGAGATGTCTTAGCAAGGTGATTTGGGAGATCACACAGAATGGTGTTACACCTCATAATCCAGCAGCTGGAAATCCTCCTCCGGGAAACTTGCATAAGGAGCTTGAGAATGATTGTAGAGAAAGAGAATCTCTCTTGTGTGCACTTTCTGATCAGCAAATAATGGGATTGACTAACAAATCATCTGGAAAGGCTATATGGGATAAGTTGGAGACTCTTAATGAAGGTGACCCTACAGTGAAGATTGCTAAACTTGATGGTTACTAAGTGAGATATGAAAACCTAAAGATGGAAGAAGATGAAAGGATTACTGCATTCATGGAAAGGGTAAATGAGATTGTTATCGGAATTCAATATTGTGGTGGAACTCTGAGTGAAGATAAAATTGTTTCTAAAGTTTTGAGAGCCCTACCACCAACTTACAAGATGAAGGCTACTACTATTAGTGAGTTGAGAACAATGGCTAATACATATGTCAATAGAGATACCTTGGTTGGGAAATTACCTTCTTTTGAGCTTGAAGAATTTGGACCTTCTAGAGCTGTGAATACTAGACCTTCTTTTCATGTATCTACATCATCAATCGGTAAGCAAGATTGGAAAGATTTATATGAAAAGGAATTTGATGATATGAAGAGAGAGGATGAAGAATTTGATCAACTTAAATCCCTATTTGCTAGGAGAGTACCTAAAGGACCGGTAGGAAGTAAGTATGAAGGAAAAGAACCTTTTAAATGTTTTGAATGTAATAGGATTGGTCATTTTGCATCTAGATGTCCTAAAAGGAATTCAAGATTTGAAGAAAGAGTTAGAAGATCTTTTAAGCCTAACCCTGGATATCCGAACAAGTATAAGTACAGGAAAAATAGAGACAAATCATGCTACATAGTGGATGAGGAAGGCATTATTGATTATGATGATGAATCGACAAAAGACTCTTCTAGTGGTTCCAGCAATGGGAAGGAATGGGTGTTCCTGGCTATCAAGGAAGATGTTTCGGCACTGGAAAAGAATGTACTTGAAGAGATGACACTTTCTGCTAAAATTGAAGAAAAGGATGAATGGGTAATTGATATTGGTTGTTCACATCATATTACTAGAGATAAAGACAAGTTTCTATTTTTGCAAGAATTTAATGGCAGTCTGGTTAGATTTGGAGATGAAAAATCATGTATGATCAAAGGAAAAGGAACTATATCATTGGATGGTAAGAACAATACTGATAATGTTTATTATGCTAAAGGTTTAAGGCATAATCCTTTGAGTATAGGACAATTGGTGGATAATGGATTTCAATTATAGTTCAAGGATGGAAAATGCAAAATCATTAATAGATCTGGTTTGGAGATTGCAACCGGTACATAGAAAAAAGGTAATATATTTCATCTGAATTCCGGTGAGAAGATATGTTTGATTGCACAAATTGATGAGAGTTGGCTATGGCATAAAAGGCCATGTCATGTGAATTTTGATTGCACTGTGAAGATTAAATCAAGGTAGTTAGAGATATACCTAAGATTGTGAAGCCCTATAATCCGGTATGTAAAGAATGTTAAATGGGGAAACAGGTTAGAACCTTTTTTAGGAGTATACAAGATAAATCTAATGATGTTCTTGATCTTATTCATATTGATCTGTGTGGCCCTGCTAGAGTTAAAAATTTTCAAGTTGATAGATATTTCATGCTAATCATTGATGATTATTCTAGAATGATGTGGGTTACTTTTCTAAAGGAAAAATATGAAGCATTTGAAAAGTTCAAAATCTTTAAGGCTAAAGTGGAAACTGAGATAGAATTGAAGATTAAATGTTTGGGGTCAGATCATAATGGAGAATTCACATCTATTGAGTTTACTAACTTTTGTGAGAAGCATGGTATAAGAAGACAATTTTTTGTTCCCTGGACACCTCAGTAGAATGGAGTTGTGGAAAGGAAGAACAAAACTATCTTAGATGTTGCTAGAACAATGATGATGGAATCTAGTCTACCTCATATCTACTAGAGAGAAGCAGTGAGAAGAGTGGTTATACATTCAACATAGTACATATCAAAAGAGAAATCGGTAAGACACCTTATGAATTATGGTTTAGCAATACACTTACAGTTAAGTATTTCAGAATCTGGTAGTAAATGTTATATCAGGAGAGATGATATCATTGGCAAATTTGATCCTAGATGTGATGAAGGCATATTTCTTAGTTATTCTAGTGAAAGCAAGGCATATAGATGTTATAACAAGAGATTGCAGAGGATTGCGAAAAGTGCTAATGTCAAAGTGGATGAACTGAATAGAGGTCAAATCAGAGTTTATGAGAAGGAATCGGTGGTGGAAATGATTATATCTGAATCAGTAGCACCTTTACCAAAATAAACTATTGAACCAGTTACTCCGGCAGTATCAGAAAATTCTACAATAACTAAAGAACTAGGGAGAGGAATAGAGAGTCAGAAGACTCCTAGGTATGTGACATTGAATCATTTAGAAGATTAGATCATTGGGGATAAGAGCAATGGAGTAATGACAAGAAGAATACTGACAACTAATGAGGTATGTTTAATTTCTTAAATTGAACCGATATCAGTAATTGAGGCATGTAAAGATGAATATTGGTTGAAAGATATGGTAGAATAATTAGATCAGATTGAGAAAAATAACACATGGACTTTGGTTCCTCGGCCTAAAAATAAGAATGTTATTGGAACTAAATGGATTTTTAGGAATAAATTTAATGAGGATGGTCAAGTTGTAAGGAATAAGGCTAGATTGGTTTGTAAAGGATATTCTCATAAGGAAGGAATTGATTATGGAGATACTTTTGTACCTGTAGCTAGGATTGAAGCTATAAGATTATTTCTTGGCTACGCTGCCCACAAAAACTACAAGGTTTATCAGATGGATGTTAAGTGTGCATTTTTGAATGGGGATCTTGATGAGGAAGTTTATATTGAGAAACCTAATGGTTTTTCACTATTAGATTATACAAACATGGTTTGCAGGTTAAGGAAAGCTTTATATGGATTGAAACAAGAACCTAGAGATTGGTATGAAAGGTTGGATAAATATCTTTTGAAGCTTGGTTTTACCAAGGGTAATGCTGACAGTAATTTATATTATAAGATCACTGATGATGATATACTAATTATTGAAGTATTTGTTGATGACATTATTTTTGGAGGTGAAGATAAGTTATGCATGGAATTTTCTAAAAATATGGAGAAAGAATTTGAAATGTCTGTGATTGGGGAAATAAAAATTTTCTTAGGTTTGCAGATTACTCAAACTAATAAAGGTATTTTCATCTATCAAACTAAGTATGGTAAGGAATTGTTGAAAAAATTTGGTGTGGGAGATTCTAAACCGGTAAGTACTCCTATGGTTACAAGTGAAAAATTGACAAGAAAAGATGTTTTTGCACCGATAAATCCTACAAGATACAAATCCATGATTGGAGATATGCTTTATTTGACTTAGACTAGGCCTGACATAATGAATGTTATTTGTATTGTATCAAGATTTCAGAGTGATCCTAGAGAAAATCATGAGAGTGCGGCGAAAAGAATTTTTAGATACTTTCAAGGTACAACTGAATATGGTTTATGGTACCCTAAAATTGATGACTTTACATTATGTACATATACAAATGTTGATTGGGCTAGAGATGTTGATGACCAAAAAAGTAAATCTGGTGGAGCTTTCTTTCTTGGAAATAAGTTGGTTTCATGAATCAGCAAGAAACAATCATGTACCTATTTATCTACTACTAAAGATGAGTATGTTGTTGTTGCTACTAACTGTACAAAAGTTCTATGGATGAAGAAAATGTTGAAGGATATAAAGGTGGATTGTAATGGACCGGTAGTTATCCACTGTGATAACTCTGCTACTATTGATATATCAAAGAATCTGGTATTTCATTCTAAGACAAAGAACATATCTATCAAGTACAAATTTTTGAAGAAAAAGGTGGAAGCAAATGAAGTTAGACTAGTTTATGTGAATACTAAAGAGAAAATTGCAGATATCTTCACTAAACCTTTGCCTATGCAATCATTTGAGTACTTCAAAGACAAATTGAGAGTTTCTGCCCCTCCAGTAGAGAATTGATTGATGCGGTTTGGCATTAGTTCGGTATGCATTATTAGAGATATTTTTCATTCCAGCACTGATATGGGGATGCTACTGCTCAAGGGGAGTAGTTAGCTTTGTGTTTCAGTGGTTTATGTTTTTGCTTTGATATTTATGTCAAATTTCTGGCATTGATGTCAAAGACGGAGATATATTGATGTGAAAAAGAAAAACTTAAGGAGTTGTATACATTAGGGAGATATATATGTATAATTCAGAGCTTTAGAAATATATCATTCATAGGGAGAGTTTGAACTTTGTTTCAGAACTTCATTACTACATCTGTATGTGGGAGATTGTTGGTTGTCTTCCATTGGGGGAGACTTGTTTGGCATTTCTTGGTACTTAGATGTTTTTCACATCTAGTGTTGCCATCAATTCCAAAGGGGGAGATTGTTGGCCATTTGGAAGAATTGAGTATGTGTTGCATTGATGTTTTATCATTGATGTCAACAGAAGAATTGATTATGTGTTGCATTGATGTTTTGTCATTGATGTCAACACTAGTTGTTTGGATGCTTTACTGGCACCCTTCTAGTCCCGATAGGTTGAGTGATTTCTTGATGGTTAGATTTGGCATGATCTGGTAGGCTCCAATATGTTTTTCTTATGGAATTAGCTTATTCATGTTACTCATATTCATTTCAATAAGCTGGTTTTGGTCTAGTGATCGGATGCTATCCTGCTTGCCTAGAAGTTGCTTGGCTTGTGGTTCCGGCGAGGGTTTCACCAGTAGAGATTTTGATGAAGATCTTTGGTGATATGTATAAGTGGTGTTGGTGAAGCTTCTGGTGGAGTTTCAGGATGTTGCTGGTGATCATGTTCAAGACTTGGTGGATGGAGATCATTGCTTTAGTGTGTGGACCTATATTGGATCCTGGTTGATCTAGGTTATGGATCAGCTTAATGTAACGTGTGGATTGGACCTCTCAATGTATTTTCAGGATGTCTTATGTGTTGGATATTATTTTTTTGGTCTAAGGCCAACCTGTTTTGTACTTATGTAATTGGTTTATTGTCTGGTGGCCAACCTGATTTTTTATGGTCGAGGGTTTGTATATTTATGATGTAAGATCTCATTGTAGATCATCATAGGTATAAGGTTAGGAAATGGATATGGATATGTAATGTGCGAATAATGTAATATCATTCAGGAAGAGAATTTGGTCAATCATTGGAGATCAAATTAAGTTTAAGTAAGAGGATTTATTCCTCCAGTATTGAGCTTAACTGGAACTATACTTAGGCATAGGAGATGCTATCTTTGTAGTTCAAACACTTCTTTCGGATTATTTTCTGGATTTTTATGTAGTTAGTGAGACCCCTTTTGTGATGAGTAGTGCATTCTAGGTTGTTGGCCTTCTTGCAAGTGCATGCCCCTCAATTGCAATTCACATAATTACTGCAGAAGTATTATCTGATTGTGGGTAAGCTTCCCACCATGGTTTTTCCCTTTATCAGGTTTTCCACATATAAATCTTGGTTTCATGTGGATGGTATTTATTCTTTGATTATTTTTTATGGTTAATTAGTTTAACTTCTATTCCAGTATTTGGTTTAAGAATTTCCATATTAATGTTTTGGGTTCCAATATTAAATTTTTAATTGCTAAATGTTTTGGTAATCTATGACAATTGATTCACCCCCCCCTTCTTAGTTGTCTTCTAGTTATTTGAACTATCTAACAAAAATAGATATCAAATCTTTCACACAGGTTGTGCCATGTTACCAAGTTGATGTAGACTTGTCGTCGATCACTATCATAACAAAAATTATTACCGGCTTGAGGATTTCATCACCAATCATTAAACCCTACTAAAACCTTAGTAAAACTTCATCAAAAATTTGAAACACACCTTCGAGTAATCTCCACAAGTTTTGGTTCTGGTGATCCATGATATAGGTTCACCATCCAAACTGCAAATCACCAATCATCGCATATGGGGATATTGAGATCTCATCTGTGCTACATCCTCCCATGATGTTGTAACCTCGTCATAACAATCCCACTAGACCTTAACCTAGTCCAGCTCTTGACCTCAAAGAGATAGCGTCCGGTGATCCAAAATGTGAATGGGCTCTAATACCAACTTCCCATTTGACTCCACCTATAAGGCATCCCAATCTAGAAAATGAGACTTATCACAAATATATTTCCTTAGTACAGACACATGAAACACATTGTGTATGCATGACAGGCTAGGTGGCAAAGCTAGATGATAAGCAATTGGTCCTATCCTCTCTAGGATCTCAAATGGTCCAACAAAGTGAGGTGGAAGCTTAGAACCCTTTCCATAATGGATTGAACTCTTATGCAGTCATGACCTCAAGAAAACTCTATCTTCAACCATGTAGCTACAATCTACCCTCTTTGCATTTGCATACTTCTTTTGTCTATCTCGAGCCTTTCTAAGGCACTGTCTAACCATATCCACCTACTACTCCATACCACTAACTAACTCAAGACCAATGGCTACTCTACCCTTAATGTGATCCCAACTCAAAGGTGTCCTACATGGTCTTCCATAAAATGCCTGATATGGTGGCATCCCCAAGGAAGTGTGATGCCCATTGTTATAGGAAAATTCTACCAAGTGAAATTACTCTTCCCATCTATTTTGATGATCCATGACATACATACAGAGTTTATCCTCCAATACCTGGTTCACCCTCTCTGTCTGTCCATCTATTTCTAGATGATAGGTTGTGCTAAAGTTAAGTTTGGTATCCAACACTGCCTATAATGCCTTCCAAAAGGAATAAGTAAAGAGGCAATCCTTATCTGAAATGATCCTACATGGAAAGCCATGCAACCTAACAATATCTCACTTTTGGACACAATGGATCACTAAGAGGAGGGCGAATCAGTGATTTAAACAATTTTTACTTAATTAGAGTTATACCGGTTCAATATGAGATATACAAGATGTAGACCAATTACCAAAGCAATGTAAATAGTGTGTGTAGGAGAAATAACTAAAGGATTAATACATTACACACATGAAGATGCAACACATAACACCAGATGTACAAGGAAAACCCAATGTGGAAAAAACCTCGGTGAGAATAGCTACTGGAGATCTTCTGCTCCAATCCAGCCTCACAATGAAAAGATATAATTACAAATTTTAGGGAACCAACCCAAGGAGCACCAACCCCTAATTTATGAGCATCAACTCAAAGGAACACCAACCCCTACACAATTTATAGGCTACAACCTAAAGGAGCTACAACCCCTGCACTCAACAATATGAAAAACTCAGATAAACAATTTGGATCCTTGCTGCAAATGAAGTTTTGCAACCTTTCAAAGCTTTGCACTATCAGTTTCTATCTTACCAGTTTGTATCAACTCAACACACACTACAACTTAGCCTTCCTACTGGTTCTAACTCTCCTTAATATTCTCTCCCTCTGTTGTGTTGAACTCAAATCGCACTTGGTCACTCTCTATCAGGTACTACTTCTTTCAGTTTGTCACCTTTGCATTCTATGCTCACTCTGTCAGTTTATTCCTTACACTGGTTTACCCTACTTCTCCTTACCAATACAATCTTCACTCACAAAAGACTTCATGTGTTTTTCTCTTCAGCTCTCAGACAACAATTTCACTCTCATTTTTTTCTTTTAATAGCAACAACTCTATCTATCTTAGGTCACCATATTTTAAACTAAGGCTTTCCCGCCAACAACTAATTCAAATAGAGGGTGGCTAGGGTTTCCTTCTTCTGACCAAATCTGCATCCAATCTGATCTGACTTGCCTTGGATCACACACCTGCATTGGAGGAATAATCCATCACGTGTTTTCCATCTATCCAAAATATGTTTACTAAAATTAGCAAACTCGACCATGATTTCCGGCCTTGAAATTTGTCAACTCATTTATGACCCAGCTATTTCCTTCTCGAGGTCCTCTTGCAATCTGAATTACTTACTTTGATCCAGGTGCCAACAACTTCTTGATCTTTCTCTATTGTTCATTCTTCCTTGAGCTGCATCAATTTGTTATCAACCCATGATTTGTGGTTGTTTCATTTAATGTCCACTAACAACTCCAACAACCATGTTGATGGAAAATTCACCAACCTCTACATGCTCTCTACCTCATCTCCATGTGGCATCACATCGGCATACACTCAGCTTACTGACACAAGGTTGGTTTAAACTTGATCATTCATCAAAATTATATCAGCACAAGCCCTTACCGGTGAGACCTTCTCCTGCTACTAACTGGTAGTGTACACTACACTGGTAGCACAACTTCACCTTCAATAGTTTATGATCTCTTTGTCACTCTGCCTCTTTATCACAAACATTATCACAAGAAAACAACCAGCCTTTATACTGGTTACAACTTGTCATGCCAACACAACTTCATATCACCTCTTACCGATGATGTCACTAATAGTCTCAATACCTACTTGTCTTCCACCATACTAGTTGACAAGCCTTCATGTTAATCTTCCTTATTCCTGATCAATATTCTTCATACCATGTTGATATACCTCTACCGATAGCCTGCAATACTAGTTGCATCAATGACAACTCAATACCAACAATCTTCGCCTTTGGCATTGATGTCAACATTATATGTTCTAGTTTCTCTCCCCATTTGACAACAATGGCAAAGGGAACCTTAGTCTGACACTAATAATATCTTCCTTGGCTACACCCATTTAGGACACAATCTCCCCCTGTGTCCATGCTTGATGAGTCAAGAGTCATAAGAGAGTAACAAAGATTGACTCCCCTTAAATCATACATCCTCCTACGCATTTAAGTGTTGTCAGATGGTGGGACAAATCCCATCTTTTGTCTTAAGTACTCAAATGGACCTAAACGAAGTGGCTTGGTAAATATGTCCGCAATCTCCTCACCAGTTGGAACATATTCAACTATGACCTCTTTTTTTGCTACCTTATCCCTCAAAAAGTGATACTTGATTGCAATGTCTTTTTTTCTTGAGTGCATGACTAGATTCTTGGAGATGTTGATTGCATTTGAGTTATCACACCGAATTGGAATAGGATCCAATATCTCCACATGTATGTCCTTCAATGTCTACTTCATCCATAGCACTTGTGAGCAACATGTAGCAAGAGCTATATATTTGGCCTCAACAGTGGATACTGACACTGAGTCTTGCTTCTTGTTGTGCCATGATACTAATGAGTCTCCTAAGTAGAAATAACCTACACTTGTACTTTTCTGGTCATCAATACTTCCTACCCAATCTACATTAGTATAAGCCTCCAAAGAGAAGTCTCGTTTCTTTGGATACCACAGGCCATAGCTGATAGTTCCTTGCAGATACCTAAAGATTCTTCTGATTGCATTTAGGTGAGACTGCTTAGGAGAAGCTTGGAATCTTGCTACCATGCAAACAACTTGTACAATATCTAGTCTAGATGTTGTTAAATATAACAGACTACCAATCATAGACCTATACAGTGTTTTCTCAACTTTCGGTGACTCATCTAGTTTGATTAACTTACAACTAGTAATCATGGGAGTACTTACCAATTTTCTATCCTCCATTTGAAATTTCTTCAGCTTTTCTTTCACATACTTGGTTTGGGAGATGAAAATTCCTTTCTCCTATTGTGAGATCTGCAAACCAAGAAAATAGGACAACTCACCTAGCATAGACATCTCAAATTATGTCTTCATCTGATCTACAAATTCTTTGCACATGATGTCCTTGTCTCCACCAAAGATAATATCATCCACATATACAACCACTATAATCATGTGATATCCATTTACCTTTACATACAAGTTACTATCTACATTTTCTTTGTGGAATCTGTGTTCCTTCAAGTATTTATCCAATCAGGAATACCATGCTTCGGGAGCCTACTTCAAACCATACAAGACTTTCTTAAATCAGCATACAAAACTCTCATCATCATGTAAAAGATAACCCTTTGGTTGTTCCATATATACCTCTCTTCAAGGTTACCATTCAAAAAGGAAGATTTGATGTCCATTTGGTAGACTTTGTAACCTTTATAGGCAGAGAAAGCTAAAAACATTCTTATTGCCTCTAGCCTAGCAACCAGTGTAAAGGTTTCTTCAAAGTCAATACCTTCCACTTGAGCATACCCTTTGCAAACTAACATTGCTTTATGTCAGATTATCTTTCCTTCTTCATTCATCTTATTTCGGTAGACCCACTTGGTACCTATGACATTCTTGTCTGTTGGTCTAGGAACAAGTTCCCATGTTTGATTCTTCTCAATTTGTGTCAACTCCTAATCCATGACATCTACCCATTTCTCACTTTTTCCATCTTCATCAAAAGTTCTGGGTTCAAGTTCTGTCATGAGGTAGAAATTTACCTGCTCATCATTCTAGGCTAGTCTTCTTCTAGTTTGCACACCTTGATTTTTATCTCCTATGATATGTTCTTCCAGATGATTCTTCTTCACATATCAGTTGGAGTTCTTGCTTGGTGCTTCCTCTACTAGTCCATTTTTAGATTGATCTTAATGCTCATTGTCTAAAACATCAATATAGGGTGCCAATGTAGATTCTTTCTTATGTAGGTCTTCATTTATTCTCACATTTATACTATCAACCATTTTTCTCAAATTCTTGTTTTAGCATTTGTAGGCTTTGCTTTTGGTTGAGTAACCCAAGAAGATTCCTTCATCACTTCTAGAATCAAAACTTCCTAATCCATCTGCATCTCTCTTGATGAATCACTTACTTCCAGACACTCTAAAATGCTTGAGTGATGGTTTTCGGTTGTATCATAACTCATAGGGAGTCATTCTACTATTTACTCTTAGTTGTACCTAGTTTAATGTATAGACAACAGTATGAATTGCTTCCTTCCAGTATTTATCTGGTATGCTAGCCTCATTTAACATTTTTCTAGCCATTTCCTTTACTGCCCTATTCTTCCTTTTTTCCACACCATTCTGTTGTGGTGTTCTTGCTATTGAATATTGTCTCCAGATTCGATGTTTCTCACAATAGTCAATAAACTCACTTGAAGAATATTCTCCACCTCGGTCTGATCTTAAACACTTTAACCGATGTCCACTGTCATTTTCAATCATCCTTCTAAAAATCTTGAATCTTTCAAATGCCTATGATTTTTCATGCATAAATGTCACCCAAGTCATCCTTGAGTAGTCATCAATGAATATAATGAAGTATCTCTCACTAGTCAGGGCCCTTGTCCTTGATGGTCCACACAAATCTATATGTACTAACTCCATAGGTTTTGAGGTATTATACTCTTTTGTTTTTCTAATCACTCTGATTTTCTTCCCTCTGATGCATTCATCACAAAAAGTACTTGTTGGTTTAGTTATTTGTGAAATGTTTCTTACACACATATTCTTGCTTATCTTCACCAGATTGTCAAAGTTCACATGTCCTAATCTTCGATGCCACAACCAGCTTTCATCAACATGTCGCATCATACATTGGAACTCATAGCATTCCCTCGGATTGTAGACATTACCATTTGTTCTCATTCCTTTTTCCACAGCCTGACTGGTACTTTGCTTTCTTATTTGACAACTAGTAGTGTCAAATGTGAACTTGTACCCTTTTTCACACATCTAGCTTACACTTACCTGATTATACTTCAATCCTTCCATGTAGTACACATCATGAGCCTTAATCTTTCCATCAATATTCAATGTACTACGACCTTTAATCTTGATGGAGGAGTTGTCACCAAAATGGACAGAACCACCATTCCAATCATCAAGCTTGATAAACTTTTTCTTGTCTCCGGTCATATGATTTGAGCAGCCACTATCAACTACCCATAAATTCTTTCTTTCAACATGTAGAGCAGTTTGCACAATCAAGCTTGACATTGTCTTGTTCTTCTCATTCTCTATCCAAACTTGTTTCTCTTCTTTCTTCTCTTCTTCTATCATCTTGTGTTCCGGTATAGTCTCTATCTTCTAATCTGGTACAATTTTCTTTTGCTCACCAGTTCTTAGCTTACAATGCCTTACTATGTGACCAAAATTTTGACACTTATAATATTTTACATTAGTATTGAAAGATGTATCCAAATAATTCTTGTAGGACATCTGCACACTTTTTCTACACTCATAGCTCTTATGAACAAACTCATTGCAATTGTAGCAAGTGAAATTTGTACCTTGTAATGCAGTAAATGAGTTTCTACTCTCAAAATTGGGATTTACATTCATTTTCTTGCAATCTACCATTCTATGACCGAACTTATTACACCGGTGACAATAACCATGAAATTTTGGAGCATACCGATTAGATTGTCTTGTTCCTACAAATGACTGCCTCACACGGGGTCTTCCTTTCATGTTGCTAACTCTGGTGAACCCTTCATGATCAGCTCTTCTATTTCTCTTTGGATCTGCATTGAGTATGGTCTTTGGTTCATTGATTGTGTATACCAATTTGTGTGATGATTCTTGACAACATCTGCATATGTCTTATTATCGGTATCTTTGCTTACTATGAATGTCTTCTTCTCTTCGCTTTCATTTGAAGAAGTAAATAGTATCTCCTTACTGGATGTGTATTTTCTATTTTAACTTTGACCCTCTTCAAATCCTTATATTGATTTTGTTTTCTCAACATCATGTCTATAACTTTGGTGTTGCCTTCATATTTGCTTCTCACTTTCATTTCTTCCTTGCTTTTCTCTAATTCCTTCTAGAGCTTAACAATTTCTTCTTCTAGGTTCTGATACTCCTTTTCCTTTTTACTCAAACTGGTGCTAGTAACTTCATAGATCCTCTTGGCTTCTTCCAATTGAAGTTTTAGATCTGCAATTATTTTCTTAGACTCTTCAAGAGATTTCTCCAACATCTCTTGTTCTTCAGCTGCAACCTTTTTCACCTTCTTCAGATCTATTCTTGTTTTCTTCAACTCTTCCAAGGCACTGATGAGCTCTTCTTCAAGATCAACTTTTGCTTCTTTCTCTTTCTCTTCTCCTTCTTCAAGTACTGAAACCTCTTGGCCCATGAAAAGGGTTGCACTAAAATCATCTTCAGTGCAATAGTCATCTAAGACACTCTCCTTATCTATGGTATCATTTTTCATGTGTGTAGAGACTATTCTGCTTCTAGTTGCCTCTTCTATGATACCAGTAGACATTCTTCTTCCTATCTTTACCATATGATCTACTACCACTTGATTTATCATCTTCATTCCTATCACCATAGGGACATTTGGTAACAAAATGTCCAATCTTTCCATAGGTGAAATATTTCAAGGGCAACTTGCCTTTGTATTTTCTTGAACCCTTCTTGAGTCTTCTGACAAAATTTGCCATTTTATCATCAGTGTCTTGATCAGTTTCATCATGAGAAGACTCTTCTTTTCCTTTTCTTGATGTTTGGAATGCAACTTCTTTCTTCACAACCTCAGTACTAGCAGTCCTAATTTCATAAGCAGATAGGGAACCATACAACTCATCCATTGTAAATAATTTTGGATATTTTGCTTCTTCTATTGCAGAAACCTTTGTATCATACTTAGGTGTAAGGGATCTAAGTACTTTCTTCACTACCACCTCATCTTTTATTTCTTCTCCAAGCCCTCTAATGGTTTTTTTTGTTTCATCAGTCCTTTGGAGATAGTCAAAAATCTTCTCTTCATCTCTCATCTTTGAACCCTCAAGTTGTTCTCTCAATGTCTATAACTTGGCTTCCTTTACTTTAGCATCGCCTTCAAATATTTTCTACAACTTATCCCAAGTTGCTTTGGTAGATGAGCAGTGCATGACCTTAACAAATTCATTATCAGATAGCCTACTCAGAATAGGATTCTTTTCCTTAGCATAGTTCTCATATTCCTTCTTAGCATCTGGATCAGTAGGAGGATTATTAGGGAAAGTATACCCATTCACAACCAACATCCATACATCACAACATAGAGAGGACAAATAGGTTTCCATTCTTCTACTCCAAAAGGCATAGTTGACACCATCAAAGATAGGGGATTTTGAGGAGGCTGATTCATTTCTTGCCATTGTGAACACTTGATAGGATCTACCCAAGCTAGAGAATGCTTTGACAAAATAGGGTACCTAGGATCTAATACTAATTGTTGGACATAATGGATCACTGAGAGGGGGGTGAATTAGTGATTTGAATAGTTTTTACTTCATCGGAGCTATACCCATTCAATATGAGATACACAAGATGAAGACTATTTACCAAAGCAATGTAAACAGTGTGTGTAGGAGAAATAACTAAAGGATTATTACATCACACCATGAAGATGAAACGCATAACACCAAATGTATGAGGAAAACCCAATGTGGGAAAAATATCAGTGAGAATAGCTAATGGAGATCTTTTGCTCCAATCCAGCCTCATAATGAAAAGGTCTAATTACAAATTTTAGGGCACCAACTCTTGATTTATGAGCATCAACTCAAAGGATCACCAACCCCTACACAATTTATAGGCTACATCCCCCGCACTCAACAATATGAAAAACTCAGATAAACCATTTGGATCCTTGCTGCAAATGAAGTTTTGCAACCTCTCAAATCTTTGTACTACTGGTTTTTATCTTACAGGTTTGTATCAACTCAACACACACTGCAACTTAGCCTTCCTGTTGGTTCTAACTCTCCTTAATATTCTCTCCCTTTGTTCTGCTAAATTGAAATTGCACTTGGTCACTCTCTATCAGGTAGTGCTTATTTTAGTTTGTCACCTCTACATTTTATGCTCACTCTGTCAGTTTGTTCCTTACACTGGTTTACCCTACTTCTTCTTACCAGTACAATCTTCACTCACAAAACACTTCAAGTGTTTTTCTCTTCAACTCTCAGACAACAATTTCACTCTATTTTTTTTCTTTTAGTAGCAGCAACTCTATCTATCTTAGGTCAACATATTTTAAACTATAACTTTCTTGTCAAAAACTAATTCAAATAGAGGGTGGCTAGGGTTTCCTTCTTCTAACCAAATATGCATCCAATCTAATCCGATCCAACTTGGATCGCACACCTGCATTGGAGGAATAAGCCATCATGCATTTTCCATCTGTCCAAAATATGTTTACCAAAAATGGCAAACCCAACCATGATTTCTAGCCTTGAAATTTGTCGACTCATTTATGACCTAACTGTTTCCTTCTCGAGGTCCTCTTGCAATTCGATTTCCTTGCTTCAATCTAGGTGCCAACAACTCCTGAATCTTTCTCGATCATTCATTCTTCCTCGAGCCACATCAATTTGTTATTGACCCATGATTTGTGGTTGTTTCATTTAATGTCAACTAACAGCTCCAACAACCATGTCGATGGAAACTTGATCGACCTTTGTGTGCTCTCCACCATAGCTCCATGTGGCATCACATCGGCATACACTTAGCTCACCGACACAAGGTTGATTTAAAATTGATCATTCGTCAAACTCATACCAGCACAAGCTCTTATTGGTGAGACCTTCTCCTGCTGCTAACTGGTAGTGTACACTACACCAATAGCACAAATTCACCTCTGATGGTTTGCGACTCTTCCTCTTTATCACAAACATTATTACAAGAAAATGACCAACCTTTATACCAGTTAGAACTTGTCATGCCAACACACAACTTCATATCACCTCTTACCTATGAAATCACTGACAGTCCCAACACCTACTTGTTTTCCATCATACCGATTGACAAGCCTTCATGTTAATCTTCCTTATGCCTGATCAATCTTCTTCATACTATTGGCATTGCACACTCCAATAAAAATTGAAGGTGATTGAAGGTGTTGTCATTGATGGCAACTTATCGGCAACCTTGTGGATATCTTTAGGCACTGACACCACTAGACTCTACACCGGCAGCGACAATAATGTTTACTGACATCTCAACCGATAGGATATTGATTATTATATTTTGTACTTAATTGTAATATCTTTTTGTAAGTCGATGTGGCATATTGTAATGACTCATATATAAGAATGATATCTTGTAGATCATTTTGGAGAGATACATGATAGAGGATAGATATGATGGATATGTAGAGTGAATATTAAGGTAGATTTTGTAGAAGGGTTTATGGTTATTGTATGAGCTTAAACTGGTACTGAACCTAGCATAACAGATGCTATTTTGTAGCAGTACATTATATTGGATTCTCATAATCCATATTGTAATTCAGTGAGACTTCCTTTTATAATTGAGTAGTGAGCTCTAGGCAGTTGGCCTTTCTGCATGTGCAGACACCCCTCTTGCAAGTAATATCCATTCATTGTCTAGTGAGTGAATATTGTGGGTTACAAATCCCATCGAGGTTTTTCCCACATCAGGTTTCCTCGTTAAACATCTTGTGTTATGGTGTGCTTTCTATGTTGTCTTTACTGTTCTTATTTATTGCATTAATTCTTGTTTACCGGTACATTGTTTTGGGATGCATAATAGTTAATAAGGTCAAATATTCTATAAACCAGTTACATACTGATTCCCCCCCCTCTCAGTATCTTTGGGACTATCATCAATCCTAACACATACCGGGTTGATATACCTCTACCTGTAGCCTGCAATACCAGTTGACGTCAATGACAAATGAATGCCAACACTCACAAGAAAACCTATGCCACTACTAGAGCTGTAAAAGTAGATTGGATGGGTGAGAAGTGAGCCACTTTGGTCAACTTATCAATTGTCACCATGATAGCATCATGGCAGCAAGATGGAATAGGAATACCAATGATGAAATCCATCGAAATTGTGTCCCACTTCCACTCTGGTATCTAATGAGGCTGGAGAAATCCACCTAGGTAGTGGTGCTCTGCCTTAACTCTCTAGCACTAATGACATCAGGCTACTAACTTTGCAATGTGTTGCCACATACCCGGCCAGTGATACAATTGTCTCAAATCTTAATGCAACTTCTTAACCCCAGGATGTCCTGCACAGGGTGCTCTATGAGCCTCAGTCGTAATAAAATCACATAATTTCCTAGAAGAAGGTATGTAAATGCGCCCTCTATTGCGTAGCAGTCCATCAGACTCCAATGAATAGTTTGTATATAACCATTCTAGGCCCCCCTTCAACACACCTCTAAATACCACTCATCCTCAAGCAAGTGCTGCAATATGCGATCTCTCAAATATGTCTCATGTGGATATAGAGTATAACTCATGGCATCTCCCACTCAATGCACCTGCAACTACGTTCTCTTTCCCCTTGATGTAGTGAACATCAAAAACATACTCACACAAGAATTCCATCAATCTCCTTTGACGAGCATTAAGGTTAGGATGATTAAATATGTACTACAAGCTCTGATGATCAAAATGAAGCTCAAAGTGATGTCCTAAAAGAAAGTGTGTCCATTTCACTAGTGCATGGACCACTGCTTCAAGCTCAAGGTCATGAGTAGGGTAATTAGGCTTGTGAGTCTTAATTGTCCTAGACTCATATGCAATAGCTCAACCACCCTACATAATTACTACTCCCAAACCATCCAAGGAAGCATCTATGCATACCACAAAATTGCCTCAGGGATCCAACACAACAAGAATAGGTGCACTAGTAAGTGCCTTTTTGAGTTCTTGAAAGGCCCTCTCGCACTTTTCTATCCACTCAAATTTCTTTCCCTTTTGTTGAAGGGATGTAATAGGGTGTGCAACCCTAGATAACCCCTCAATGAAGCATCTATAATATCCTTCTAAGCCCATGAAGCTCCCGACCTTTGTCACTGGCCAAAAGGAACTACTATGAACTCATAGTGGCCATATCTAGTTCAGAAAGCGGTTTTGTGAATATCACTTTCCATTATCCTCAACTGATGGTACCCTGACTTCATATCTATCTCTGAAAATACTTTATCACCCTGCAACTGATCAAATAAATCATTGATCATGGGTAATGGATACCAGTTCTCAATGGTAACTTTATTTAACTATCGGTAGTCCATACATAACCGTAGGGATCCATCCTTCTTCTTTATGACGATGACTGGTGCGCCCCAAGGGGAGACACTAGGATGAATATGCCCTTTCTCTAAAATTTCCTCAAGTTGATTCTTGAGCTCACTAAGCTCATTAGTGGTCATTCTATAAGGTTCTCTCGAGAGTGGCTCAACTCCTGGTACAAGATATATATGAAAATAAATCTCTCTATGAGGTGGCATACCAGGTAGCTTAGAAGAAAAAACATCTGCAAATTCCTTAAGAATAGGATGATCATCAAGTGAGGGTTCTTTCTCATCCTCTTCTTCCATGTCAATAATAGTGATGGAAAACAATTGACATCCCTTTTGCATGCTCTGCTTAATATGCATAGCAAAGATCATATGAAGAGATATGGGTCTCTAAACTCCTGAAATCATTATGGAAGTGTCATGATCATCTACACACTCGATCTTCTTATGCCAACAATCCATCTTGGCTCTATGGGCATATAGCCAATCCATGTCGAGAACAATTCTATAAGATCCTATTGGTGTAACTCAAAGGTCTACTATGGTGGTCATATTCCCAATCTGAAGTTGACAATCCCTAACAATTGATTCAATGGACACTCTAGCTCCTGATGCTAACTCAACCTCCCAACTAACATCTTGCCTAGTTGCCACTAACCTGCAACTCTCCACAACCAATGGAGAAATAAAAGAATCAGTAGCTCCTTAATTAAATAGGATAGTAATACTACTACCTCTGATCATACCCGTGGCCTCTATAATTGTGGCCTGATGCTCATCTTTGTGGTTATCAACCGTTGCAAAAAATCTATGGGACTTACCCATGTCCCCAACTGTAGGTTATGAACCTTCCATGCACTGACTACCTACCATCTGTCCCTATTGACACTCTCTCACCATGTGTCCCATGGAACCACAAGTAAAGAAAGCACCATGTGTCTGAATCTGAACACCCTGTGGCCTAGAATATTGTTGTCCTCTTGTCCTACTAGATCCACTATAACCACCCATGGTGGACTACTGAGTCTGTGTCGGAGGTGTGTATGGAACCTATGGTCACTGATCATGTCTAGGATCCTATGTCTACCACTATTTGAGCTTAAAGCCCCGATGTCCCTATGGAGGCCTATGCCTCTGATTGTGCTAAGACTGTTGTTGAGGGTGAGGGGGTTTGTAGGATTCCAAAGAATGTTTATGATTGCCCTTCCAATGGGGTTTTTAAAACCCATATGATTGTGGTGCAAGGTTTCATTTTTGAAACCAATCTCATGTATCCTGAGGCTTACCTTGAATCTCCTCTGCTAATAAGGCCTTCTCCATGGCAACTCGAAGGCTTCCTAGAGTTGCCATGCGTACGGGTTCTGCTATCCCAACATTCAGTCCTCTAATTAAATGGTTAACTAGAAATTTCTCATCCTTCATATAATCCACATAAGGTAGTAACTCAGAGAACTTTCTCTCATATTGTGACACTGTGAGTCCCTTCTGCTAAAGGTCATGGAACTCATCAATCCGGCACTGCCTAAAGTGCTCTGACAAGTATCTATCTCTAAACCTCTCAAAGAAGGTACCCCAAGTTAGTATCTCAATTAGTATGTCATTCTTATATTCCTCTTGCCTCCACCATGTGGAAGCTAACCCTCTCATTAGATGTATAGAAAATCATGCTTTCAAATTTCTCTCATAGGGATGCAATCTGAAGTACCTCTCTAAGCTCAAAATCCATGATTTTGCTTCTACCCCGTCAGTAGATCCTGCAAATGAAGGTGGCTGTAGGAATAGAAGCTCTCTAATATGATCTCCCAGATCATGAGGTTCTCTCTCTATAACCACTAGTGCTATAACTAGTGGTGGCTTTGGTAGATAAACTGACTCAGGCTCTTGCTCTGTCTTTCCCTTGATATGGCTAGGAGGTGGAATCCTACTCCATTCTCTAGCTGTTGATCTATGACCCTCTTAACCCTGCTATTCTACCTGGTGACTTGCTGGAGGTAGTGTATCCTAGACTATCCCTATCATGTTCTGTAGTGCATTCAACAAGTCTTAGTTTGGGTCTAGAGGTTGTTTGGGAGGAGCTTCTTGATTCCCTTCAGGAACTGACTCTTCCTGCCCAACATCTTCACATGCCATGCGAGCACGTCTAGGACTCCTTCCACGTCTGCGAGCTTGTCACGTAGCCAAAGGCATCCTACACGAGCAATTAGAAAAATTTAAAAGAAACATAATGGAAAAAGGTTCCTCATTTTTAAAACCCTGCTCTGATACCAAAATGTAGTGCCCAAACTTTAGGGCAAAAACACAACAATTTTTTTTAAAAGAGGACTTAATTACTCGAGTTTATGAAATGTGAACACGTGGTTTCTCACTAAGTTTTACTAACTTGATTATCCTAGCGCCAACTTAATGTGATATCAAATGTGAATGACCTAATGTTTAAATTGAAATTTAATTAAGATGCCAACATATAATGTTCGTTGACTACGTGGGGTAAATTAACCCCTTAGGCCATTTCTCTACATTGCACCTAATGGGGAATAGTTCTTCAAAATAAATTAAAGATACTATCCCTAGAGTTAATAATGATGCATTAATTGGATTAATTAGATTAATTCACAACTATAGGCCTGAATAGCTCCATTCGTTTAAAATATAACATTCCCTAGGGATTAAAATCCGATTTCCTAGAATAACTATTTAGGTCCATTTTTCGTTTAGAGTTAATTAAATTAACCCAATAATACTATTTTATCTTTAATGTTAAATCTATTATTTAATTGCGAGTTTCCTTTTAAAAAAATAAAATTGATATTATTAATATTAATATAAAACCTTTATATTAATATTAATTTTAATAGTCATGAGTATCCATAACCAACATGGTCATATTATTGAATTAAAATAAATACGATCCCCAGATATAAATATTATTTAAATAATCCCAAGAGTGTATTTATATTTCCCTTATATATATATATATATATCCCATGGGATGTAAGAAACGCATCCCTATTATTTACGCATCCCTATTATTTATTTAAAAGTCTACATTCAAATAAATATATATATATATAATTACATACCCCATGGGTATGTAATTAAATACACATACAAATATTCCTAAAATGCCACTTTATTTTTATGCAACCCCTTAACCCTTTTTTTATATTATTATTTTTAGGGTTCCTTTATTTGAAAAGGCCCTTTATTTTTCTCTAACATAAGTTAGGGCTTTCTTTTTTATTTTTGTTTTGCAGGGTTCGGATATCTTTTGGTTGTCATTCTTTTTGAGCAGGCCAAACTGGGGTTTATGGTGCTGAGTTCACATTTGAGGGTGCAGGGCGGTGAGTTGAATGGGGGAGGTGATGCTGGTGGGTCGCGGCCCACACGCTGCCTCCCAAACTCCCTTCTTTTTTTTTATTTTAATTATTTTTAAAATAGTGTTTTTTTTATTATATATAGATATATCTATCTATATATACATATACACATATATATACATATATATACATATACATACATACATATACATATATATACCTATACATATATATACCTATACATATATATACATATACATATACATATACATATACATATACATATATATAAATATACATATACATATACATATACATATATATGTGTGTGTGTATGTATGTATATATGTATATATACATACATATATGTATATACATATGTATATATATGTGTATGTATATATATACATATATGTATGTATACATATATGTATATGTATATACATACATACATACATACATACATATAAATAAACATTTACACTACTATAGTTTTCAATTTGCTCAACTTTTACAAAGCTTAGGACAATAGTGCACATGCTGCCAAACATTTCAAGGCACATGAAGTAAACTTCTCTTTTCTACAACATAGATTTGCTTCTTCTTTCATCTCCTAATAACCAAAATACATACCTGAAATAAAAAAATTCTTTGGTTCTGACCATGGAGTCTCACCTCCCAACCTAGGCCTACAAGAAGCCACCCCCAAGCTTGGGAGAACTAGGTGCCAAATAGGTTATAAACAAGCAACACACACATACAATTTTCAGATTACAAGGAGGAAAAATTCAACATAAACTCCCAACCCAAACTTAACACATAGCCATAAAAATGACATTTTTAAAGTGGGGTGAAGGTGGACTAGACATGGGGAGATCTGCAAGTATAAAACAATAACCCAAGGCCATCACAAGGCCAAAAATATCCTTTCAAACTTAGTCTCTCATCACCATAAAAATAAATCCCTTATGACCCCCTAAAGCTTTCAAGCCAAATCCTCCCTTATCACCCCCAATTTAAACAAATAAAATGCAACAAGGATCCTAGATCCTTGTTTCCCTCTCTTCCCAGAAGAGAGACTCTATACCCTATGAATGTCAAAATCCCTTCACCCCAAGACTAATCTACCATCCCAACGGTGAGTTTGGTCTTGAATCCCATAAACAATATTCAAGAAATACATACTACACTATTCAACAATCCATTCAAAAATTCACAATAACATCAAATCTATAAATACAACAAGTAATTTTACAACATGTAGATTTGCACATAAAACAACCAAAATATGTATTTTAAAACCTAAGGGTGACAATACACCAACCTCAACTCCTGCAATGGAATGTGATGAGAATATTTGATGAAGAGCCTCCAACCCAAGCCAACAATATTTCCACCAACTACAAGCTTTCTACCTATTGGTAAATAGATTTGTCATTGTGGTCGTTTATCTGAAACTGAACCTGTTTGCCTGATGAGCAGTGACAAACATTCCAACAGTTGGAGATTTTGAAGTAAAACCCCAATCTTCCTCTACATTTGAGAGGGGCAGCACCCTCATATGATAAGGGTATTTAGGATTTTTGTGTGTTTTTCACCTTAAAGTACATAAAGGAGAAAACATAGAACTTAAACCAAGATTAATAACAAAAACCCTAATAGAAGACATACGAATACCAAGTATGATTCCATAAATGATAACAATTACAAAAGGGGTCACCACCAAATAGGTTAGTCATGCAACGATGATGAAAGAAGTATAATAAACCTCGACACACAAAGAGATAGGTTGTACTAGCACATGCAAGTCAAGATACTATGAAATGATGTGTTTCAACAATAGATTTCACCAATACATAAAGGGATTACTAATTCAACATATGAGAAATTAGTAATGATAAATCATGAATACATTCAAGACACACGAACTCAATGCATTCTTCATTATTCTTTTTAAAAATATACAAGTTCAAAAACCCCTTAGTACAAAGGTATGTACATCAAAAGTTCTCAATTAGTTCCTCTACAAAATTTTGCAGAGATTTCCCCCCATCGTAAAAGTCCCCCTTTACAATGCAAAAGACTTGTATTTATAGGCTTGTATGATAACTACATTATAACCAACTTCAATCGTGGGTTAATAACTAACTCTTTTCTGCGTAAATTTCAATGAGTTAATAACTTACACTTTTATGCATTGAAGAAGTCAACTTTCCAACCTTTGGTTAGAATAAGTGACATAAGTCACTTTCTACAAAAATAATTTCAAACCCATTACATTGAAGAAATAACTCATTATCGATTTTGCCAAGGTGGCCTCCATGTATTCATCTGCATCTTTATCTTTGTAACTTTTTCATCATCAACTCTCTTCTTACACTGCAGAGTGTAGCTACATGCTAGAAAATGTTAGACAATCATAGCTTTACACTCATTACTTGCACATTTGCATAAAATATTTTGGACCTCCTTTAATTGAATTTTGTAGACATCCTTTCATGTTTGATGGATAACAATACTTGACTTTAGCACGAGCTTCAAGGATGTTGACATAGGTTGTAGAATGAGCTTTACGCTTACCAATTTTGCTTCCATGAAGGTTTTTAAAGCTTTTTCAACATTTCAGTTGATATTCATGTAAAATCTGCATGCACCAAGAGATAACATCTACACATACATTGCAATCAAATGCATCTTAATTAGAGCATTACCGACACTGGTTTAAGGCTTTACCAGTAGAGCTTTCATTAAAGAATCATGATAGGATGCATAATTGGTATTGGTGCAACTTCTTCATGGATTTCAGGATGCTGAAGATGTTATTTGATCATGCTTCAACTTATTGAAGATATTTCTTTGGCGTGGTGGACCCATAATAGGTCTGGTACCTATCTAGGTTATGGACCGGTATCATGCTAACGTGTACTCTACACATTACCAGGATGTTTTGAGTGGATTTATGGATTTGTTGTTGTTGTTTTGGTCTTAATCCGACATGGCATATCATTGTAATATAGAATTATTTAATGATATTATTGTAATATCTTTTAGGTGGCCGACCTAATCGGTTTAGGCCTTAGGGTTTGTATAAATAAGAGGTGGAAACTCTTTGTAGTGTATCATGGTTATTGGAAGGGTCATGGTCAAGGAATGTAATGCGTGAATATTGTAATATCATTCAGGAAGAGGAGTTGGTCGATCATTGGTGATCGAATTGGATTCAGAAGATGATTTAGTCCTCTAGCACTGAGCTTAATCGAGACTGTCATCAGGCATGGTAGATGTTATTTCTAGCAGTTCACTCTATTGGATTGTTGTCCATTTACCTTGAGATGGTTGTAGCCTCTCTCTAGTCAGTGAGAATCTTTTGTAATGAGCAATACACTCTAGACAGTGTGCCTTCCTACAAGTGTAGGCCCCTCATTATAACACATACTTTCTACAGAAGTATCATCTGACTCTGGGTAGGCTTCCCATCATGGTTTTTCCCTTTCCAGGTTTTCCATGTACAAATCATGGAATTATGTGGTATGGTTGCTTTGCATTAATTATCTAGTTAATTGTTAATATTGGAGTTGAGGAAAAATCAACTCTACAACTCTCAAAGATCACCTGCATGCAAACCTACCACAGAAAGAGAGAACCAAAAAAGCTATGGAGGCCAAATTTCAGAGATCCAGAAAAGAGGAGTCATATTGATGGTGCAACAAGATGCAATTCAATAATTATGGTTGTTAATGAAAATAAAAAGAGAGAATCCTTATAAAAGGATACTCAAAACCCTAAAGGAGAAAACCCTAAAGAATTATAAGATTCCTAAGTTTATCTTAAGCATAGAGTATAATAGACTAATAATTAAATAAATAATTATTAGCTAGTAAAAAATTACTCTGACACCCCCCCTTCAGGTAAACTTAGGGAGTAGCTAAAAAACAACTAAGGACTAAAAAAGCATGTAAAAAATACATGAAAGCAACAATGGGTCCCAACAACTAGGCCTGATGAGGTACTCAAGTACAATAAAAATCTCTGTAAAGTGGAGAAAAAGGAGAATTCTTGTGGGAACAAAACTCCTCTCCAAGAAGAGATGAAAGCTCAAGTGAAGGACTAAGAAGCCTCCAAACAAGAGTGTTCCAGAAGATAGGAACAAAAAAAGAGCATGAAGAATACCACTGAAGCATGAAATAGTTGCAAACACTATCGAAGAGTAACTGTTGATCTGAAGAAACTCCACTGAAATATAACATGACCTAGTAGAGAAGACTTTAATCTACATGAGTGCCCTCAAATGACACTACTTGAATCAAATGGAAAACAAAGGCAAACAACTGAACTCGAAGATACAAATGGCATGAAACGCCAAATCCTAAAGAGTTGATCAATCAAACCAAGGAAGCATTACAACAACAGGACAAACCTCCCCATAATGCTAAAAAGGGAGAGGAATAGGTACACTAAAAAGAACAACCAACAAGAACTGCATGATGAAGAACTAGGAACATCGAAGGTGCAAAGACAGTACATAGTGTCGTGTAAGGAACACTTAATTGACGCACATCATGAGGCTAATTTTGTGGAAGGGACACTCACGTGACAAAGGTAGATGGAAGAAAAAGGCAAACATCAACCCCCCATGGCACTTTATAAGTAGTGCATGTACAATAAGGTGCAAGATGTGCAAGATCCCAAGTATACAATGCATGATGGCATGTTATCTCAGTGCATTTGCATAAAGAAAATTCTACAATGATCAGAAGAGACAAAATACTGGAAAGAGAAAGAACAACCAAAGACGAGACAACCTACTCAAAGAAAGAGATCCCAGGACCTAAAACATCCAAGATTTTCACCAGTGCTGAAAAGCAAAAAACTGAATAATATACGTGGAGTAGAATCTAGAAATAAAACTCATATGAATGGAAAGAACACACAATAAGCTTTCCAACAATATAAAGTTTTCAAAAAATGGAGTTCGGATGCTCAAGTTATGTCTCCCGAAGTGCAAAAATGAACCTCTAGCTTTGACAGAAAAAAATGCCACCAAAAAAACAAAATAAAAAATTTAAACCTCTAGATCTGGATAGCGCTTGGAAAGAGTTTTCCAATGATATAAGATGTGTTGAAAAATGCCTCCATATAACCAAGTTACGACCAAAAGAAAAAAACCCCTCTTGTAGGGCATAAAGAGGGTTAATATATATATATTGTTTTGTTTTTTGATGAAAATTTTCTAACGCATTTGCAGGTACATCCGTATGGATTTTCATGCCTTGAAAAATGTCCAATAAAAAGTTATGCCCCAGATGCCCCTATCACCGAAAATAGGCAAATTATATATCAAAATTCATGGAATAAGCCTTCTAAATCCAACTGTGAGGTCCTTTTGGCACTTAAATGTACCAAACAATCAGCTATCACTAGAAATGAAAAAAAAAAACAATTGCACAAACCCCTGAATACACAGATCTGAAGAAGAAGGCCCAAAATATCTCATGAAGAGAACAGGGGCATGCAGATGTGGAGCTCTAATACCATACTGGAGTTGAGGAAAAATCAACTCTATAGCTCCCAAAGATCACCTGGATGCAAACCTGTCACAGAAAGAGAGAAGCAAAAAAGCTATGGAGGCCATAATTCAGAGATCCAGAAAAGAGGAGTCATATTGATTGTGCAACAAGAATGTAATTCAATAATTATAGTTGTTAATGAAAATACAAAGAGAGAATCCTTATTAAAGGATACTCAAAACCCTAAAGGAGAAAACCCTAAAGAAATAAGACTCCTAAGTTTAGCTTAAGCATAGAGTATAATAGACTAATAATTAAATAAATAATTATTAGCTAATACAAGATTACTCTAACAGTTAAGTTGTATTGTTCACCAGTATCTGTTCCTACCGACATCTATATATGTTTTACCGGTACTTGATTTGTTTAAGGTTGTATTATGGATTAAAAGTTATAATATGTTAACAACTAGTTAATCCTCCCCCCCCCCCCTCTCGCGTCTTAATTGTTCACCTATTAGGATCCCTCTTAGTTGTTCACCAGATATCCTAACAGTCATCACACCTATATTTTTGAATTTCTATTATGTATTTAACTTTATTTTATAGTTATGAAACCATGATTGAATTTCTTATTATTATTTTCCTTCTCTATCTAAACATGTTGGTGTTGATGAATATTAATATATGTAAAATTTTGGTCATCAGAGGCAACTTGCTTCCTTACCAAATTACCTTTATGAAACCCTTAATTATTTGAAAAACATGCAAAGTAGAATGCAATACCTACTTTGTTCTTATCATTATAATTTGGATGTTACAATGCATTAAGTTCTTGTGTAATTGATGTTGAAATTATAGAAGTTGAGGTTCATATATGATCCTTATATGGTTTAAATAAATATTTTTTTCCTTTTATACAACACTCTAGCACATAATTTTAAATATATCATGTCAATTCAACTAGTAATGGCTAGTTGGAAATTTGTTAATCTAGGCTTTTTATTAAATTTGAGTTTTAAACTTCAGGAAGTTTAAATCATAGTTTTGATCCTAAGCCAAGTTTAAAACTACACCTACTAGTTTGATCCAAGAGAGGTAATAGAAATAAAAAATTACCGAATTTTAATCCTACTATGTGCAAAGTAAGATTTAGTCATGGATTGCTAATCAATGCCAAATTTGACAAAATAGTAACTGAATTTTCACACTAGACCATTGCACTAGAGATAAATGGACATGGTGAGTTCAAAAGAAATGGAGAAAATTATTAAGGTTGCATTTTTCTCACATTGACTTGCATGTGAGCTATTATGAATCACACTTGTCAAATTATAAAAGAAATAAAATAAAAATAAATGCAAACACATATAAAAGGATAAAGATATGATTAATATTCACACATAATCCTTGTAGTGATAAGTCCAGTTTTAAATTTGCAAGCACAAAATTTTATGAGTTGGGTATGATAGAAACTTAAAATACACATAAAAACTACATAATAATACAAATAATAATACCACCAGCAATGAAAAATTGATAAGAGATATGAGGCTATGAAGGATCCAACAAAAATGAGATATGAAAGTGAATAAAATTATAACAAAAAATTGAAATGGCTATGAAGGACCTAACAATAAAAACTAATCATTGTTGTCCTAAACTAATATATGTAACTATGAACAAGCCTACAAAGAATATAGTTCCAAAGGATCCTACATAGAATATGTCTATGAAAGACTCTAAAGATAATGTGTTTAAAAGGGAGCCAATATGATATCTTCCAAGGGAGCCAAAATAATCATGAAAAAGCTAATTTGTAATCATAATCTCAAAATAAAATAGGTGATGTTGTATTCTCTATATTTGAAGGAATTTGAAATAAGAAAAAGTAATATATGATTATGTTAGCACAATATTCATGTATAAAATCATATACAACCTTATGTTGTGAGAAATAATTCAAATAAAAAGATGCCATTGTGCTATCAAACATATCTTAAGGAAATAAAATGATCAAGTTCAACCCACAATGGAAAGAATGATGAACACATGTCAATATTTTGTATGGATCATTAAAGAATTGTAATGAGGGTTTGTGATTATAAGCATTTAAGTAAAATATAAGTGTAGTGTAGTCTATATAAACATATAATAATAGACATAAGGGTGTAATTCATAATATGTCAGCATGGAAATATATGGATAAAATCACATAGGGTAAAGGATATAAAAATGATGACATGTAGATGGGGGATAACAAAGATAAGGAGGATGAGACATAATATATGTTAACATTAATGATGCATAATAAACCTATCAAATATATGCATCTACTTCTTGTAATTTAAAAATAATTGAAGATGAAAACTTTTAAACAATGAAATTTTAAATTTATATATTGTAGTTGAATACTCATTGAATCTAAAATTCAAAAGATAAATCTCTCTTAAAATAGTTATATGCTTCTTAAATTTGTTAACCCATGTGAAATTAAAATCTTATAAAAAGGAAACCTATCTAAATATACATTAGTTCAATTTATCTTATAATAAAATAGACATTATACTAAAAAGTGTCGAATAATAAGACATCATTGTAAAACTCATTGATAAAAATAGATTTAATCAAGACTATAAATGTACTATCTAAAAAATCATACTCTAAAATTATATTGATGATATACATCTTTAATAAATTATAAACCATACTAAAAAGTATCAAATAATAAAAAATAATCATTATAACATTTATTAGGGAAATAATTTCCATCAAATCTATCAATGTACAATCTAAAAGATCATGATTATGCCATCTTACATGTCATGTACAATTAATTAGAGAAAGTTTGAGTCAAACCATGTTAAAGATGAAGTATTCCCTTCACTATATATTGAATGATGGAAGATGAAAAGGTAACTTATTTTTTAAATGTTAATTATTTGAGAGATATTAAAAAAAATATCATGTTGTAAATTAGATAGTTACAAGGCCTCAAAATTTGTGTGTCAACTTTTTTTTTATAATAAAAAAAATTTGTATTTTTTTAATAAAAAATCTATAAATCTATATATTTAACCCCACTTTTATGGTTATAACCATTTTGTGGAATTTACCATTGTAAACCAAATTCTCTGGATTACAATTTCATTTTTTTTCTTTTAAGTCATTTTTCTATGGTTTTTTAGAGAAGTGCTTTGAGATGGTTCTTTACTATGTAAATCATACTTTTTGACAATCTCACATGTAATCAAATGACATATTGAAATTTTGATACTATCTTTTAATTTGATATTTATAAATATTTACAATTAATTGAAATAGAATGTTTGACTTAAGCACTTACACAACTTGAGATAGTAGATAGATTTAATAAAATAAAATAAAGTATTCTATGATCTAGGTTAGTCTAATTTCTAGATATATTATTCATAATTTCATACTAGAAAAACTCTTAAAATATTATTATTATCAGATTTTGTGTTTAATAATTTTATATAAATAAATTTAATGGACTATTTTATTTGAGTAATTTCAAAGTTTGAGATAGCAGACAAATTTGATTAAATTATAATTTTATTCTATCATCTCGACAAGTCTAATCTTTTTATATGTTCTTTTATTGAAAAAGCAATGGAAACAAGCGCTAACCCTTTACATAGTAAGAACTATCAACAAGACTATAAAAACACTAGAAATAACACAACACTAAAAGTGGCCTTTCAAAAATTAAAAAAAACCATCAAAGAGTTTAAGAACAAAACACAAGGAACAAACCCAACCATAGAAAAAGACCAGAAAAAGACCTATGGGGTTGGCTCACGGACCCCAATGATTTCAATGACTTTATTCCAGTTATCATACAGGAATTTGTAAATCTCCTTGGCCTCATCCTTATCAGCTTCATCTATAGAAATACGCTCCTATAGGAGGGAGAGAGTTAACGTTGATCTGTGCAGCACCTACAGGTAGAACTTGTTTATGCCAACCATATACTTGTCATGAACATCCAACCTATGTTTGATCTTCGTGATCTCCTCTTTGAGAGTCTTGGCCTCTAGGATTGGGCCCATGTTATCAATTTGGTTTAGAAGCTCTCGGACTTCACTACTCATGCCCTATATCTATTCCATGGTAGGGTTCCCCTTAGGAACCCCAACCTCATCCTTGTGAACATCCTTTTTCTCCAACTATTTGTGCAAACTCACATCCCCAAGTTTCTCTTTATCACATATGTTATTCACCGCATCCTTAGCCACATCATCCCTAGAAATAGTCATAGTTTGAGCTCTAGAAGTGTCTGGATCCACCATTTTCATTATTTCATCAGGGTCCACTAGGTTGATTTGGCCAATAGGCTCTTCATCATACTTAAAATTCTTTGCATCAATAAGGGGCCCAGAAATACCCTCATCCACCCCATGCATAAAGACCTTAATATCCTCTTCACTAGCCATGTCATAAGAATACCACCTTCCCTACCCTCAGTGAAATCCTCCTTAGAGTCAGAGACACTTTGGTTTTTATCCTTTTTCTTAGAGGAGCCTTTGGAAGCTAGCCTTTGGGACCTCCTTCTGCCCTCAACTTCAGGGGTAGGGTTCTCATCATCTAGGTTGTCTAAGGAATAATAGTCAATGACAATTCTCTTACATTTAGCAGGGGATTTCCCTTTACCCTTAGAGGGAGTAGGTTTATTATCTTTCCCAGCCAATGATGAGGGCATAAAGAGAGAGGCTATCTTAGTTATCGAAATAGAGGAGGAGAACTTGGGTAAAAAAAGGCTTCCTTTGAAAGATATAATAATCTAGGGAGGGAAAGGCCACTAGAAAAGGTCATAAGAGGATGCGAGGCAACCAATGGGGGTTGTATGAACATGAGGTTCCTCAGAGGGTAGAGGGACAAGTGGTAGCTATACAACTTGTAAATGAGACCTTAATGTAGAGGGATGGGTGGCTTATCCCCATCCTTAGGGTCGAGGGATGCCTTGACAAAGAACTCCAAAGAATACAGAAGGTAAAAAGGCAGACAAAGGAGATCATTGTTACAAAAATGGTTAGGAAGAGGCATATGGTAATAGTAAAATACCTTATAGCGGCCCTCAAGGGTGAAGTATTTCATGATCATTAGGCAAATTTGGTTCCAAGGATGCTTGAGCTCTTTTTTGGTGAACCCTCCTTGCAGCTTCACTGATTCTTCCTTTCCCTTAAAAAATATATTCAGCCCCTCACTATACTTGTCCTCTTCCATATTCTATCATCCAGGGATAGGCCCGTCACTTGAGAAATAGTCTCTTTTGAGACTTCAAAAGAAACCCCAACAACATTAACCCTTCTGCCAGACCAAGAAACCACAAATTGGGTAGAGATTTGTTCATCATGGTCACATAGGCTTTCCATAAATTCTGCCACCCCACCTTCGACACAATAGTTCAGACCACTACGTCTTGTTTGAAATCATTAGGTTTGTCGAGTTCATAACGAACTCTAGCACCCCAATGGCCAAGTTAGGAATTTTAGTAGTAAGAATTTTTTCGTCATGAGACATAAGCATAGACATAGAGGAAGTGCATAGAATATAGCACTTAATGAAAATAGAAACTATTTCATCATAAAAGTTAGTGCTTTTGATATGGATTTGATGATCAAGAAGTCATGCTGCAAAATAATTGGCATAATTGTCCTTCAGGCTAGAAAAATCATGTGAAATATTAATCACACCTTGAGACATGACTTTGAGAATACAAAAGGCCATCTCGAACTTTGAGCAAGAACAATGATCATAAATGCAAGCACCACGTGTAGCAATTTTCATGTAACAACCAATAACCTCCATCCATCTAGGCTAGTTGATATGCATGTTATCACATGCCAACTTCATAATGAGAAAATAACATAGGAAGGTGTACCAAAAAATGATTAAGGTGCCACATCATACTTACTAGCCATGTTGGCAATCCACCTCACATGACTGTTGAAGCCAGTCATCAACTTTTTCAAATTTGAAAATGATTTCCTCCTACAAGCTGAGAGGAAAGGATAGGAAGAACTAACAAAAAGATTATTCATGAGGAATAAGCTTAGTACACTCTCCCTACAAGAGGGCGGTAACACTAAGAGGCAGGGAGTTGTGATTCCTCTAGCATCTCAGACCCTAGGCCATTAACCCAATGGTTGTAAGAGCATCAGCCACCCCATTCTTTTCTCTATAGACATGCATGATCTAGAAGGAGTCAAGCCTAGAAATAAGCCTAGGGATATCTCTAATGATGCCATCATTCGACCAGTTGAGTCTGTTCCACCCTTTGATAGCATCAATTATAAGTTTAGAGTCTCCCTCAATGTCAATAGCCCTAATGCCCATGGAGAGGGAAAAATGGATCCCCCAAGCCAAGGCCATAGCTTTAGCTTGATTGTTGGAGTGACCATTCAGATTCCCCATATAGGTGCAACAATGAGAGCCCCATTGTGAGTTCTAATAACACCATCCCCCATAACTAGGCCATGTCTAGAAGCACCACCAAAATTGAGTTTCAAGCAACCAGGAATCAAGGGGGACCACTTAGTATTTTGTCTTAGGAGACATTTGGAATTGTTAGTGTGAGAAAAGGAAAGAGATAGATTTCAGCAAAGAGAAATCTCCCAATCCCTGTTGGAGGGAAGATTAGGAGGCTTCCTGACCATGGTGACAAAGATGTTCTCCAAGATGAGTTTGAGGAAACGGATGAAGATAGTTTCCAAAGAGGCTTCCTTATCCCTGGAGATCCTATTATTTCTCTCCTTCCAAAAGATCCAATAGAGGTGTGGGGGGATCTACCTCTAGAGTTTGTGGACCAAGGGGTTGGTAGTACCCCCCCCCCCCCCCCACTCTTGTAGTGGTTGTAACAAATTTTCATTCATGGTCCAGAAAAGATTAAACTTATGGAAAACCATACCCCAAAAGGCTTTAGCAAAGGCACAATGGAGGAAGAGATGGGGGAATTTTCCTCATCCATTTTGAAAAGAACACATCTATTAGGGAACATAAATCCATGCTTAGCCAAGTTGTCATGGGTGATAATTTTGTTGTGAACAGTATTCCACCAGAAAAAATTAATCTTATGAATAATGTGAGGATTCCAAACTTCATTCCACCTAACCTGAGAATTTGGGTCCTGGATCAAGCTATGGTTAGCAGTTTTAACAGAGAAATCCTTGGTGGGGTTCCATTTCCAAATAAGTTTTTCCTCCCTAGGAAAGAGTGGGAGTCTTGTCATACCAAGAAAATTTTGAAGTTCCATGGCAATAGGTAGCAGGAGTGGTTGATTGAAACAACAATAAAAAATAACCTTCCATGTGTTGTTGGAGAAGTAATTGCAGAACCTGTCACCAAACAATTCCATAGTTAAGTCTTTAATCCTTCTAAGGGAGGGGGAGGAAATCAAAGGCTTATCCCCAAGCCAAAAATCTTCCCAGAAGCTAATGTTTTTGCCATTACCAATGAGCCACTTCATGCCGTAGGAAATAAGATCTCTACATTTAAGAATATTATTCCATATTTTGAACCCCCTAGGGAGTCCCTCCTCATTCAAAGCTAAGTGAAAGTTGCCTTGGATGAGGTATTTAGCCCTCATAATATGACCCTAGTCCAAATATTTGTGGATAAGATTATAGGCCATTTTTTTCATAAGAGCCCTGTTGAAGTGAGTAATTTTGCAGATTCCCAGACCACCATTGAATTTTGGGTAGCAGACTTTTTCCCAGCTAACAATTGCAAGCCTTCTTTTCTATACCATTCCCATCCAAAGGAAAGTTCTTTGGATTCTTTCTAACTTGTCAGCCATAGAGGCAGAGATTTTTAAAAGGGAGAGGAAGTATACCGGTATCCCTTGCAAGGAAGAGGGCAGCAACTGGAGTTTCCCAGCACTACAGAGAAACCTTCCCTTCCAACCTGCCATTTTCTTCTACATTCTCTCAAGAAAGGAAACCCAAAAGGAGTTGGAGACATCCTTAACTGTAAGTGGTAGTGACACAATCAAGGGAGGGAGATTCAATGAAGGAAAACCTAACCTTGTAGCTAAACAGTGAAACACATAAACCATGAAAAGCATACCGGTAACCAGTAATAAGGTGCCAAAAATAGTTGAAAGAACAACCAGAAACAATATAGAAGACATAACCGGTAAACAATGTGAATGAATCTTATTACAATCTAGAAAATTATACATGCCACATGTTGGATCACAGTCCAAGATACAAACAATTCTCACAATGCAATTACAAGATCTGCACATCATCCTCATGTCAAATAGGCTTCCAATAACAATCTACTGATTCTATCCTAATCCGGACCTCAGCCTTATGGCCTCAGTCCTACCAGATCAGAATCTCATCGGTTCTACACCTTCACTCAATCTCAATGCTCTATCTTCAATCTTCTAACTTCTCTGCTATCTTCAAATTATTTTCAAACCTCCATATATATACTGCCAACAAATAATTACAACTCAATCAAGTCGGCCCATAAACTAACCGGTTCATGGAATGTGCAATGGTAACATGTCATTTGCAATCACTAAGAACAAATTCCAAACCATAAAAATGATACACAAACCTCCAAGAATATCAGCCGAGGCCCAAAGAAACACCTCAAATGATTTGCAACTCACGGAGATCAATCGCAACCCGAAATCATCTTTGCTCAACATACAACCAGGCTAATCGGTAAGAACACACCAACCGGGACAATACCGAAATCCACATCTTGCCGAAAACAAAGCCAAAAGCTATGAAAATCGAACATGATAATGACCATGAACACAAGGGAATAAACCCAAAACCACAATGCTAAACACTCAAACATGAAGAAATGCCATGCTCTCAATCAATTCCACTGAAAAACTACCCAACTGGTAAGAAATAGACTGGTGCTCCTGCATCAGACTCTTGGGGTTAATTGAAAAGTGAGTCCCATCACTTGCTCTAGTTTGGCAATCGGTCAATAGGTATTTGCAACTGTCTCAGGGGATTCAGTGATCTAACCACAACTTTTGGTTGCCTCTCCACAATGATCTATTGGTACAAACTGCAGCCTGCCTCAATCGGCAATCTGTTCAAGTCTCCACCCACTAACTGCCTCAAGCTCAATCTCTAGGATCAGTGGTCTACCTGTAAACCTTTCTCTTCCTCACACTAGGTGATCTAAACAAGTCCACAAGTTGCTTCAATCTTCTCTCCAACCAACTGGTGCACAAACAACACTATGTCCAACAACAGGTTCATGAACTAGCTCTGATACCATTTGACACATTCTAGGGAGGGAGATCTAATGAAGGACAGGACAACCTTGCAAATAAACACATAAACCATGCAAATCATACCAATAACTAGTAACAAGGTGCCAAAAATAGTAGAAAGAACAACCGGTAACAACATAGAAGACATAACCAGTAAACAATGTGAATGAATCTAATTACAATCTAGAAAATTATACATGTTGCATGTTGGATCACAGTCCAGGATACAAACAATGCTCACAATGAAATTGCAAGATCCACAGATCATCATCATCTCAAATTGGCTTCTGATAACAGTCTACTGGTTCTATCCTAATCTGGACGTCAACCTTCTGGCCTCAGTCCTACCAGATCAGAATCTCGCTGGTTCTACATCTTTGCTCAATCTCAATGCTTTGTCTTCAATCTTCTGACTTCTCTGCTATCTTCAAATGATTTACAAACCTCCATATATATACCGCCCACAAATAATTACAACTCAATCAAGTCGGCCCATAAACCAACTGGTTCATGAAACGTGCAACAACATGTCAGCTCTAATCACTAAGAACAATCTCCAAATCATAAAAATGATACATAGACCTCTAGGAATATCAGCAAATTACGGAGATCAAACACAACCTAAAATCATCTTTTCTCAACATACAGCTAGGCTAACCGGTAAGAACACACCAACTGAGACAATACCAAAATCCACATCTTACCAAAAACAAAGCCAAAAGCTATGAAACTCAAACATGATAAAGACCATGAACACAAGGGAATAAACCCAAACCACAATGCTAAACACTCAAACATGAAGAAATGCCACGCTCTCAAGCAATTCCACTAAAAACTACCCAATCGGTAAGAACTAGACCAATGCTCCTGCATCAGGTAGCCCAAGGGAAGTGCCAGGAAGGGAGGCAATTTGAAAGTCAATGATCCCCCTAATTTTTTCTTGATTTTTTTCCACAGTGTGGTAGAAATAGATGTTTCTTTTATCATAATTAATCTTTTGTCTCGAGGCATCCATATAAAGGTTGAGGAAGGAATTCCATCCCTTGGCCTCAATAACTGAATAAATCCCCAAAAGAATAGTGTAATAAAAAAACTACTACAAGATAGTAGGGGTAACAATAGAAGCAAGTTTGATTCCCATGAGGACACCCCTATTGATGAGCGAGCATAAATTTTTGGCCAAGACCTCCACCAGAATAATGAAGAGGTAGGGTGATAGAGGATCACCTTGACGAAGGCCCCTTGACACCCCAAAGGGTTCCTAGGGGATACCATTCATTAGAACATAGTAATTAATAGTAGTGATGCATTCCCTAATGAGATTAAGCAACTTCCCCTCCACACAAAACTTTTGAATAACTTTAAAAAGTAAGCTTTGGTTCACTCTATCATAAGCCTTAGAGATGTCAAGTTTCCGATTCATGCCAGGTTTATGACTGCAATCCATAAAGTGTATGACTTCATGAGTGGAGATGGTGGCATCCAGAATTTGTCGACCTAGGACAAACCTCTTCTGACTTGGTCTTATCAGAGAATACAAGAAGGGTTTGAGCTTGTTAACCAAGACTTTAGTGAAGATCTTGTAGAGAGTGTTACACGGATTGATTGGTTGAAAGTCCTTGAGAAGGTCGGCTCCTAAATTTTTGGAACCAGAGCAATGTATGTGTTGTTTAACTTTTTGAGAAATTTACTAGATCTAAAGAAATCCTTGGTGGAAAGAATCACATCAGGGCCAACCAAATCCCAAAAATCCTAGAAAAAAATTGAAGGGAATCCATCAGGGCCTGGAGCTTTGAAAGCTTCCATAGAGAAAACTACATTTCTTACCTCATCTTCAGTAACTAGGATCATAATTATCAGATCATTGTCTTCCCTAGTAAGGGGGGAGGGTAGGAAATGAAGGAGGTTCTCATCCAAGACAGGGTCCCTAGTCCTGCAATCATCCATAAATAAAGAAGAGAAGTATTCAGAAGCCAAGTTCCCAAGGCCAACATCATCTTTGACATCTTGATTTTGATCATTCCTTAGACAAGAAATGTGATTTCTTCACTTGTGAATACTAGCTGATATATGAAAGAAATAATTATTTTTTATCCCCTTCCTTTAACCACTGAACCCTAGATTTTTGTTTCCAATATAGCTCCTCCCTAGCTAAGTTTTCCTTCTATATCCTTCTCAGGATCACCTCATCATGATGTGTAGATTCCAGGAGGTCATGTTTGTCAGTTTTCTCCTAAATGGCCATGAGTTTGGTGTCGAGTTCCTTTTTTTTGAACAAAAATATCCTTGAAGGTGTTTTTGTTCCATCCATGAACATTTGTTCTGATTAAGTCCAATTTCTGAGCAACCTAAAACATGGGTGTTCCATAGACATGAGTGCTCCACCAACATTTGATACAATATTTGAACTTAGGGTGAGTGGTTCACATAACTTCATAGAAAAAGGGGTAACCTCTCCTGACATGTTGAGGGGACACACAAGAAGGGGATTGTGGTTAGAAACAATTTCGGGAAGAGCCGAAAGCTTCACATTGAAACCAATACCCCAGTAGCCAGAGATGAAAAATTGGTCCAATCTGACTTGAATAAGGTCTTTACCTTTTCTAAGGTTAGACCAGGTGAATCTTTAACCAACCAAGTCCACATCAAGTAACCCATTATTATTAATGAAGTCCAACAAATCAGTCATGTTATTAGAGTACTCTTGAAGTCCCCCAAGTTTTTTAGAAGGGAAGAGAGGGGAGTTAAAATCCTTTGCAATCATCTGATGGGCATTAGTATTATTTTGGACAAGACAAAAGATATCTTTCCAAAGAGAGAGATGACCTGATCTTATGTTAGGGGCGTAAACATTAATTAGGAACCAAGAACCCAAACTAGAAGAAATCTTGGAAACACGAAACTAAGAACTAGGCTAGACTACACCAAAAATATAGGAAAAAGAGGTGTCGGTCATTTTAACCTCCTGAAGAAGAAGGACCTTACTTTTATTTTCAAAAATATAATTCTTTAGGGAATATTGCTTTTGCAAGTTGTTGAGGCCCCTCCTATTCCATGAAAGAACCTTCATTTCTTACCTTTGATGGCCATATCCAAGGTCCTTTGTCTGCCATTGGAAACTTCCCTTTCTACTTCCTTTTGTCAAGAGAGTCTTTATGATGGGTGGCCCATCTTTGGGTCAGTCCCAACATCAGTCTTCACATTTCTTGTCTTACACCTTTGCATGATCTATCCACCATCTCTAGGACATATGCACCCACTAGAGGAAGCTCTAGAAGAGGAGAAACTCTTACCAGGGGCAGGGGGTCTAGAAAACCTCTCTCAAAACATAATTGACTATTCAAGAGAAAAGTATTGGGAGGGATCCTGATAGTCCTAGGAACATTTAGGGTTGAGGATCTATTAGCAATCTCACCATCTGCCAAAGAAGTGATTACCTTCAAAGGGGTGGAGATTAGTTTCTCAGAAGTATAGGGCCCCTGAGGAAATAAGAGAGTCTCCTGAGAGGTCAACCCGACAACCAAGTCCATCAAGGATTTAGGGACCCCATCGACCTCCTTGGTACGAGAGAACAAGAGTTCATTGATGCTCTTCATAAAGGGGTAGTCCTCACAATCTGTCACAGGGCACGTCGTGATAGCAAAGTCATTGCAAACCATAGGATCAATAGGCTTGAGGGGCTTAGGAAACACTGCAATAATAGATTCCTCACTAACCATGAAACCTTTGAACTTAAGGGTCTTAGGGTCCTTTGATTTGCAATCAGAGATTATGTGACCCATCTTGCGGCATTTTTGACAGAAGAGAGTGGCATTTTCATAGACCAGAGCTTGAGTCTAGCTTTCCAACTTAGACTTGAGAGTGATGAAGTTAGGAAGATCCTTACTTACTATAGGCTAAATGCAAAAGTGTGCATATACCATTCTGCATTTGGTTCTGGTAATCTCATCCACACCCACAAAGTGCCCAAAAGTGTTTCCAATCCATCTAAAGATAGATTCATCCCAATATTCAAGAGGGAGTCTAGGAAGGCGGACCCAAACTGGAGTAGACTTATGAATGTCATCAGTCGGATCAAAACCAACCTTCCACCTGTAGAGAGACAAGTTGGATTTTCCATAGGTCCAACAACCATAGAGAACCATAACAACATCCTCTTCAATAGTAAACTTGAAGAGGAAAAGAGCAGCAAGCATAGAACTAACATAGGCACTACCCTTAAGTCTCAATTTGTCTAAGGCCCATTTCCTGACCATATCAATAGTAGGTCGAAGAGAAAAAAAATTCCCACTAAAGTATTACTGATGTTGAGCAAGATGCGACCCATAAATTTATCAGGAAGCTCAATAGTCATTCCTTCCCCAGTTTGTATACAAACAGGGACAAAGTTGCGGTCCACCCCACCTGGAGGATTTCCCACTAGTATAGTTTTCTAGCCTTTGAAATTCATTCTATCAATAGGGGTCTCCTTATATTTTTCCCCATCACTAATGACATATTCCTTGGAGTTACGGATGGAATCTCCAAACCTGTCTAGAAACACCACGGCCTCTGGACCGTTAGCAGTCACCTCCTTCAAAGTAGTGCCAAGCAATCCATCAACCAAACCCATGTGAACCCCTACAGTAATCAAATTCTCTATAAGAGTAGGAGAAGTGGTGATAGAAACTATCAACATTGTAGAGTCCAGAGGGGAAAATAGGTCCCCACCCACAACAGCCACCATGAATGAAAAAAATTCAAAATTCAAAAAGATTGCAAAGAGTGAGAGAGAAAAGAGCGGGACTACATATTGACATAAAAAATATTACTATATGATTAAAATTATTTTAAATATTATTGTTTAATTTTGTTTTTATGATTTTATATGATTAAATTTATAAGACTATTTTACTTGAATAATTTCATAGTTTTAAATAGTGAATAGATTCAATTGAATCATAAATTTTATTTTGTCATATGGATTAGTCTAATTTAAAGATATATTATTCATAAACACATAATAAAAAATGCTTTAAATAATATTTTTCAATCTTATGTTATGATATATATGATTAAATTTAGGAGACTATTTTGTACATGAATAATTTAATAGTTTCAAATAAAAGAAAGATGTGATTGAATTATAAATTTTATTTTGTCTTTTAGGTTGGTCATATTTAAAAATATGTTTTTTGATTAAGAAAAAAAAGATTTTGAGGGGACCTGAAACCCCTTACATCAAATATTTAAAGATAAAGCATTGTAGAATCATAAGAGAAGCTAGGACTAAGAAACAAAACTGGTTGCAAACCAAGAGCAAAACAACCCAATAGCCATCAATAGACCAAAAAAAAGACAACAAGATGCTGGCAAAAATAGTAGACACAGACCACCTACTTAAAAATGTCTTAAGTCTAGAAGGCCTCCTTCTTAAGAAACAACATAGCCTTGGTAGCTTATTTAAGGTCTAACAGGTCCTATGGAAGAGACTCTTCCACCGGTTTAGTGCTCTTCCTTGTTCTCCTAGTAGTGCGAGGAGTCATCTTCGAGCTTGAGGCCCTAGCATCATTTTCCAGATCCACAAAATTCTCCTCATTATGAATTCTCTTCAGCCTAGAAACCAAAGCATTCATATTGACTGCATAAAATTTCATCATGGTAGCACTATTCTCCATAATTTTTTTCATACCTTCCTCAATTTGCATCATCTTCTGGCTGATCTCATTGTTCTTTTGATCATTTATGCTCTTTAATAGTTCTACTACCTCACCATTCTACTTTAAAATCTCTAACATCATATTTTTTCCCCCACAGTCCAAGTAGCATACTCTTCTGTATCTCAAGCCACCCTCTTATTTTTTGCCATCTTCCTATCTTTGTGTTGCTTAAGTTCCCCCTCTCAATTTTGGCATTTGTGGCTCTAAGTTTTAAGTTCAGAGTCTTAATTTCATGGAAAGTCCACCCATTGAAATGGTAAAGATCAACCAAGGAGCTCCTTGTAGTGCCCAATATGTCAATCAGGGTTTCTGGCTTGTTCTGTAAATCCTCTGAGTCTAAATCCATCGACTCAGAATCCTAATCTTCATACTCATTCAGAGATAACTTACCCTCCTCCTCAGGATCAGACATATGATCCATGGAATTATCCCTCGACCTAGGAGGTGAAATGGGATTCTCCTCCTCCTCAGAGTCAGACTCCCCATTGTCATCACTTGGTTCATACTCCTTATCATCCCCCAATTCATTTTGAATTTTCTTAGCCCTGACCTTACAGTACTCATAAATCAAGAGGATAAGACCTTGATGGGCAAGAGGGATAGCTTTACCATTTTTAATGAAATCCATCACATTATCATTCAAAGAATAGGTGAGATAATAAGGGACAAAAATCTTTATGTCATGGCAAAAATGGTTTAAAAGGACAAAATGATAGCTATAGATTTTTGTAAACCTACCATCGACAGTGACATACTCCATATTTTCCCTAAGCACTTTCCTCCAAAAAAATTTAATTTGAAGAGGGGTAAAGTAAAATTTGTTTAACTTTATAAGATTATTCCTCTCCACATCAGATTTAGGGAAGGTCTTCACGACACTGTCAGAAAGCTTACGATCCCTAAAGAACTTCACACCTTCCATAGACATACTCGTCACCTCCAAAAATTAACACCTCATCCAATTTGATAGTTTGGCCGAATAGGATGACTTTCTTCTTAGACCATCCCTTAACAAAGGCTTTGGAGGCATGATCCTTCTTTCCATGCTACTTCTCCATGAAACTAGCCACTCCTCCCTTCTACAGCCTCCTCCAAATTTTATTTTCCTTCTTCCAAGCCTGGCAACTCGGGGGTTCAATCCTGTTGATATTGCCTCCCATGGTGATGACCAGCCTAGAGATATCAATCACAATCACAAACTGAAAACCTTGATAGTGAAAAAGGGGAAGTGAACATTAAGAGACTTGGTGGATAAAACAACCCAAAAAGCATGCGAAAAGAGCCAAATCATCCCGCCTAGAAGTTTCCCCCTATTGGAATAATAATTTCCATTCCTACTCTCATTAAGTGTAATCATTATTAGATAGGGAAGAATTAGTACCATTAATTTGATCAAACAATAAGTTCCCCTTCACCTAAAAAGGTAATTATCCTTCATTTTGCCACAAAAAAGAGGCAATAGAGCTAACTCCAAAGTTATCGAAGAAGTCTGCACACCTGTTGGCTTCTCTAAAAAACATGAGTTATAATACATTCCTCAAAGTCATCAATAATCTTAAGAGAATTAAGAATGATATTCTTAATATTTCAAGAAGGCTTGTTGAGTCTTTTGAGACATCTAATAATATTTAATGAGTCCCCTTCAATCCAAATTCTATTAATTTTTAATTGTCTACCAATTTTGTGGATTTCCAAAACTCCCATGGCCTCCTCTATGTGATTGGATTGAATCCCCAACAAAGAAGCAATAGCAGCCACAAAAATCCCATTAGAATCTCTTATAACACCCCCACATCCTGCCGTACTAGGGTTCCCCTTAGTAGTACCATCAAAGTTAATTTTCATCCATCCATCTAGAGGGTAGCACTAGATAATACCATCCCTTATCTTTTTAACTTTGTAGTTACTGATGTCAACTTGAAGATCCCATTTCCTAGAAACAATATTATCCTCCTCCTTGACATAGGATGAAGAAATAGGTCTGGCATCACCAATAGACAGGTTCAAGTTTTTTCTAGCAGCTTTGCAAATTTTCTCAAAAACAATCTTAGAAGAACATGTCACATTTCTGAATATATGATTATTCTTTCTTTCCACACCTACCAAGACACAAAAGGCAATAACAAAGACCAAAGATTTTTCAAAATGGGGTTAGAAGAGGGGCACTTCCATTGAGTAAAAAAATCTTCCACCTTCTCAGGAAAGACCCAATCAATACTCCAGAGATTAAGGATTATGCTCCAGATATTAGAGGTAAAAGGGCAATGGAGAGTAAGATGTGAGACAGATTCACTAGCAATAAAGCACAAAAAACATCTATTCAAAAGTTGAAAACCTCTCCTCATGAGGTTATCAAGAGTAAGGATTTTATTTTGAATAAGAAGCCAAAAAAATATGTTGATTTTAGGAATAAGAATCTTAGACCAGGCTTTGGCCCGCACAAGAGGATGTAGAGTTGAAGGACTCATAACCTTGATGGTAGATGCAACAAAGAAAGAAACATTTGAAGTCTTCTTCCAGGTAAAAAGATCATCATGATCTTGATCCACACAAAAGGACAATAAAGCCTGTTGGAGAGGAGAGAAGACAACATCAATATCTTCCAACCTAACCCAAGAAGATTGCTGCCAATAATGACTAACCAAAAAGCCAAATCTCCATAAAAGGCACCAAATTATTATCACAACATAGGGGTCTATCAAATAGACAAACATCTTCCCAAAACCTGATATTGTTACCTTTGCCAAGAACCCACCCAGCACCGACAACAACAACTTGTTTGGCCTTAAGGATGCTATTCCAAATAGCTGAATCCTTAGGGATGTGGTTGGATTGAAGGAAGCAATATTCAGAACATCTTGAAGATACTTACTAAACCAAACCAAGTTCCAGTCCTTTCTGTCACCAAAATACCTCCAAATTTGTTTAGCTAACAAAGCATTATTAAAGTCTTTTATGGTCCTTAAGCCAAGGCCCCCATAACACTTAGGACTATAGACCCTTTCCCAAGCAACCAAGGGAAGTCTTTTTTTCTCTTTTACCCTAGTCCATAAAGATCTTTTCTAAATTGTCTATAGAATCAACAAACTTAGAGGGGATATTAAAAATACTAAGAGCATAGATAGGAAGATTTTGAAGAGAAGCCTTCAGAAGATGCAACTTCCCCGCTTCACTCAATAAAGCCCCTTTCCACCCAACCAATTTCTTGAAAAACTTGTCCATAATTGAACTCCAAAAGGAATCAGGAGGAGAGACCCCTAAAGGAAGCCCCAAATAGATAAAGGGGAAGGAATCAATAGAGCATCCAATAATATCTACAATATTTCTCTTCCTACAAAGGGGAGTGTTAATGAAAAAAATAGAAGTCTTGTTCCAGATGATCAGCTGGCCAGATGCCCTAGAATAAGTTTGAAGAGAACTTTTAAAGGATCTAGCTTCAAGAATAAAGGAAGGAGAAAGGAGGATAGTATCATCTACAAATTGTTGATGGGAACAAAACACTATTGGATGAGGAGGGCCTAAGACCCTTAATGTCTCCTGATATCACTAGCTTCTGCAATAACCAACTCATGCTTTCAGCTAGAATGGTGAACAAAATTGGGGAGATAGGATCCCCTTGCCTGAGACCCCTAGTCGGCTTGAAAAAAGAGGAGGGAGATCCATTAGTAAGAACATACATAGAAGGAGTAGAGATAAGTTGCCAAATGATATCTGAAAATTTACCATCAAAACCAAAAGCCTAAAGAATTATTTTCAAAAGGAACCAATCCACTCTATCATAAGCCTTTGCAAGGTCAAGCCTAACAAGGAAACCATATTTTTTAGAAGCAATAAGAGATTGAATGTTCTCATGAACCAGAATTATAGAATCCAAAATTTTCCTTCCTAGTACAAATCCATTCTAATGTGAGGAAATAAGAGAAGGGAGAAAAGTGATCAATATGGAGGTCACCACCTTTGAGATAATTTAATAAAGAGAATTACAACGACTTATAGGTCATAAATTATCCATAGGGTCTACACCAAGTTTCTTAGAAATAAGAACCAAACAAGTAGAATTCACCTCCTCAAGCAACAATTTAGTTCCAAAAAATTCTTTCATAGCTTGAACAATGTCCTTCCCAACAATATGCCAGAAGTAATGAAAAAAGAACATGGGGTACCCATCAAGCCCAGGAGATTTATCTCCTTGAAAAGAAAATCAACCCTTTTAATCTCATCATAAGAGGGAATGACACATAATACCTTATTCTGCTCCAATCCAATAACCTTTAGAATATTTCCCAATAAGGAATCTTGATCTTCACTATAGAGGTTAGAATCAGCTGATAGGAGATCAGAAAAAAACCGGGCAGCCTCCTTAGCAATATTATCATTTCCTTTAATGATATTGTCATCCACCAGTAACTGGGAAATCATGTTGGCAGCTTTGTGTCTAATAGTGGACAAATGGAAATATTTAGTATTCTTATCTCTAGCTGATAGCCAAAGAGCCCTTGATCTTTGTCTCCAAAATTATTCTTCATTGGCTATGATTTTATGATATTTAGCAAGGATCTCATTCTCTTTATCCCTTGAGATAGAGTTATAGCCATCTTTTTGGATAGTATCTTGAATTGATTTTAACTCTATTTTTAAAGCATTTTTCATAACAAATATATCTCCAAAAACTTGTTCCAGACGCTAACTTTGTCCTTAACGTGCCTAAGTTTCTTAACAACTCTTAACATAGAAGATCCTTCCACCTGAATATTCCACCATAGTCTGATAGTCTTTTTCAGGGTTGGGTGAGATAACCACATTTTCTCAAATCTAAAAGGGAAGCAACATCTTTTAACAAGAGGTTCAGCCACAAAAGAAATAAGGAAATGATCTAATCTTATTCTATTGATGACAGATAAAGTGTTGTTGTACTTAGTGAACCAATCATTGGAGATTAACTCTCTATCTAGTCTAACCTGAATCATCTCATCACCACCCTACCTATTTGACCAAGTGAAGGTCGCCTCACGCATCTCCACATCAGTGAAAGCCATGTTAGTAATGAAATTCATAAGATCAATTTTTCTATCCAGAAGAATTTGAGACCCTCCATACTTTTTCAGAATCATATAAGGGATTATTAAAGTCACCCATGATCATCCAAGGATCATGTTGAAAGCCTTTTCAATTTTCCTCAACAACTTTCCAAAATTTAGATCTGGCAACTTTAGAGTTTGGATCATAGATGTTGGAAAGGACCCAATTAAAATCATCCCTAATATGCTTAAATCTGATTCTTATCAGGTTACCTTAAGCTTGGATCCCTTCATCCTTGATAACCTTCTTATTATAGAAGATTGCAACAACTCCTGACCCTTAAGAGCTACTACCAACAACCCTTCCAAAAGAAAAAACATTAATTTTTTCCACTTTTCTTTACTCATCTTAGTTTCTTGAATTAAGACAACATCTGGTTTATGGTCTCTAACCAGATTTATTAATGTCTTTTTTATGGGGACCATTTAGACCCCTTATGTTCCAAGATATCACCTTCATTTAGACATGGGGGAACAAGTCTCCAAGATGGTTTGCTGACTTCCATCAGCTATGCTTTGTTTACTTTCATTTTCTCTTTGCCACCTAGCCAATTTTCTACCTGGGGAAGATTTAGAATTGCCAACATCAGCCTTAGCTCTTGTCTTGGTTTGGATACCCATCACATTACCTATTTTCTTATTCTTCTTTTTTTCCACTGTAAGGAAGTCTCCATCCCCATCATCATTCTTGAAGTCTTTCATATTTGGACTCTTCAGCTTGTGATTTGGGATACTTATGTTATCTTTTAAAATTTTCAAAGCTTCCAAGCTAACTGACTCTTGAGAATTCGAACTTAATCCCATAGGAATAATAGGCTCCTCATATTTTTTGCGATCAATTTCAGGCACCTCTAAGTAATCCATACTTTCATTATCCATCTTTTCTTCCTTTGAAGGTACCTTCCCATTTGCCACTAGTTCATCTATCTCTCCTTCTTCCAGCTGCAATTTCTGACTATCACCACTAGGTTGCAGCTCAACATTATTAGAATCCACCCGATCATTCTCACTAGGTTCTCCTTCCTTATTTACCTTAATCCTAGGTGTTGGGATCTCTGGAGCCTGTAGCCTTGTACCATTAGACCTCCCATCATCCTTACCTAGTTTCTCTTTCCAAACTTGCTTATGAACCCCTATGTTCTTAAAAGCGATCTTCAAGTTGCTCGGACATCATATGGCCTAATGTCCAACTTTTTTGCATTGAAAACACACAAAAGGCAGAGATTTGTATTAGATAGGCTACTCCCATGTCCTGAGTTTTGAGAGGATATCAATGGATGAAGGGAGATCTGAGTTATGGCATACATTCACATAGATTCTAGCATAGACTAACCTTTTCCTTGCAACTGTCATAGGATCCGTAGAAATAAGTTCCCCAAAAGAGATAGCTATCCCTTTAAACACATCTTCAACCCAAAATTCCAAAGGCAAACTAGGCAATCTTACCCAAACCGGAGCCGAATCAAAAAAGGATGAATCTTTAAGCTCCAAATTTGGGGACCATTTTATTAAAGTCAAGGAAGTTTTACCAAACATCCATGGGCCTCCATAGAGCACCCCCTCTAAATCTTCTGAATAGGAGAAGTTAAAATCAAAAAATCCTTTGGGCAACGTTGAAATATCAACTTGACCTTTCAGATGCCATTTCTTTTTAGCAAAGACCATTACATTCTCAATATTAGGCCTTGGACCAACAAATTTACCCACCAAAGTGAAAACCATTAAGGATATATTATGTGCAATCACAACATCCAGAATGGAGATGGAAAACTTGCCCTCTATCTTATTAAAAATATCTTTCACCTTAGGAAAGGCAAACTTACCTATAGGTTTTATACCAAATAAGTCAGCCCAAGATTTCCGGGGGCCTTGGAAAACCACGTTCTGTTCCAGCTCAGATTCCCCTCTCAAAAAACCTTTTCCACAAGACAAAATTGATTAGATCATAAATCTTATCTTATTGTTTGAGTTGGTTTAATTTTTAGATATATTATTCAAAATCACATAATAAAAGAAAATTTAATATTGTTGTTCCTTTTTATTTTATATACTTAAATTTAAGATACTAATTAAGCAATTTACAATATGAGATAATAAATTAATTTGACATGATTTAAATTATAATTATAACACCTCAACTAGCTTAATTTATTGAAAAAGCCTCTTCAATTATTATATTTAAATATTTTGGTTAAAAATGATTAAAATTTGTTTACTACTTAACTATTATTTATCTATTATGAAAAATTTCATACTTTTTGTCCAACCTGCATTTAAAATTTTGTAGAATTAAATATGACTTTTATATATTTTTATTTTATTTTCTTATTATAAGTTAAAAAAAGAATATTATATATGGGAAAGATATCAAATTATTGCCATGTTAGTATAAATAGACTATCTTGTTAAGTTGTTATGAGTTTAAGAAATCTTATGTGATATTTTTACTAATTTTTAGTATTTAATTAAAAAAAAATTATTATAGATTAATACATAAATTAGAGTAAAAAATAGTTTATATGAATAAATATGAATTGTGCCATAAAAATATTAAATATTAATATGTTAAAAAATTTCTTCTAAAATCATTCTAATATTCTAGTAGGTTAAGAAAGGATAGAATGAGATAGATTCAAATACATAAGAATAATTTTTTTAATGTGTTCAATGCTATTGTTCTATGCTAAAAAATCTACATGAAATGGTTAGGAAATATAATATATACCCATGCTTACGTAGTAAATTTGTCTCAACAATTATTAGATGTACTATCATATTATTTCTTAGAAACTTTACGTAGAGATAAACGATTTAGGTTCTAATAGAAGTAATGGGATAATAGTTGTACAAAGATGTGTTTGCTTGGGATTATTCTTTTAATGATAAAAAAATGGACTATGATCATAACATATATCATTGACTAATGAAATTTAAAAGGCTAAGAATGTCATGTTATTAGATAGTCTATGCCCAATTATATATTTTTTATAAGAATATTAACTATAAAATTCTAATAGGCTCTCACACTATGTTGGCCCTATAAGGTCTTGTTCTTGTTCCAAGAATACAATGTGTTATAGTTATTGATTTATACCCAGATATATTTGTTAAATTTTTAAAAATATATAGAAAATTTATAAATAAATCAACCTCATTAAATGACTCTAGGTATAATTCAAAAGGAAATCTTAGTGCATATTAACATAATAATAGTTATTCATATTCCACTATTTTGACTTGAATGGGAGAGTGTGCGCGTGGTGCAGGAGCAGCTAGGGGTGTAGGGGAAGTTGCAGGAAGTGAGGAAGAGGGAGATCCCGATGGTGAGGTGGATGTGCGGTCGACTTCACCTCATCCCTTCCCTTTCTCAGGCCCAGACTCATGGTTGGTGTGCTAGAGCGGACGAAAGTGTGGATCTTGGGTTTTGTCTGGGTTGTGAAGGATGCATGCACTAGGGTCTATTTTGGTGATGGTGAGGATAGCAGTGGTGATGGTGAAGTTGTTCCTCTACTTTATCAGGCCTCCTTTACCACATTCCAACTGGCTTGCAATGTGTGTTGGGATATCCCGAGTGGGCGGCAACTCCTCTGTTACACTTTCTAGAGGAAGTTCTTGTGTGGGGTGCTCTTGATGATTCTTTTGTGGGCCCTTGGAAGCCCTCTTCCTTAGAGCCTTTCTCTCCTTGGAATGTTGGAATGGTCCAACATCTAGGTTTTCTTTGGATGGAGGTCTTTGTCTTCTGCATCATTCTGGCTTGAGGACTCTTTTTCTCATGAGATGGTGCTTTTGTTGGGAGATTGTGTTGGTGCTTTTTGTCCCCATTTGGTTTATGACTGCGATAGATTCTCTTCTATGGATTGGATCCTATTTGGTCACCTGGTGGAGGTCTCAGACTCCATGAGGGTTTGTTTTTTGCCTGATCTATAACCCCTATACTTTTCTAGTATCATATTTTTATTATGGGATTTTGTTGTTGTTCATATTTTCGAGGGAGTGCGTGGAAGCTATTTCTGCCCTGATTGGGAGATATTCTGTTGGAATTTGCATCAAGATTGCATTAATGATATGTTATGTTTTCATTGATGTTAATTGAACCGGTGATGGTATTTATGATATTGTTGATATTGGTGTTGTTAATGATATTGTCCCTTAACTGGTAGGAAGAGCTTTGAGGAAGATGTTGTAAATCGGTATGTAAGTTTGTGAGTTGAACTGGTAAATTGGTGTATAAGGTTAAACCCTTTTTATGCAATGTAACTTGTAAACCTTACTAGTTATTTTTGTTAAACCCTAACCGATCAAGTTTGTTGGTTTAAGATCTAATGATGAATGGTAATGATAGTGACACATGTGATCATTGTATGAGGATTAGTTTAGATTGTTTTGTCACATTTGTTTGATTGTCTAGGGAATGAGCAAGGTGGATTGCATCTAATGCATAGTGCATGATGAGTTACAAATTCTGATGAAGTGGTGATCATGGAGCAGTTGGAATTTTCTTGAAGAATGTGTATAGATTGCTATGTAAATCCAACAGTCACACTTGAACCGATTTGTTTGTAATCTCTATGAGAGAATTAGGTTTTTGTTGTATTACTGACCTAATTGATTTTTATTTAAGGTCGATGAAGTTGTTTTGTTTAGTGTTGGCAAAGTGTTGGCTGAAATCAGTTGAGTGTGTGGTTGCCTAACTGGAGAATGGATCTGCAGTTTGTGTGAAGGCAGATTGAAGCTTAAAAGGATCTAATCAAGCAAATGTATTGCTATTCAGATAGATCAAGAAAACCTATTGTTTTCTAACAATTACAACAGAACTGAAATCCCTTAACTAGGTAAGCTCTAACAAGCTTGGTTACTTCTTAAATCCTCTAACAAGGTGGTTCATTAGCTTGGATTCTCAAATCCTCTACTGAGGTTACTCTTTAACAGGGTATTTTCTTTTCATCAAGGCATTTTGTAAATCCCTTAACCGGGTGATTCCTAATAGGATTAGTTCTTAACAAGACTTATTGTAAAAGCTCTAATAGGATTGGCTCGTAACAAGGCAAACTTCAGAAGAGTTTAGATAGCTATCTTTTGAGTCTCATCTCACCATGGTTTTTACCTATTTGGGTTTTCCACGTATAAACATTTGTGTCATGTGGTGAATGTTTTTGTGGTTATGATCTTATTTGTTTATTTGATTAACTTTTGATAAGGCATGATAACTGGAAGCATTGAGAGATGAAGTATGTTGATATATGATTAAGCAATTTGATGTTTACAAGACTAAAGTTGTTTATTGTTAAGTTGTTATAATAGTTAACCGGTTGATGTTGAGTATTCTTATGAGTATTGATCTTGACAGTGAAAGTTTACTTTGTGAGTTTGAGTTTGAGATTGGGAAGTTTGTATCAGTTTTTTAGTTTACTGATTCACCACCCCCCCTCTTAGTATTCTACTAGATACTTATTCTTTCATCATACCATCAATTGGCATCAGAGCATCTTAGGTCCTCTTAAATCTAAAAGCTTAACATCTTGAGGAAAACATCTTGTAGATCATGATGAAGAAGGAAGGTCCAAAGTTCAACAAAGATAACTATAGGATATGGAGTGAAAGAATGAAGATTTCAATTAAGAGTCTGGGAAGTTAGTATTAGGATCATGTAGAAACTCAATATGTTACACCTACTAGAACTCTGGCTGATGATTAGAAGAAAGAACAACAAGAAAATCATGCTATTATCAGTTCCCTATCTAATGATGAATATGTAGATGTTCATGGTCTTGAAACTGCATATGAAGTATGGAAAAAAATTTAAGAGATTTATAGCGGTGATGAACATGTTAAGATTGCTAAAGAGGAGAGCCTAAGAGGAAAGTTTGATGACATGAGAATGTCTGAAGGTGAGAATATCCAACAGTGTGGTCAAAGGATAAAAGAGATAGTTGGTGAAATAAAGAGCGCAGGAGGGAAAGTGGAAGATGCCACAGTGATCAGTAAGGTACTAAGAACCCTGCTACAAGTCTATGCTATCCGAGTTGCAACTATTCAGGAACTGAAGTCCATTGACAAAAATAAGGTAACTCTTGACTCTATCATTGGAAAACTTACTACCTTTGAATAAAATGGCTATGATGGTAGTGTACAAAAATTAGAATCTACATTCAGATCTTTTGTCTTTAACACATCTGTGAGAAAAAGTAGAGATACTTGTCATGGTTATGAATCTAGATCCAGCAGAGATGATGATGATGAAGACATCCTAGTGGAGTTTGAAGCATTGTTGGCAAAATGACTGCCTAGAGGCACTAGGAAATACAAAGGTAAACTACCTTTAAAATGTTTTGCATGCAACAAGATTGGTCAGATAGTAGCTAATTATCCTAATGGTGAAAATGAATACAAGAGAGAAAAATTCAAGAAGTATAAGGGTAAAGGCAAGAGAGATTGTCTTATAGCAGTTGATAGTGGTATTACTGATGAAGAATTTGATGATGATGTTAGTGAAGATATTGTGTTTGTAGCTATTAAGGAAGAGATATCAGATCAGAAGGCACTAGTGTCTAGGATGGATAAATCTGATGATTGGATCATTGATAGTGGTTGTTCACATCATATGATAGGTGATTGGAGAAAATTTCTTTCCTTGAAGGAATTTGATGGTGGTGTTGTCAGATTTGGCAATGACTCACCCTATATGGTTAAAGGTAAGGGAGTTATTTCTCTTAATGGGAAGAGCAGTGCTGATGATGTCTATTGGGTTGAAGGTCCTGTTGTTCACCAAAACTGGTTAACCCAAATACACCTGCAATTGCTCTATGAAATAGCCAATTTCAATCTATGAAACACTTCAGGGCTTGGACAACATAACAAGGATATGAATCCTTCTACTCTTCAGGCTCTGCATAACCTACGCAGGTATACCTTTGATGCATTGAATCAGACCTATTACACACATATGACAACATCAATAAAGTAGATAGATCTCATAAGAGGTTCAAAACAAGGAGGGTACTGTAGATAGGCTAAATCTGCATTTACAACTCAATAGGTTTGAACATGAGATAGGTGGAACATTTCCATAGAACATAAAACCAAGAAAGATATTCTAATTTTTTTTAATTTAAGATCTATGAGAATCCCTAGAATTGCAAGACCAGTGCCTTATCCAAGGGCAACAGAGTCATACATCAAATTGAAAATGAAAACCTCTATTACAAATCCAGTTTATTAAGAAAGATGTCCCTGTATTAATGCCTGACATTAATACATTCTAAACTCAGACAGAGGATCATACATATCCAAACATTATCCTAAATCCAAAATGATTGCTCATAGAATTTAAACTCTTCCTTGAAGAGTACCTAAAAACAACCCTTACACTCCCACTTTGAGAGGACAAACCCAAACTCCCTTGAAGATTGGATTTATTAAAAAATAGAGAAGGCCTAGAGACAATCCAATAAACTGTATATATGCCTTACATATACGTGACCTACAACAGAAAACATTTTCAGAAAGAAGATACTCTATTACTTGAAAGAAAAGCACTACCCTATACAAACTTGGAAGAAAACTCAGAATTGGAAACCATGAAAATCTGGAGCATTTCTCCAAATTTCTAGAACCCTTACAATTGAGAAGAAATGGGAATATGAAGGAGAGGGAAAAAGATCAGATTTCATCAGAACATGCCATGTGTCTTCTTTCCCTAACTGAATTTCATTTCCTTCCCGTAGAAACTGCTCTTTAAATATCTGATTTTTGTTGAAACAAACTTCATAACTTCATTCCTCATTCCGAGAGCTTTCTGGTGATAAACAATACTTGCATATTTGGCCAAAAATTAACTTTTGGAAGAATTAATCCTTTTTATGTGCACCATCATTTAAATTTTTGGATTTTACACTATAGTCAGGACTTTATTATTAACTTTGATTTTTCACCACTTTTTGGCTTGACGCCCTGCCACATGGTAGCCTGCGATTCACTGACGGGGTCCACTAAGAAGACACCTCACTGATTCACCACTTGGACTGCCATGTCATCGCCACCTATACGCCACGTCAACGCTATCTGCCACTAGACCTTCCACCTCATTTTTTGCCATTTCGTGATGGTTAATGGGCAAGCAACTTTGGATTACGAAACAATGTCGGTCATTGGATCTTGATGAACCTACACAATCTTTACCATCCCCTTTTCGCACATGCTTTTCGCCATTTCGTGATGGTTAATCTTTGAGCATCTTTGGCTTGCAAAACAATGTTGGCCATTTGATCACAATGAACCTACATGATCTTTAATCCATTCGTTCTCTGCAAAATTTGCCTCGAGAATCATGCATTTGTGGGGTCCATCTGGTTGCCGCTTGGCCTCCTTTGTCACCTCGAGAAATGTGCCCACACGTGTGGGGTTTGCCTGGTCGCCCAACCGGCACCTTGTGTCAAAAGCCTTCAAGGCTTTGACACTATGGTAGTGTGGAGTGTTGTATTTAAATATTAAAATTTTCCCCTCCATAGCCAATGTGGGATAATGCATTTTAGCCTGGGAATGCATTTTTAAAAATTTATGAGAGTTTTCAACGCCTTGCATGCTGCCAATACATTTGTTTTAAGGCTATAAACAACCTTTCTTACTAGCCACGAAGGGAGATTGACTAAGTTTCTAATGTTTACCCCTGCCAATGGAAACTTGCATTGAAGTTTAAAATTGCTACTCACCCACCTCGCAAAAGCTCACGACAGGGAGGAGAAGGCTGCCAATTTGCAATTTGCTGAAGTTCCTTTGGTGTTGCTCACACGTGGTGTGAAGGAGGTTGGCTTCAAGCCTGCCAATTGCACTTGCTCGGAGGTTAAAATGTTTTTCCAACACCACACCACACTCAACAACATCTATGACATAAGAAGGGGAAAATTTAAACGGTTTACAACTTAATTGAAAGTCTCAGCAGCCTTTTCAACATTTCACATGGATGCTTCTTCTTTGATACTGAACCCATGTATGTCTGTGCCAAAGTATTGGTAGGAAGCAGAAATCTCCTCCTCACTATAAACAGTGGCTTTTGACCATCTAATTTATCTTTCAAGAAAGTATGTCATTCACTGAATTGGCTTGAAAAGTTTCTACAGCCTTTTCACCAACCATCACGTGGAGGGGAAATGCTAGTTTGCAACTTGCATTTGTTGTTGGTGTTTAATTACCCTCACGCTATCTGCCACTTTGCCTTTCATGAAGGTTTAATGTCTCCTTAGTTAATTTCCATGTGTGCCATGCACCCGCCATTTGCATTTGGTTGACAATTTATAATGCCCTTTGACATGTCATGCTGCCTTCTTCAAAAACACCATGCTGCCTTCATTTGCTTGAAAGCTTCCATTGCCTTTTTGACATGGGGAAGAATGCCTGGCAAAAGTTGTGGATTTTGGCAATACATCTACCAATTTCATTTTGGCATAGAAAGTCGAAACCAGTGCCAACTATGGGCAATTACAACTTTGGCACATGGATTGCAAAGAGGAGTTGCTGAAGTAATTTGGCCAATTGGATTTGTCGGCAGCCTTGGTTAATCAATTTCATCAGCATCAAGTTTCAGATTTCATTCTTGTACAACCTCAAATACTATCTTTCCTTGATCATGAATACACTTTCTTGTTATATCTTGCTCAATGGTATTGCCTCCATGGGTTTTCTCCCACAAACAATGAATACCTTCTCCAATAGAACCTTGAAAAAGAACACACTGTGGACATTGAGCTCCCATTTTCAAAGGCCATTGTTCATCTTTTCTCAACAGTTTGCCCATCAATAAGCACCTCAGAAGGATTTAGATTTTGAATCTTTACAATCCCTGAGGCCACATTTATATATATTCAACAAGAATTTATAGTAATATTACTATGAAATCCCATATCTTTATACATCATGAAGTCATGTACTAAGAACATTTTCGCCATAAAATTAATGCACGAGCATGAGCCAGGTCAGGCCTCAAAGTGGGTCCGACTAAAAAAAATAGTTTTCATTCAATTGACCTTTGAAATGCCTCATGAACCTTAAAAATACCTCTGGAATCGATCGACACCATTTTCAGATCATCAAACTGACTTTTGCAACTTTCAGGCACTTGCGCCACATTTTCGCATTTAATCACAAAGACGTAATTTTCAAACTGGTCAAAACACCTTTCTAGACTTTGCAAATTTACAGGCATGTACTCTGATATACAAACAAGAACTTTGCCAAGTGGTTTTTCAAGATGAATCCCGAGTGAAGAAATATAAATGGTCAAAGATGACCAACTGGCTTTGTCAGCACTGTGGACTTGATGAAGTCAATGCGCAGGCAACTCATGATGCCTTTCTTAAAAATATCAAACGATCTCCGTAGACCCTCAAATTTGAGGCATAGGTACCTTGAAGTACAAATAAAATATTAGAATACTTAGTTCAACTGGGAAGCTAACTGGGTGTGAATGGTGAGCTCATGAAAATAGCCACTTTAACTGATGTAGCAATGAAAGTATGAAACACTGAAAAAGATGGCTCAAGAAACCCTTTTGAAAACTGATCAAACGGATTGGTAGGAGCTTGAAACTAGAAACATAGCTTATCATTTATACCAGCAGTAGCCCGAAACAAACATTCTGACATGACACTCACCGGGGCGACTTTTACAGATGTGCAAAGCAGGGCTCTAACTAGCAACTGAAACAAGGATTTGTCAAACAACACAAATTGCAAATGGATTGAGCTTGCTAAACTGAGCAAATGGATTCATAAAGACTTGAAATTTTGCACGGAGGTACACTTTTATGCATAGAATTCAGTGCACTTTGAATTTCATCATGACGACCAATTGGGAAAAAGATATAGGAGCTCAAAGTAGGCCACTTAATAAAATCTGCATTTGCACCTAAAATGCACTTTCAGCTCACCCCTTGAAATGGGTACCTGATAAACTGATCCAAACTGAATTCTAAAAGTTGAAGAACAATTCATAGGCCAAATGAAAGGTATAGGACACATTTCCCAAGCCTTACCCTTTGAAAATCAACTAGCTCCATTTTACCCTCTCTCTAACAAGGCCACCTAAATGAGATTAGGTGCCTTTCTGAAAGTGAAATAGAATTTTTTTGAAATGGGGCTCAAAACTTGAATTAAATTTAATGAGTCCCAACAGGTCTAAAGCACAATCTTCTGAGTGTGGCATAACTTAATGACAAAGGATACCCACTGGAGTTTAGAAATGGTATGTGCAAAATCTTTGACAACAAAGGTGAATTGATTGTAACTGGGAAACAAACCAGAGGTAATCTATTTCAACTTAATCCTATAGTTAGCAACTACTTGATTACAAAGATAGATGATAGTTGGCTTTGGCATAGGATATTTTGTCATATAAACTTTGATAACATTGTTAAAGTGAGAAAGTCCAAGACAGTAAGAGGTCTGCCTCAGCTAGACAAACCGGTTAATGCTCTTTGTAAAGAATGTCAGTTAGGAAAGATGACTTCTTCAAATTTCAAGAGCAAGTCCTTCTAAGTAGAGCACTTGTTAGGTTTGGTTCATATAGATCTATGTAGACCAATAAGAACAAGAAGCATTCAAGGTGATAGATATTTCATGATCTTCACTGATGATTGTTCAAGGATAATGTGGGTCACATTCTTGAAGGATAATAATGAATATTTTGGTAAGTTCAAGGCATTCAGGGCATTATCTGAGAAGGAGAGTGGAAAAAAGATAAAATGTCTGAGAACAGATCAAGGCAGTGAATTTACTTCTAAGGAATTCACTAAGTACTGTGATGAGAACAGTATCAAGCAACATCTTTCTGCACCAAGGACACCACAGCAGAATGGTATCATAGAGAGGAACAACCAGTCAGTGGTTGAAGCTGCTAGGACAATGTTGATACAAGGAGGTGTAGCAAAAACACAATGAACCAAGTTTTGGTGAAAAGTGGTAAGGACAAGACCCCTTATGAATATTGGTATGGAAGATCACCTGATGTTAGCTATTTTAAGATATTTGGTAGAAAATTTTTTATTAAAAGAGGCGATTACATTAGCAAGTTTGAAGCTAATTGTGATGAAGGCATATTTCTTGGCTATTCCACCAAGAGTAAGGCCTATAAATGCTTCAACAACCGGACACAGAGAATTGTTGAGAGTGCTGATGTTTGAGTAGATGAATGTCCTGAAATTTTAGAAGGAACTAGTTCAGAGAAAAAGGATGAAGATCCTTGCATTTTTCTTTTGGAACCTGAAACTATTAAATCAGAAACCGGTAAAGCAAATTGTGATGCACCTGTTCAACCAGAACAAATAAATTCAGAAGAAGATGAAAATGAAGAAGCTGAACCTGAACAAAATGATCATGTTATTCCTAGATATGTGAGACTGAATCACACTCCTGAGCAAATTATTGGGGATAAGGGTGTCAAAGTACTAACTAGAAGAAGAATAAGAGATAACTCTTGCATGATCTCCACCATTGAACCTAGAAGTGCTAAGGAGGCATTTGGTGATGATTATTGGGTTAAAGCTATGGAGGAGGAATTGGATCAAATTGAGAATAATAACACTTGGACCCTAGTACCCTGACCGGTAAACAAGAATGTTATAGGTACTAAATGGGTATTCAAAAACAAGTTAAATGAAGATGGTGTTGTAGTTAACAACAAGGCAATATTAGTTTGCAATGGTTATGCTCAAGAAGAAGGAGAGGATTATGGAAAAACTTTTGCATCAATAGCAAGACTAGAAGGTGTCAGAACTTTACTTGTATTTGCAGCCCATAAGAAGTTCAAGGTATACCAGATGGATGTTATGTCTGCATTTTTGAATGGGATATTGGAAGATGAGGTATACATAGAGCAGCTAGATGGTTATGCATTGACTGATGAGAAAGACATGGTATGCAGATTGCATAAAGCTTTGTATGGATTAAAACAGGAACCTAGAGCATGGTATGAAAGGCTTCATACACATTTGATGAAGATAGGCTTTTCAAGAACCAGTGATGATAGTAATATTTATCTCAAGTCTGAAGGAGATGAAATACTGGTCAGTGAAGTATATGTTGATGATTTTTTTGAGGTAACGATGTCATGAGAAATAGTTTTGCAGATGAAATGAAAAATGAGTTTGAAATATCTTTAGTAGGGGAAATAAAAAAATTCATAGGCTTGTAGGTACAACAAATGAAGAATGGTATTTTCATTACTCAATCTAAGTATGCGAAAGAGGTTTTGAAGACTTTTGGTATGAGTGACTGTAAACCAGTTGGAACACCAATTGTTATAGGTTGTAAGTTATCCAAGGAAGATTAATCTAAGTCTATTGATGAAAAGGAATATAGGTCAATGATTGGCAAATTACACTATGTTGTTCACAGCAGACCGGATATTGCCCATGCGGTTGGTATAGTTGCTAGATTTTAGAAGAATCCAAAGGAAGCACATCTGATAGCAACTAAGAGAATTTTTAGATATCTAAAAGGTATAGTTGACTATGGATTATCATATCCATATGGAGGAAACTTTGATTTGAAGGTGTACACGGATGTTGATTGGGTAGGAAATGTTGATGAACAAAAAAGTACTACCGGTGGAGCATTCTTTCTAGGAGGAAGGCTTGTTTCATGGAGTAGTAAGAAGCAGAATTGTACTTCACAATATATTGTTGAAGCTGAGTATGTTGCAGCTTATATGAATTGCACACATGCTATTTGGATGAGGCACATTTTAGAAGGTTTTAAGATGAAAATCTGAAAACCTATAAAAAATTTTATGTGATAATACAAGTGCCATAAACATTTCTAATAATCTTGTTTTGCACACTCGCACCAAGCACATTGAATTGAAGTATCACTTTTTGAGGGAAAAAGTTCAAAGTAAAGATGTTATCTTAGAGCATGTTTCTACCAAGGAAAAGCTTGCAGATATCTTTACCAAACCTCTACCTAAGACTACATTTGAGTGTCTTAGAAGACAACTAGGGGTTGTCCCTCTTCATGAAGTTAGTTGAGCATGATGTTGATTGCATCAGTCCCTGAATCACTTGTAGAATTTTACATGGATTGATGAAGAAGTGGAAGTATTCCACAGGGGTAGCATCAAGTTGTAGTATGTTGTTGATGCACAGTGAAAATTTGCAATTACATGTTTTACTTTCAATTTGGCATTGTTCTCAAAGGGGAAGAAGAATTATGTGATTGGGAGAAGAATTATGTGATTAGGAGAAGAATTATGTGATTGGCAAAGGGAAACCAGTGATAGGCTAAAGACAGATAGAGCATGGTGAATACTTGGTAATGTAAACTAGGATTCCTATTCACTAATCACAACATTAATCAGAGGCATTGATATTTGTGTTGTCATCAATGCCAAAGGGAGAGATTGTTGGCATTTGCATGAAGATTGCATTAATGATATGTTACGTTGTCATTGATGTCAATTGAACCAATGATGGTATTTATGATATTGCTCATATTGTTGTTGTTATTGATATTGCCTTGTAATCGGTAGGAAGAGCTTTGAGGAATATGTTGTAAACCGGTATGTAAGTTTGTGAGTTGAACCAGTAAACCGATGTATAAGGTTAAACCCTTTCTATACAATGTAACCGGTAAACCCTACCAGTTGTTTTTATTAAACCCTAACCGATCAAGTTTGTTGGTTTAAGATCTAATGATCAGTGGTAATGATAGTGACACATGTGATCATTGTATGAGGATTAGTTCAGATTGTTTTGGCACATTTGTTTGATTGTCTGTGGAATGAGCAAAGTGGATTGCATCTAATTTATAGTGTGTAATGAGTTAAAAATTCTGATGAAGTGATGATCATGGAGTGGATGGAATTTTCTTGAAGAATGTGTATAGATTGCTATGTAAATCCAATGATCACACTTGAACCGATTTGTTTGCAATCTCTATGAGAGAATTAGGTTTTTTCTATATTACCGACCTAATTGATTTGTATTTAAGGTCGATGAAGTTGTTTTGTTTAGTGTTGGCAAAGTGTTGGTTGAAATCAATTGAGTGTGTGGTTTCCTAACTGGAAAATGGATCTATAGTTTGTGTAAAGGTAGATTAAAGCTTAAAAGATTTGATCAAGCAAATGTAGTGCTATTTAGACAGATCAAGAAAACCTATTGTTTTCTAACAATTACAACAAAACTAAAATCCCTTAACTTGGTAATCTCTAACAAGCTTGGTTACTTCTTAAATCCTCTAACAAGGTGGTCCATTAGCTTGGATTCTCAAATCCTCTACTGAGGTTACTCCTAACAGGGTATTTGCTTTTCATCAAGGCATTTTGTAAATCCCTTAACCGGGTGATTCTTAATAGGATCAGTTCTTAACATGACTTATTGTAAAAGATTTAACAGGCTTGGCTACTAATAGGGCAAACTTCATAAGAGTTCATATAGCTATCTTGTGAGTCTCATCTCACCATGGTTTTTACCTATTTGGGTTTTCCATGTATAAACATTTGTGTGATGTGGTGAATGTTTTTGTGGTTATGATCTTATTTGTTGATTTGATTAACTTCTGATAAGGCATGATAACTAGAAGCATTGAGAGATGAAGTATGTTGATATATGATTAAGCATTTTGATGTTTACAAGATTATTGAATTTTTTCATTGTTTAGTTGTTATAACAATTAACCGGTTGATGTTGAGTACTCTTGTGAGTATTGATCTTGACAGTGAAAGTTTACTTTGTGAGTTTGAGTTTGAGATTGGGAAGTTTGTATCAGTTTTTCAGTTTACTCATTTACCCCCCTCCTATCAGTAATCTACTAGATACTTATTCTTTCATCATACCATCATATTCATATTTGTTTCTTTGAGGGCTTCTTTGGATGTCTCATCTTGTTCTCTACCCTTAAGGTGGAAATATGGTGGTTTCTCTATTTCTCTTCTCTCCTTGTGCTCCTATGTTTGTATTGATCTTTTGGGAGAGGTTTTTCTATTTTGGATTCCTTCAGAATCCCTTTGGTTTGTGATTTTCTTCTTGATGGGGTCTAGCTTTCTATGTTTATATCTCCCGACTCCTAGGTCTCTTTATGGTGAGGGTTATGTTGTCCCCCTCCTCCTTGGTTCCATGCCTTTTCTGTTTGTGCTTCATTTACTACTTCTTTGGGTTACTCTAGTTTTTCCTGTAGAGGTGGTCTCATCTTCTATTGAGGGGGAGATAGATGTGGCTAGAGGTGACCTTTCTCCTATTGAGATGGAGTCGGATGTTACTGGTTATTCTTGGAAGTGTTGTTGGGGAGATGACGAAGCCTTGTCTTTTGGTTGCAAGGGAGCTGAAAATGGCCTTTTTGCTGACTTCTTTTCTTTATCTCCTATGGGGGTGGAGATCTTGATAGGCAAGTTGTTCTCATTGGTGCTCACTCTCAAGGATAAGGTTGTGGGAGCCTTTATAAAACCCATGTTTATGGTTTAGTGATCCTTATTCCGTATGCTCATGTTCGTCTAATGTCTTTGGAGGCTGGCTTCCCTCTTTTTCTTTTACCACTAGTTATTTAATGCTTAATCTACATTGTTAGGTTGTGAGTGGGTTGGTGAATGTATATGTTATATCTTACTGCAATGTTCTATTAAGGATTCCAGATACATGAAAATTTTGAGGGTTTCAGGTCCCTTCAAAACTTGTTGTATGGGGTATCGGGTCCCCTCAAAACCTATTTGTTCCTTAATAAAAAAACATAATAATAGTTATTGAAGTTATCCTAGAACCTAGTTAATTTAGATGAAGAAATGTGTTGATATGAACTAGTTTACTTGAAAATAAAATATTAGACTTATATACTCTTACACATCACTTTCTATAGATGGTAAGATTGCATAATGTTGTTTCTTGCTTATTGAATCTCAATTGAATAGTTATAGTAATGAAAAAGTACTCTATTATTGTAATATGGTCAAGTGGTCTAGTTATCCTTCTGGTAAGAATTAAATTAGTTAAGAGTAAAGTAACTATTGATTTTTTATTTTAAGTAGAAAATAAGATTATAAAATTGGAAAAATCCAATAGAAGTTGGGGGAGAAAAAAATGCATAGCAATTGTAGGAAAGTTTGATCGAAGGCACAGAAGGATCCCTTAGTAGGAGAAGCCTTGCCAACATTTTTGACTAGAGAAAATAGGACCCCACTATGACAAAAGAAGGGTGTTGTTGAAATCAGGGCATGCAGGGAGGAAACAATAATGATGGACAGGTCAAGCTGGTGGTCAGAGAAAGTGGATGAGGATCTTCCAATACCACAATTGAGGTTTTATTAGCCAATGGAGAGAAGGGAAGTAGATCACCCCAATAATATGGTTACTAACAAGTGGTATGCATGGCACAGTAACATAGTGATAGACTAGACACAAAGAAGAAGGATGGATGGACAAAACAATAATAGCTCTAGGGGTTACCAAATTTCTAGTGGTCGGTTTCCCCAAAACCAAGCCCCCAATGACCAATAGATTTAGACACCAATTCAAATCAAGCAATGAAAAAGGATGGAGTTTAAAGGTTAAATTTTCCCCAGCTTAAGATTGGGGATCGGGCTGAGGGTATAGATGGTTTTAGAAAAAAATAACTGGTAGGGCGGATAGACCTAGAAATTGGTGATCGAGAGATCCCTCCAATAGGTAGAAGGGTATAGGAAATCAAACAAGAAAACAATGAAAAGGAAACTGTGAAATCCACCTATAAACAACCATTAAGGATAAAAGAACATATCACAAAGGTAAGCTTCAAACCTTTGGAAGATATCCTAGGAAATTATTTTTTGTATTCTTAGATAATAATGGAGTAGAAAACTCAATGGAAAGGTTAAAAGAGGTAGGGCTCTATATAAAATGTGGAGGTGGTCGAATGATGTTTAGAAAGATGAGAAATTGGTGTGACAAAAATTGGAGCACATTCTTTTTGGTGGAATGCCCATCACACAAGGTTAGGTTGAAAATATTGAACCGTGGGCCCTATATGATGGAAGACACTAGTATCTTCATGAAAGAATGAATCCTAAACTTTAATCCTCTAAAGAAAGAGATAGAGCTTGGTTCAGTCTAGGTTCGTCTCTAAAATCTATCAACAAAATCCTAGGAAGAGAAAATCCTAAAAAAAATTGGGAATAATTTGGGGCCCTTTATCCGATTTGATGAAAAAATGGAGGATAGATGCTTTGGAACCTATGCCAAAATTAGCCTCAATTTGATGCCCTTTCCCCCACTTCCCCAGGGAATTGAACTACACATGAGGTGGGGTGTTTAGAGCTAAAATATTGAAAGGGAGGACAACTTGTCACTATGCCCTAGGTGCAAGTCCAAAGAATACGATAAATTAGAGTGTTTGAATTTGATGGCCCCTAACAAGGCTAGAACTTATGACCAATGAATCAGTAAAAAACCTTGAGAGAAAGAGGTGCATAATTTATGTTGGGGAGCCTTCTAATAAGAAAGATGAAGAGAAATAGGCAAAAAAGGAGAATGAGAATCCCATAGAGATCATCAAAATATCATCGGGGAAGGACCCAAAGGATATAATTTGGAAATAAAGGGTTTGAAGTTAGAAGGACAATGAGAGAAAGACATAAACTAGTTGGAAATCATGAAGCTATTTCACACCATCGACAATTTAAACTGCAATAAGGAAAATAATATGGAAGAGATAAGGGAAGAGTCAATAATCATGTATAAGGGAACCATAAATACCCTACCAAGGGAAGGAGAGAATCATTATGCCAGAGAGTAGGGACCGGAGGGGGAAAAGGAAGATGAGAGTGAAGCAATTAGAAGAGAGGAAGAGGACAAAGAACCAAATGATCCCCAAGGGGTTTTCCTAGACCTAATGGTAGTGGAGGAAGTTGGATTGGAGATGGAATCTGAGGAAGAGAGTGTATACAAAGAAGATGAAGGAGAAATTATTGAGGACAAAACAATAAAGAAGTCTCAATCCAAGATAAAGAAGCCTTGTATAAAACTAAAGGAGAAAAGGGGACAAAAGTCAAATAAGAAGAAGTTGTAAATGGAAGCTAATGCTAAGGGGTATAAGAAACTAAGATCAGGGAAGGAGATCCTCCTTCCTAATGTGTGATGAGGGCCCTAACATTCTATGTTAAGGGTATTAATGCCCCTAACAAATGGTATTTGGTCAAGTGCCAAATTGACCAAGCTAGAGATTATTTAGTGCTAACAAGAAATCAAATGAAGTAGAGAAGAGGGTGAGAGGAGACTAAAAAATTGGAGAGAATGGAATGGATATTTTGTAGGTGTAGTTGGAGCTTTTGGTAGTTTGGGAGTAGTATGGAACCTAACACTAGAAGGTGGACTAGTTGAGGAGAATGAAAATTGGGTGATAATCAGGTGTAAATCTTTGTTAAAAAATATTAGTTTTCATGTCATTAATGTGAATGGGCTGATATCTACTGCCATCAAGAGAGAGGTCTAGAAATAACTATCAGATAAATTGTGTAGCATAGAAGGTAAAAAATTTATCCTATCTAGAGAATTCAAATCCACATTAAACAACTATGATAAATGGGGAGGACTTCCTAATATTTCCCAAGCTCAACTAGATTTCCAAAGCTTTGTAGATCAAAATTTTCTTAGAGATATACAAACTAAAAAAGGGAACCTTTATCTACACCAGTAGAAGAAAAGTATTAGCGAGCATAGTTGAAATGCTAGATTACATTTTCTTGATTGAAGATTGGGAAAACTAGCTTGATACTCATGAGGCCTACATATTGCCTTTCATAGGATCTAACCATTTTCCAGTTCACTTTCTAATAAGATCAAAAGACCCTCATGCAAAATGCTCATTCAAATTCAAAAATATGTGGCTTAGATATACAAATTTGAAAAACTCGATAGAAATGTGGTGGAGTGAAGTAAGAGTAGGGAATAACTCCAAGCTAATCCAACTAAGTAAGAAGGTAAATTATGTCAAGAACAAACTAAAGAACTAGAAAAAAATGCATTTCAAAAACATATTAAAGGAGAAATACAGGGTAAGAAATGAGTCTTTTTCCCTTAATGAACCATCTATTGACAAAGGCATGAGTGTAGATGACTATGAGGTAGAAAAATATCTAAAATAGGAACTCATTGAGATTTTGGTTGGAGAAGAGTGCTTATAGTGATAGAAGTCAAGGGAGATGTGGCTCAAGGAAGGGGATAGGAACACAAATTTCTTACATAAGGCATCCATCGCCAATAAGAGAAGGAAGAGGATAACAAAAATTAGGAGATAAGATGGGAGCATGACTCAATCATTGGATGAAGTGAACAAGGAAGCAGTCAAACTCTTTGAATCAATACTAAATAGGGCATCTCAAGAGCATAAAGAGGAGAGATAAAGCATCTTGGACAAAATACCAACACTTATTAGCTATATTATATTATATATGTGATGGTATGATGAAATAATAAGTATCCGGTAGATTACTGAGAGGGGGAGGGGGGTGAATCAGTAAATAGAAAAACTAATACAAACTTCCCAAACTCAAACTCAATCACACAAAGTAAACTTTATCAAATGAAATACCACTGTCAAGATCAATACTCATAAGAATATCGGTTTAATGTTACAACAAATTAATAGTAAACAACATTTAACTTGTAAACATCCAAATGCTTTATCATAAGTCAACATACTTCATTTCTCAATGCTTTCGGTTATCATGCCTTATCAGAAATAGTTAAGTAGTTAATCAAATCAACCTTAAGATCATAAACACAAAAACATTCACCACATGACATAAGTATTTATACATGGAAAACCCAAATAGGTAAAAACCACGGTGATATGGGACTCACAAGAAAATATTTGAACTCTTCTGAAGTTTGCCATGTTAGGAGCCAAGCCTGTTAAAGCTTTTACAAAAGTCCTATTAAGAACTGATCCTATTAGGAATCACCCAGTTAAGGGATTGACTACAAATTCCTTGTTAGAAGAAAATACCCTGTAAGGAGTAACGTCAGTAGAGGATTTGAAAATCCAATCTAATGGACCACCTTGTTAGAGGATTTAATAAGTAACCAAGCTTGTTAGAGCTTACCTGGTTAGGGGATTTCAATTTTGTTGTAATTGGTAGAAAACAACAAGAGTTTCTTGATCTATCTAAATAGCACTACACTTGCTTGATCAAATCCATTTAAGCTTCTATCTACCTTTACTCAAACTGCAGACTCATTCTCTGGTTCAGTAACCACACACTCAACTGATTTCAGCCAACTCTTGCCAACACTCAACAAAACAACTTCATCGACCTTAAATACAAATCTATTAGGTTGGTAACACAACAAAAATCTAATCTTCCCATCAAGATTACAAAATAAGTCAGTACAAGTATGACCATTGGATTTCATAGCAATCTCTACACATCAATCGAGAAAACCTCAACTACTCCTTGACTACCGCTTCATCAAGCTCAGTAACTCAACATGTGCTTTGCATTAGAGCCAAAACAATTTGAACTTGTCTTCATACAATGACCTTATGTGTCACCATCATTACTACTCAACATCAAATCATAAACCAACATAACCAATTCAACAACCTTAATCAGTTAGGATTTAGCAAAAACAATTGGTAGGGTTTATCGGTTACAATACATAGAAGGGTTTAACCTTATACATCGACTAACGATTCAACTCACAAAATTACATACTAGTTTACAATATCCTTAACAAAGCTCTTCCTCCTGGTTACAAGACAATATCAACAATAACAACAATATCAGTAATATCATTACCGATTCAATTGACATCAATCACAACATAACATATCATTAATGCAATATTCATGCAAATGCCAACAATATGTATATACATAGGTATTTATTGTGTTTTGGTTGATGCAGATATAGGGCATCAACTCCACCTGGCTTCACAGGTCTGAGTGTGCCCATATCCCCAATGGTAGTTACAAGAGATAGCATATTGGCCATTTATGGCACCCATTCATAGCCATGGTTCCTAATTTGGAGGATTTGCCTTATTTTTTGTGTTGACACCCTCAATTGCCATTTTGGTAATATCCAGTTACCCCAATATGTAATAGTGTAAAACCAATAATTATTGTTTGTGCATAGTCAGTCAATTATGAATCATTGTCATTGTAATGCTTATATTAATGATATTTAAATATTATAGTGGTAATTTAATGTTTAATTCTGGAATATGCCTTATTTGTATTTGATTCAACGAGGATTATATGGTATATCTTTTGTGGTCATTTTGGGGTTTATTTAATATTTGAGTTTTAATCGAATTTATTATTATTTTATTTTCTCACTCAAAAAAGTCGGTTTATATTTTGTAATTGGAGTCTTTCTCCAACACTTGGTCATTTTTCTCTCTTGTTCTCTCAAAACCCTACATGTTGAATTTGAATTGTTGATTGTGGGAGATTTGTTTGCATATTTTTGTGGGTGTTGGCTTAAAAGATTTGTATTGGTGGATTCAACTAGCTGTCCAAAAATCTCTTCCTCTTCTAGTGTGTTCAATGCAGGTTTCAATTTTGATGTTTTCATCAAGATATGAGATAGGAATTCATATTTCAAATTTGTTTCTCAATTAAATTACTTCTAGTTTTCTTTGAATGTTTTGTTTAATACTTTTAAGCATCTCTCCAATTTAGATTTTTTCATTTGAGTGTTTATATAAATTGTATGCTTTGAATTTTGGAAAACATGGGTTCATATGGGGATATGCCGCCCAATTTTTGTTGGATTGTTGAAATGGGAATTTGAGGTAAACTATTTGATGTTGGGTTGATAAGAACTTGTAGCATTGTAAATTGCAAACAAGGCCCTATTTTGGCATGTATGGCCTCCTACATATGGTCCCCTTCTCCACAACTCAATTCAACATCTCTTTTGAGTGTCTCCTTCCCAAATTGGACCCTAGGTCCCAGTTCGAGGCCACATTGGGGGGACTGGGCTGATTAGATCAACCTAGTCCCTAATGTTTGGCCCCAAATTTGAATCACATAATGCTTGAAGTGGTTGGGAGGGAAATATTTTTCCATGTTGGCCTGCTCCAAGTTCTGCACCCCAAAATGCTTGAAAGAGTTATATAAGCAAGGTATCGAACTCATTTTGGGTAAGTCCACATCAATCAATAAGGTGAACTTGAGATCAAACATTCAATAATTCAAGGCACTTTTTCTCACCATATCCTTTATTGTGGCAACCTTCAACAATCTTCATATAAACATGCCTTTTATGATTTCCTTCTAGGTCTTTTGTGTGAAGTTATGCTATTGCATTAACATTTGTGGTCATCTTCAAAGAAGCATTTGTATCATCAAGGCACAAGACATTTCTATTCTTAGATATAGCCTCTATTATATATATTGGCATGCTTCCCTTTCATGTTTAATTCAATTCAATTTCAAGGTGATTCCAAAACTAGATTTTGATCTAGGCAAACCCCTTTCTACCCAACATTTTTTCTCTTTTGTGTGTGTGCAAGAATAGGTGGCAAAACTACCAAAATAGGTATATTCTAATCATGAGGAGCATTATAGTTTTCAATTCATTAGAGCCGAAACTATCAGGACTCTGACGATCAGATTGACCTAGTCCTCCCATTTCTACCTCAAATTTGGACTACATGTTAGTCTCAATCTGCTCTATTTTCTCCTTTTCTAAAATCAGTCTACCAGTTTACTGTCTCCCAGTGCATGCTGAAAGTTGTTCATCTTAGTCTATTTTTATTCGTTGACAATTGCATAGTCATTTCCAAGTACCCCATAGTGAAGGATCATTGCATCCATTTTGTGTTTGAGTCTTCTTAAGCCTAGTGGATCATTTTCCTTCTAATAGTAAGGTAGAAAATGGAAATAGGTTCCTTATTTGCATACATAAACTTAGAATCCTATTCCCCCACCTTACATTTTGGTGAACCAGATGTTTCTTAGATTGCATTAATTATGTTTTTTCTTCTTAGATCTGTTTTAGGTGTCTTACATTGCTCACAATGGAATTCACTAAATTTGATCGGCTTTCTATTTCATATGTGATTACATTGCTTCTTAGTTACATTTATCAAAATAATGGGTTAGACAATAGTTTATTTCATTTCTTGTTGCTTTTTTTCCTTCATAGTACTCTTACATATGGCATCATTAGAATTTTGAGAATCTTTCCTAATGGTAAATCATTTCTCAAATCTTTTATCCATGTTGCATGTTGTTTTATTGTGATATTATTATAAAAATGCATAAAATGTGTAGCTCACATAAGAGATTTTGTAAAAACTAATAACCCTAGAGATGACATTGAAATGAATAACACAATTTGTACCTCCCCTAGGTTATCTTTTATTAATGAGGCTAGAGTCCATACTCCAAGATTCTGTCCTCACAAAGATACCTTGGTGCAAGAGATACAAGCTAAACATGTTTCTTTAACCACTTCAATAACTCTATATCCTTGTTATTCTCCTACATCTTATCTTCATTATCAAAATATCCTTAAACAAGATGACGTTATGCACTTTATTCATGATCTATCTCCTAACATAATATTAAGAAAAGATGAAAATTTAGATGACCCTCCTTCCAATTCTACCAAAGAGGACATGAATAATGATGATAGAAATGAGAATCTTCCTACTAAGGATATTCCTTATTTATCTAGTCATCCCTTTAATCCTTCACCGTATTGTTACACAACATGTTTTAAAGAAATGCATGATTAAGGTTGTTCTTCTTTGAAATTACAAACATATTATGAAGTTGGCTATGATATTATTTCAAAACAAGGCTATAGAGGACAAGGACTTAGAAAACAGGAACAAGAAACCAAGGTCCCTAGATATCCTCCTTTACAATCTACTAGATAAGGTCTATGATATTTCAATTCATTAACTCAAATGAATGATCTCCATAAGGTTCAAATGCTTAAGGAGTACTTTGCAAAACATAGAAACTATCATCCTTCTAAAAATGCTTCTTTATCAACCAATCCTCCTCCTCCTTTACCAAATATTTTACCACAAGAAGACAACCCTTCCTCTTCCACTAATATATCTTTCCCTATACTTCAAGAGACAAGACCTATCCATATTAATAATCAAGAAATTCTAGCTGCAAGAATCTTTTGGAGATTAAAATATTGTAAGAATGTTATTTTTTCTTTCATGAAATACAAAAATAGTTTCAAGGACAAAAATGATGATGTGTATTGTCTCTTTCATCATAGTTACTCAATATCTTGGAAATCGTAAATCTTTTAAAGACTTTTTTCAAGACCAATATGATAGATCTCATATTACTCTTACAATGATCTTGCATTTTTTCTTTGTGAAGTGGTAGTACCTTAGTACTCCATTCACCCTATTATGCTGCTCCTTACCCTATGACATTGATAGTTTACTTCCATTGGTTTCTCTTTGTCATTTTTCATGATACATTTCAATTTCAAACACACTTTGACAGCAACATAATAGTCCTCCTTTTCAATTTTCTCTCTTTTTCCAAGATTGCCTCTTACTTTGAGTTGTATTTTTAATAATTTGAGGTTAATAATTTGAGGTCCTTTCTTACATAGAGTGGTCGTCCATGAAATTACATATGTGTCCCTTGGTTGTACTAGTTCTTTGTTTGCATTGGTGCTTCTTCTTATACATAATATACCCTTAGTGAATATGTGCAATCCCCTTTTTTCCTTATCCTTCACACTTGGGGGGAGAAGTATTCTATCACTTCCTTATTTCTATCCATTTTTTTTTTCTTTTTTGTTTTGCATCTTTATGTCCTTTATCACATGCAAGTACATGTGTGTTCCTTGGTTAGGAATTTTTCCTTGCTTGAAATGGTATATCTTTTATGCATAATCTCTCCTTCGAGGATGTGTGATCCTTCATCATAATTATCCATGTCTCTATTCTTGGGGGGGCAAGGATTCTATCTTCTATCTCTTCCCTCTTTTAAGGATCCACTTTTTCTTGGTTGATTAATATTTTCTTATGATACGATGTCACTTCTTGTGTCAAATTGTTTGTTTTCTCAAGGATGCTCTCTTACAAAAGAGGTGTGTATCTTTGGGTACAACCCCTTCTTCGCTTGATGGTGTATGTCTATTATATTTAAAAACCCTTACTTATGGAAAAAGTTACGTTATCCTTCATCAAGAATTCCTTTACCTAGCAATGGGGAAGGATAATTGTTGTTCCCGTTTATTTTTGTTTTCAATGATTCTATTTTTGTTCAAGATCTCCTCTTGGAGGTAGATGCCTTTCAGCAAAGATCTCTTCTTCCTTCTTGAAAAACGGATCCCCTTTACACTTGTTGCAAGATATCTCACAATGATTTCTTCATGTTACTACTTATCAAATTTCCATTAGTTTCTATATTCAAAGTCATACTATATATTCTAGTCGGTTAGCATTACCGATTCATGCAGTCGGTACACACAGAGAAGTTGGTATGAACAGTCTAGTTGGTTACAGAAGGAAAATAGTCACCAAGCCCACTATACACCGAGCTATCTACCAAGTGTTATTTCATGTCTACCGAGCAGTAAAGATAATACACCGAGTTGATATACACTGAGTGAAATGTGTTACTAGATTCATTGAACCTGGACACACATGAAAACGTGTTACAAGATCGAGGTACATTGAACCGTTATCGCATTGGAAATTGCACATATAGATTTTGTATAATTTTGAGGTCTTCTAACCAATGAAATATTTTGCAGAAATCATGTTTGTAAGATCGAAGCAATGAATCAGATCACCGACATAAGAAATCTATTTATACAGCATGAATTTAGGGTTAGAGATATATGTGAATGAGAGAAATGTGTGTGCATATGTGTATGAAGCAAGACTTATGTGATACATGAGAAATCACAGAGTATTATTACTGTTACAGAGACAGAGAGGTCACCGAGAAGGTTATCAGAGAACAGTCAAAGAACAAAGTAAACAGAAGGGTTTACCAAGTTACTTTATGAGTTACCGAGGTATGCTATAGGTAAGGTAATCTTATTTTGAGCACATAGAATCTACTACAGCATTTCAGATGTAAAGTTGCAGATATTTGTAAAATCGTATTGTAATATTTTGAAGTTGTAAGAGAAACCTTTAACAGGGTAAAAGACTCTAATCAAGTCTATAAATTGTAAAGCCTCTAACTAGGTGCAACATTTATATAAAGTGTTGTAAAATCCTTTAGCAAGGTAGATATAACAGATCTTGTTACTCCTAATAGGGTAAGCTATCAGAAATAGTTAAATATGTAGCTCTAACCGAGCACTCTTTATTATTGCAGTAGTGAAGTTGTGGGTGCCATCCCCACTGCAGTTTTTCTCTCTAACCAAGAGTTTTTGCGTAACCAAAATATATGTGTTATGGAGTGAATCATGTATGATTGTTACTTATTTGTTTTAGCTTTATGTTATGTTACAACAGTTTTTGGTTTATGCATAACAGTAAAGATATTGTTGATAAAAGGATTTGAAGTACGGATTCACCCCTCCCCTCTTAGTACATTAGCTTTCCATATTGGGCCTAACAATTGGTATTAGAGCTTGAATCTTGGAAAAGGGTTTAACTGCCTAAAGAGAAAGATCTTATCAATGAAGGCTACAAACAATCTCGGAGGATTGTATATCTGCAAGAAGAATTGGATCATGCTAATCAAGTGATTGCAGACATGCAAAGGCAAATGCAAAAATCTCTGAAAGTGAGAAGATTATCTAATGATTTGTAGGACTCTCAAGAGTTAGTGGAAAAAATTGAAACATCATCTAAGAATAGTATGTCTAAAGAGACTGAAGAAATGATTGGACAATTGAAAGAAAAGAACAAAGCACTGGTTGATCAACTAAAAGCAATGAAAAGAGAACATGAACATTTCAGTACACAGATGACTGAAAATCTTGATGCATTGAGGACAACCGAGGACAAAGTAAGAGATCTAGAAAGAGAGAAACAACAACTTGAAGCTTTAGTATCTGATAAGGATGATGAAATATCATAAGGTTGACTAGGATTCAACAAAATATGATAGATCAACTAGGTGATGTACATCATGAAGAAATTCTAAAGAATGATGAGAATCAAGCATTGAAACTTGAAGTATCAAGGTTGAGCAATGAACTTGAAACAGAGAAGAAATCCAAGGAAACACTAAAGAAGAGTTATGAAGCATCAAAGATGTTGGATGAGCAACTAAATACAAGATGACCCTACAAAGAAGGAGGACTCGATTACAAAGGAAAAGACTACCAAGAAGGGAATCTGCACTACCGAGAGAAGAGAATCATCAAAGCAAGATGGAATCAAGAAGAACATCAAAAGAAAGAAGCCTATTTGCAACTACTGTGGAAATCAAGGTCATACTGCCAACATGTGTCAAACCAGAAAAGGTAAGCAACCGAATGCCACTAAGACCAATGGTTATTGTTACAATTGCAATAAATATGGTCACACATCTAATCGATGTAGGACAAAGTCTGTTAATAATTATCAAAAGGAAAAATTCAAAGGGTTTTGTAAAAACTGCAATAGATATGGACATAGTACCAAGAAGTGTTGGTTTAAGCAAAAGAACCACATGTGGTCTGCACACCGAGCAAATACTAGAGGTTATCGAACTCACACAGATCCTTACCGATAATATTCTGCAATACCATGGGATTACAATACAAGGATATGGTGTGAATGTTATGGAAGATATGGACATATAAGTGCCAACTGCTTAATAAGGTTTGGAATGAATAATCGAAGATCATGGAGAAATCCTGGTATGGCATGTTTTCATTGTCACAAAGTTGGATGCTTGGCTAGAGATTGTAGAGATCAACCTAGAGAAGACACTGAGGAAATAAAAGAGAAATTAAAGATGATTTGGAGAAAGAAGGAAATTGTGTCAAATAAAGAAAGCACCTTACCTACCGAGTTAGGTGCTCCCACTCCAAATTAATCGGTAAAGGTATGAAGGGACTGCATTCTCACAAGGTTAAATCTTAAACAATTCCTATTTTAGTATGTAATACATTCAAAGTCTACATAGTAAGATGTAGTAGTAAGTTTAAAATTCTATCAAAGTCTTTTGGAGCACTTTACAGGAAATCTGTCAAGTCGATGAATTTAGGAAGCTTGTCAAGTCAGTATATGAGGGAAATTTGGTTACTCGGTTAAAGCACAAAAAGGGAAAGAAAGTTAAGTAGAATTGAGTGCATTTAATGTCTTTGACCTAACTTACACGGAGCCCGATAAGGTATTTTTGAGTACTTAAAGGTTTTTTGCGGTCATTTTAATTCACCAAGTTTTAGAGAAGCAGAGCAGAGCGAATCAAGACAATCAAACCATCTTCAAAGAAAAATCTAAGGTATTTACATCAAATCTCATCGCATTGCTAAGCTGGTTTACCAAACTCATTAAGTTGTTATTATTTGCTGAGTGTGAAGCGTCTGCCGTTTGTTAAGTTCTCAAACCCTAAGGTTCCTGTGTCAATTTTTATCTGAAATCAAAATGGAACCTAAGATCCAAGACCCCATTATTGTCAAGAATGTTGAGAATCCCCTCACTAAAATACTCTTTGACTCCCAAAATTGCATCTGAACCGGATGACAAAACTGCCTTTTCACTCATCCCGGATCGAGTCTTGTTAATCGAGGATGTGAGATTCTTCACAAAATGTCGTGTTGAAGAACTTGGTCATGTTGAGATCAAAGATGCATATGATGAATTATGCACAGATGGTAAAATGGATAGCAAGTATGAGCATATCAAAATCAAGGGATTGACTGAAGCCCTAACCTATCCCCGTGTGTTCAAACCCCAGTGGGTCAAGTTTGTACTAAGTTGAGTGCATGATGATTTCATGTGGCTACAAGAGCAACTGTTTAAGATCACAAAAGAAATCATTCATTTGATCACCAATTATCCTATCTATGATCATGCCCGAGCATAGAAAATGATATCACAGAAGGAATTGATCAGTTTGACTGGAGTAGAATCTGATTGCAGAGGTCTAAAGTTGAAGAATGTCACTGATCCTAAACTCAAATTTGCCATTAGAGTAATTGGTTACTGTTTCTTCCAATCGGCAAGGGAAAACAATGTACCCTGTGTAGTAGTGGACTTAGCATACAAAATTGTTAAGAAAGGCATGAAGATTGACTTGTGTGAATTATTGTTGAAGAACTTGTTTGAAAATCTGAACACAATCAAGAAGCTGAAGAAGAACAACTTGGAAAATACTCTAAAATTTGGATCACTACTTGTATGTATGTTTTTCTACTTTGAGAAGTTTTTTCCAACAGTCGGTAAAGTTGTTTGGGAACTACACCGACCAATCACCCATCAGATCAATGACTTCATCAAAAAGTTAGGTGATAACTTTAATGATATAATGGATGATTACTTCAACAAGTTCCAAGAGAAAATGCATAACATGTACCGGATTCCACCACAGCTGGTAGAAAAATACAAAGATGAAATATGTTTTGAGGTCGACACCGATTACTATTATGTGAATGTTGTGGAACCGAGGACTCAATCTTTGTCACCTATGGGTTACGAGATTGATTTTGATATCACACAATAGAAAATTGATGCATTTCTGACACTACCAAGGCATGCTACCAAGCTGAGGTATGGAACCTATGAAGAGGTGAAAGAAAAAGTAAAGATGAGCATTGTAGTACCCAAAGCTACAAGGAAGGCATCAAAGATGATTAAGGCATTAATTGAGAAATTCAGAGAAGAGTCTTCCTCCACACCTGTCAAAGGCATTCTAGCCATCACCGAAGAGGAGATAGAAGCCCAAGAAGCAGCCATAACACTTAGCACTGAATTGCCTAAGGGAGAAGTGTTGAAGAGAAAGAAATAGGACACTCCAATGGTCCTACCAACAAAGAGACCTAACACAAGGGCATCTGCTGCATCACCGAGTAAGAAACAAAAGATTGTTGTCATTCCTAAGGTAACTGGAACTTACAAGAAATCTACTCAGAGACTCATTTTGCCAAAAGAGTTGAGTGATACCGAATCTGAAGGTGCAAGTAAATTTCAGATTGTGAAAAGCAAGAAGGTAGATGTACATAGTGTAGAAATTTTTTGTAATAATCTAAAGGAATATGGTGGATTTGGTGGATTCAGATTTGTCAAATATGAATCTAGATCTGCTGATGAAAAGAGGCAAATTGAAGAAGCTGTCATTTGCACACTTCTAAAATTCTGAGTGGTCCCATTAGAAGTATGTAATTCTATTCCTAAGGAATTATATGCACATATTGAAACTAGATGGCAATATGCCTTAGACTCGAAGAAACAAATCAGAGAATGAAGTCTGGTGCATCTCTTTCCTGATATGTCGGTTGATGAAATAAAAGAACATCTAACAAACAACCAAACATAATTTACAGTAAAACAAAAGGCCTTGAAATTGATGAATGGCCTGTATATAGAAGTGGAGAAGGAAACAAAAGAGAAATGGAAGGACATCTTTCGAAGAAAGAATGCTGGTGAACAATCTACAGTGGAAATAGTCGATGTCACCGACCAAGAGCCTATTGTCACCGAGAAAGACCCTGCTGACACCATTCAAATAGATGAAGATATCATGGATGCAGAGGCACCTAAACAAGAAATGATAGAAGGCAATGCTTATGCAAAACTTGTCTCCAGTGAATCTATTTTGGAACAAGTTCAGCCTTACCCACTGATCAATCAACCTACTACAACTGAAGCTCCTCAGGATACAGGTGAAGGCACCGAAGGTGAAAAGTCTATAGTAGAAGGTACTTCAGAAGAACAAACCTCTCAAGCACCTTCTAGCACAGAAAATGTTATAGCTAAGACACCAAGCACCAAGACACTGAAGGACACTACCGAGGCTAAAGAAACTGACCAAAGTGTTGTCTCTACCAAGCAACCTACCGAGGGTCCTCAAGCCTCTCAAGCTATTGTAGTGGTTCACCTGGTGAAAGGTAAAGAAAAGAAGTTGAAAAAGCATAGTTTCAAAATTGATTTATCAAAACCGATAGTGTTGCCCAATGTAGACATCTCCAAATTGAAAGGGCAAGCACTCACTAAATTCGGTGAACTGTGCAAAGCAAAGGCCGAACAGGAGAAGCAACTGGCCATACAAAAGAAGAATAAAGTACTTCAGAAGGTAAAGACCTTACTATCAGATATGCTACCTTCAGCTACGGTATTAATCGATGCAGCCATCCATATTCAATTGGATGAACTCCTAAATTAGATTGAGACATCTGGAGTAGATGCATCTGAATACTTGAGCAAACTAAAAGACAAGGAGCTAACTGCTAAAATGATAGAGGAAGTACAGAAATTCATTGTTGTTAGCAAGGTAAAACTTGTCAAATTTATCACTGAGTTGTCCCCTCAACTCAAGCACATTCTTTCATTATTTCAGAAACTCTACACATTTTCTTTATTCCTTAAGGACATTAAGAATAAAACAGAAGCAATTGAGAAAGAGATCACCAATCTCTCAAATAAGTTGACCCCCAAGCCCAATTCAGTTCAGAATTTTTATACTAAGCTATAGCAGCTCATGGCTCAACAATTGGAACTGAGGAATGAAGAACACAAGATCAGGATGGACATAATGACACTTCAAACATTATTCCTTCCTCATCTTTCATCCGTTCAAGAACAGCTCAACCGAGCCACTTACCTCTCTACTACACAAGAGGGAAGCACTTTAGATGGCTTAATTTCATTATTGGCTGATATTAATGCACATAATTCTTTAATGGATAGTGTACAGGATGCACTCTCTGTCGCTCTCACCGAAGCCAAGACAAAGTACAAATCCATATTTGATCAGTTGCCACCTCCAAATGGTAACTAAATTTTGATGTTTGTCAAAAAGGGGGAGTATATCATCAAGAGTATATATAGCATCAAAGTACACAGGGGGAGTGTATAGTATTCAAAGTATCAAACCACCAAAGTGTAGTATATAGGGGGAGTATACTGAGCAGAATAAGCAGAATAAGCAGAGTATCCAAGAGTAGTGAACCAAGCAATGAACAGAGGAAAGAATAGTGATTACAGAGTATTGATCACCGAGCACACATAATCAAAGTTTTGTACAACATATTGATAAGGGGAGTATATTTGATTATACTATTTCATTGACTAATGTATATATTGTATGTTTAGTCAAATTTTGTAAAGTATACAGATTTTTGAGTAATGACTTTGAAAATAGTTTTTGTCAAACATCTCAACTAATGTCAAAAGGGGAGATTGTTACTACTTATCAAATTGCCATTAGTTTCTATATTCAAAGTCATACTATATATTCTAGTCAGTTAGTATTACTGAATCATGTAGTCGGTACACACAGAGAAGTCGGTATGAACAGTCTAGTCGGTTACAGAAGGAAAACAGTCACAAAGCCCAATATACACTAAGCTGTCTACCGAGTGTTATTTCATGTCTACCGAGCAGTAAAGATAATACACCGAGTTGATATACACTGAGTGAAACGTGTTACCAGATTCATTGAACTTGGACACACATATGAAAACGTGCTACAAGATCGAGGCACATAGAACTGTTATCGCATTGGAAATTGCACATATAGATTTTGTATAATTTTGAGGTCATCTAACCAATGAAATATTTTGCAGAAATCATGTTTGTAAGTTCGAAGCAAAGAATCAGATCACCGACATAAGAAATCTATTTATACAACATGAATTTAGGGTTAGAGATATATGTGAATGAGAGAAATGAGTGTGCATATGTGTATGAAGCAAGACTTATGTGATACATGAGAAATCACAGAGTATTATGACTGTTACAGAGACACAGAGGTCACCGAGAAGGTTATCAAAGAATAGTCAAAGAACAGAGTAAACATAAGGGTTTACCGAGTTACTTTATGAGTTACCAAGGTATGCTATAGGTAAGGTAATCTTATTTTGAGCACATAGAATCTGCTACAACATTTCAGATGTAAAGTTGCAGATATTTGTAAAATCTTATTGTAATATTTTGAAGTTGTAAGAGAAACCTTTAATAGGGTAAAAGACTCTAATCAAGTCTATAAATTGTAAAGCCTCTAACTAGGTGCAACATTTATATAAAGTGTTGTAAAATCCTTTAGCAAGGTAGATCTAACAGATCTTGTTACTCCTAATAGGGTAAGCTATCAGAAATAGCTAAATATGTAGCTCTAACCGAGCACTCTTTATTATTGCAGTAGTGAAGTTGTGGGTGCCATCCCCACCACAGTTTTTCTCTCTAACCAAGAGTTTCTACGTAACCAAAATATATGTGTTATGGAGTGAATCATGTATGATTGTTACTTATTTGTGTTAGCTTTATGTTATGTTACAATAGTTTTTGGTTTATGCATAATAGTAAAGATATTGTTGATAAAAGGATTTAAAGTACTGATTCACCCCTCCCCTCTTAGTAAATTAGCTTTCCATATTGGGCCTAACACTTCCTTGGCTCACAAGAGTCATGCCTCTTTGGCTAGGGTTGCATGTACATTGTTGTTTAAGGATATCGCCTTGGTGACTGAAGGTGTGTATCCTTGTTCTTCTTTTTCTTAAGATGTCACCATTGCTCTACGCTACCATCTTAAGAAGGGAGGCATAAATGTGGTCTCCTCATGTACTATATACAAATTTCCTTGCATAATGCCTTGCTTGGTTATCCTTTTTCAATTATTGAGTTGTGAATTTCCTTGGAGACAATGCTTTCCTTGGTCATCTTTTTGCACTGTTTATTGTAGTTTTCCTTGCATAATGCCTTGCTTGGTTATCGTTTTTCAATTAAAGTTGTGGATTTCCTTGGAGATAATGCTTTCCTTGGTCATCCTTTTGCACCGTTTATTGCAGATTTCCTTTCATAATGCCTTGCTTAGTTATCCTTTTTTAATTCAAGTTGCGGATTTCCTTGGAGACAATGCTTTCCTTGGTTATCCTTTTTTGCACCATTGCTGCGGATTTCATTGGAGACAATGCTTTCCTTGGTTATCCTTTTTTGCATCATTTTTGTGGATCTCCTTGGAGACAATACTTTTCTTGGTCATCCTTGGGATGGGTTGACTAGCATAACACAACTTGCTAGACTATTTGACCTTTCCTTTGCACCGATACATTTTCAAAGATGGTTTACCAACATAACACAACTTTCTAGACAATTCAACTCTCTCTTTTCGTTGAGCTCTCTTGGGATGCATGGAACTAGCATATCACAACTTTCTATACTATTTTATACTCTTCCTCTCTTCTTCCATGGATCACCTAGCATAACACAACTTGCTAGCCTATGGAATCCATTCTCTATTTCTTTCTCTTCTCTATGATCCCATACCATACCTTTGCTAGTTGATTGGACCATGGACTCTTGTCATGTCTTTTATGTGTTCTCTTGCTCTTTCTAAGTGATCACTTGTGCTCTTTCTTCTGAGTGTGATATTAGTGGTTGAGACATTTTGATTATTGAGGTCTATTCAACTAGTTGACTTGGAGCATTTAGTACTACCCATTTTATGTGTCTTATGTTTTTGTTATTGTCTTTGGTTTTATTTTTATGTGTCCTTGCACGTGGTTGTATGAGTTAATATCCTTTTCTTGGGGGATTCTTCCCTTGAATTTAGTGATGTCTTATCTCTTTGCAAGATTGAACAATGCCTCTATATTTCTTTGTCTTCCTTCTACTTTATCGTGAGTATGTGTGTATGCTCATACTCTCGCTAAAGTGGGGGCTAAATGTAGCATCGTAAATTATATTCCTATGCAATTTCTTGTTTAGCTAGGCCCTATTTTAGCATTTATGGCCTCTTGCATATGATCCCCTTCTCCAAAACTCAATTCAACATCTCTTTTCGGCATCTCCTTCCCAAATTGGACCCTAGGTCCCAATTTGGGGACACATCAATTGGGGGGAATGGGTTGATAAGATTGACCTGGTCTCGAATGGCCTAGTCCCTAATGTTTGTCCCCAAATTTGAATCACATAATGCTTGAAGTGGTTGGATGGGAAATCCCTTTGCATGTCAACCTGCTCTAAGTTTTGCACCCTGGAAGGATTGAGAGAGGTATATAAGAAAGGTATGCTCCTCATTTTGGGTAAGTCCACATCAATCAATAAGGTAAACTTGAGATCAAACACTCAATAATTCAAGGCATTTCATCTCACCATATCCTTCATTGTGGTAACCTTCAACAATCTTCATGCAAGCATGTCTTTTATGATTCCCTTTTAGGTATTTTGTGTGGATTCATGCCATTACATTAACAATTGTGGTCATCTTCAAAGAAGAATTTGCATCATCCAAGTACAAGACATTTCTATTCTTAGATCTAGCCTCTACTATATATCAACACACTTTCCTTTCATGTTCAATTCAATTCAATTTCAAGGTTGATTCCAAAAATGGGGTTTGACCTAGGCAAACCCCTTTCAACCTGACGTTTTCTCTCTTTTGTGTGTGCATGAACATGTGGTGTATTAAATTTATTAATGAATATAGTAATATTATATTTTTATTTTCATTTCAATATATATTACATATTTATGAGATTTATCATATCCTTTTTTTTACGAAGCAATATAATAAATAGACTAAGTTGTTTTATCAACTCAATGTAAACACATATGTACCACTATTATAATAACACATTTAACATACTCTAACAAACCTAACAATACTTATTATATCTATCCAATGATGTGATATTCCTAACACCCAACAAACCTATCAACTTACTATTTTATACATCCTAATATTCCTTACCCATGTGAACACTAATTCCTAACACACCCCCTTAGTGTAAACATGGGGTGAAAGTACATCACAATACTTGATGACCACACATATTAGCTCACCAAAAATATATGGTACAAGTAGGGACTACACATCTACTCATGGCAAACAAAAGTGGAACTAGCCTCCTTGTGCTTAGTGTACTTCCATCCGAGGATAGGGACTAACTCATCTATCCAATGTATTCATCAAGTTTGGATAGGGACAAACAAATCTATCCAAGATCAAGGTTATGAATAGGGACACACACATCTTCTCACAACAATTACGATTGGGGACACACACATCCAATCATAATCACCCACTTATGTGACTAGGGATGAACACTTCCAATGACCTAGACTATCTTGTGAATGGGGAAAGATAGATCTATTCACAGACAACCAAGAAATATGATTGGGCACATACATGTACAATCACAACATAAAAAAATTGAATACCAAGCCCTCATTATCATGTATGCAGCCACCATTATAGATCATTGCCACTTTGATCACAAATGATATGAGACAATTATCGCTACCACATGGAAACTGATCTTGGCTTTAGTCATTTTGGCACAAATAGTTTTGTCACTAATGCAATTTCACGACCTTGTCACTAGTGACTGATGAGAGGTGGCTAAATGTCCTCCATCCTCCAGTCAATTTGCTACTTAATTAGAAGATTTGGCTATTGAGACTTATTGTGAGGAAATAACATATTGTCTCCCCTACAAGATAAATGTTGCATACAAGTGATAATGTGCCCAATTACAATTAAAACAATATATTTTTATTGACAATTTTGCATCTTGACACAACTAATAGATAATAAAAATGAACCCTATTCCTAAACAAAATCATACATTTTGATCTTGGCACAATAAAATTCTATAAGAACTAATAATAAATTTTTTGACATTAAATTAACTGCCACCGTGAGAATGTCAAAACTTAACAATTCCTCAAATAAGCTAGATATTTGCCTAGCATACATAATTGCTTCGAAATATTTGGAAAGCTCTCATAATGTTGACTTGAACATAAAGATCCACCACGCTCCCTCAACAATTCTACTAGTCCAAAATTACTCCACACAATAAGTATCTCCTGAAACTGGATGCCTATTTTGCAAGCTTGGGAAAATATATTAGAATGGCGATGACCATAACTTCAAATTATTGATGGGCTACCATAACTGCATTTTTATGAAAAACGTTTATACCTGTTGGATGATTTTTGAAATTGATCTACATGTAATAACTGAAGAGAAGATATCGCATGTAACCACTCATTTTAAAGCTATTAGAGCAAGGAATCCAAAGATTCAAACAAAACTCAAATACAAAGTATGATGAAGGAGATATCAACAAAATCGTGATTATTCCATGGGCTATCAAATAATGATGTTTCTTTTTTTTTAACCTATGAAAAATCTTTTTTTTTAAGCACTGACATCAAATGTATCCAAATCGTACATTTTTGGACTCTACATTACAAGCTACAACTTTTATTGCCAAATTTAAAATTCACAAAAAAACATTCACAACTCTAAATTTAACCAAAACTGAGTTTCTTACACTTCTTTAAAAACCATTGATCTGCAACACATTGAATCAATCATTTTTATTGAGATAATCCTTTGCATTCACAAAGTCCTCCCATTCTGACATCACTTCCTCCCCCATCCTCTTTCTCATTTGCATTTCCATCTCCTTCCAAAACCTCAAAAAACAAATCGAACAAGAGAAAAATCTTAAATACTACCACAGCTAGAAAATCCACTGTTTGTCACAAAGCATACCCGTAACCCCACCCTACAATTTTTTATTGAAAACAAGTTGTGATTTACAAGCACGACCTTTGAAGGGGAAGAAATGTAGGCATTAAAAAGAGCCCGTCTTCTACAGATAACATGGAGAGGAGAGGAATTAGTCACAGTGGATCACACATGGCTGGGGGGGGGGATTTATTGACTTTGAATCTCCTCAACCTACAAACAACTTATCTTATTTGTTTTTTATCCTTCTACTATGCTACTATAAATGTAGCTTCAACACCTGCTGCTAAAAAATGGACAAATAAATACTCTAGAATTCACTCACACAACAACACTATCTACTTTTCTATACTAATACTAATCTACACATGTTTAAAACTCTAGTCTATCTCATCTTCTCGGGCCCTCTCATGAGAGGGTTAAGCCTAATCTTTCTTTAATATCATATTGAATTTCTTAGTGCATACAATAATATTATATTTCTATTTTCATTTCAATAAATATCACATATTCATAGGATTTCTCATATCCTATTTTTTTAGGAAACAATATTTCTAAATAGACCAAGTTGTTTTATCAACTCAATATAAACAAATATGTGCCACTATTATAATATCATATTTAATAGACTCTAAAAAACCTAACAATAATTTTTATTTTTTTATTTTTGAAAAAAGGTGGTAGTGCCACTTGATATGTTTTATTTATATATTTATTTACAAAAGTTGATTCAAAGAGCTCCCAGAGAAAAGAACCAGAAAGAAAAACTCTGATCCTTGCTCGATAATACATAGAAAGATTCTGAAACTTAAATCTCTAATATGCCAAAAAGGTACAATATATCTTGTAATGTCCAGAATATCTAATGCCACAAATCATTGCCAAGTATCAAATGTTTCCTGGAGTATGTTCAGCAAGATGAAATCTGAACCAAAACATCACAAAAGTTGTACACATTTACATAGCAGCCCATAGTCTGCCTAACTTATGCATATATGCAACTTGAAGTCCAACACGCTTCATAGATGCCCAAATCGACATCCATTCACATCATTCAGATACAACAAAACCACGGATCCTTGCAATTATGATACCTCACATACAAACTTTTATCATTATGAAAAGGACAACTGCATAGCCATGTGCAATATTATCATGTACACGTGTCCTTCAAAATTATTTTCCTAAGAGTTGGAAAAGAATAGAGATTACAATTCAAACCCATCATATTAAGTTCCACCTTGGAACTTCCCATATTTTCCAACTGATCTGCAACCCGGTTCCCTTCTCTATACACATGTGAAATGGTAAAATTTACAAATATATCAATAAGTGCCCATGCTTGTTCAAGAAAATATCTTATTTGCCAATTGCCAATATCTCTTTATGCAAGTGTGTCGACTTGAATTTCATCCTCAGAATGTTACCTGCAATAAGTTAGTTTCACAAAATACAAATGGAAATACTACAGGAAATCCAAACTCAACCAATGAAACTACATGAAGTACATATAAAATAAAATACTAATATTACCTTAATGGCTTATGTCTCATTGTGTCCTAACTCCACTGTTCCTGGTTGCAGATGGTGTTCTCTCAGACAATGCACTAATGGCTTCCAAGATGGCATATGAATAATGGACTGATAACTTGTAGTTAACTGATACTATGATATGCAATACTACATGATTATGCTATTACTATTTGCTTGTGCTATTACTATTTGCTTGAAAATTAAAACTCACGGATGCATATGATTAGCTTGCAAAATGCACTTGAAGTCTCTTGAAGTCTAACTCTCTCTCAACTGAAGCTCTTGATTTTATAGACCTTGAGAGGATTAGATGATGTGGCTTAGATCAACGGTCCTGATCAGATCTACAAATTTGGATGGTTGTGAGAAAAAGTGAAGGTTGAGAGAAAGGGGGAAGGAGAAGACAAGTGTCACTCATCTCACCTTGACTGGGTTGCTGACTGAGAGAATCTAGGGATGGTTGGAGGAAATTTAGGCATGATAGGACAAGTGGACTCAAGTCTTTCCTAAGATGTAGGGGTGTTAGAGAGAATATAGAAGATTGTTATGAAATATGTGTACGTACACAATATTCATTAATTTTGGTGGTTGGAGATAAATGATGAATTAATATTTAAGAAATATTAATTTTCTTAGCCACATGTTTGATGAGTTGGCAAAGGGAAGATGAAGTGGAGATGGTGAGTGAGTTGGATAAGAAAGATTAAATAATTTAAGAAATTATTTAATATTTGAGACTATAGGATAGGAGAATAACTATTAAATATTAGATATTTAATTGTTTGGAGAAGATAATTAAATATTAGATATTTAATTGACTTGGTTAAAAGGATAATTAAATATTGATATTTAATTAATTAGAAGAATAGAATAGATGAATTCATTAATAAAATACTAATTAATAGAAAGACACGAAAATGAATTAAATAAATTAATCTTTTCAAATTGACTATTTAATAGAAGAAAAATCATTAAATAAATATAAAATATTTATTTAATTGCTCATAGCCATTTTTATGTGTATACATTTTGCCCCTCTTTGAAATGATGTCAAGACAACATTGTTTTAAATATTAAATCAAGTCTCGATAATGCACTTGATGGAGATTGAAAATCCTGATTGTGCCCCACCTTAGGAGATTGATCGTGAAATTGTTGAAAACTCTAGTTTGAATGATTAATCTCATGATATTTGATAAAAATTAAGTCAATTAAATTCATTTGTAAAAAACAAATTAAATTAGCCCATTGAATAGAATTAATTACTCTTCCTAAGAGTAAATATAAAATTAACCAAGGTTAATTTTTATTTCATTGTTATCCTTGTTAGCTTGTGAAGAAAATATTCTTGGTGAGGTGGCGAAATGGTGATTCTTGTGGAGAACCATCAATTTGAGCGTGTTCGGCGATATCAGCGACCTGCCAAGTATGGGTATCCAGTATGTACTTATCCCGAGCTTTGTTTTCAACTTTTCATTTGACTTTTCATGTTTTTGGGCGCTTTTTTTATTTTTTTATTTTTTCAGCATTGATTTAGCACATTTGTAGTTGTTTTAGTGCATATGCAATTAGGTTTAGCGCATTTGCATAGATTAGCACAAATTATCTTTTTGTTAGTGCATATGTTAAGTATGTTAGCGCGTATGCATGGGATAGCACAAATGTTTTGTTTGTTAGCACTTTTGCTTTGTTTTGTGCATATGTTCATAGTTTTAGCGTGTTTGCACAAAAAGTTAGCGCATATGTTTGAGTTTAGCGTATTTGCATTTAGAGTTAGCGCATATGCTCAATAGGATAGCACAAATGCTTAAAATTGATTTTTTTGATAAGTACAAAGACTAAAAATCACTTTGATGATTAGATTTAACATGTGTAATATGCATTGATGATGAAATAGGGACTTGATTGAGTGATTGATTGATTGATTGATTGATTGATTGGAAGAAACCAATTTAGTTTCTGATGCAATAGCTTATCAAAGTTTTGATTGAGCTCAGTGATTGATACAAAACCATGATTGATAGGTTTTAAAATGATTTGATAGCGTAAATTGTTTCAATTTGATGTGATAGATTTGATAGCGTACATTGCTTCAGTTTGATTTGATAGATTTGATAGTTGATTGCTTGATTGATTGATTAATTCTCTTGATAAATAGGAGAAACTTGATGTTCTCCAGTGTCAGGAGAAATTACCGACAGTAGGACATTTAGTGCTAGAGCTGACACGGGCTGGGATTAGACATATAGATGCTTGTGGTTTACGCCATCTTTTGTATATGCTTGAGATTACACATAATGGAGGATTATTGACAGTATTAGCTGAGAGATGGCACAGTGAGCATAACACTTTCCATTTGCCCATGGGTGAGATTAGTGTGACGCTCGAGGATGTCTATAGGATTCTGCACATCCCAGTGACTGGCGAGTTAGTGCAGTATGATTTTCAGTATCATGTTGGGACAAAGGCTTGCAGAGCCGTTTTTGCTGATGATAGCATCACTAGAGGAGAGATCCGCTGGGAGGATATGGTGATGTATTATGAGACTCTTCTAGTGATTCTTGCTGGTTTGATTGGAGGATTTATTTGTCTTGATAAGCGATCGGGAGGTTTTTTTGTTGGATGGGGTGAGATTCTTCTAAGTATGATGCAACATCGTACTCGATATGCTTGGGGTGTTTGTATGTTGGCTCATTTATATCATGATCTTCATCAAGTAGTGTATGATGAGAGTGCGAGTTTGTCTACTGAGCCTATCCATCATAGAGTTCGTGGAGAGAGATAGCCATATGTATATTTTTATGCAGGTATCCTTACTTAGCATAAGCTAGGTAAGATGGAGTATTGGCGTTGGGTGCTTGATTCATTGGACAACATTACTTGGAGACCATATGTTGATTGTGAGCCATGGATGGATGATGCACAGACCTTACCATTTATCATGCAGAGTAGATATCTCATTGGTTGAACTCCTTATATTGTTGGGCGACAATTGATTAGTTGCATTCTGAGACAGTTTGGTATCATCCAGCCTATGCCTACTGGTGTGACGATATATGCTTGACGGTATAGAGATAGATGATATTGGGGACCTTCCTTATCATTTGAGATTTCTCATGCAGAGTTTCTTGCTACTCCAAGAGTGGCTTATGATATGAGATTGCACATTCTTTATCCTAGGGTTACTGCAGAGTATGCTTAGTATATATTAGCTCATCCATTTCCTCGTATTACTGATCCTGCAGATCCTCCTCCTAGCTCAGGAGATGAGGATAATGATTTAGATGATCTAGTTTTTAGGAGACAGAGACAGAGATGAGAGCTCAAAGCTTCTTGAGAGGCCGAGGGAGGTGGAGATGAGGGTGGTGATGGTGGTGGTGGTGGTAGGAGACCTGGACGGAGGAGAGGTCACTTAAGAGTCCGTGAAGGACCATTTGGATCGATTGGCAAGATTGGGAGACCACATCCTATGGGTGGGAGGGATGTTGGATAGATTGGGAGGGAGCCTGGTAGGGCAAGTATGAGATCATTGAGAGGGTTTCCATTGACAGGAGGAAGCAGGGTGACTAGATTGGATGGGGGTTGCAGGAGAGGCATTGATTTTGGACAGATTCAACTAGACCCTAGGGTTATTGCAGCTCATGGTAGAGATGATGATGATCCTGAGGATCATGTTCCCCTTATTAGATGACAGGTTCCGAGATTTACTCGGATGAAGATTCCAGCAATTAGATAGGGTGGTGAGGAGGGGATTGGGGTTCATGCACCACAATAGGATTTGCCAAAGTAGGATGCACCAGTGAATGATATGCCAAAGCAGGATGCACTAGAGCAGGATGTACCAGAGCAGGAGAGCATTGATAGTCTTAGAGCACAGATTGATTAGCTTCGAGCACAGGTGCAGACTCTTATGGCTGAGAGAGATAGAGCTATTAGGAGACAATAGGATACTCAGGGTCTTCTTGATCATATTCAATAGGTTGGATCAGGTACTCTCTCTGTTGACATTGTTAGAGCACTAGTTCAGGCTGGGAAGGAGACTTCCCACTGGCGGTGACAATATGAGGAGGTAGTTGCAGAGAGCCAAAGAGTAGGTAGTTATCATACCACTCTGTTAATGGATACTAGCAGTGGTGGGGTCATGGGACCTCCTTAGAGGAGTGGTGAGCATGGGAAACAGACATCTAGAGGATCTTCTCACCCACAGCCACAAAGATAGACAAAGTTAGGTGGTAGTGGTACAGGACAACCGTGACTTGATTTGGAGCATTTGCATTCTTTATCTGATATCATTGTATACTTGGACTTTTATTGTTTTATGATGATCTATATGCAGACATGGATTCTATATGATAATGATCTTTATTATGCATGTTACTCTATATGATGATGATGCTTATATGCTTTGATTATGTGGATTCAATGAATAGATGGATGATGTTCTATATGCATGTTACTCTTTTTGATGATGATGCTTTATATGATGATGCAATGATAAATGTTTTTTTGATTTTTTATGTTGATGACCTTGGATGCAAATGAAAATGATTACTTAACTTAAATGATATGTAAATGATGCAAATGGAATGATCTATATGGAAATGCAAATGAATGAATGATTTGGTTTTGTTTTATGATGATATAAATGAAATGATCTACATGAAATATTTTTTATTTTATATGTAATGCTTATAATGATTATGAATCTAAGTGCAAAGATGCAACTAACTGATCATTAATGGAATGATAATGCAAATAATAATGATGATACACTACATGATGAATGAAATGCACTTAATTAAATGCAAACTAATGCAATGATAAAATGCAAATAAATGAAATGGATAATGATTAAAATGATTCTAAAAATGAATGCACCTATAATGATTAAATACAAATTGTTTTTGTTTGTCCAAGTATACTCAATCTTTATTTATGACTGTTGATCTGTTAATGAAAATAATTGCTTATAATGCAACTGACAATGAAAGGTTATAATGCAGATGAATAATGAGCTAATGAAATGATCTAACTAAAAATTGTACTGCCATTCTTCATATGCTATATTGTAATAGTGCTTTGATTTCATCATTGAGCATTAAAATGTTGTAAGAAAATACAAGCAACTTGACATAATGATTCAAGATGACCTGAGTATTTCTTACATAGATTTTGATATAGAAAGTTAATACAAGCAACTTGATATAATGGATCAAGTTTACCTGAGTATTGCTTGCAGAACAGACAAGGATTATCTCCTTTCATGCATGACTTGGAACGTCCTCCTTGATCTTTTGCCAATCATATCCTAAGACAAGTTCATACCATACTAAGAGATAAACCACAAATAGCAATCAAAGAAAAATAATCATGCCTCATCATAGCTTCTCTAGTCATGGACATTCTTGAGTTGCATAGAGTACATGATTAGCAATAAAATCAAGATAGAAACATTGAATCTTGCATGCCATTCACATGTTCTAATGGTCATTAACTGATATAATAATCCTAATGAATGATCTTTGATAATCCCGTATTACTTGTTGATTGATTCTTCATTTCCTAAGTTTCACAATTTAGTTGTTATGAAATGCCTTGATTTTTGTTGCTTTGTTGCTCATTATTTGTTTCAAAATCCTAGGTGTTTTTGGATTTTTCTAAGTTTTCTGAATGTTTTGGGATTTTCAAAGATTCAAAAGATCACCTTAGCAAAAGGAATTAGGATTTTGCCCCCAGTGGAAACAAAAATTTATTATGAATATATGAATTGATCAAGATCCAAACCATGGTGGGAAAATGCAGATATGATCGATTTTGATAAAATCTAAGACAGTGACTACGACAAGTATGTCAAAGATTGATAACTGTTGGTAAGCTGCATATTTCTTGCTAAATGGTTCAGAGCAAATGGATGCAAAAAATGGAATGGATAAGCTAAGACAGATGGAAGTGATAGATGTGGTAGGATGGAGTGGATAGGTACACAAAGTGATCTCATAAATGGAGGAGCTTACTTTTTAGATAGCACCTATTTACTAGGTTTTCACTATCTAAATTTATTGCATTTTTTTCATATTTTGATTTTTATATGCTTTTTGTTGATTTTTTCAGGACTTTATATCTCAAGCATATAATTTCTTGAGATGGATAGAATTAATAGGTTCATCAAACCAATCACCATCAGGGGTAGATAACTTGTATGCTCCTGATCCATATGTTGCTACTATGACAAAAGGTCCTAGCCAATTTGGTTTAAATTTTCCCTTCTTTTCTCGATCTTGCTGATTTCTTGGATTCTCCCTTAGAACTATATCTCCAATCTGGAAAATACGCAGCTTGATTTTGTGGTTATAGCTTCTTGCCATTCTTTATTGGTATACTTTCGAATGTTCTATTGCATTTTGGCAACGTTCTTGAATCAGTTCTAGTTCCTGGAGTCAAGAGACTCGTTCTTCTTCTTCTGGTATAAGACCTTGCAAGGATACTCATAGAAGGTAGCTCTACTTCTATAGGTAATATGGCTTCTGATCCATAGACCAAACAATATGGAGTTTCCTCCATTGGAGTGCGGATGCTAGTTCGGTATGCCCAAAGATTAGGATCTAGCTGAATGTGCCAATCTTTTCCAGCTTCATTGATTGTTTTCTTCAAGATTTTGAAGATAGTTTTGTTTGATGCCTCAACTTGACCATTGCCTTGTGGATAATATGGAGTAGAGAACCTATGTTGGATATGAAACTGTTCACATAGCTCTTTCACATCTTGATTTTTGAATGGTCTTCCATTATCAGTGATAATGGTCATAGGAACTCCATAGCGATAGATTATATAATTCAAAATGAATGATGATATTTGTTTTCCTATCACTGTTGTTAAAGGAACTACTTCAACCTACTTAGTAAAATATTCAGTAGCAATCAGAATAAACTTATGTCCATTAGAAGATGAGGGATTGATCTTTCCTACCAAATCAAGGCCCCAATGAGAAAATGGCCATGATCCTGTCATAAGATATAACTCTTATGTTGATGCATGAATGAGATTTCCATGGATTTGACATTGTTTGCATTTTCTAGCATATGTGAATGAGTTTCTTTCCATAGTAGGCCAAAAGTAACCCATACGAAGAAGTTTCTTAGCCAATGTTAAACCACTTGAGTGTGTCCCACAAATACGTGCATGAATGTCATTAAGAAATCTCTTATATTCATCTTTTTCAAGACATCTCAACAAAGTACCATCTAGACCATTCCTATATAAGATATCAACAATAATAGTTTAGCGAGAGGACTGACGGATAAAATTCCTTTTCTGATTACGAGATAAGTCAAGAGGAAGGATATGTTCTTTTAAATACTGATAAGTTTGACCCTATAAGGATTGATCGGTTCCTGATATATGGAAAATTCGGTAGGTATGCTGGGATTGAATGGTAGGGGTTAAGATATCTTCCACAAGAAATTTGTAACATTGTTGATTCTCCTTATTTTGCAAGAGAGATGCTATTGTAGCCATTGCATCTCCTGCTTTATTGTCATTTCTTGGAATCTAGGTGAATGGTATTTCTTTAAAGTGTCCTTTAAATTCCTCCACCAGTTGTTTGTATGGCATAAGCTTATCATCCTTTATTTGATATTCATCATTTACTTGATTGATGATAAGTTGTGAATCACCATAGACATGTAGTTCTTTGACATTCCATTCAATAGCCATTTTAAGCCCTATAGCTAATGCTTCATACTTTGCAGTATTATTAGTGCATGGAAACCACAGTCTATATGATTTCAGAATTGTGTGTCCTTGAGGTGTGATGAAAAAGATTCATGCACTTGATCCATATTGTGTATATGAACCATCAAAGTACAATTCCCAAAAGTTTGTACTTATTGTGAAGATATCTACATCAGGAAATTCGATGTGCAAAGGTATGTTATTTTGTAAAGGTGCATCAGCCAATTGATCAGCAATGACTTGTCCCTTGATAGCTTTTCGGTCAACATATTCTATGTCAAATTCACTCAGTATCATAACCCATTTGGCTAGTCTCCCTGTTAATGTTGACTTGCTCAATGAATATTTGAGAGGATCTATCTTTGCTATTAGTTTTATAGAATAAATCAACATATAATGTCACAGCTTCTAAGTTGTAAATACAACTGCTAGACATTTTTTTTCTATTGAATAATTTAATTCATAGCCAACAAGTGTTCTACTGATATAGTAAAATGATATTTCTTTTCCTTCATCATCATGTTGGGCTAAGAGGGCTCCTAATTAATGATACATTTGTTGTTGACATATAGAGCAATAATGGTTTCCCTTTGGTTGGTGATATTAGTACTGGAGGACTCATAAGATATTATTTTATTTGCAAAAAAGCTTCTTCACATTTTAGATCCCATTTGAATGGAACATTTTTATGTAGAAGATGGGTAAATGGAAGACATCTATCTGCTAACTGAGAAACAAATCTCCTAATTGATTGAAATCTTCCCTATAAAGATCGCAATTGACTTATGTTCCTAGGTGACTCCATCTCCATGATAGCTTTGACTTTTTCAGGATCTACTTCAATGCCACGAGCTGATATAATTTACCCAAGGAGCTTTCCAGAGATTACCCCAAATGCACATTTCTTTGGATTTAATCTCAATTGATATCTTTCCAACCTATCAAAAATATTGCTTAAAATATTCAAATGTTCTTGTCTTGTCTAAGATTTTGCAAGTATGTTATCGACATAATCTTCCATAAATTTATGCATCATATCATGGAAAATTGTTGTCATAGCCCTTTGATAAGTGGCTCCTGCATTCTTAAGCCCAAATGGCATAACATTCCTGCAATATGTTCCCCATGCACAGGCGAAAGCTGTCTTTTCTTGATCTTTAGGTGCAATTCTTATTTGATTATATCCTAAGAAGCCATCCATTAATGAAAACATCTCATGTCCTGCTGATAAGTCCACTATGATATCAATGTTTGGTAGCGGGAAATCATCTTTTGGACATGCTTTATTTAGATCTCTAAAGTCTGTACAAACCCTTATGCTTTTATCCAATTTTGATACTGGTACAGTACTTGAAACCCATTCTGGATAAGCAAGAGGTCTTATAAAACCCACTTCTAATAGTTTCTTCAGCTTGGTTTTTACAAGAAGAGCAATGTGCGGATGCATCTTTCTTAGCTTTTGCTTAACTGATTTTGCTTTTAAATCCATATTAATATGATGCATGATAAGATCTGGATTAAGTCCTGGCATATCTGCATAGGACCAAGCAAAATTTATTTGCCTTTGCTTTAAGAATTCCATGTATTCATTCCTCTCTTTTTCTGATAATGAGACATCATAATGAAGTATTTTAGGATCATTTGATGTACCAATGTTTACTGCTTCTATTGGTTCTATCAAGATGGCAGATCTCTCCTAAAAATATGTAGGAAGAATGTCAAACTTTCCATCTTCTGGCACCTCAAAGAGATTTTCACCATCAGATACGTCCTTTGTTTTCCCTTTTTATTGATCTAGTGTTGCCATGAAATGGTTTTCAACAATAGGTCTCTTTCCTTATTTTATTTTGCTTTTGCAACTTGAAAGTTTGGCATTCTCCTTACTATGAGAAACATCACTTGATTCTGCAATGGAAGATATCTTAGGTGGGATGAGTTCAATAGCGTTAAGGTACACGGCTAAGTCATGATCATTGGAAAAGACATTCAGTTCAGGGTTGTCTAAATTATCCCAATCAATTAGTTCAGGATGAAGAAGGGGTAAATCATAATCACTTCCATAATTAAGTGTTTCAACATTCATGACATAATGATCATAACTTGGCATAGAATAGATAGTGTCATAGATTAAATGTTTTTGAGATTTGTCTTTCTCAAGCATCTCTAAATTAGTTCTAACAAAATCAATGTTAGCATTTTGTAGTTCACACTCAAGTGGTTCTTCAACTGATGTTTGTCCCTTAAATGAATGGATTATATCAACACACATGTCTTTAATACTGCAAATTCCTTCTTGATTGACCTCATTTACATTTTGGAGTTGACATACTTGTGTACATGATAAAGAGGATTCTTTTGCTAGATTTTGTCTCCTTTCAAACTCAACTTCTTCTTGACTAATACTCAATCCAACTTGACTATCTCTTAATTCTTTTATGGTTTTGCCATATCTGGATACATCTTGTTCCTCTTTTGATGAAAATATTGTATTTTCAGATGCTTGATCTATCCTTGTTTGTACTTCTTGTGGCATTACTTCTTTGTCTTTATCATTTCTTTTCCTTTTTGCATATGCCTCTTTTCTTTGAATTCTGAGTTTTTCTTGTCTTGTTTCTAACTCTATCTTTTGTTTTACAATAGACAAGTCTTCTTTTGTGATAGCTTCTTGGTCTTCATTGTGTTCCTTACTTGATGTGGTAGATAAGACATGTGGACCCCATTCATCCTCATTTGAATCTGTCTCTGAATCATGATCTAGGACTACTCCACTATACCATACAGGAATGTTGTCTGGTGCAAAAAGTTTTCTGATTTCTGCCATCTCTATTTTTACTGCTTCTAGAATATCTTATTTAGATTTTGCATTTGTTTGTATTTCCAGAACTTGTTGACAAGATTTCTCTTAACCCTTGATGGTAATCTCCTTGTATTGCTTTTCATGTTCTTCTTGCTTCTTTTGTTTATTTGTTATGATTTTTGCTGCTTGATGTAGCTTTTCTTGCCAATTTTCTTCTTTAGGAACTGGTTTCTTTTTCCATTTTTGTTGTTGATGATTATGTTGCTTTTGATTGGATTTTAGATATCCAAGCTTGGATTTATCTTCTTTGGATTGTGAGTATGGACAAATAGGTTCTGAAATACCTTGATGTCACTTACCAATTGGTCCTTTTCCTTCATATCCCATTTTTTGCATGATTTCATATCCTTTGCCATATTGTTTTATGGGAATATTGACTTTTGCTGCTATTGCTATAGTTTTATCTTCATCCTTGTACAACCAACCAAGAATGTCTTTGTCTTCATTTTCTTCTTCAAGAGTTCCAACACTAACAAATGTCCCTTTAAACATATATTTTGGTCTTTATGATGTCTTTGATTGAATATCTATAGGCTTCCCATATGACTTAAGGGAAAGTGGAAAATTATTCAAAGAATACTTTCCCATTCCTTCATCATTTAACTTGAGCTTTTCTTCAAAAGTTTCCCATAACTTTGCTTGAATTTCTTTGGTAGGATATACTGATTCTTTGTTATGTGGAACTCTTGTATCTTGTGTTGGCTTCAAATTATTGCAATATTGACTGGAATCTGCAATTATAGTGATCTCTTTTCCTTCATGAGGAAATTTCACACATTGATGATATGTAGAAGGAACTGCTTGCATCTTGTGAATCCATGGTTTTCCTAGAAGAATGTTGTAAGAGAGGTTCAAATCTAAAACTTGACACAATGTGTCCCTTTCCATAGGTCCTATTCTTATTGGTAGTACAACAGTTCCTTTAGAAGAACGTTCTACTTCATCATAAGCCTTGATGGTTATTTTCTTTTTCAGGTCCACTGCATTTTCTAAATATCCCAAAGCTTTTATCAAACTTAATGCACAAATATTTAAGCCAACTCCTCCATCTATGAGCACACGTTTGACATGATTTTTATTAATGGAGACTTCAACATGTAAGGGAGAATTGTGAGGATGTTGTAAGGTGTCCTACCATGTTCTGGAACTGATCTACATCCAAATCTTTTGAAACTGTTGTTTCCATTAAAGCTTTCTCTAAAATTTCCTTATGCATAGGTGAAACCTTAAGAAGTTCCAGAATTGATATTTGAGCAAGTATTCTTTGTAATTGCTCTACTAAATTGTATTGTTGTGAAGTGGATGTTGGGTCTTTTGCTATACCTGGAAAGGTAACTTTTTCTTTGCTTCTCGTGATAACATTGACTGGTTTTGAAGATAAATTATCTTTAACAATGATCACATTTACCACATCATCATATGTATAAGTGTAATTCACTTTGGCTTTTCCTTTGTCATATTTTAATTGGGATGATTCGCCTTTGTCATAATTTGGAAGTGGAGTTTTGAAAGCCAAGTGTGATTCGTTTGTCTTATGGCTATCCATTGTGATGGTTCTATTATCGATTAGATCTTGAATAAGGTGTTTCAATCTCTGACAATCATTTGTTAGGTGTCCTTTATTTCGATGATAATTGCAAAAATGATTGTCATCCCACCAATTGGGCTTGACTGGTGGTTCATAATTTCTTGCTTCTGGTAAAATAATCAATTTGTTGACAAGCAAATTTTTTAGAGTGGATTCTAAAGGTTCTCCAATGTTTGTGAATTTCCTCCGAGGATTGGAGAAAAAAGACTTGGCTTTATTATTTTCTGGATTGTTATTGTTCAGGATTTGACTTGATAGATTAAAAATTGGTTGTTGTTGTTTTGTAGTACTATTATCGTCATTTCCTTCATTGCTGACATTCCTATTCTTTGACTAGAACTTTGGTTTGTCATTGTGGTTGTTGTTACTTTTGTTGTATGAATTATTGTAAAGTTTTAGTTCTCCTTTCTTTACCATTGCATTCTCTATTTTCATACCATTCTCGATCATTTTGGCAAAAGAGGGAGGACATTGCATCCTTAGTCAATAACTCATTTCACTGATAAGATTATCAAAGAATATGTCCATTTTTTTCTTGATCAGGTACATCTCGAGGATACCTATTAAACATGTGTTTCCATTATTGCAAGAAGATCATAAAGGATTCACCATTCTTTTGTTTAACATTGCAGAGATCTAGCATTGTTATTTCATTCCTTATATTGTAGGAGTATTGTGAAATAAATCTATTCACAAGTTCTTCAAAAGATTTGATTCTAGATGGTAATCTTGAAAACCACTCCATTGATTGTCCATTAAGACTCCTAGGAAAAAGATGCATAAGGTAAGTTTCATCATGAGCAAATTCCATGCTCATAGTACAAAACTCCCTAATGTGATCTTGAGGATTATATTTTCCACCGTAGTTGTCATATTTAGGAATCTCGCAATGTTGCGGAAATGGTATCATATTCAGATTTTTATCAAAAGGATATGGGCATATATCTTCTAATGAATACTTCTTGGAGCTTGTTCCATTTTGCATGTCTTGCATATGTTGTTGTAGAGTTTGTATTTGACAATGGATTATCCACATAGTTTCTCCTTATTTCTTCATGAGTTCTCTTATCACTACACTCTTTTCTTTTGTCATCACTTTCTTTCCTTGTTTCTTCATTGCTTTCTTTGTTCACATCTTCGTTATTTGGCTCATCTATGTTCTGGATATTACTTGCCTCCACATCTTGTTTCAAGCTTTCTATGTTAAAGTCTTGTGGTAGTTTACCTCCAGATTTTGCCAACATCAAGAGATATTTCTCTTTTTTCTTTGCCAATAATTTTTCCATTAGCCTATCAAATTTGAAATCTCGCTCAAGGTCTCTAATGGTGCTATTGACTGCTTCTTCGTCAACAGTGGTAAACCCAAAAGTTTGAAATACAAGATTATCTTCTTCCTCCATTTGTTGTTGTTTTCTAAGTTGTTCACATTGGGCTCTAGTCAAAACTAGCATGTGATTATTTCAAAGTTGTTAAAGTGACCAAAGGACAAAGTCAATAGGCAATTATTGGTTTAGAAAGATATGCTTTGTTGATTTTACCGCTATTGTTTGTTCATTGTTATAAAGTGTCTCTTTGTTGAAAAGCACATCTTTGCAAAATTTCACCATCAAATTGTGTACTACAACCACGTAAGTAGTGATGAAAATGGTGTAGGAATGTCCTATGTTTCAATAAGATCTTGCGATTGATATACAAGTATCTTATCCTTTTTTGAGTAGCTTTATAACTAGGTTTTCTTTTCTTAAGGTGATACTTAAAATTCATATAAGCATTTGACAATGTACAAGTTTGTTTGATTCCAATGTTGGTGCAATTCTGATTTTGATATAATCTAGGTTCAAAATAGGAAAGATATATCCAAGATTATGAACCTAGTATAGATTGATCAAGCTTCGTGATAGAGGATTTGATATTCCTGATGAGAGACTTGATAATGATGTTGATTTTTTTTTTGCACTTAAGATGTTTGAATCAATAGCTTGTTGAATGTTGATGCTTATAGAACTTTTTGGGAATAATCTATTGGATTGGTGGCCTAGTTGTTGAGATAGTTTGAAAATGCGTGATGGTATAGAGATAAACCTACTTCAAGAATAATTTTGATACTTTGGTTTTGATCTAGTGTTTCAAGTGTTGGAAAGCTTTCGTATTACCCTTTTGATCAAACTTTTCAGCAATTTGTTGGATTTTTGCTCACTCTTAGATGATAATTTTCTTCAATTTTTGACCATTTAGAACATGTTATAGACATAGAAGACACAATGTCTAATAAACAAAATGCACAAGCAAGTACAAATATTATGGCAGGTTGAGACAATAGTTGTTGAATCTCACATGGGGTTTCCCCCGAGGCTACGCTATTCAAAGCGGATATTTAGATGCTTGACCCCACTTGCTCCACCCTCGGCACTCACTTCTTCAGGGTAGCCAAGCACCAGTTTCCATGAAAACTCCCCATGGAAAACTTTATATCTCTACTAAGAACTGTATGTGTGTGAGCTACTTCAGAGGTCTGACCTCCTGTGCCAACAACTGGAAGGATTTTGGCAACTAGTACAAGTGGTTTTTAGTAAAGGCTTCTGGTCATGTGGCCATACATACAACACTTTTAGCTCTGTAAATATAGAAGGTTCCCAACCTATAGAGGTTATGCTCCATAGGGTTTATGGGGAAACATAATGTCAGTATGAGCTTATCAGTACATGCTGTTTGGGACTTTCATCACAAACACAATTTATTTATAGTGGATTGGAAGGACTCAGTATTAGCCTATTTCCACTTTAGGTCATTCCCCTCTCACTGCCCCCTCAAGGCAGCTCAAGAAGGAAGGCCCTCTAAAGGATTTAATTGCTTGAAAGTAAAGAAAGCATAAAAGAGTGGGTTTGGATTTTTGGTCACCAAATTAAGGGGAGAGCATATACCTACCACTTTTTTAATCCTTTCAAAGCAATTGTTGGCTAAGTCCTATTTGGAGATGTTGCTCCAACAAGCATGGTGTTTATTTTAGCCCTTTTTTTAGAAGTCTATGTGCAACTATTGTAGAGAAGTTACTAAAAATGCAAGTTGCATGCTGTCAATTCATCCTCTTAGTTAAACTAAATGAACAAGATATGATATGTTACTTCCCAAAATAAGGCTTTTAATTTACTAGATGATGAAATGCATAAAATTTGCCTTAAATACCATCGTGTACATGCATGTTAGTAGTCTGATTTCTTGTACATTCAAACTTGCAAGAATTTTTTTTTTGTTAGTTTATAAACAAAAGCGCTGATTAAACATATGTGCTATCTTCTTACTTAAAAGCGCTAACCAGTAGGTCAAAAGTGCTAACCTAGACTACAAAAGTGTTGCTTTGTGGATACCAAAGCATGATTTCTTTGTCAAATGTGCTAACCTAGGACACAAATGCGCGAACCTGTGATGCAAATGCGTAGACTTTAAGACAAAAGCGCTAACCTATGGTGCAAATGCGATAACCTAGAATGCAAATGCGCTAACCTATGGAACAAAAGCGCTGCCAGAATTCACACATGCATGAATCTGCATTACAAATGCATTAATTTCACTTTTTGTGAGATTTTTAAAGGTATATGAGAGCTCCATGAGCCCCACGGTGGGTGCCAAAATGGTGTCGACTTGAATTTCATCCTCAGAATGTTACCTGCAATAAGTTAGTTTCACAAAATACAAATGGAAATATTACAAGAAATCCAAACTCAACCAATGAAACTACATGAAGTACATATAAAATAAAATACTAATATTACCTTAATGGCTTATGTCTCATTGTGTCCTAACTCCACTGTTCCTGGTTGCAGATGGTGTTCTCTCAGACAATGCACTAATGGCTTCCAAGATGGCATATGAATAATGGACTGATAACTTGTAGTTAACTGATACTATGATATGCAATACTACATGATTATGCTATTACTATTTGCTTGTGCTATTACTATTTTCTTGAAAATTAAAACTCACGGATGCATATGATTAGCTTGCAAAATGCACTTGAAGTCTCTTGAAGTCTAACTCTCTCTCAACTGAAGCTCTTGATTTTATAGATCTTGAGAGGATTAGAGGATGTGGCTTAGATCAATGGTCCTAATCAGATCTGTAGATTTGGATGGCTATGAGAAAAAGTGAAGGTTGAGAGAAAGGGGGAAGGAGAAGATAAGTGTCACTCATCTCACCTTCACTAGGTTGTTGACTGAGAGAATATAGGGATGGTTAGAGGAAATTTAGGCATGATAGGACAAGTGGACTCAAGTCCTTCCTAAGATGTAGGGGTGTTGGAGAGAATATAGTAGATGGTTATGAAATATGTGTACGTACACAATATTCATTAATTTTGGTGGTTGGAGATAAATGATGAATTAATATTTAAGAAATATTAATTTCCTTAGCCACATGTTTGATGAGTTGGCAAAGGGAAGATGAAGTGGAGATGGAGGGTGAGTTGGATAAGAAAGATTAAATAATTTAAGAAATTATTTAATATTTGAGACTATAGGATAGGAGAATAACTATTAAATATTAGATATTTAATTGTTTGGAGAAGATAATTAAAAATTAGATATTTAATTAATTAGAAGAATAGAATAGATGAATTAATTAATAGAAATACACGAAAATGAATTAAATAAATTAATGTTTTCAAATTAACTATTTAATAGAAGAAAAAACATTAAATAAATATTAAATATTTATTTAATTCCTCATAGCCATTTTTATGTGTATACTGCAAGCATTGATAATAATAGTTGAGTTGCCTTCGATGTGAATATAAGAGATGTTCAATTTTTAAACTAGTAGAATGCTTCAAGCAAAGCATATGCCTCTATGAAGTTGTTAGTACCCAATGGAATGGAAATGGATTTTAAAGAAAAAACACACCCTCTATGGCCCCTAATGCATACTCCTACTCCTGCATCACCCAAGTTCCCTTTAGAGGAGCCATCAAAATTCATTTTGAAATGCGTCGAGTTCAAAGGACACCATTTCACTTTATTTCTATCAATTTTACTAATTCTCACTCTCGGAAAGCAAGGTGATACAGGAATAGAAGTGCCCTTCCAGCAATTAATAACTTGGCCATCCCAAGAAGTAAATTCCCTATTTGGATTGAACTGATTTGAAACATGAGCATTAACTAGTTTTGATACTGATTTTTCAATGTAATTGAGAACATCAGAAAGAGGAGATGTCTTCTTTCTAAAAATATGCTAATTTCTTTCCCACCAAAGTGACCATACTACTGAGGATGGGATCACTTTCTAAATGCATACAAAAAGAGAGGATGAGTATAAGAATGGATAGGACTGGAACAAATCCCATACATTATTTGGAAGAGGGATGCTAAAGGAAAGTTTAGCAAGAACAAACATCCAACAATAATGATAAAAATCGCATTGGAGGAGAAGATGATCTAACATTTCATTATGCTCACCACAAAGTACACAGGCAAATGGAGGTGCACTATTCAATTTATCAAGTCTCTCACTGGTAAGTATTCTCTTGTGTAGAGAAAGCCAAGAAAACATCCCTGCATTGGGAAGAATGATATTGTTCCAACATAAGTTATAAACTCTTTGTGAATAGGATTCAACAAACATTTGATGAATTGCCTTATACCCTTCCTTGATAGAGTACTTTCCATTCTTCATAGGGCACCATATCAATTTGTCCAAACCATTAGAGATAAAAATAATGTGGTTCTTGAAAATCGAAGAGAACTTTACCTTTTGATCTAGGGAGATTGGGAGTGAAGCTGGATTCTTCCAAATGACATGGTTTGAATGATTCTCAAGATCATCTATGTAATCATAAAGGTAAGATCCCCATTTATTAATAAATATAGGGATCACATCTACTAGAGATTCCTAAATATTAAGAGGGGGGAGACCACTCCATGAATCATGCCAAAAGTTGACATCTTTGCCATTTTGTACTTTCCAAGATAAATATCTAGTAATCACATTCCTAGAGGCCATCATGAAGTTCCAAACTACAAACCCTGATGGAGGATCAAGGATAGTAAAAATATGTGATGGGTTAGGAGTATCTAAATACTTTTCTTGCATAATTTGACACCATAAAGCATGTGGTTTTACATAAATATTCCAAACCAACTTTCCCCCAAGGGCCTTATTCCTTTTTGAAAGATTGTGTAGACCAACTCCGCCTGTAGATTTACTTAGAATCATTTTGTTGAGAGACACAAGCGGGATATTTTTATCTTCTGAAAAATTACCTTTCCAAATAAAATTTCAAATAATTTTCTCGATATGGGAAATAATAGATTTTGGGGCTTGAAGGACAGAAATGTAGTAGTTTGGGATTGTAGGCAAAACAGTTTTGACAAGAAGGATTCTTCTTGATAGAGATAACCATCTAGCTTTCCACACAAAAATTCTTCTTTTTATTCTGCCAATCATAAAATTCTGAAAAGAAGGTTTCCCTGCTCCCATAAAGAAAGGGATGCCCAAGTATGAAGATGGAAGAGAATCCACTAGAAAGCCCAAGGTCTGGATAATGCTATTAGACACCATTTTAGAAGTATTAAATATGAATAATTTTGATTTCTGGGGACTGATTTTCTATCTAGATCCAAAAGTATATATGTCCAACATCTTCTTAATATGCCTTGCTTCTTGTATATTGGAACAACCAAATAAAAGTGTATCATTTGCAAATAAAGTGTGGGTGATGGAAATTGAAGTGTTAGGGTTGCATACCCCCTTCCAAAGACCCCAAGTCAGCTACTTATTGACCAAATGCTAAAAGCTTCTACCATGGTAATGAAGAGAAAAAAGGTGATAGTGGGTCACCTTGTTGAACTCCTTGAGTGGATTGAAAAAAAATAGGATTACCATTAATAATAACTGAGAAATGTGCACCAGAGAGACAATTTTTGATCCATTTGCACTACTTATCCAAAAATCCAAACTTTGTAAGTACTCTCAAAAGAAAAGACCAACACTTTTGAAAAAATACCATGGTGAAACCGTTGGGACCCGGAGACTTGTCAGGAGCCATCGAAACTACCACCTCTTGGAGTTCAGCAAGAGAAAAAGGTTGCATCAGATAATCATTATCACACTATGAAATCAGACAATGGATGGAATCTAACAATACCTCGACACTGGAATCAAAGGAGGAGTGGGAGCAAGAAGATTTTTAAAGAAGAGTTCACCCTCTTCGCTAATTTCTTGTTCATTAGTTAATTTTACACCCAAAGAAGAGGCATTTATAGAAAAGATAGTAGATGCAACTTGCTTAATCTTTGCAGACGCCTAAAAGAACTTAGTATTTGTATCCCCATCTTTTAGCCATATCTCCCTTTATTTTTGTCTCCAATGCTCCTCCTCTCTAGAGCACAATTCTTCCTAGTAACTTTGCAAATGCTTCTGCCTTGAGAAGGTTTCAGGATTAATCCCATTAGAAAAGATAAGTTCGTTGATGTCCTTTAATTTCTTCTCTACATATGATTTCTCTGCAAAGATGTTTTTGAATACTTCCCTATTCCAGACTTTGATATTTGCTTTTACAAACTACATTTTCATATAGAATTGAAACATTTTGTTCCCCCTACAGAAGGGGGCACTTACCCACCATTGATGAAGCAGAGCATGAAAGTGTGGGTTCTGAAACCATATTCTTTCAAATTTAAAAGAAGGTCTATGATGAGAAACTTCATGTTTATCCAAGCATAATGAGATAGGAAAATGGTCAGATCCAGAGAATGATAGAATATTAGAGCTGAAAGTATATTTATGAAGGATCCATTCATATGAAGTGAAAAACCTGTCCAATTTGCTTGTAATTTGAAGGGAAGTTCTCCGATTTGTCCATGTAAATTGACCATTAGAAGGTGAAATGTCAAAAAGGGCATTCTCAAACACAAAAGCTCTAAAGTCATCAATCACCTTAGAAGCAGTAGGGTTGCCTCCTTGTTTCTCATCCTGAGACAAAATGGCATTAAAATCACCTCCTAAGATGATTTTCTGAACTCCCTGTTGATGGATCTGACAAGATAAAGTATTCCAAAGAGCATGTTTCTCATGAGGAGCTGCTGGACCATAAATATTAAAGAGAAAGGATAAATCAAAATTTTCAATATAAATAAGATGCCAATTTGTCCCTTGTTTCAAGGTTTTTTCTTTGATTGTCTTGGGATTGCACAAGGTCATAATACCACCAGAAGCCCCTACTGTAGGAACATGTATGAAATCCCATAAAGTCCATTTTTTTAAAATCTTTTGAGAGGCTTAATCAAAAATCTTTGTTTCTTGTAATAAAATGATGTTTGCTTGGGAGGAATCCACTCGCTACTTGATCCGTCCCCTCTTGTCAAAGGCATTCATACATATGACATTCCAAGATATGATCCTCATTGCACCCAAGAAGAACAACATGTTCTTCTTGATCTTGAGTGTGGTGAAAACTTGTCTACAATTATAGACTGGATACCAGCTACAATCTCTTCTTGGATTTTTAGAATCTTGGGCTTCAGACCTCTTTTTTTAGGTGTTTTTGATAATAGAGGAGATGAAGAGATTGATTGAGCAAGAAAGAGATGTTGAGAAAAATTGAAGTCAAGCTATGTGGGAGGTTGAAAGGGATGATATGAATTATCTTTGGCCATAAGGTGATCAACACGACTAGATTCCAATAGGGGTGAAAAAATGGGTGGTGAAGTATTAAGAGAAAGAGGCATAGCATCAACAGAAGGGACATCCTGAATTTTTGGGAATTCCTCTAGAGAAATTTCATCAATCAAGTTTGATGTGATAGAGATAAGGATATCATGTGCTATTAATTTGATATTTGGAGCATTTGATGAGGATCCAATAGTGGGAAGATTGTGACCAACCACATGGAATTGTTGGCAATTAAACATCAAGCTATGAACCAGGTTATCCTTTGCATTCTGTGAAAGAGAGATTTCCTAGAATTGAGAATCTGAGAGTCCCATGGAAATAAAAATCAGAAAAGAAGAAGTGAACTTCCTAAAGAGAGAGGAAGCAAATATGTTCTTGTACAACCAATCAACCAGGATTGAAGAGCAGTGGATCTTAAAAGATATATTCTTGTATCTACCCATAAATGTTTGCAGAGAACATGAACCAGAGATAACAACCCAATATTGAGGAGAATTCTTCCAATTGGAGGGATTTATTCTTTTTTTTGTTGGAAGTACAACGTCTACAATACAACCCAAAAATAATTGAGAAGGAATCTAAGAAAGAGGAGGATCTTCCTCAAACTGAGCAACTTGGAAAGGTCTTGCAACATAATCAACATTATTCAGAGGTACGGGATTCTCTGATAAGTCAACTACACTTGTTGTCCCACTTGGTGTAGAAGAAGGAGATGCAACAAACTAATAAAAGAAGAATTTATGGAAATGCATCACAAAATCCTTGCAAACCCTAGCAACATCAATACCCAATCCTTGACATTGCGAGTTAAAACCCTATTTATCTATATGGTCATCAACCTCTCTAGTACCTTGTATGCAAATGTCTTAATTCCATTTCCTTATGGAGGAAGTCATTAAAATATATTTGGGAAGTGGCTTTGTGAGGTTTAACAATAGGCATACCCTGATAGTTAAATGGGCAAGTTCATATGGGATAAGGTCATACTTGATAAAAATACCCATTTGATTAGCCAAAATTTCCACAATATCTGGATCATGATACTCAAGAGGGAGCCCTAGGAGAGTAATCAAGAAAGGTATGAAAAGGGGGGGAATTGAATCCAGACTAAAATTTGGAACCCATGCCAAAGTGATAATACCAACACCCTTACAAAACCACCCCTTATATCTATGAACATAATGTCTATGTTCTTTGGAATAAAAAATGGCAATGAAAAAGAGAGATTGCTTATCCATCAAAAAAATATCCTTCAAGCCTAGCCAATTTTGTTTAGCCCAAAATGAAAGTTGCATAAAGGAAATAGTAGAATGAAGTTTACCAATAAGGGTTGTGGTGTGTAACAGATCTGTTCGAGGCTGAATAAGGTGGTCTGACAAAATGATCTTATACACACCCTCAGATTTGCCTGATTCTCTAGTATTAGCAACATTTGTGACCTCTGGCGAGACTAGAACCTGACTACCCTCTTTAGCTAAATCATTTGAAATTTTCCCATTACCTTCTACATCCGAATTTTGTGCTAGAGAATCGGGAAGAGATGTGCAAGGGGTTTTCTTTCTCCAGTTCTGTGTAACCTTTCTTGGTTTGAAGGGTGCTCCTTGGTGCAAATTGTTTATTGAAAGATTCTTTAGGGTTGAAAGAAATTTGGGGTTTATCAAATTGGTATTGTTTGGCCAAGTCACATATGATAGAAGATTAATAGGATTATCCTGTGACTCGAATAGAGAACAAGGTGACAACGGTGGTGTCCCCTCACATATGTTAAAGGGGGGTTGTGGTGTTTGATCTAGTTGGCATTCAAAATGATGTCACGAAAATCTTCTTTCTCTCACCTTACCTTGCAATCTGCTTGGAAACTAATGGACTCCACCAAAAGAGAACCTATCCTCTAATATAATATTGTGTAGCTGCCACAAAGGCCACCTAACTCCCATGGGTCCAAACCCTAGCAACCCGGGGTTAATCAATACCCTCAAGGTTAATCAATACCTTAAAATTCATCAAAATATCGAATATGCTTTCACAATCATCTGAAAGAAAAAGAAAAGAGCCAAAACTATGATTCTGATGGCTAATAAAATGTCATGTTCTACAAACTGTGATTCCAATGGCAATCAAAAGTGAGAACTTTTGTTGTTCCCACCGGGCGCTCTCTGTTACTGCCACCATTTGGCTTGTTATCACCACTGTTTGGTAGAGGCTACAAGTCTCACCATCGCCACCCACCTTGCAAATCCCATTGTGCACCCTGCAAGTCTTGCTGCCTCCCGGGTGATGGGTGCAAAGCGGTTTGCAAGCTAGACAGCTGTTGTCACCCACTTTGCAAATCCCGTCGGCCACTCTGTAGGTCTCGCCGCCTCCTGACCTCCCAGTTTAGGTTTTAGGATTGCAGAGCGATGGCGATGGTTGTAGAGCGATCAATTCCACTACCTCTTTGGTAGTCTATGCATCCAATGATGCAATGATGCAATATTCCTAGCACCCAACAAACCTATCAGGTTATTATTTTATACATCCTAATATTTCTCACCTATGTGAACACTAATTCCTAACATGGTGTACCTACAAAAATAAGTACAAGTTAATCAGGAGGAGAGATATAGTTTGTAATTTTTCGGACTTGAAACTACCAAGATTTTGTCGATCAGATTGACCCAGTCCTCCCATTTCTACCTCAAATGTTCTCAATTTTCTCTATTGTCTCCTTTTCTAGAATCAATCTACTAGTTTACTGTCTTCTTGTGCATGCTATAAATTGTTCATCTTATCCTATTTTCATTCATTTTCAATTGCTTAGACATTTTCAAGTACTCCATGGTGAATGATCATTGCATCTGCTTTGTGCTTGAGTCTTCTTAAGCCTAGTGGATCATCATCCTTCCAATGGTAAGATAACGCATGGAAATAGGTTTCTTGTTTGGATATATAAATTTGGAATCCTATTCCCCCACCTTATAGAACCAATGGGTTTTCTCAAATTTTATATTTATGAATTTTGAAATTTGGAGCCTTTTGGAGGTCTATCAATGGTGGATGGCCTCTTGGATTGTTTTTCAGTCCAAAATGAGATTTGCTAAATTGTGTATTTTGAGTGTTTTGAGATGTGTTTCTAGTGTGTGATAATGATATTATATATGTAACTTTTAATATGGGATTGTTACCAAATTTCACTACAACTAAATTTCATGGCCTATTACAAGCCTTACACATTGCATTTGAAGAAAGGTACATAATTTTTTTTCAAAAGTTTCTTCATTGTCCACATCATGTTTTAAAAGTTGAATTTTATTTCACGTATGCAAGTATTTAAATCAAATAACACCAAAATATTGAATAGAAATAGGTTTTGTATTACAATAAATGTGTAAAGTGTCCCACACAAGCTGTGGGAATAGCTGAAACTGAAACTATAAACAAATATTTTCATACCATTATGAAAATAAACTTTACAATAGAAGAATAATTGAGTATGAGAATAGGGTAACCCATCATTTCTTGGAATCAAAAGTCCAAACTTGAGAGAGTTGTTGAGCCACAACTGCTCATCCACTCCAGCTTCTTTTGCTCAAATTCCAAGAGTACCTGCAAGAGAATTGATATTTATGTTAGAGAAATGAGGATTATCATACTCCAAAATCAATGGAAATATACTTCATCTACATATGGATATCAAAACATATGCCCACAACTATAAGCATGTCAGAATCAGAAGCAAGGAATCAATATAGAGAGGTGTCATGAGATAACAAAAACTATCATGTTTTATCTAACCATTTTGTTCACTGTGCGGGTATAGAACAGGTTTTCACTTCATAACTATTAGGTATGTGGGTTAAAATGGGCTCCCACAAGGGTTGAGCTCAACATACATCTCATCACTTAGAAGGTGACAGTAACCAGTTATCAAATAGTGAGTACATCAAGCCATGATCCCATATATTGTCACTCAATGACTGTACAAACTACCATCCAATGGTAGTATATACAACATGAACTTGATAGCACTCACTAATCAATAAGTGAATAGATGCATCACGTGAATAAAAATAATATAGATACCATAATCAAAACACAACAAATAATAGTCCATTCATCTTCATGAGCAGTCTTTCATACAACAACACTGTCCCAAGGATGCAAAAGTAACAGTGAAATGGCATAGCAAAGGAGTAATACAATTAGCAGCAGTCAAAAGCTTCAAAGTAGTCATAGGTTAGAATCCAAAAATCATTAGATCATAGAGGCTCATGAAAGATCACTTAGACTAGGGATCATAAGAATAGTCCAAGCCAAAGGCACAATTTGTAGTCCTAAACAAGAAGCAAATGACAGTCATAATATATCTGACAGCCCATGAGAAATCTAATGGAAAGAAGCCAATAGTAAATGAACACAATGATAAAAGAACAAATGAAAATCTTTTAGGACAGAGAGTTAATAGTATTAAGACAGCCACAACCATGTTAAGGCAGCATGATCTTAGGCCTAAGAATGCATTGACAGTGTCCAAGGAGAAATAATAAGGTTATAAAGGTATATGCTTATGATAGAGACCAATCAGAGTGCCCTATAGAAAGGATGTAGTCTAAGCCTTATAATAGTCATATAGTTTACATTGGACAATCAATCAAGCCTTTAGAGGTATAGTCATCATGAATGAATTCACTGGGTAGTCACAATAGCAAAAAGTTGAAAAGTTGTGCAACATGTATCTTCTATGGTTAGTAGTAGTACTTACATAGTCAAAATCATCAAATTGATAGTGATGATAGTCAGACATGAAGCCAAGTGGCAGCTTTGATAGTTTAAAGTACAAAACATAGTCCATATAATCCATATAGAGTAGCAACATGACCACTCCTATCTTCACAAAAGCTACCATAATATCTATGTAGTAGGGTTGAAATGACCCAAAGAACATAAAATTTGTATTCTTTTAAGACCATGGGACAATTATGTTAATCCCCGCACAGTCATTAAGGTTTAAGGATTTATGAGCAGCATAAGCATCATGAAGAAGTCTTAAGTATGAGCATTGTCATGGTCTATCATTACAAGCATGGAGCAATCAAAATCAGTTATTCAAGGACAAAGAATAATGATTTGTGTTTTGACATTCAATTATGAAGTAATGACAGTTATAGCAATGAAATATTTCATGTGTGTTAGTACAAGCCTTCAATGCATAGAAAATTACCAATACATAATACCAGTAAACAACTATAATGCCTAGCACAATGAATATAAGATGTGCATGTTCACCATTAAATACAAAGATTCTTGATCAAATCCAGAAGCACATCTTAGACAAGTTTATTATAGTCAAGAAGAATATATATTGTTTCATTATGAGATATGATACAATGACAAAAGGATAGAGAACAACACTATGAAACAAATCAGTCTATGAACAACAAAGGAACTTGTTGGAAATTTACACTCATCCAATGATTTTAGGTGAGTTCTGGTGGTTGATTATTTGTTTAGGGTTATCATTGATGGAAAATATTTGTGCTATTTTGATCTAGCAGTTGTGATTCATCTTATCTAGAAGTTGGTGTTAACTAGTAGCCAGTTAACTGGTAAAACAGGGTAAAATAGGGTATTTTGGTAATGTGTTGGTCTGGAATGATTTCCGAAGATTGCGGTGTTTTCAATGATTGTTTTTGTGATCTCGGTATATGGAAGACCTTTAGGAAGTGTGTGATTATAATCTTTTGTTTGGATGTTATGTTTTGATCGATATTGAAGCCAACTTTGAGCTACACGTTACATCTCCTAAAGGCGACTTGAAGGAGATTGCTTTTGTGGTAAGACTGGATATAAAAGATCAATTTGGAGATTGATTTTTGGTATGTTAGAGATGTGGTCATCTATTTTGGTGTGATTCAGTGCAATTTAACATGTGCATTTTTCTTTTAGAACAACCAATAGCTGACGAAAATAGAAACAGAGTATTCAATAGAGCAGAGACAGTCAAAGATTTAGAGCCTAACCGAAACTCATTTTTGCATAGTCGAATGCTGATTAAGAGTTAATTTCATTTTATTTACTCATTGTAAACAAATTGTAAGTTAGTGAGAATTCCTTAAAGGTTGTAGCCTTCTGGGCAACTATAATTGAGCAGTGAGCTCTAGGCAGTGAGCCTTAATACAAGTGCATTCCCCATCTATGTAATATTTATGTACTCCAAGCCATAGTATATGAATATTGTGGGTTCCATCCCCACCATGGTTTCTCCCTTGTCGGGTTTCCACATAAAAATTCCAGTGTTGTGGATTTGTGTATTCCTTATTGCATGTTTATGTTCTTTTCTGCTATACATTGCTAACTGGTGGATAAAGAATAAGTTTGTGGTTTTAAGTTCTAGTAGATCACTAATTCACAGCCCCCCCTCCTAGTGATCTATGATTCTAACAATTGGTATCAGATCCTAATTCCTTTGAGGAAGCTTAACTACTTGAGGAAGATCTAGGAGATTGATTCAATGGATTCCGGTTTTTAGAGACAACTCAATGTGGCACTTCAGGATCTTGATGCAACTAGAAGTGAGGTTTGTACCTTGAAGAAGAACCTGAATGTTGTTGATGGATTCATTAGTGATATGAAGGATCAAGTAAGTATCTATAGAGAAAAGAGGAAGGAACTAATAGACAAATTGAAGGAGAAAGAATATCAGATCATGGAATACCAAGACGAAGATGATGAGGTTAACAAGCTTGAGAGAGAGAATGTTGCTTTGAAGAATGAAATGCAATCAATTGTGATGAGAGTGACTAAGGAAATTAAGGACCAGAAGAAGAATGAAGAGACTCTAGCACAATCATTTAAGGAAAGCGTTGATGAATACTTCAGGCTTACCTAGGAGAATGATCAGTTGAAGCTTGAGTTGACTCAATCAAAGAATAATGGTCAAGAACCTGAAAGACAGGTTGTTACCTTAAGGGATGAACTTGCTACTACCAATGAATATAAAGACAAATTCAAAGTTAGTTCAGCAAGACTTGGTGAGATGTTGGAAAGTCAGATACATGGAAAGGATATGTGAGGTCTAGGATTTGAGTAAGGTGAATCCTCTTGATCTAGACAAGGCAATGCTAAACTTTATCAGAAGAAGAGAAAGAATCCTCCAGTAAGACAACCTAATGCTCATAAATTCAATGGTAGATGTTTTACTTGCAAAAAGTTTGGTCATATGGCGAGTCAGTGTAGAAGAAGGATGAATAATGGAATGATGAACAATAACAATATGATGAACAACATGAATAATGTTCCAACCTTTATCAATCAGTGTTTCATATGCAATAATTTTGGACACAAGTCAAATATGTGTAGAGAAATAACAAATAACTCTCAGAGTAAAAGATACTATGCTTGTGGATGTTAGGATTCCCAAAGATACTGAGAGCGGGGGGGGGGGGGGGGGGGTGAATCAGTATCTAACCAGTATAAGAATTTAATTGAATTATAACTTGAAAAATATATCAAAACTATGTACCGGTAAACCAAAAATAATGCAGTAAATAAGACCAATAACCACAACATAAGAGACACACCATAACATAGTATTTTTAATGAGGAAACCCAATGTGGGAAAAACCTCGGTGGGATTTGTGATCCATAATATTCTCTTACTAGCCAATAAGGGAATATTACCGATTACAATAGGGGCCTGCACATGCAGGAAGGCCAAGTGCTTAGAGCTCACTGCTCAGTTACAAAAGACGTCACACTGACTTACAAAAATGGATTATACAAATCCAATGTCTTGTACTGCTTTAGATTAGCATCTACTATGCTAGATTCGGTACCGGTTTAAACTCTGCAATATACATAAACCCTTATCCAATATCTGCCTTACAATTCACATATTAGGTCTACATTAATCTTTCCATCTATCACACCTTAAATGATCTACAATGATCTCATACTTATATGAGTCATATTACAATCCACCAAGTTGGCTTACAAAAGATTTTATAATTAAATACAAAATACATTTAAACAAAATTCTTGTTGGCCATGGTGCCGGTAATCTTCCTTTTTGGTGTCGGTGATATGTATGTCAGTGTAGAGTCTGTCGGTGTTGGTGCCTACCAGTATTATAGGATTGTAAGGTTGCCATCAATGACAATACCTTCAATCACCTACAATTTCTCATTGGAGTGTGCATTTGCCAACAATCTCCCCCTTTGGCATTGATGGCAACACTCATGAGAAAAATCCAAAAAGTGTCCAAAAATGTTGTCCAAAAAGAATCTACCAAAATATCTTACCAAAACTATGTTGTCAAAAATGTATGCTCCCCTTGAGCTGATGATGTCTTTGTTCTGATCATTTTTCTCATTTCCACCACTCCTCCTTTGACATCAATGGCAAAGGTTGTCATTCACTGTCAGTGGAGTGTGGTTCCTACCTAGATCCTTGTAACTGGTGGGTTACATTCTGGAAAAGATCCACCAATACAAAATTTTGACTGTCGCTAAACCTTTTACTATCCTTTAATGTCACTTCTATTCTCTAAATTGTACCGGTGAGTATGTGCATTTTCTCTTCCGATGTCTTAAGTCCAGGAACTAGAGCTCAGAGATTTCTTTTCTCAAAGAAATGAGGTAATCTAGTTTAGGACCTAGTTTGCATTTTAAGTTCTTTGCCTTAACCTTTATCTTTTCTTTATCGTTTTCTAACTTCTCAATTTTCTCTTCAAGGTTTGCAATGTTCTTTTGAATTTCCAAAAATGGATCTAATGTCCCTATTAAATTGTCAGCAATACTATTAATTTCATTTTGTGCTTTGTTGATCTCTGAATCTATGTCTTCTGTCAAAATGTTAGTTTTATAGGTATCTCTATATAGTTTCTTGAAATCCAAAATTGTTTCTCCTAGTGCCGGTAATAAGGTTTCCATTTTCTCCTTATTCTTCTTCACTATTTCCTCATATAATTTTTCTTTCTCCTTATTCATTCTCTCTTTGAATGTGTCCTTATTTATCTGATCAATTGTCAAAATGTTACTAGTGATGTATTTAGATAATGTGTCTAGTTGACCTAAGGAATCTTTACTTCCCACAATGCACTTGGGTGCTATCAATTTAAGAATAGGAATTATGTCATCAATAGCCTTATAGGCTTGTGCATTACACTCAATGATTTTCTTAATAGAATCTAATAATACCTCTATCATGTTCGTTGGTCTGAACTCTATCATTGAAGTACCAGATGTCTGCCCAACTGTTTTCACAATTTCCATTCTACCAGTTGTAGTAATAACTTTGCTTGTTTCGACCTCTGGTAGGTCAGTTTGTGTTTGCATTTCTACTAGAAAAGGTTTAGGCTTTTCAGTTGTTGTTAGTGGCACTATCTTGGTTTGAACCTATACCTCAGCTTGTTTCTGTTCCTATTTCTCAACATGTGCCTCAGAGGGTTTCTATGTGCTTTCTACTACCGGTTTTTCTGATGAAGTCTCGGTATGCACTCCCGATTTCTTCGTATTCGCCTTTGCACTGTCCATTGCTGGTTTCTCTTATTGTTTCTCAATTTTATCTACTAGTGCTTCTGATGGTTTCCCAATGGTGTCCTCTGTCAGTTTCTCTATTTGAATAGGTTTTTCTATGCTTATATTTATAGTATCACTAACCCCAATTTCAACATTTGCAGCTGGCAGCTTAGTAGCCATATCTTCCTTCTTATCCTTAGTGGTCTCTTTGTCCACCACAATGTTTACCTCTTGGGTATTGATATTCATAGTGTACAAAATTTCAAACTCTGGATTTGTATCCTCTTGAGGAGTCTCCATACTCTCTATATCCGGTTGTGTGTCAACGGTTTCTACCGGCGGAGTATCAGAAAGAGGTGGGGGTAAGTTATCAGTTATTTTTAGGTTCGAAGGTCCACCTTCCTTACCATTCCCCTTATCCCTATCCTTTTGATAGACTCCAATAGTCATAGGTCTTTTAAGTTCTTCTCGTTTCTCCTTTTCAACAAAGAATATGTCCCATTGATCTGCAGTCTCTTTAGAAATTTCATTCATTCTTCCTGTCATAAGTGCAACATGTTGGTGACCAGTTGAAAATACTGTCTAGTTGGCTTCACTGATTAATTGATCTATTTCTTTAGTGGAGTTCACTGGGTGAGCTGCAAGCAATTTTTCTATTTTTATCTTTTTATCTAGCTCAATAATAGCTACCCCTCTAGCTTCTAGTTTTCTATATAGATCAGTGGGTATTTCATCAACAATTTCCATCAAAAATTTCTTGTATATGTTCAAGTGTAAAATTACACTATTTTCTATGCTTCCTTTACCATCAATGGAAAGTGTGTTATATAGTTTGCTAATGTTTTTCAACTTTCCATCCTTAGTTATTTCACTTAAAAGTTTGTCCAGTGGAGCAATATCTTGTTTTACCTTCTTCTTCTTTGGAGTCAACTTCTTAACTGGAGGCCTAACTGCCTGTTGCTTTTGTCTTGTTCTCCTGGGTGTAGGTGAGGGTGCCGGTGAGGGTTTTCTTTTCCTTTCTACCATTTTAAATACCATTGGTATCTCACTGTCAAAAAAAGTTGCAATTGGTGAAAGATGAGCTTCCAATTGAAGTCCTTCCAACTCACATTCCTTGATACCAGTTTGCTTCAATACATCTTCCTTAATTGCTTTAGCTTGTCTAGTGCCTTTCCTTACTGTTTGTTCAACTTTCTTAACTCTTTTCTTAGACTGAATGCCACTCTCAATTGTTTTTGCATTACAAAAGACTTTCTCAGCTAGTTCCTTTGGTGTTTCAAGGATGGATTTTGCATAAGTTTCAATTATGTTATCATCTGTTTCATATCCCATTTTAGTTACCTAGATAGTTCTAGGGACAATTGCCTCCATCCAAATTTCATCTTTCTTGATTACAAAGGATATTTCCTTTTGATATTTGTCTACAATTGCCTGAGACAGCCTAATTCTTGTCTTCATTCGAGCCTTCAGTGCTTGAAAATATTCATTTATATTTTTCTCTCTATTTTCTCTCATGTTGTTTAATGTATCCAATAGTTGCTTTCCTACCGATATATCAAAGCCAAAGTCTTTTCTACCAATACCAGGTACTTCCTTAGTAATGTGCAACATCAAACATACAAGCAAATTTCCAAATCTAAAAGTTCCTTTCTTGTCTCCTTTGATTTTCTTCAGATTGTCTATCAATTCATCTTTAAGCCATTCACACACATCTATTCTTGCATTGTTGTTCACCATGTCATATGTACTTTTAATACATAGGCTAGATACTGAGTTTAACCTATTAGCATGTGTAGCCTTATAGCCAAGGATCATACTGACAAATCTAACATTTATTTCCTTTACATCATTGACTCTTAGAGATCTCTTGTCAAATGTTGCACCAGTCAGGTCTATTACAGTGTCATTTGAGATCTTTTTAGTCCTGTCAGGCTTGCTACCAGTGGAAGGTAATCCTGTTACTGGCCTAACTTCTTCTTTTGTGATCTTATGAATTGAATCCAACCAAAAGAATTTACCATGGACTCTTCTTAGGACTATTCTTATCACATCTTCAAGAAAGTTAGGAATGCTAAGAATATCCACAAAGCCTAGGGTTTCTACTACCTTGTGTTCCGGTTTGATATTACCATTTACATCACAAATCACAGTCCTATACATGTTCTTGAATTCATTATCTCCTAATTCCTCTATATGACAATGTATGTATATCCTAGGATCCTTTGCATAAATGACTCCATTAGGTATTTGAGAGAATGCACCTAGGGTATCATCTTTCTTCGCTATTTTGGGAAAAAGTTTGAATACGCATCTAGGATGCTTGATAACTTCAATCACAGTAGGGTTTGCAATAAATTAAGGTGCGGATGAGGAAGCCATAGTTATTAATACCTCAATTTGCCTTAAGGATGAGTGCTTGGATGAACGGTTTCACTTTTTCGCTAAGGATGCCTTCACTCAGGAATTTTTGCGCTCTCAAAGATTTGAATGCTCAGTGAATGAGAAAGGAGCCAAAATGCTTACTTTATAATGTTATTTTCTCCAACTACCACATTTAATGCTTGTCGATTAAGTCATAACTTAACTCATTTGCCGGTAAAGAAGTACTTTAACTTCTCACCATCAATCGAGGGTATATTAGCATGTTTTTTAGTTTGTTGCTAAACCCCCAAAGGATTTCCTTTTAGTTAGATGAAGAGTCTCCTGTCGGTGGAGTGATACTTTGTTCTTCCGATGGAGGAGTATTCCTATCAACATTCTAATCTATCTTTCTGATCCATTATTTTGAGAATTCTTGCTTTGCCTCTTCAACCTTTTCTTTACCTTTCAAGATGGGTCCTTTGTTATTTGCCAGTGATGTCTTGCTTCTACAAAATTTTGCAATATGCCCAATTTTGTTACAAGCATAACAAGTCACATTGTTTTTCTGAATAGCTTTCCCATATCCTATGTCAGTTTGTGTTCTGCATTGATTAGATAGATGTCCAAATCTTCCACAAACATAACATCTTACATTCATTTTGCAATTTTCTAAATTGTGACCAACTTTGTTGCATTTAGAACATTGACCAGTGGGTGTATTATTGTTCTAATAATTTCTAGATCTACATTGATTTTCTCTAAGACCATACTTGTTACAGTTAAAACATTTCCCATTAAATTTGTAAGCATTAGGTTGTCTTACCGGTTTGCTGTGATCATGATTGTTTGCAGTACCAAAGATTTCACCAACTTCAAAGCCAAGGCCATTTGCATCACCATTTGGTTTCTGATTCTTCAACATGTCATCAAGTTCTTCTAAACTTTTCTTGAATTTTTCCTTATGTTGATTTGCAATAGCCAGTTCACTCTCCAAGATTCCTTTCTGTCTCATGAGTTCAATTCTGTCATTTTGTGTATGCATCAAATATGTCTTTAACATATAATTTTCATGACTAAGTCTTATGTTTTCATTTTGAGCATCATTCAGTCTTCTAACCAAGTCCTCTTAATTCTTCTTCTGATTTTCAGTTTCTTTACAAAATCTCATAGTCATATCCTGCATCTCATTCTTCATTGTACTATTTTCTTGTCTCAGTTTGTTTACCAAATCAAGAGTTTCTTTTTCATCTTCATCATTATGCATCTTTTCACAAAGTTCTCTTCTCTTATTCCTTTCTATAGTGAAATTTTCTTGAAGTCCTTGAATAATATCCTGTGCAGTCTTCAGATCATCTTCAAGTTTGATATTCTTCACTTTTTCTGCATCATAGTCTGAAAGAGTTGTTTCCAATTTCTTTCTCAAGTTTTCCATCTCTTCCAGTGTCAAGATCTTCCTCAAGCTGTTAGGTTTTTGAAATAGAGGACCAAGCTCTAATACCAATTGTTAGGATTGCCAAAGATACTAAGAGGGGGGGTGAATCAGTATCTGACCGGTATAAGAATTTAGTTGAATTATAACATGAAAATATATATACAAACTATGTACCGGTAAACCAAAAATAATGCAGTAAATGAGAGCAATAACCACAACATAAGAGACACACCATAACACAGTATTTTTAACAAGGAAACCTGGTGTGGGAAAAACCTTGGTGGGATTTGTGACCCACAATATTCTCTTACTGGCCAATAAGGGAATATTACTAATTACAATAGGGGCCTGGACATGCAGGAAGGCCAAGTGCCTATAGCTCACTGTCCAGTTACAAAAGAAGTCACATTGACTTAAAAAAATGGATTATACAAATCCAATGTCTTGTACTGCTTTAGATCAGCATCTACTATGCTAGATTCAGTACTGGTTTAAGCTCTGCAATATACATAAACCCTTATCCAATATCTACCTTATGATTCTCATATTAGGTCTGCATTAATCTTTCCATCTATCACACCCTAAATGATCTACAATGATCTCATACTTATATGAGTCATATTACAATCTGCCAAGTCAGCTTACAAAAGATTTCATAATTAAATACAAAATACATTTAAAAAAAATTCTTGTCGGCCATGGTGTCGGTAATCTTCCTTTTTGGTGTCAATGATCTATATGCCAATGTAGAGTCTGGCAATGCCAGTGCCTACCAGTATCATAGGATTGTAAGGTTGCCATCAATGACAATACCTTCAATCACCTACAATTTCTCATTGGAGTGTGCATTTACCAATAGTGGAATGTTTGGACATATCTCTAATCAGTGTAGATCAAGATAGAAGCAAATGAACTTCAGGCCTATGAAGAATAATATTGTTTTCCAAGCATACAACAAAACCGGTCACATCACAAAGTACTGTAGAAGTGAGAACAATGCTCCGATAGACAAGAACAAATCAAATGAGAAGGGAAAAGTGAAAGTAGAAGAGATTAGAGAGAAAAATGAGAAGATGTGGGTGAGAAAGGATGAATATAGAGTTGACAATGGGTCTGTATCTGAATCCGGTGCAAGATCTTCAACTGGTAACTAGGGATTTATGCCTTAGGGGGAGCTTTCAATGAAGATTCAAAGAACCCCCTCTTCGGTGGTCTGTAATAAATTTTGGAAGGTTGCAGAAGGGTTGAATCATATGTGCAGATGATATCCAAAAGTTTCTAAAGGATCTTGTGCTCCAGTATGGAATTTCATGAAGATTATGATAATCTGTTGCTGCATTTATTATAGTGAAAAATTAGGTTTTTGAAGGATAAAAGTGCACTTGAAGTCTTCATTCAGCACAATGCGATCAAGAGAGTAAGAGTAGAGTGAGAGAAAGCAACTTGGAAATCTTAACAACAATTTCAACGACTTCCAAGTGAATACTAGCTCCTGGTTGTGAAGCGGGGTACTTATCTGTTTAGATTTTTAGTTTTTTGCAAACCCTAGAATTCAAAATGGCGTCAATTTTTGACATTGCGACTCCTTTGGTGGTTGAGATCAAGGATAGGGCTCATCCAATCTTCAAGAAACATCCATTCAAATCATTTGAGGATGATCCAGTAAGTGCGTTTTCATCTGTGCTCTATGGCATGCTACACAACAAGGATATCAAGGCCTACATTCACTATGACCTTGAAGAGCTCGATAATGCCAACATATTGGACCTTTATAACAAGCATTTGGTTGATGGTTTGGGGAATCACAAACTTGAATATAAGGAGATGCATGATAAGGGTTTCTCTCAATTTGTACATTTCCCACTAGTTGATGAGGTAGAGTAGATTTGCTACATCTTGAGCTGTGTGCATGACAAATTCATATGGCTTGATAGACCCCACAAAATTACCAACTAGTCAATCCATGTTGTAACCACATGAAGTTTGGCTGAAATAGGTGAGGTACCCAACCTGAGAAAGGTTTCAAATGACACTATCATTGCCACCACTGGATCAAAGTTTGACAACAGATATATGACTATAAATGATATTTTGGAGAATGATGTGAAGTTTATTTCTATGGTGGTAGGTTACAAGGTCTACTAGTCTAGCCGGTACAACTCTATTTTTGGTACCACCATCTACTCTGCATATCAAATGCTTAAATAAGACAAGAGGTATGACCTGTGCATGACACTTTTGAATGAGTTATTGAACAATTTAAAGAATAAAAAGAAGGAAAAAAAGCATACTTTTAAATATGGTACAATCCTTATTTGCCTGACACTATACTTCCTACAAGAGATACCCAGTGTAAATGGCAAAGTCCAATGGGTCTATGATAGACCAATGGCCATGCAGATTAAGGAAGGTCTGTGGGGAATTGGTGATGCTACTATGAGGATATCTTCCCTCTAGGGATACTTCAAAACCTTCCAAGCCTCAATGAAGAACGGGGAAAGGATTCCTAAGGAGGTGGTACAAAAGTATGAGCAAACCATTTACTTCATGGCGGACAAAGATCAATGCCTGATGGAAGCAGTGGAACCCTGAATTATCTAAATCATGCCCATGGGGTATGAAGTTGACTCTGTTACACTTGAAGCTTATGCACAACATCTCCTGAGTCAACCATTGGATCCCAAGGAAGGGATATTTGGGACATTTAAGGACAAAAATCTTTGTTTGCACAAAGAGTTTACTGCCCCTACCTGGAAGAGAAAGGTAACCAAGATGGAAGAAGAAGTAGTTGCTCAGATGGGCTTCACCAAGGAGGAGGTGAAGAAGGCTAGAGAGAAATATGCTTAGAAGGAGGCAACTATTTCTGCTCCTACTCCGGTGCCATAGCCTACTAAAACCACCCCATCTGAAAAAGGTGTGCTGAAACAAAAAGAAAAACCTAAAAGAACTTATGTTGTTGTATCTTTGGTGGCCTCAAAAATGGAATCTGAGGAAGAGGTAGGAAGGTGAAGAAAAAGGGAGAATTTGTCAAGATGGTGAGAAAGCCTCAATCTGGTGGATCTCAGCCTAGCAAAAAGGCCAAGTCAAATCCTGCTCCCTCCAGAAGACCTCAAAGAAGCAGACAAGTCAAAAGTCAGTTGGACAAGGACCTTGAATCTAGTAATATAGAAGGTAAGTATACAATAATTCCTCCACTATCAATAGATCAATTGATTGATGAGATATTAGTGGATGGGAATTTGAAGAATCTTCAAGAAAATTTTGACAATTTTGATGATAGTGATCAAAGAAAAGTAAAGGAAGTGGTAGTATTGTATTTATACAATTTTAGTAAGACATTGATTGAGTTAGAGAAGTCCACTCCAAAGGATCTATACAGTATTATAGATGCTAGAAGGATGAATGCAAGTAAAATGGATGGAGAGATGAAGGAGAGAGAACTTGTAAATAGATATACATGTATAACACATGATGAAGTTAACAAATTGATTGAAGAAGTCAATAAAAAGGAATTCAGAAGCAAAAACAAAATAAACAGGTTAATGATTGGTAATGTTGAAGAGGTGATAAAAGAGATAGAGGAAATTTGGAAGAAGATCATTCAAAATGAACCTCTGTATAAAGATGCATTTAAACCATCTCAGCCAAAAGACAAGTTAGGTCATTCCGGAAGTCAAAAGGTTGAAACTCAGTCTGAGGATCAACTAGAAGACCAAGGTAACACCATAATTTATGCTGAGACTAGTGACAAACCTATGGTGAATGACAACACTACAACCCCTGAGATTCAATAGAAGAATGTTGAGTGAGGAAAAGCTGAGACAACTAAGGTGGACAAAGGAAAAGACATAGCCGATTAGACAATTGCCACTCCTCCAGTAACAGGGATTCCACCCTAGATCAATCTTGATGGGTCAGTTGATCTTGCCAAGTTATCTCCTGCAGAGAATCTTATGCTTGCTACTATAGTCCAAGCTCAAGCTAGCCAAGACCTAGTGAAATATGAAATTGAAGATAAAAAAGTTAATTTTGATGTCCATTGATGTCTTACAAAAGGTGGCTACAAATGTACAACTAGATTCAAATAATAGCCCCTCTGATAAATTAATTCAATTGATTAACAATGTATTTTAATTCTTTGGAAAAGACGGCTACTCAAAAGGTTTTGGATAGATTTAAGGAAGTTAGAAATCAAACATTCTTGAAGATGATTGAGGATGACAGGGTGACATTGAATAAGAGATTGTAGACCATTTTTGACACATTGTCAGAAGTCGGTAAACTATACAAATCCTATCTCATTTTGCCCAAATTCATTATTGATATTGATAAGCAAATAAATGAATGCCAGGGAAAGCTAGCGAGTATCTCACAATCATTTGATCCTAATGTATCAATAACCAAGAGCATTGAAGGACAAATTATATCTTTGAATGATTAGATCTTTGGTTTTCAAGCTAATAAGGAGAAAATTTTGAGAGTGGGTGAACTCCAGAACCTGATTGCTATCTGGATAGATACTATGCTAAGAAATAAAGTGGATTGTATGAAGGAAATGGCCCAACCTGTCCCATTAAACTTAAGAGAGTTAGAAATTCATGCCACTATATTCAATGCATTTATTATAATTTTGGATAACCTGAAGAGTGGGTGGGAAACTTACTTGGGATTTTTGCATAATACTTATGCTGACTTATTCAAGTATTTGTAAAGTATCCATTTGTATATCAATTTTGGGTAGTATCCCATCTTTGGCATTGCTATCAAAGGGGGAGAGATGAGGTGAAAAATATATAAAGAGTGTACAGTACGGTGGTGCATATTCTTGGATTGTTGATCTAAGGGGGAACCTTAGAATTATTTTATTCTTTCCTCTGATAAATAGGTTTCTTTCATATGTTTAGGTGGTGCATATTCTTGGATTGTTGATCAATGCCAAAGGGGGAGATTGTTGGTAATTGACACTCATCCGGTGATTTTAGGTGACTTTCGGTGGTTGAAAATTTCTTTAAGGTTTCCATTAATGGCAACTCTTCATGGTAGTTCAATTTGGCAATTGTGATTTGTCTTATTCAGAAGTTGGTGTTAACTGGTAAAATAGGGTATTTTGGTAACGTGTTGGTTCAGAATGATTTTCGATGATTGTAGTGTTTTTTCAGTGATTGTTTTTGTGATCTCAGTGATATGGAAAACCTTTAGGAAGCATTTAGTTTTAATCTTTTGGTCTGGTGCTATTTTTTGATTGAGATTGAAGCTGACTTTGAGCTACACATTACATCTCCTAAAGCCGACTTGAAGGAGATTGCTTTTGTGGTAAGACCAGATATATAAGATTGATTTGGCGATTGATTTTTGGTATGTTAGAGATGTGGTGATTTATTTTGGTGTGATTGAGCGTAGTTTCACATGCGCATTTTTCTTTTAGAACAACAAGTAGCTGACTGAGACAGAAAGAGAGTATTCAGCAAATCAAAGACAATTAGAGATTCAAAGCCTAACTGGAACTCATTTTTGCATAGTCAGATAATGATTAAGAGTTCATTTCATTGTATTTACTCATTGTAAGTTAGTGAGACTTCCCTGAAGGTTGTAGCCTTCCGGGCAATTATAATTAAGTAGTGATCTCTTGGCAATGAGCCTAAATACAAGTGCATTATCCATCTATGTAATATTTATGTACTCCTGGCCATAATATATGAATATTGTGGGCTCCAGCCCCACCGTGGTTTTTCCCTTTTTGAGTTTCCACATAAAAATTTTGGTGTTGTGGATTTGTGTATTCCTTATTGCATGTTTATGTTCTTTTCTGGTATACATTACTAACCGATGGATAAAGAATAAGTTTGTTGTTTTGACTTCCGGTAGATCACTGATTAACTACCCCCTCTCAGTGATCTATGATTCTAACACAACCATGAAGAAAATATACACATATAAGTGATAAATACCTACATCTTTATTAATTCTATGAATAATCATATAGAATCAAGCCATAGGATAGTTAGGAGTATGCATATCAGAATAGAGAAACCAACCATAGAGAGGAGATAAACATCACAATCAACTTAATGACAAGATAGACATATAAGATACACCAAAGAAGAGTAGCATTCATAGTAGTAATCTCTATTAGGTATTTCTATAACACAGTAATTAAGAGTAGAAATTATTATTACTGTGATAGTATGTTGTAGTAGCAATCCTTGGTATAGGACAGAGAAGGATAACATTAGAAGAGAAAAGAACAATGGCTACCACCTCCAAAGCTATAGAAAACACTATACAAAGGAATCATTACTCAAAACACCGATTTAGTAGAGATATCTATCAATGAAGCAATCCCCAAGAAAAACACAGTGAACAACTACAGTTATGATGGATGTTGGCAAAAGAAAAAACAAAGATTGCTTACTATCAAACAACATTCTCTACCATATATCATAGTAGATACATTCATTTTACGGTCTAGCAGTCATGCACAACATATAATGAAAGGACATAGGAAGACAACCAGAGGAAGGTAATGAATAATATTGTGAAGCTCATTTACAAGGAAATCTGAAGCAAACATTAATGACCTAGAATAAGGATCACAATAGTGAATACAGTAAAAGCAACATCAAGTTTGAGAGAAGACTTTATAAAAACCATAACAGATAGAAGAGTTATGGGTGCTAAAGCATGATAAACCTATGCACTCCTTATATGCATAAGGACAATGATGGTGAATGGTAGAAATCAATCTGTAGGTCAAGCATCAATGATGGAAAGGAAACTTTCATAGAGAAGCTAATTATCCATTCATTAAAAAACAATGATATAATGTCTAGTCAGAGACATGGGTATGGAAAAAACATAGTCCCATGAAAAATCATACATCTTCACAGGTAGCAACTGATAAAGAACTTGATCATAGTCCCATCAATAGTGAATAGAGACTCCATTAGCAGTGTTCAAAGCCTCAATCTATGACAGTATAGAAACATTGAGATCACAATCTTAATTAGATCAGAGATTTAAACGAGAGAGTCATACTCATATCAATACAAAAGGATGCATCTATATTAGCAGTCAAAAGCATAAAGAACAGTGGTCAAGCAGCCAATACATTATGGAGAAAGAGCAGTGTTTTCTATGACCACATGAACCAGATGGAGGCTTGAGGTTATAATCCCAAACAATAGTTTATGAACCATTCATAGTCACAAGTACCTTACAATGAGCAATCAAAGCCAACTTATGAAGAATGATGACTCCATAAGTAAGAACCCAGTTATAGCAGAAAAATCAACAAATAAATGACAATCTACTAGGACTGTAGACAAAGTTCTTAACAACGAGTATCATGAAGCATTAAAGGATCAACAATGCATGGGTGTCTCAGCTTAGGCCTTCAACAAAAAGGTATCATAAGATTTACAAAATAATGAAAGATTTCATGAGCAGTCTCCTCAATTCAAAGATAGTTATAAGATAAGTACATAGTCAAACCTCAAATTACTGAAAATACTATGATTCAATTGTTGGCAATTGACACTCATTGGAATCATATGCCATCATTTATGGCAACAAGATTTTATTGAAGGTATATACCGGCACTTAGAGGCATACACCAGAAGATACTGACATTGAGTATTCAGGGTCATCACTGGCATCGACATCGACATCCATCATTTCAATGAAGCCGACATCAGTCTAGATCCGAAAGGTTTTATTGTAAAATCATTTTTTAATTATTGTATTGGGCCGACATTGTATATCTTTTGTATTGTAAGTCGACATAAGGCATATTGTTTGTAAGGGTATATAAGTCAGTCTATTAGGTCATATTTATATGATAGGGACATAGGAGAATAATAAAATAACTATGTAATGTGATGGATATGTATGTAGGTCATTTTATATGTGAATGTAATATCATGCTATGATCAGTAGATAGTTTGTAAAGAATTCTTGGAGGAAGAGGAGATACCGATAGAAGGTTTAGGGTTTATGAGCCAGTACAGAACAAAGCTTTAACCAGATCTCTTTTTGGCATTCCAGATGCATTTTGTGAGTTCACCAGTACTGTTTTATTTCAGCAGAAGGTTGTAGTTAGTGAGACTCTTTTGTATTGAGCAGTGTGCCTTCCTGCATGTGCAGGCCCCCATGATATGTAATATATTTCATGTGGCCAGTGAATTGATATTGTGGGTCACAAATCCCACAGTGTTTTTTCCTCTTTGAGGTTTTCCACATATAAATTATGTGTGCTATGGAGTTCATTCATGTGGTTGGTTTATTTGGTTATGTTATATGTTTCTTCATTTACTAGTTTATATGTGTATGTTATAAAAGATTAAAATCTTGTGTTACTGGTAGAACACTGATTCACCCCCCCCCCCTCTCAGTGTTCTTGGGTTCATTGTACTCCAACAATTGGTATCAGAGCTTGGTACCTCTGAGGAAGTTTAGCTTGACGAAGATCCTCAAACCGGAATCATTGAACATGGCTATGGAGAAGCAACTTGAGATGGCACTTGAGGACTATGATGCTAAAAGGTTGAAGAGACTGAAACTGCAAGATGAACTAAATTTTGCTAATGAATTCATTCTTATTCTATAAGAAAGTTTATCATCTGCTCAAACTAAGAGAAAGGAACTTTTACAAAACCAGGATGATGAAGAGAAAAATGCACTTAAGGAGCAATGTCAGAAACTGAGTCAAGAAAACATGCTCATGAAGAATGAAATGCAAGACTTGACTATGAGGTTATCAAAAGATATTGAGGACGGAATGAAAAAGGAAGAAAATCTTGTTATATCTCTAAAGAAAAAATTTGATGAATGTGGCAGATTGACTCATGAGAATAATCTGTTGAGAATTGATTTGGCACACTCCTAGAATAATGAACAAGAGCTTGAAAGACAAATAACAACTCTAAGAGATGATCTGACTACTGCAAGTGAGTATAAAGAAAAATTTAGGATTAGTGTTGCAAAATTGGATGATTTATTGAAAAGATAAAGGCAAAGTGAAGATTCTAGAGGACTTGGATTTGTACAAGGTGAAACCTTCGGTACTACAAATGAAGATCAGACAACCGATATGCAAAACTCACTAGAACAAAGAAAATTGGTAAGACAATCTATTGCTTACAAATTCAATGGTAGATGTTTTTTTTGTAATAAATTTGGGCATATGGCTAGACAATGTAGAAATAGAGCAAATAAAAACTACAATTCAGTTCTTGGTCAATGCACAAATTGCAAGAAATATGGTCATCAGTTAGAAGATTACAGAATGAATGTTAAATGTCATGCATGTGGAAAGTTTGGTCATTTGGCTAATCAATGTAGGTCAAGGAATGACATTGGATATGTCAAAGCAATTCAAAAGAACAATGTTATATGTTATGCATGCAAAAAAATAGGTCATATTGCTAAGTAGTATAGAAGCAAGTCTACACCGGTTAGAAATGATAAAGAAAATGAGAAAGGAAAGAAGAAGGTAGATAAAATACAACAAGATCACACCAAGAGATGGGTTAGAAAATATGAAGGACCATGTGGAGATGCAACTACATCGGTAACTGCACCTATAACTCCACCGATAGACTAGAGAATTCCTGCATTGGCAGGAAAATCAATTGGAAACTAAGGCATACACCTTAGGGGTTGGCAAATTCATTGCAAATCTTGCATATTCCTCGAAAGAGATTTGGAAGAGATCTGGAGAGTGGTATTGATCATTGATGGAGGTTTATTCAGCATGAAAATGTGAAACCAACATCTGGTAAGGCACACCACTAAGCATTTATGACAGTGATAAATTAGGGTTTACTTGCTGATAAAAAGGGAAAATAAACTTTTTTACTCACCCAACACTTGAGAAATCTAGAGAAAAGAAAAGGCAAATCATAGGCGATCAAGAGCAAGTAAAGGCATTCCAAAGAATTTCTAGCAGTCATTTGAGAAGTAATCAAAACCCTTTAATCAACAACTATTATCTAGGTATTTCTTTGAAATGGCAATCAGATCATCATCTTCTCCTACTTTCATTGCAAATCCCACTATTATTGAGGTCAAGGATAGGCTTAGGCCTATTTTCAAGGAAGTTCCCCAAAATATTATGAAGGAAGATTCTACTGGCACGTTTTCAAGGGTTCTCGATGGCATGGTTTATGTAGAAGATGTCAGAGCCTATATTCACTGCACCTTGGAGGATTTAGGCACTAAGGAAATCAAGGGGATGTATCAATCTATGATACTAGGTAGCTCTGGTACAATCAAACTGGAATATCAAATCATTGAGGATCTAGGGTTAACTGAAATCCTGTACATTTCAGAATTCAAGGATGAAGTGATCAGATATGTTCTGAGTAGGGTCCATAATGAATTCATCTAGCTGGACTGGCCCCACATGATTACCAAAGAATCTATTCAAACAATCACCAGCTTACCTAAAGTTGGATAGGAACCAAGAAAGAGGATTTCCACCATGGCAATTGAGAAGCTCACCGACGCAACCCATGATGGAAGATCTATGAAGGTCACCACCATCAAAGGCACTAATGTGAAATTTTCCTACATGATAATCAGAGCTACAAGGTAACTCAATCAATTTGATTGAACTATGTTGCTAGTTCCTACATCCATGTTGCTTATCAGATGATAAAGAATAATGAAAAGTATGATTTGTGTGAATGGTTGAGGAGTGAGTTAATGATAAATCTTACCAAGATTAAAAGGGTTAGGAAAGGAACTTTTAGGTTTGGCAATCTTATTTTCAGCCTAATGTTGTACTTCATGAATGAGCTACCGGGTTTGGGAAAGAAGCACTGGGCACATGACATACTGATAGGTATGCAGATCAAAGAAGCAATCACTGGTCTTGGTAGTAATAGGGATATTTCAAAACTTTTCAAGAAAACATTAGACTGAAGGAAAGAATTTCCAAGACATTGTGGAGAAATACTCCACTGATATTTGTTTTATGGTCAAAATAGATGAGACATTGATGGAAGCAGTGGAACAAAAAACTATATGGGTTACAGAATTAGGTTATGAGGTAGATGACAACATTTTGAAGTTATATGCTAAAATGTTGATTGATGCTCCTTTGCATGATAAGGTTGAACAGTTTGGCACTGCACAGGAAAAGACCTTTGAATTTAAAACTAGTTTCAATAAAAAAAAAGAGAAAAGAAGATAGACAAAATGTTTGCATTTGTTTAGGATGTAATGCACAAGATAGATAAAGAATTAGGTTCTGAATCTAAACTGGTAGATCAACCGGCAGTAGCTAGTGCTCTTGAGGTGAAGAAGCTTGAGAATTTTATTTCTTCTATCACTTTTGATTCTGATCCAGAGGATAATCAACCTCTTGCATTCTGAAGAGTATAGAGGAAGAAAACTAATAAGCCTCCGGTAGAGAAGAATAAGGTAGAACCTAGGAGGAAGTTAGTTAGAAAGGTAACAACTGCACCCCCACCTTTGGTAAAGAAGAGGCAACCTGCTCCATCCACTCCTACAACCCCCAGAAAGAAGAAAAAGAGTGCAATTGATGAAGCAATTGAATCTATTAATGTTACCATCATACCCCGAATGACTTGTGCATAATTGATTGATGAGATAAATAAAGATAGAATGTTGAAGAATGTATCAAATTTTTATGAAGATTTAGAAGATAATGAGCAAGATGAAATAGAAGAAGCAATTTTGTTATATCTAGACATATATAAGAAGGCTTTGGTAGAGATTTTGAAGAAAATTTCTTTATCACTATGCAATAAGTTAGATGCGAGGAGATTATATGCAATTAGGAGGGATAGAGAGATGAGAGAAGTTGAACTTTTGAATATGTGTGGCTCTATAAACAATGAGGAAATGAAAAGATGTATAGATGTTGCTAACATAATAGTCTTTAGCAGCAAAACCCGACAAATAGATTTGATGATGGGTAGAGTCAATGAGATAGTAAATGAGACAAGAGATGGTTGGACCAAATTATTCCAAAAGAATCCTGATTTTATCACCTCTCAAGAAGAATTTGCTAAGGCTACAACTCCCACTATTCTGGACAAATATAAAGGGAAAGGAATTTTGGAAAGTTCAGTTCAAATTTTGAGTGTAGAAACTAAACTGACAAAGACTACATTTGTACAATCTAGGCAAGGTAATATAGATAATGTACATGTTACATATAATATTATGGATAATACTCCACCGGGAGTAACTAATACTACACCAAGTGGTGAAGCCACTGGTGTATTAGAGGAGGAGAAAAGAGATTCACTGGAAGAGGATAAGGAAGTTAAGGAAAAGGAGACTAAACTGACAGCAGTTTCCCCTACAAAATATTTGGCAATCGACACTTCTCAAGTTGAGAAGAAATCAATTATAGGGATGAGTCCCACAAAGCTAATGATGATGGCTACTCAAAAACTAATGAAGGAGGGATCAACAGACAAAGGAATAATAGATCAATCTATAATAGTTTTGCATAGATTAATTCCTGATTATATGATTTAAAATGAAGCAAGCCCTTCCACGAAGCTTAAGGTATTAACATAACACATATCTAAAAAAATTCAGTCATTACAGTAGATTTTAGACAAGAAAGCACTTTAAAGATTTACGTTTGCCAAGAAAGCAACTTTTGACCAGATTATTGAGACAAAGAAGAAGAAGGTTGTAGAGAAACTTGTACTCATTGAAAATTCTTTGAAATAGTTTACTAACATCTACAAGGTCTATTGTAATATACAAATTCTTATAGCTAATGTAGATCAGAGGTTAAAGGAATTACATGAAAATATAGCTAATATTGTTAATTCTTTTGATGGACTAACTTCACTTACAACTTCCATTGATGGACAAATTTTTACCTTGGAGAACCAAGTTTTTGCTTTTGAAATGGAAAGAGACAAGATCATTCAGAGAGCAAGGATTCTTAGAGGTTTGGTGAGTCCAAGATTGGATTCACTTGGTGTACATAAGAGAGAATGTATGGATATTCTTGCAAAACCAACACCGATAGGAGTAACTGAGAAAGAAACACAAGCACATTTATTGAGTGGACTTGTATTCATATCTAAAACATTCAAAACTGGTTGGGATACCTATGTACAGTTGCTAGAGAAGGCTTACCCAGAAATTTTGAGATTGGTCAAGCTCTGGTAAAGTAATCTTTGATTATTCTTTAAATTCTTTCACCGGTCTTTGGCATTGATGCCAAAGGGGGAGTATATGTATGTGAAAATATGTATGCAATCCTAAGGGGAGGATAGGCATAATATATTGCTGATAGGTTCAATCAGCTCAGGAGAGCATGATTCATTTTTCAGTTGAGCCAGCAGGGAATGTATTTTTCACATGAGTGTTGCCATTAATGCCAAAGGGGGAGATTGTTGGCAATTGACACTCATTGGAATCATATGTTGTCATTTATGGCAACAAGATTTTATTGAAGGCATATATCGACACTTGGAGGCATACACTAGCATATACTAGAATTGAGTATTCAGGGTTATCACTGACATCGGCATCGACATCTAGCATTTGAGTGAAGCCGACATCAATTTGGATCCGAAAGGTTTTATTGTAAAATCATTTTGTAATTATTGTATTGGACCAACATTGTATATCTTTTGTATTGTAAGCCGACATAAGGCATATTTTTTGTAAGGGTATATAAGTCAGTCTGTTAGGTCATTTTGATATAGCAGGGACATAGGAGAATAATAGCAAAACTGTGTAATGCGAAGGATATGTATGTAGGTCATTTTGTATGTGAATGTAATATCATGCTATGATCAATATATAGTTTGTAAAGCATTCTTGGAGGAAGAGGAGATATTGGTAGAAGGTTTAGGGTTTATGAATTGGTACATAATAGAGCTTTAACCAGAACTCTTTTTGGAGTTGCAGATGGATTTTGTGAGTTCACCGATACTGTTTTACTTCAGCAGAAGCTTGTAGTTAGTGAAACTCTTTTGTGTTGAGCAATGTGCTCTAGGCAATGTTCCTTCTTGCATGTGTAGGCCGCCATGCTATGTAATATCTTTCATATGGCCAGTGAATTGATATTGTGGGTCACAAATCCCATCGTGGTTTTTCCTCTTTGAGGTTTTCCATGTATAAATTTTGTGTGTTATGGTGTTCATTCATGCGGCTTGTTTATTTGGATCATGTTATATGTATCTTCATTTGCCAGTTTATATGTGTATGTTATAAAAGGTTAAAATCTTGTGTTACCAGCAGAACACTGATTCACCCCCCCCCCCCCCCTGTCATTGTTCTTGGGTTCATTGTATTCCAACATCAATAACCTTTAAAGGTAGCCCAAGCAATAAATGTAAAGGAATGATCACTACTAAATCATGTGCAAACAACAACCTTAATGGTCACCCAATAGAGGATAGTAAGATGAGTTATAAGAAGATAGCACATAGAGATATTAACAACAAAGATCATGCAATCATTCAAGTAGTAGAGACAAATCCTTGTACTACATGAAGGTCAATTGGATAGAGAGATAAAAGTTTAAAAGTGATCATAGAACAACCATGCCAGTCCCATGAACCATGAGCAATGATAAGTCTTGGTGCAATCAATAAAGACAAATGATAGCAAGGAGGAATGCATGATAGTATTGATCAATAAGGTGATATAATAAAGCTTCAAACCCTTGCATATTGGGAAAACTACAAAGTCTATATGAAATCCTTATCAATGCACAAGGAGATGTAAAAAACAGATGCAAAATAGAGCAAAAGTAATGGTTCTACCATGAAAAATAAAAAAATATCATATGGTCCCCAAGACTGTGAATAAAAGTAGTCACAGAGTTTTCAAAGGGATAGATTATCAAACCATGTTAATTTGGCAAGCCATAATCAAAATAGTTGTAGCACTTAAGACAGTTATCAGAAACTATCTCTTCCATTTTTAACTACCCAAAATAGAGCAAACACTTAAGTGCCACAGTGCTTGCAACCTTGGAGAACAATAAAAGATAGTCAAAATGATACCTATAACTCATATCAGGTTGAAGGCAAATTCTTAGAGGTAAAATGAAGGCATGATGTTCATGTTAGACAGTCATAGAGATTTCATGGGTCACAAAAGTTCAAACTCAATGAGGAGATAGTCCATTCATATCGTTGTCCAAAAAAGAATTTACAAGATCATTGACTCCACCTTTAAGGGATCTTGGGTAAAACTGTTAGTCCCAACCAGTGCTGAGAGGGGAGGGGTGAATCAACACTATACCAGTTTTCACCATATTTAATCGTAATCAAACTTTCAACTAAAACTTAACACTTATCAGTATAAGCAACATTAATAAGAAACATGCACACATAAAATCAAACACATATGACTACCAAGATTTATCATGTGGAAGCCCAAATGGGAGAAAACCACGGTGTGAGTAGAAACTCACAAAATCTGCACTCTTCTGGTGTACACCCGATGAGGAGCCATCCATGTTAGGAGATTACAAAGACACTGTTAGGTGCCACCCAGTTAAGGGATTTTCTTTAAGGCCTATTATAACCTTTACCCTGTTAGAGGTAGCCTTGTTAAAGAACTTAGGATCATCAATTAAGATGTCACCTGGTTAAGGGATTTTACAAAGGGACATGTTAAAGTCCACCCGCTTAAGGGATTTTGCTATTGTTTTTATTAGAAAACAATAGAAAGAATGATTTTCTATAGTAGCTACTCTTAGTTTAATAATATCCAATTGAAGCTCTTTGTTTTGACCATTGGTTACACTTACTCCGCACTTTACTAGTGCCCTGCATTTCACTTTCTCTACACTCTACTAGTGCTCTAAATTTCACTTGCTCTACACTCTATTGGTGCTCTACATTCTTTCTTTCTCTACTCTTCACACTATCCGAGATCTGCACACTCTCTTCACCACTATGCTATTCACTTAGAAGATATGTACTCTTCTCACCTTGCTAGATTGACTCTCTTCAAAATTGCACTTAAGAATTTTATGATCAAACTTTTTGGTTTTCACAAAAAACCTTTATACCATGTTTTTTCAACACATACGTGCTGATTCCTAAATGAGTTTACACCTATCACTCAGTAGAATTGAAATTCAAATCTTCTGCACTTTCTCTACATGCTCTCCATCAATCTCCCCAGCAACTCATCCTTATCTGCCACCACAACTCATAATTCTACCAACTTTTGGGTCATGTTTTGCTTTTTTAATGTGAACCAAAAAATCCGCACAAATCTCACCTTAACTGGTTGTTAACTATTGTAGACTTCACTAGTAGTTTGTTTTGATGATATCTCACCATGACCGACTCACCTTTGGTCATCACATCTAGCTTACTGATCACTGCTCTAAGATTCTCAGTGGATAGCATTCTTCAACCTGTATCACCGGTTCATCAATGTAACTCTTCATCTTTTGCCACAGATCACTGATCATCAACCAGACTGATCACCTATCTATCTGGAGTGTTCCGGTCGTGCATAAGACTACTAAACTGCAATTTGAGTCACCTCTTGTGACCACATCATCATTTCAACTACTTGTTTACGAAACTGATCTCAACACCTATCGGATGCTTGACTGACTGATCAACTACTTTGTTTATCCTTCCAACTGATTAGTTTTCGACCAACATGATGCTTAAGTGTGTCAATGATACAAATTAAGGAAGCAATGAATCCTCCATACTGTTTACAATCATGAGTAAACCATTGAGGTTTACCACACCTCCTTTCCTATGAGCTTGGCTTTATTCACTGATAAGTGTTGGTCATCAATTACAATACTAACTAGTGAACCGGTTGTGCCAACACCATCAATTATGCCAACAAAAATAGTGAACACCCACTATCATGAATAATATTACAGTCATCACAAAGATGATAGAGTTTTGACAAAAGTACAGTCTCCACAAGAAAAGAGGATGATGACAAAAATCCCAAACTAGTAGAGGATGCAGTCCTGAAAGAATTCATGATGCAATCCTCAAAGAATTCATGAGGTTATACATATGGAAGTCAGTCAAAATCAGTTTGATAACCTATCCATGATTATCATACCTAGAAGAAGACAATAATAAATGAAACATGAATGCAGTCATAGATCGATAATAAGAGCCTAAGACAATCTTGAGCAATCACCAAATAGAGCAGCCAAAGGAACCATTGTGGGCAATAATAAAATATTATAAAGCACCTACAACGGCCAGTGACAAATAAAAGATAAACCCTAAAAACATTGATGCAAACCACAGTTAGGGTTTTTGTTAAAGAAGTCATGCACAATAAGATACATAAATAAATGGAGCTTCAACAAGTTTTCTCATAGAAGATATGTGTAAAAAGCAATGTGTGCTTGAAACCCTAATTAATGCATTAGGAAAAAATAGAGTTCCTGTAAGTATTTTGTCCCAAACAAATAATGGTAAGGCATGATGGAAGAAAAAGATAACATACCTATGCTAAATATCCAAACTGAGGAAGTCCAAGTCCAAGTTCAAGACTCAAGCTCCAGTTCAAACTCAGAGTGCATGGCGGAATAACAAGAAAGCAGAGCTTTTCCAAGAAGAGGCAAAATAGAATGGATGCATGAATGCTTTTAGGGTTTTTTGAGCTTGCATGCCCTATTTCGCGAATTAAGGTTTCCCTTTGATTTATTTTAAAAGAAATAAATCAAGTATGTAATATATGCCATGGTCAAAGACTTTTTCTTTTGACCTAAACTGAATGTGATACACCCCTAATACATAGAGGGGCAAAAAGCTTAACATAGCTTTTTACTTTTGTTTTATCTTATAATATAATATAACTTAATTAAAGGTTTTAAAAAATAAAACCTTTAATTAAGTTATATTATATTATTAAAAGAGAATTATTAAGTAAATATTTTATTTTATTATTTATTGAAATTAAATGTAAATAGATAATTTCAATAAATATTAAAATAAATTATTAAAGAGGAAAAAGAAATAACTTTATTTTAGCACTTAAATTAAAACAATTTTTTTATTTTAAGTGTTAAAATAAAAATATTTTAAGGATTAAAAGCAAAAGTATTATGTCAGCATGCAAATTTCAGAGATGGGGAGGTGTTTTCTTCTCAGGAGCTATATTTAGCAGGACAACATGCAGGTTTTTTTACCAGGTAAAGTAGTATTTTTTCAGGGGACTAATTTTTGGTATTCAATGCAGCAATTTGAGTTACTCATGCATGCATTTTCAGTTGGGGAGCTATTTTTGATAGATTTTGGCATGTGCTTTATGCACTATATTGGGAAAATTTGCCCAAGGTTTTTCATGAAACTTTTTAGTTTAGGGTTTTCTTCATGCAATCTTCTTCATGCTATCTTTAGGAGCTATCTCCTATATATTATTTTGTCCTTTTCATTATTAGGGAGTTCTTTTTCTTTCCTCAACATGATTGTGGACTATTTTTAGACCCTTTCATGCTCAAGGACATGATTATAGCTCACATTTTTGAGTTTGTAACAACAACAATTCCTTTATTTTCAATAATAGCAGTAGATTCCTTCTCAATACTTATTGTCTAGTGTTGAATGAAATATACTAATGATTTTTCTGTGATTTATTCTTCAAATCCTTTAATCCTGTCTATTTCAAGTAGTATTGTTTTAGGAGGATACATGGTTAATGTAGGTTATATTTTATGTAATTTGATTTTGATGGGTTTGTAGTTGTGAAGATAGTTTATTTTCCTTCGAGCAAGCTTTCTAGTTAGGCCCTTTCTATGAAATATTTATGTATTCACATGTTTAGTTGAGTTGTGAAAATTTCAAAGTTATTTGTTGAAGATTTTGTGTGTTAAGCAGTTGCAGATTTCAGAAGAAATATTTGGTGCATCACCTCGTAGGATAGGTTTAATTTCAGAATTCCTTCTATCCCTTTTCTCAATAAAGTTTGCAGGAGATTTATCAGAAAAGAAGTCGTCTTGATCTTCGAAGGTCTACGTTCACGATATGCATACCCACGGGCTTGAAAGTATTCCCATGTTTCATAGGATTGTTGTGTTTTACACTTAGCACATTAGGCACAATCCTTCATGACAATAGGGATAAAATTTGATTTGTTCTCTTGGTGTTATGACCAATTGAGTATGCCATGGTTTGGTATGAAAATATAATTTTATATTGATGTAAATAGATGTAATTGTGTTGTCTTACATTTATTTTTGGCATGAGCCTAGGGCTAGGTCCTAGAGTGAATCTAGGGAGTGGCTTCCAATGTGTAACTGACCCATAAGTGGCACATGGGCAATCACATTGGGAAGTCTTAATCAAGTGATAACTTAATAATAAACTTGGGGTAAACACTAATAAGATAATTGGATTCCTCATGCATGCCATGAGTGTCTTGAAAAGGCATGCCCACTCATGTAGCATTGGAAGTTTCATTTTCTCTTTCTCATTCATATGAAAGAATTCTTGCTTTTGTATGGCATGTCCTCTTGAGCACATACGATGGCACTCCCTCCACTATACTCTAGAATTTTATGACTTGTATATTTTGAGTAGTGACCTATAATGGATTCATGACTTGGTATCACCTTGATTATTGATATTGTAGGATTTTGCCAAGATCAAGGGCACAATGAAAAGCATAAAAGAGACAATAGAATGACAAGAACAAACTGTATTCTCATCAATATGCAAAATGATCAACTGGATTAACCAATACAATGAATAGAGGCCTGCTTATATAGGCAAGGCCATATGGATGTATGAGCACACAAATATGACATGTGGCTCAATGAGAAACAAGGGTAGGTAGGAGAAATAATATAATATTCCACAAGAGGTGGATGACCCACCAAATGTGGAGTGTAACAGCAAAATAAGATCACAAAAGGTGGAATTTCTCCTACAAGCTCTATCCCTATGTGCACACTTCCCTAAGTGTCTCAAATCCAAACTACGAAGAGATGCATTATCCTAAGTTAACTTAAGTAAGTGTAATAATATCCAAAATGAATATTTATTTACACCAACACCCCCCCTTAAGTGCAACTTAGGGGAATGAAGACTCAAGTCAACAATGCAAGATGGGTCTTGGCTACTAGGCCATGATAGGAACCCATGTACAATATGCAAATGCAAGCAAAACTATGCAATGCAATCTCTCACAAATAGAGAAAGGGAGAAAACCTAGTGGGAAAAAAACTCCCCTCCAAAAGAGAGATGAATGTACAAAAAGACTCTCAAAGAAGATGGACAAAACCTCCAAGAGGAAAAAGTCCCCCCCATAAGAGAGGAAGGAGAAGTCAGCTGAGCCCCCCTAAGGACACATCCCGCACCCCCAAGAGAGCTCGCAACTGCTGGAACTTACTCTCAGTGAAAGGTTTGGTGAATATGTCAGCAACCTGCTCTGCTGTAGGACAATACTGCAAATCAATGACCTACTCCTGGATGAGCTCTCAGATATAGTGCATATGAATCTCGATGTGCTTGGTCCACTGGTGCTGGACTGGATTCTTCAAGATCGCAATAGCACTCTGATTGTTGCAATGTAGAACTGTCGGTCGTGGAGTGGTGAATCCAAACTCTGTGAGGATCTGTTGGAGCCAAATGGTCTTAGTCACTGCGTTAACAGTGCCTCGATACTTAGCCTCAGTTGAAGAGAAAGCAATAGCATGTTGCTTCTTGCTTTGCCAACAAATGGGGCCCGAACCAAGGTGAAAACTATAGCTAGAAGTATACTTACGATCAACAAGATCGCTAGCCCAATCGGAGTCTGTGTAACCAACCAAGCGAAGTCCTATGCCTGCTGCATAGTGAATCCCATAGTGATGTGTACCCTGGATGTAACGAAGGATGCATTTGGCATCTTTCCAATGAAGCTCATGTGGTTCCTGCATGAAGCGGGAAACCATGCCAACTGCAAATGAAATATCAGGGCATGTATGAGTCAAGTAGATGAGACTACCCACAAGCTGACGATACAAAGTGGCATCAACTGGTGGAGAAGAACACTGAGCCTCAAGCTTGACTCCTAAAAGAAAGGGAGTCAGAGCAGGCTTACAATCAGCCATATGAAAGTGTGCAAGTAGATCAAGAGCATACTTGGGCTGCGATAGTGTAATCCCAGAAGGTGACTATGAAATCTCTATCCTAAGAAAGTAGTGCAAAAGACCCAAGTCAGTCATAGCAAATTTGTCATGCAAAGCAGATTTGACCCTGCTAATGATGGATGAAGTACTCCCTGTAATGATCAAGTCATCAACATAGAGCACAAGTATCAAGTGAGAGTCATCCTGTCACACAATGTAGACATTTGGATCGGAATGACACCTGGTGAACCCTACGGAGAGAAGAAAGGAATCCATCTTGGCATACCAAGCCCTGGGGGCCTACTTAAGGCCATAGAGAGATTTTCTTAGTCTGCAAACCAAGGAAGTATCCTAGATGAAACCCTTTGGCTGCTCCATATAAATCTCCTCATCAAGATCACCATGAAGAAAAGCACTCTTCACATCCATCTGATGTACAACCCAACCATGAGCGGTAGCAATAGCAAGTGTCAAACGAATGGAGTTCATCTTGGCTACAAGTGCAAAGGTCTGAGTATAGTCAACACCTACAACCTGCGAGAAACCTTTCGCAACAAGCTGAGCCTTATACTTATCCACACTACCATCCGTTGCAAACTTGGTCTAATAGATCCACTTACATCAAACCATCTTTCTCCCCTTAGGGAGATGGACTAGATCCCATGTGTTGTTCCTCATTGAGGAACTATACTCTTCCTCCATAGCTTGGTCCCACTCAGGAACCCCTGATGCTTCCCTAAATGTCTATGGATCAGAAGTGGTAGCAATGAATGCATGTGGAAGATCCTAAAGTTGTGATCGAGTTCTCCATGTATCCAAAGGATCCCCAACAAGAGAACCCATGGACTCAAGTGTCTGTCAAGCCCAATGAGGTCTAGCTGGAGGTGGAGAATGAGGCTCCTCAACTGCAAGTGGACCCTGTAGAGGTGTAACCTTGTGAGTCAGAGTTGAGGAAGTCTCATCATCTGAATCACTACCATCACTATCCACAATGGAGGAAGGTGGAGGAGGTAGAGAGGCTAATCTAGGAGAGCTTTCCTCAAAGTGAACACTCCTCTCAATGAATACCTCATGTGTCTCTGGATCCATCAATCTATATGCCTTAACACCCTCAGGATATCCAACAAATATGCAAGGCCAACTCTGAGGTTCCAATGCCTTGCATTTTTGCAGAGGTATGCGAGCCCATGCTGGACACCCAAAGACTCTGAAATGTCTCACAATCAGTTTCCTGCCAGCCCAAGCTTCAAAAGGAGTAATACCTTGTAAAGCTTTGTGAGGAACCCAATTCTGGATGTGTGTGGCACAACTGAAAGCCTCTGCCCAAAAGGCGGGAGCAAGAGAACGTGCATGTATCATACAGCTAGCCATTTCTTTGAGAGTTCTATTCTTTCATTCTGCAACCCCATTCTGTTGTGGAGTGTATGCGACAGAATGCTGAAGATCAGTCCCCTCAAATGTACAAAAATCCTCAAGTCTCTTGTTCACATATTCCCTTCCATTATCTGTGCGAAGAATCTTGACCACTTTCCCTGATTGCTTCTCCACACGAGTCTTGAAGTCCTGAAATCTATCAAATACTTCACTCTTATGAATAAGAAAGTAGACCCAAGTGAAGTGGGAGTAGTCATCAATGAAGGTAAGAACATAGCGGGCCTTACTAAATGAAGGTGCTGGAAATGGACCTGCTACATCACTGTGAACAAGTTGAAGAACTTCCAAAGCTCTCCAAGTTTTCCCTTTACCAAACTTCTCTTCAGGATACTTGCCCATGGAACAACTTGAACATACACCCTCTGAAAAACTGATTCGAGGTAGACCTGTGACCATGTCTTTAGTGCTTAGTTGCTGAAGATAGCGGTAGTTGAGGTGACCAAACCGCTCATGCCATAGCTTACTTTCTGAATTTGAATGAGTAAGCAATGCCCTAGAAGGTGAACTTGGCACAAAGTGGGAGAATGAATAAAGCCATGAGTTGTCATTGACTTGTCCCACTGCTACCAAGGCATCATCATCAATTTCCTTTACCACAACTGAATCTGGTGTAAACTCAACCTTTTTCCCATTCCCATAGTGAGTGATTTGGTAGATGGAGAGAAGGTTGGTAGACAAGTTAGGAACATAGAGAACATTCTCAAATGTTCCATCATCCATGTCAACTAAACCTTTCCCTTCAACCTCTACTTGTGTGTCATCACCTATGTAAATGTGAGGTACCTTAGATGGCTCCAATGAAGAAAACTGCTCCTTTGTAGAACCCATGTGATATGAGGCACCCAAGTCAAGTATCCATTGCTATGAAGAACCTGTTTTAGCCACAAATGCTTGCCCTTTTCCCTTAGACTATGAGGAAGAAGAAGGAGATGAATCCTTCTTTGTGTAGGTGGATGGCAAGTTGATGTTGTTTTTCTTGAGAAGATTGGTTAACTCATCAACTTGTTTTGCATGGCATCGATGCTCATCATGAGCATACTTTTTGCAATATGCACAAGTTGGTTTATCCTTCTTAGGTGGTGTCCCCTTCTTGGAAGAGGATGAAAAATCACCTTGTGATGGAGAGGATGATTGTCCTTTTTCCTGGTGTGGTTTAGACTTAGATTGCTTCTTCTTCTTGTTGGAATCTTTGCCTTGACTTCCTTGATTTCCTTGATTTGCTACCAAAGCCTTGGACTTTGAAGACTTGAGAAACCCCATGTTCAACAACTTAGTTTGTTCCAATATCAACATTTTTGTGAAAGCATCAAATGAAGGCATAACATAAGAACTCCCCACTGTTAAACGATGAGTTTGGAAGCTAGACACAAATGCTGCATATTCTGGTGCAAGCTTGTCCAACAAGTTGTATATCAATTGAGCATCCTTTTTGTCAATTCCACAATCCTTAAGCTTTGCTCTTAGCTCATTTGCTTTAGTGACATAATCTTGGATTGTATCAAAACTCTTGGGATCCAAGTTGGTGAGCTCATTGTCAATCTGATAGCCTCTAATTTCATCAACTTGTCCATACAATTTCTGAAACATATCCCAAGCCTCTTTGATTGTTTTACACCTCTCAATGTGAAAAATGAGGTCATCTGATACATACTTGTGTAAAGTTCCAAGAGCCATGCAATTCTTTGTGAGCCATTCTAATTGAGCATTTAGATCAGCCTTAGGATCAGGTGGTGCTATTATTATTCCATCTATGTAGTGTGTGAGACCCTTTTCCATTAATTTACTCCATACTTTAATTTTCCATGATGCATAATTATGTGGAGTTAAAGGTGGAAATTTGTTAGGACTCATTGCAACAAGAATGGAAAGAGCACAAAGAGAGGCACAATCACACAAGACACCCCCCCAAATTCACTCAATCAAAGAACCCCCCCCCCCCAAATGTGATGATTTTGGCACTTTATAAGTAGTGCGTATACAATGGACCACTTGCAAAAAATGGCAAAGTGGACTTCTGATTTACAATTTTACAACTGCCTTAATAAGGCCAAAAGAGACTCAAATTGATAATGCAAGAGATCTTACTAAGATCCAAGCAATTTACAAGTACCTAATAGGCCAAATAAGACCAATATCTGAAAGTACAATTTCCACTCAAAATCTCTGAAATCTGATCATAGATTATGAAAGTAGATGAAAAAATAAGCACTTTCAAAAAAAAATGGCACCTAAAAAGGAGGTCGTATGAGCTCAAACGAGACCTTTGAAGTTGTAGAATTGAGGATTGGACAAGTATAGCTGAGAGAATCTGAAAATTCCAAAACCCTATGCACCAAAATCAGAAAATAACCACACCACTATGAAGATCATGAAATTCTAGCCCATTTCAAAAAAAATTGCACCGAAAAAGGAGCAAAAATGAGCAAGATATGGCTTTTCAAAGTTGGATTGCAAAACTGAAAAGCTCAATGGAGAGGGGTCAAAATTTTTTCAAAAAGTGCTGATGTGGCACTGACATCAGCAATTCACTATATTAAAATTTGATGGCTATATGACCGTTGCAAAAACTTCGCCTCTCTGCTGACTGGGCGTTCGTACTGTACGGACTGCTGACGGGGCAGATGACTGTGCAGGCCATACCGTACGGATCTGACGTGGCTGTGTAGGAGTATGGTTTTTCCGCAGGCCAGTGGCCACCTGCCACATGGTGGACATGGTTTCCACCTGGTTTGGTGGTCGCCGGCGGAGGGAGCTGCCGGAGGTGGAAGAGACCGGCGGAGGGAGCAGCCGGAGGCGGAAAAGACCGGCGAGGACCTGCGGGTTTCAGCGGCGGCGGGTCTCGATGGCATCACGGTAGCGACTGGTGGGAGGGAACCAAGGTAGCCGTCAGGGAAGTGAGGCGGCCGGTGAGTGACGTGGGCCTGTGGGTACCGGCGCGGGTCTCGGCGGTCCGCAGCGGCAGATACCTACAACTTGCGGCACACGTACTGCGGGTACGGGGGGGTCTGCGGACCCCCAAAAATGCAAAAAAAAAACCCTTTTTTTTAATTTTTAATTTTCAATTTTTTGAAATTTTTTTGAAAAATAAATTTATTTTTTTTGAAAAAAATTTCGAAATCCGTACGATAATAGCCAAAATGGGGAAAAAAAAATTTCTCACCAAAATAGGTCGACTTTATAGTTGAAATTTATGGAAATGGCCTCCCGGATTCAATGGTGATGTCCAAATCACTGTATGATGCCCCCAAAACATGAAGATCCCCAGATCCAAAAAATAGAAGCCTTCCACGATGTCTCCAAAAACCAATCAATGAAACCCCAATTGCTCTGATACCATGTAGGATTTTGCCAAGATCAAGGGCACAATGAAAAGCATAAAAGAGACAATAGAATGACAAGAACAAACTGTATTCTCATCAATATGCAAAATGATCAACTAGATTAACCAATACAATGAATAGAGGCCTGCTTATATAGGCAAGGCCATATGGATGTATGAGCACACAAATATGACATGTGGCTCAATGAGAAACAAGGGTAGGTAAGAAATACTAAGGGTAGGTAGGAGAAATAATATAATATTCCACAAGATGTGGATGACCCACCGAATGTGGAGTGTAACAGCAAAATAAGACCACAAAATGTGGAATTTCTCCTACAAGCTTTATCCCTATGTGCACACTTCCCTAAGTGTTTCAAATCCAAACTACGAAGAGATGCATTATCCTAAGTTAACTTAAGTAAGTGAAATAATATCCAAAATGAATATTTATTTACACCAATAGATATAACATTATATTCTTATATGACTTGATGTTCCATGTATGCTTTGTGTACGGTTTGTTTGTGAGCTTATTGTATCCCTTGATTCCATTGTAAGACTGTTTGGGCCTTGTTAATATCTCCATGAGCATGGTGGGGTGGACCTAAGGGTTTCACATGGTTGGGTAGTGTTTAAAACCACCATTGGGGAGTGGTGGACTTGGTTTAGGATTTCCATTGAGGAGCTCATCTATCATCCTCAATACATGTTCTTCCTTGCTCATTCAATTTTGTAATTATAAACCAAATGTATTATAAAAATAATCATTGTAAATATTGATTAATTATACCTAAAAACACTCCAAGTGGAGAATGATGAATTGGAACATAATTGATATTGTAACTAGGAATTTAGGAAAAGGCATCAAAGCATACAATTATGCAACCACAAACCTAAAAGCTTATGAAAATAACTCCTAATTTAATCAATGAAAGCATGAAGACAAAACAATCAAATAAAAGAAAACCAATGCAAATGTCTCCTTCATGTAATTCCATTTTTCTTCTTTCTCCTTCAAATGGATGTGACTCTCACCTACAAAGCAAGTGTGTTGCAAGCAAGATAATGACTAAATGATAGAAAATTGGATAGCGTAAGGATAATAGAAGCATGGTTGTTGAAAATGAGTAATGAGAGCTCAATTTATAAAAAAAATTTAGATTGATTGGATGGCTAAGATTGAAAAGATTTTTTGTTAGATGGATGAACTAGATCGAGTGCACAACAGAGTTGTGATTTGAGGAAGGATGAAGATAGAAGAAAGAAAATGGGAAGATCTTATGAGAATAAATAATAAAATCTTTAATTATCTTCTCATAAATACCAAATTAGCAAGTTGATAATATTAGGAGGATTTTAATAATTAAAAATTATTAAATATCTTCATTCGAAAAGATAAATAGAAGAATTAAAAATAATTTAAATTGTCCTCTCACAAAAGGCAGTTTTTTGAAGATGCATACCTCATTTTTGAATTTAAAAATTAAGATTAATGATATATTCCCAAAATGATTGATTTTTGAAAATCAAGGTAAGATATTAGTTTCTAAATTTGAAAATTAGGAGGATTTTATGAGAAGATTTAATAATTAAAAATTATTAAATGTCTCCATATAAGAGGATAAAATAGAAGAATAAAAAAATTAAGAAAAGCAGGAAATAAAGATGAATTAATAAATAAAATGTATTAATTATCTTTATTTTGGAGGAAGATAAATATGATAAATTAATAAAAATGATTTATTAATTTATTGCTCATATTTATGAATTAGTTAATTAAATAAAGTGAATTTATTTAATTAATAGCCAAAGGAGACAAATAAATAAATTATTTAATTTATTTATTTAGGACTTAGAAGAATTGTTAGTAAAAGGGGGTTTAATTAAAGACAATGCACATGGTATGTTAAAAATACGAGACACGGGTGTTGACCATTTTTTAGTGTCTATAGATATGGTTTAGATTAGTTTTGTGTGCACCAATGTTGGAATCGGGCACAAAGTATGATCTTGTATACCTCTTAATTCATGATGTATCATTTGATTATCATAGTAATGATGAATAAATGATGAACAGTTAGTACCAAACCAATACTAAGAGGGGGGGTGAATTAGTACAGGAAAAAACACTTTTCCTGAATCGGTTTGACTGCAAACACTGAACTTTAACTGGCAAGCAATAACACCAGTCTAAAACAGATTACTACCCATAACACATAGTGAGAATGTCAAAGACATAAACCGGTAACTCTTAGCTTTCCATATAATCTAATACCTCATTTCCACTTCACCCTTATGCATAAACTAGTAATATATCATCAAAAATATAATGACTACTAGTTCAACATATTTTACCAGTTTGACATAAAACACTAAACCATCACATGAAAGGCATCACACATGACACACTGATTTTTCACGTGGAAACCCAACTAGGAAAAACCATAGTGGGGATGAATACCCACAAGCTGTTCTTGAACTCTTTTGAAGTCCGCTATGTTAGGAGCCTAGTCCAGTTAAAGACTATTACAATAGGTTCTACTAGGAACCGATCCTGCTAGGGATCACCCAGTTAAGGGATGGCTAAATACTCGGTTAAAGATTAGAACCCTATTAAAGGTTACCTCATAAGAGGATTTGAAGAACTTATTGAATTGAGTCACCCTATTAAAGGATTTACATAAAAGCCTATTAAAGCTACCCGGTTAATGGATTTTCCAACTGCTGAAATGGTTAGAAGTCAATAGGTAATACACTGATCTAATAACAACACTCAATGCCAAGGCAGATCCAATTTAGCTCCTCCACTTCTACAATCACACTCTGTAGGTATCAACACACTTCTTCGATCTGGCAAGAATCAAGTATCACTCTCTAGGATACACACATACCATTTGCCAACAACTTCAAAATGAAAAACATCATCGACCTTATAGGAAGCAGATAGGTCGGTAGCATAAACCCTAAACCCTAAACATTTAGGTTTTACAATTCAATCGGTTCAATCCTGACCTTTAATCATACTGCATTGAATACAACAGTCTTGAACAGATCTCAAGACATTCTCCAACGTTCACTCTTTGCCGCTTCAGGAAGCTGATAACCCATCACGCGCTCTCCACCGTTTATAGAGACTTCGCACATTATCAAAGTAGATAGGATCAATCTCCATGAAAGATCCTCAAGGAAATCCTTCACGCACACAAGGCTGACGTGGCAACATTATCTGGTCTTCATTACAATGCTAACTCATCACAAGATGTCATCGGTTGAATCGCACAATCTTGGAATGCATCAACCAGAAACCTTGAAGCTGAGACTACCCACCGGTAGTCATGCCAAATGAAATGCCAATAAAAAACTTCCATTGAACAGCTCTTATTCCAACATACCGGTTCACCATGACCAAACACACCACTTCACTTTTTCACAAATACCGGTTTACATCATCATACCAGTTCTCTTGCCAGTTCGCTTACTACAACATACCGGTTCATACTTCAGCATATTGACATCAATGACAACATACAATATCATCATGTCATCATGCTCTGCACATATGCCAATAAGTAACACTTCCATTGGTTCTCTGAAATGAACATAGATGTGATTGGTATAGTCTCAAAGGTAGATTTATCCATCTCATATTGGAGTCATGAGTTCTTAACCAATTTAGTGTGTTTTTTAGTGACTCAAAGCCATTCTAGGCTCAATTGCAACTACCCATAGGGTTTCCCAAGGTGTCTCAACTTGGTTTATACTTATTATAGACATTTCTTAGTATCATGGAGTTGGTTTCGGGAATTTTTGGGTAGAGTGAGTGCATTTTGAGTCCACTTGATTCATCTATGTAGACTTTCCCCCATGGAAGAGACTTACAAATGTGTTGAGATATCTTGTATAAATTAAAATGTTAAGCTATAAATTTACCATAAACATGTTAGTTACAAAAAAAGATGTTAGGCAAAAATGACAGTGTAAATAAATATGTAGACACATTAAAGGCTAATATTGATGCTTTCAACAATTCTCTGAGTCCTATTGTTGAAACATTTGAGAGCTTTTCTCTTCCTGGAATACCCTAGGAATATTCCCTCATCACATTTTGCATCAAACTTTCTCTGATGTTGACTCCTCTTGATATAACATTTTCTACCAAACACTCTAAAGTAGCTTACCATTGGTGTCTTACCAGTCCAATACTCATAAGGAGTTGTATCCTTACCTTTCTAGATGAGTACCCGGTTCATTGTGTAGACTAAAATGCTCACCGCTTCTCTCCAAAAAGTGTGGGCAACTTTTCCTTGGATCAGCATTGCTTTGGCTGCTTCAACTATAGTCCGGTTGTTTCTCTCTACTAGACCATTCTGATGTGGAGTCTGAGGGTCAGATAGTTACCTCTTGATGTCATTCACTTCACAATACTTGTTGATTTCATCGAAAGTGAATTATCCTCCTTGATCAGTTCTTAGGCACTTAATCCTCTTACCACTTTCTTTTTCAACCAGTGCTTTGAAGGATTTGAACTTTCCAAAGGCTTCAGACTTGTCCTTCAAGAATGTGACCCACATCATTCTTGAGCAATCATAAGTAAGAATCATAAAATACCTATCTACCTACACACTCCTAGTTTTCATAGGACCATACAAATCAGTATGCACAAGATCAAGTAAATTGTCTATAGTGAAAGATTTACCTTTGATGGTTTAGGAAGACATTTTCCCTAGTTAACACTCTCTGCACAAAGGATTCTCTGGTTTTCTCAACATAGGCAATCCTCTAACTGCCTTGATTTTACTAGCCTTCACAATATTATCAAAGTTTACATGGTAGAGTCTCCTATGCCATATCCAACTATCATCAAACTTAGCCATTAGACATGTACTGATATTTGCATTCAGCTGAAATAGGTTACCTTTGGTCTGCATATCAGTGGCCATCAGTTCACCTCTCTTACCTTTTATTTTACACACTCCATCTCTAAATTCTAGAGTGAGTCCATTATCATTCAGCTGGGCAACACTCAAAAGGTTGTGTCAGAGACCTTCTACCCAATACACATTATTAGTACTGCTTTTTCCATTCAGAGAGATGGACCCTCTACCTTGTACCATACATGGTGCATCATTACCAAATCAGACCACACCACCATCATACTCTTCCAGAGATAGAAATTTACTCCGGTCACCAATCATATGGTGAGAACAACCACTGTCAATAATCCACTCATTGGAATTATCAAAGAAGGAGGCAAGAACCTTCTTGTCTAACACATCTTCCTGAACTGCTACAAACACAATGTCTTCACTATCTTCATCTTCTGATTCCTCATCAGTGACACCTTCATCAACTGCTACAAAATAGTTTCTCCTATTTCCTCCTTTGAACTTCTTGAACTTCTCTGGTTTGTCCTTGTTATCACCATTAGGACAGTTTACAACAATGTGTCCTATCCTATTGCAAGAAAAGAATTTGAAAGGGAGCTTACCTCTGTATTTATCGGTTCCCTTAGGAAGTCTCTTGGCAAGAAGAGCTTCAAATTTCATCAGAATCTCCTCATCATCCATTTCTCTACTTTGTCTTGTTCACCACTGGTACTAGCTTCTTTGCCCTTTCTAGATTTTGTAGTAGATGCTCTAAAGGCTGATTTAGCCTTCTGAATACTGCCATCATAATTATTTAGCTCATAAGCTATCAACTTAGTAATGATGGAGTCTAGGGATACCTTTGTCTTGTCTATAGACCTCAACTCCTGAATAGCAGCAACCCTTATTGCGTAGACTGGTAATAAGGATCTCAAGAATTTGCTAACAATAGTGGAATCATCTATTATACCACATGCACTCTTGATGTCTCCAACAACAGTTTTGATTCTTATTCCATATTGTTTAATGGTCTCTCCTTCGACCATCCACATGTCTTCAAACTTTCCCCTAAGGCTCTCTTCCTTAGCTTGTTTCACATGATCATCACCACCATAAATATTCTGAAGAGCATCACATACTTCTTTGGGATTATCTTTATCCCAAACATCAATAAACTCAATGTCAGATAGACTGCTGATTAGGGCTTCCATGACTTGTCCATTCTCCTGAATTTCTCTCTTTTGATCATCGGTGAGAGTACCGATAGGGACAACATAAGCATTCTCATCATAGCTCCAGTGTTGAGCACCCATGCTTCTGATGTATATCTTCATTCTGTCCTTCCATATGTTAAAGTTGTCTTTGTTGAACTTTGGACCTTCCCTCTTCATCATTAGAGTAGGATATTTTCCTCAAGCGGTTAAGCTTATAACACAAAGGAACTGGAAGATGCTCTGATTCTAATTGATGAATAAATGATGAACACTTAGTACCAAACCGGTACTGAGAGGGGGGGTGAATCACTATAGGCAAAAACACTTTTTGTAAACTAGGTTGACTACAAACACTGAACTTTAACTGGCAAGCAATAACACCAGTCTAAAATAGATTACTACCGGTAACACATAGTGAGAATGTCAAAGACATAAACCGGTAACCCTTAGCTTTCCATACAATCTAATACCTCATTTCCACTTCACCCTTATGCATAAACCAATAATATATCATCAAAAATATAATGACTGCTAGTTCAACATATTTTACCAGTTTGACAAAAGACACAAAACCATCACATGAAAGGCATCACACATGACACATTGTTTTTTCACGTGGAAACCCAACTGGGAAAAACCACGATGGGGATGAATACCCACAAGCTGTTCTTGAACTCTTTTGAAATCTGCTCTGTTAGGAGCCTAGTCCGGTTAAAGACTCTTACAATAGGTTCTACTAGGAACCAATCCTACTAGGGATCACCTGGTTAAGGGATGGATGAATACCCGGTTAAAGGTTAGAACCTTGTTAAAGGTTACCTCGCAAGAGGATTTGAAGAACTCATTGATTTGAGTCACCATGTTAAAGGATTTACACAAAAGCCTATTAAAGCTACCTGGTTAAGGGATTTTCCAACTCCTGAAGTGGTTAGAAGTCAATAGGTAATACACTGATCTGATAACAACACTCAATGCTAAGGCAGGTCCACTTTAGCTCCTCCTTTTCTGCAATCACACTCTGCGAGTATCAACACACTTCTCTGGTCTAGCAAGAATCAAGTATCACTCTCTAGGTTACACACATACAATTTTCCAACAACTTCAAAATGAAAAACACCATCGACCTTATAGGAAGCAGGATAGGTCAGTAGCATAAACCCTAAACCCTCAACATTTAGGTTTTACAATTCAATCAATTCAATCCTAACCATTAATCATACTGCATTGAATCCAACAGTCTTGAACAGATCTCAAGATGTTCTCCAATGTTCATTCTTTGCTGCTTCAGGAAGCTGATAACCCATCATGCGCTCTCCACCATTTACAAACTTCGCACATTCCCAAGGTAGATAGGATCAATATCCATGCAAGATCCTCAAGGAAATCCTTCATGTGCACAAGGCTGACGTGGCAACATTATCTGGTCTTCATTACAATGCTAACTCATCACAAGATGTCATCGGTTGAATCGCACAATCTTGGAATGCATCAACCGAAAACCCTGAAGCTGAGACTACCAACCGGTAGGCATGCCAAATGAAACCCCAATACAAAACTTCCATTTAACGGTTCATATTTACAAATACTGGTTTACAACATCATACCAGTTCTCTTGCCAGTTCGCTTACTACAACATATCGGTTCATACTTCAGCATATTGACATCAATGACAACATACAATATCATCATGTCATCATGCTCTGCACATATGCCAATAAGTAACACTTCCGTTGGTTCTCCGAAATGAACATAGATGTGATTGGTATAGTCTCAAAGGTAGATTTATCCATCTCATATTGGAGTCATGAGTTCTTAACCAATTTAGTGTGGTTTTTAGTGACTCAAAGCCATTCTAGGCTCAATTGCAACTACCCATAGGGTTTCCCAAGGTGTCTCAACTTGGTTTATAGTTATTATAGACATTTCTTAGTATCATGGAGTTGGTTTCGGGAATTTTTGGGTAGAGTGAGTGCATTTTGAGTCCACTTGATTCATCTATACAGACTTTCCCCCATGGAAGAGACTTGAAAATGTGTCGAGATATCTTGTATAAATTAAAATGTTAAGCTATAAATTTACCATAAACATGTTAGTTGCAAAAAAAGATGTTAGGCAAAAATGACATTGTGTAAATAAATATGTAGACACATTAAAGGCATAGACAAGTATGGCTAGAAAGTTGTATTATGCTAGAGAAACCATACTATAGTTTAATCATCCCATGGTTAGTTTCAAGCTATGTTGAAATACTACCATGGGAAAATAAGATATATAGAAGCCCATAGTCTACCATGTTGTTGTAAGCTAGGTGATACATATATGGCTAGACAACTTTTAAACAATTTTATGGATATAAAATGAATATGCAATGTGATAGTTGTATGACTCTAAAGAGTGTAAGTTATTTTAAGGAAAAGAGAGATAATAGACAATAAAAAAATGTTGTGTCATGAAATACATAATGAAAAGTATTCATAGAATGTTGTTATACAATACATAAGATGACACATAAAATCCACATAGAATTTTATTATACACACACACAAAGATATATATATATATACACACATATGCATACACATACATATACACACATATACATACATACATATGTATGTATGTATGTGTAGACATAAAAATGATCACTTTCCTAAATGAATATTTAATGTTCATTTTATTCTCATTCCTCTATTTAGTTAAATCTAATTTAATTAAGTCATCCACATTCTTCTATTTGATTAAATAAATTATTCAATTTATTTATTTAAATTCACCTAAGCCTTTCATATCATTTAATTGAATAAATCATTTTATTTAATTAAATCCATTCTCTCTCCTTTTAATTAAATTTACATTTAATTAAAATATTCACTTCAAATAAATAAATCTAATTTATTTATTTCCCCCACTTGCATCTAGTTTGTTAAAATAAAGCAATTTATTTTAATTAAAATTATCCTCCTTCCACTTGCATTCTCCTACATCTCCCACTTGCCTCCTAACCTATTTCTAGATTCTTCTAAAAACTATCTAATCCTAATCAATTAGCCTAAACCCTTCAATTATCCCCTTTCCCTAAATTTGAGGATGTCACTTCTCAAATTTGGAGTAAAGTCTTCCAAAGGCATTAAAGTCTTTATGCCTTCAACAAACTAACTTGTTGAGCTCCCCCAAATTTGGAAGAACTCTTACAAATTTGTCTCCAAAGTCTTCCAAGCCATTAATGGTTAACTAACCCTTTTTGGCATGGTTAGAGACTTTTTGCCTAACTCAACCTTCATCTAACCCTAGGATCTCATCAAGCATTTAATTCTTTGACCATGGTTATCCCTTGAATCCTTGCACAAGAGTTTACCCCTTGGATAAAAGCTTTATATAATGGATAACCTTAACCTAACCTTAACCCTTACCTCCTAGGGTAACCATGAGGTCTTCTCAAACATTTAATGCTTCTTACATCTCTCAAGCAGTCTTGTGTTGACAATTGTCACCATTTCATTGGTGAGAATTGTAAACATGGATTGATTAACTTTCAATCCTGGCCCTTGATAAGATTATCCAGTGTTGACCATCCATTGCCCTATTTTCCCTATAAATAGAGCCCATTCCTTCTTCAAAAGAATCAAGTCTTTGTGTATCAAACTTATAGTCTCATAACATTAAGCATATTATCTCTCTTTGATAGAATATCATTTTAGATCATTTTGATAGCATTATAATGCTAGATATATCATGTTAATCTCATGTAATGATAGCTTCATCTTAGTATCATTTTCATACTAGTTCAAGCTTCATATCAATATCTTCCATCCTATCATCATCTAGTTTCATATCTAAATCATCACTAGGATCTTGGTTGCATTCCATTTAGATCTTATAATCATTTAAATCTCGTTCTTTAGGTTGTCATCTTAAAGAATCAAGTGCTCTTCCAAGCTGAGAGCCACCTTGAATCTTGAAGATCCTTGGAGATAGAGGAACATGGAACGATTTTAAGAGTTTAGATCTATTAACTTGTTTTGATTGATTTCTAACCTCTAATGCAATGTTTCATGTGTGTTTTTGAATTGTTTTATCCTATTATAGGTTGACACCACATTCCAGGCACCCACCATGGGGCTCAAACCCATTTATCAAATTGTTTTTGATGTAGGACTAACTCTGCAGGTACGTAGAAAACTTGAATTAGCACATGGCGAGATTCCTCTAGCGCATCTAGTTGGTACTTCAGTGCATCTGGTGGACTATTTAGCACTTTGAAACCACCTTTTAGTGCATCAAGACTTAACTTTAGTGCATAACAATTTTGTTGTTTCTTCTAGGTTTCAGTGCTTTAAATAAACAGTCTAGCGCATCCAGACAACAACCTAGCACATCGAGGCTTTTTTGTAGTGCATTAGTGCCTTTCTGTAGCGCATCAGTTCCATTCTGTAGCGCATAACAAACACAGGAAGAAAACAAAATTGTAACAAAAGCTTAAATTAGACTTGTAGAAGTCGACGAAAAGAAAATTTTTGATTGCTAACTGGTTTTACTACAGGTAACTAACAATTTCTTTTTCAGGGTTTGGGAGATTGTTTTTCTTTTACCAAAGTTAGGATTGGAGTAATTTGGTATTTCTAACTTTGTTAAGTTAGTTACTTTAAATTTTCTTCATTTTTTTTGTTGGGTAAAATTGAACTCACATTTCACTTTGGGGTACCTAAAAAGAACAACAAATAAAAACCATTTTCTTGCTTTCTTAAGAGAAAAACACTTCAGTTTGGAAGCTATAAAAAGAACCAACAAACTTTACTTTTGTAAATGTTTTAAAAAGAACCTCACCATACTTTTGTGTCTAAAAGGATTCACTTTATTTTTGCAAGATAAAGAACCTCATTTGTCAAAAAAAAATTTAGGCAAACCAAAAGAGGGAAGTTCTTCCCCTTTATCGATTTCATTTTGTTGACAAACCCGAACTCTTTGCTTTGTTGACCAGGATCTTGTTACTTAGCTTAGAAAATCATTGACTTGGAAGCTAAAAAGAACACCATGCTTTTTTGGAGCAACATCTCCAAATAGAAGTTAGCAAAATCATTGTTTTAAAGGTTAAAAAGAAGATTGTTTGCGTTGTATCAAAAGTGGAAGGTATATGCTCTCCCCTTAATTGGGTGATAAAAAATCCAAACCACTCTTATGCTTTCTTCTTTTTCAAGCATATAAGTCCTTTAGCAGGCCTGCCCTTCCAAGGAGCTAAAAACTCTTAAAGCCATTTTTGGTCGGTGTGAGGGGAACGACCTAAGTGGGAAATGACTTTATCACCAAGTGTTCCAACCCACTATAATCAAAAGTGGAGGGTGAAAAAAGTCCCTTTCAATGATTTCACGCAATGATTAGCCTTCCCCCAGTATCTTTATGATACATAAAGCCTTTGTTCTAAAGGTTGGGAAGCCTCCTGAGGGAGTTTATCACTGACGGCCGAACAAGAAGCTTGATTATGAACCTTAGAATTAGAAACTTTGAGCTGAGTCAATATCCAGACATTGGCAATATCATAGTGCAAGGATCGGGAAGAATCCGCCCCCAAGATTACTCACCATATATCTCCCAAGATAACTACTCAACTATGAAGCATTTCACTTTGAGTTAATTTCTGGCAAAAGGCAAAAAAATGGGCACCCCCTAGGGGGTGACAAGGTTGTTTGAGCTAACAGAGTATCGAGACTAGTTGGCTATGATATTGTTGATGACCCTTGAATAAAGAGTCTGATTGAATTGTATTATTTGTATCCAAAGCCTATTAAAACATTGGGGATTTGAACACATCCTCACAGAATATACACTCTTTGTTTAGAATAGGCAAAAATGGTTGTCTTTTTTTTGCTGTGTTTGCATTTCATACTTCAAAAAATCATCTATCAAAGTTGAGAAAGAGGTAAAATTCACAGAAAAACTAACAAATCAAAACAAACAGGGCAATTTAGCGTGTAGGAACAACATCCTAGCACATCTAAAGCAAAACTTAGTGCGTTGACACCATCTTTTAGTCCGTCCAAGCTTAAAAATAACGCAGCCACTTTGACATATAGTGCATAAGCCATCTAAACATTTGGTAGCTAAAATTTAACACTTCTTGAAAACATATCAGTGCTTTGGAACAACATCTTAGCGCAACAGTAGCACTTTGAGCTCAAAAAATAGTGCGTAATTGGAACATATTAGTGCATAACCCATCCAATCTAGTCAAAATCAAATAGTTCAAGTTAGCACGTAGAAAAGGAAGCTTGGTGCATTGAGGTCTTTCTTTAGTGCATTGGAATCATTCTTTAGCGCATCTAGTCTCTGGCTTAGCGCATGGTCGAAAACTGTGAAAACAAAGAGCAAATAAACATTTTTTAATTTTTTTTTAAAACAATATTTTGGAAAACCCTTTTGATCCCCAATCAACTTCATCAGGCAAAAATTGAATTAAAACATCAAAACTATTCCAAAACAATCAAAACAAGTCATTCTTAGAACAAAAATTGTGAAGTCCAAAACTAGCTAAGGATAAACAATCTTTCCTATCAAAATCAGGTAACATCATCACACTAATCAAAAGGTCTTCCAATCAAATAAATTATATCATCAAAACATACCTAGTTTAAACTTAAGCTGTCAAATCGAGTTTCCATATCAAGAAAGCTCTTATACAATATCATTTGATGCACTTTGTCATGAGGGGGCATCTACACCTTCATTTGATAAAAGTAGACTTAAGTTTTCAAACAAAGTATCTCAATCCAAACATCAAAGGAAACCATTGATCACCTGTGTATGACTAATCCTCATATTTTGAGAAGAAAAATTCTTCATCATAACACTAAGTTAAGGAAACAACAACCTAGTTCCCAGAAACATGCTAAAAGGAATAGATTTCTCTACATCAATCACCAACTCTTCAAATCTCATCACACATTTCTCCATCATATGTGCTTATATCTTCAAGACAAGTCAAACAAATTTGACGAAGAGCCATTGAGAAGTAGAGCCTTTCACCAAAAATTAGCATTTAGCCAATGCCTAAGTTGAGGAGGAAAGATCAATCCAGCTTTCTTCCCAAAAGTTTGCATCACTTACAACATACCTCAATTTGAACCACCAACCCCCAAGCAAAACATAGAAGAGAAATTCATCCCCTTTGTCACAAAGAGTTTCTACTAAATGCTCGCTATCACTCACTCTCAATGAAATAAGAAAAATGAACCACAACCAAGGTCCAGCATGGGTCAAAGATTATCAAATCCTTTCGAATATCCAAATCTAGAAGACATAGAAATTTCTGAATAAATCCTCCAAGAATGTCAAGAAAGCTCTTCATTTCAAAAACTTGTGGAAAAACTCATAGAAGCCGACAAAGAAAAATAATTACTCATGCTAACAAGAAAAGGAGTTAGGCTCCCTAAAGACTTTGATACTGACATCTTTAGGATGAGATCTCAAAATTACACTTATCAAGAACAACAAAGAGAAGAAGAAACACGTGATCTTGAACAAAACATACTAGAGCACACACTTACTCGAACTAGAAATAACGAGAGGGAAGAAATCTTCCCTCAGAAAGCAAATGCACCCTTGGTTGCTCTCACACAATAAATACAATTTGTGCAAAGAGAAATGCAGGACATGCAACAAGGGACAACAGTGTGGTACTCCTTAAATGAAATTTTTCCTTACCCCTTTGACATAAGGTTAAACATGATCCCTTTTCCGTAGAATTTAGAAATTCCAAAATTTGACAAATATGATGGTAAGAGTGATCCTCACGACCATGTCCGGGAGTTTTGTACCATGAGCCTTGAATTCACCCATGATGACACCTATTTGATGAGGCTATTCCCAAGAAGCTTAGGTGGACAAAAAATGGAGTGGTTATCCAAACTTACACCTCCTGTCAAATCTTTTGATGAGTTCATCAACAAATTTATAACTCAATACTCCTACAATATACAACATGCAATCACCATGCTAGATGTTTGCAATACCAAATAAAAAACAATGAAACATTCATGGTGTTTCTTCAACGTTGGAGGTGAATGGTTTCAACATATCCTCGAGATGTGCCTGAAAAGGAGAAGATGGAAATTTTCATTGACAATCTTAATAGTGAGATGAGTTACATACTCAAACTCCAATGCATACCATCTTTTGCCAAATTAATCAAAAATGGCATTCAAGTAGAGGAGGCATGTATCAAGAAGGGAACATTGAAGTTCTTTAAAGAAGGAACTACTTCATCCAACTCTCATTACAATAACCAGAACAACAACAACAACTTAGACAAATCCAGGTTCTGGACCAGAAACAAAAGTATTGGAAATGAGGGAGGAAACGATGCTCACGATATAAAGTCCAAACAGCCAGTATTGGCTTTATTAGGTAATCCTCAAGCTACCAAGAATAAAAAAGGTGCTAACCAAGGCACTAACACTTATGCACCTAATACCAATCTAGAACCTTCAAATACAAACAATAATAACAATACCCAGAACAACAACACGAATCGAGGACCTAATCCTAATTCAAGGGGTAACACCAACAACTTTCCAAATAAGCACATCTACACACCATTGGGGAAATCATTGGAATCAACATTCATAGAACTCCTGGAAAACAATATTATCACATTACTGGCTATAAACAATTTCGAACCCCAAGTCAAACCACCTTGGTGGAATGATTCACACTTCTGTGATTCCCATCAAAACAAAGGGAATCAAACAAATGACTATATGAGGCTTAAAACCATTGTCCAAGACATTATTGATAGAGGTGATTTAACGGTCGATGGTCTCAAAACAAATGGTGATCATGGTGCCTTAAAAAATCCTCTTCCAAATTACAACAAGGATGGATCTTCTAAATTAAATGATACATGAGGGACTCGCATCAATCACATATATAATAACACCATCAATCATATATCAATGGATGATAATCAAGTAAATGTTAATAAAATTAGGGACAAATGCGAACATGAATCGATCAATGTAACCACCAGAGCTCAAAAATATGTCTTGAAAGGGCATACATCCGCAACAAACACTATCCCCAAACCTCAATATGATCTGGTTAGTCAACTGTGCATAACTCCTACTCAAATATCCATACTTAATTTATTAAAACTTTCACCAAAACATAAAGACATCTTGGAACAAGCACTATTGGAAACAAATGTACCTCAAGATCTAGATATTGACAAATTTCCAGCCATGGTGGCTCACATGACAGGGCCTCATCATCTCACCTTTTCTAAGAAAGATAATATATCATTAATTCATCCACACAATACTCCCCTTCACATCAAAGTCTTGGTCTACAAACATCGAGTTAAAAGAGTATTGATAGATGGAGGAGCTGGGTTCAATATCTATACCTTAAAACTTATCCGTGCATTAGGCTTCTCTGAGTAGTCTATTGATCCACACAAAAATATCACCATCAAAGCATATGATGATGAAGAAAGATCATCCAAGGGAATAATAATCTTACCTATTTAGGTAGGACCAATACAAAGGGACACTATGTGCCAAGTCCTAGACATAGACCTCACATATAATATCTTACTAGGTCGTCCTTGGATACATGAAATGCAAGTAGTACCCTCAACCTACCACCAATATGTTAAATTCCCTTATAATGGGTAGGAGATTTCTATATCAGCAGATAATAACCCCTTTCAACACTACAATGCTATGGGGGCAGCCCAAGATAGCTTAGTTCCACATAACAAGGAAAACACAATGCTTCAGCAATGGATCATCATCAAGAAAATCTCAAATCTTTATCCATGGATTTTACACAAAAGATGAAAATGAAAGAACAAGGCATGGGAGAATACTCTTTTGAACCCATGTGTCTAACCAACTTACCAGCATCATCAAAATCTTATGGACAACCTTCTGCATCAACACATCAAGCAACACAACCCATCACCAAGTTTGATGACAAATTTATCCAATTAGGTACACTAGCACAAGAATCAAAAGAAAAGGACATCCTTAGTTGGATATACAAGGATGAAGAAAAAGTCAGAGCTGCTACTATGGAAGTAGCTATACCAACACAACTGTATGAGAAAGGCTATCTGATCATGCAACAAATGGGATACAATGGCAAAGGACCTTTCAACAAGCGTCAAGAAGGTGTCACAGAACCATTGGATCCTCCTTCGTAGTTTTCTAAAGACAAAACAGGATTGAGCTATGAACACACTCTACCCCCAAAGAAGAAGCCAAATAAATATCAAAAACCTCAGTGGAAAGAAAAGAAGAAATACAAGGAGGACTCATGACAGGAGGTGCTACATGAATCAACAGAAACAATAAGGAAAGCACAAGAACACTAGGAAAAAGAAAAACAACAAGAGGAATTGGCCATTCAAAGAGAAGAAGCATCATATGCAGAAGTGAATCATGTTCAAGAACCTATTCCAAATGAAGTTGAATCACCCCCTAAAGAAATCACTACTCCCCCAAGAGAGACAGTATATGAGCAGATGCAAAGAGTACAAGCAGGATTTGATACAGAATCAGAGAAAACTATCAAACTAGTATCAATCATCAGGGATCTGTTTTCACCCTACAACATACCTATCCAAAGCACTGAAAGAATCTGTGACAACACTTCTGAGACTAATTCAAATGACTATGAATGGGGCAGCTATTCAAATATTACTAAAGATATTCCTGAAAATACTAGTCATATACCCCTTTCTCAGGAAGGACAAGGCACAGAGTCTAGACTACTTGAATTTTGTCCAAAAAATATCTATGATGCCAAAGAAAATGAGCAGCAACATTATGAGAAAGTCTACATGGAAGATGATACCATTGAAGACCGTGACAAAATCATTAAATTATTCAATATCCCAACCAACCTTAATGATGCCTCTATCATGACACTTACCGCAGTCAAACTTGACCCACCCAATGACTCTTTGCCACTTGTTTTTCCTGATCTCATAGACTGGGATGAACCTGAAAACCATGACATACCTATTTTTCTAGATGATGATTCCATTATCCATTACTTATGCACTGTTAACCCAGAAACATACTCTACCAACAAGAAAAGTAATGACATCTGCAATCAGGGGAGTGTCAAGTCTCTCAGTTGCAAAAATGAAGGAAATAAAGGATCTACTGCTAAAAAACAGTCAATGGCAGCACTAGATCACAAAAAGGTAAAAATAAATGACACATATGAGGGTGAAAACCTTTTTAAGGCACCTAAAGATGAGAGACTTGACACTCTTCTAGAACACTATCACAAGCCATCACCCATATTGATTGAGCCCACTCAATCAATCAACATTGGTACAACAAAAGCAAGCAAAAACATACACCTAGCAGAATCTCTGATAGAGGAAGAAAAACTAGAGTTTATCAAGTTCTTCAAAGAAAAGAAAATCAATTTTTCTTGGTCCTATGTAGATATGCCTGGGATTTATCCACACTTAATCATACATCACTTATCTATTTCTCTAGGAGCCAAGCTAGTTAAGCAAAATTTGAGGAAGATGAATCTGCATGTAGCACTCATGGTCAAAGCTGAAATAAAAAAACTATTAGACGTCGGATTTATTCGACCTATAGACTATGCTTAATGGATATCAAAAATTGTACCAATTTCAAAACCAGATGGTAGCATTAGGATATGTACAGATTTCAAGGATGTAAACAAAGCTTGTCCAAAGGATGACTTTCCTTTGCCTAGCATCGACATAATTATATACCTCACAGCAGGCCATGCAATGCTATCATTAATGGATGGTTTTTCTGGCTATAATCAAATCAAGATAGCTCTAGAGGATCAAGATAAAACAACGTTTACCTGTCCTTGGGGAACGTATTGTTAGAATGTCATGAATTTTGGCTTTAAGAATGTTGGAGTGACTTATCAACGAGCAAGGACAACAATCTTTCATGATATGATGCATACCTTCATGGAAGACTATGTGGATGATTTATTGGCGAAGCCATTTACCCGAGTAGAAAATTTGGGCATACTAGAGAAATTCCAAGTCAGACTCAAACCTAAGAAGTGTGTCTTTAGGGTAACATCAAGCAAATTATTAGGCTACATCATGTCAGCAAAAGACATTGAAGTAGATCTAGCAAAGGTACAAGCCATCATGGAGATGCCACCTCCTAAGAACATTAGCCAACTAAGATCTCTACAAGGATGGCTCCAATTAATCAAGTGGTTCATCACCCAACTTGCAGATAAAAGTCTACCATTCAATCATTTGCTACATAAGAATTTACCATTTAGATGGGAGACCAAATATGTAGAATCATTCTATCAAATCAAGCAATACCTAATGAACCCACCAGTTCTAGTACCCCCAATAGTAGGAAATCCACTTATTCTCTACTTATCAACAATGAACATATCATTGGGGGCACTATTAGCACAAGAAGACCAAGAAGGCAAGGAATGAGCTATCTATTACATCAGCAAAACTTTAAATTGATATGAGTTGAATTATACATTCATTGAGAATGCTTGTTTAGCAATGGTATTCGCTTCTCAAAAGTTCCAACACTACAAGCTAGCTCACACAATCAAGCTAATAGCAAAAATTGATCCTCTAAAATATTTACTCAGAAAAGCAGCTCTCACAGGTAGATTGGCTAAATGGGTCATGATTCTCAGCGAATTTGATATCCAGTACACTGAGTGTCGAGCTATCAAAGGACAGGTAATTGCAAATCAATTAGCTAATGCACCACTACCAGATAAATAACCAATGGAGATCAAATTTTTAGATAGGGATGTTCTTACTATTACCACCAAGCAATGGACCATGTACTTTGATGGTTCCTACACTTAACATGGCTTAGGTGCCAGCATCTTGTTTGTCATTCTTGAAGGACACACCATACCAAGGTCATATAGACTCATGTTTCCATGCACAAATAACATTTCTAAGTATGAGGCACTGGTCACAGGAATCAAAATGGTCGTAGAATGGAGAATCATGAAACTAAAAGTCTACAGAGATTCCCAACTAGTCATAAATCAGATCAACAACGATTACCAGACAAAAGATGACAAGCAACTACCATACAAACGATTGGTGGATGATTTCAAATAGTATTTTGTACACATCACCTTCAAGCAAATACCAAGGTTGGACAACTAAGTAGCTGATGTAATGGCTACCATCACTTCACTGCTACAAATTCCAAAGCAACAAAGTCTTTATGAGTTTTTGGTAGAGCAACTATTTTCCCCAGCCTATGACAATTCCACATCCCACATTATCTATGCCTTAACTAGTTCAGACTCTCCTTTATATGGAACAATATATGAGTATCTTAAAACCAATACCCTACCCATTGACCTATCTCAGAACTAAAAATGCAACTTTATCTAGCAAGCCACCCGTTATACCCTCACTATTGATACTCTTTATCATCGAGGTCTAGATGGTACTCTTCTTCGTTGTCTTGATCGTAATGAATCTGACTCTGCTTTACATGAGATTCATGAAGGTATTTGTGGCACACATTCAAGTGGTCCTACTCTTGCTAAAAAACTTCTAAGAATGGGATATTATTGGCCGATGATGGAAAAAGATTCTTATCAATTTGCAAAGAAATGTCCTAAATGCCAAATCCATGGAAATCTTATTCATTCACCAACACAAGAGTTACAACCATTTACAACATCTTGGACTTTCTGCCAGTGGGGACTAGATTTAGTAGGAAAAATACACCCTTCATCATCAAATGGACACAAGTTCATTATCACTGCAACAAAGTATTTTACAAAATGGATTGAAGTGGTCCCCATGACCACAATAACTGGAAAACAAATTGCCTCTTTCATTCTTAATTATCTGATATGCAGATACGACATTCCCAGATCCATCATCACTAATAATGGACATCCTTTCAAAAAGTAGGATGTGCGAGAACTCTGTGAATGATTCAAAATCCAACATCATTTCTCTACACCTTACTATCCATAGGGGAATGGTCAAGCAGACACATCAAATAAAACAATATTAAAAATCCTCAAGAAAACAGTAAATGATGCAGGAAAGGATTTCCATGTGCAACTCAATCCGGCACTTTGGGCATACAGAACTAGCATCCGAACACCTACAGGAGCTATGCCATATTCATTGGTATATGGATCAGAAGCCATTTTACCTCTAGAGGTAGAAATACCCTCACTCAGAGTATCTTTGAAAGGCCTCATTCTGGATGAGGAGTATCAAGTAATAGACTCCAAGAGATAGAACTTCTAGATGAAAAGTGACAATGTGCCTATAATCATCTCAAAGCATACCAGCAGCGCATGTGCAGAAGCTACAATCACAAGGTCATCCCTAGGATTTTTAAAAGTTGGCGATCTCGTCTCAAGGAAAATCCTAGAAATCAACAAGATTGAGAAAAGAAGGGGAAGTTTTAACCTAACTGGTTGGGTCCCTATGTCATCATCTTGGCCTATGGATTAGGCACCTATCAGCTAACAACTTCAGAAGGTGATGTGCTCTATGAACCAACCAATAGCATCCATCTGAAGAAATACTATACTTTAGCAGTCTAATGCATGGACAAAGTGAAAAATACAAAATAAAATAAAATTAAATAAAATAAATAAATAAATAAATCCAAAAAAAATAATATAAAATAAAAAACAACAAGAAAAAGGTGCCATGAAAATAAATGGTGAAAACCTAGAAATAGGCACTACTTGTGAGAGAACAAATCTTCTATCTATCTTTACTCATCTTTTATCAGAAGTCATTGGCCATCACCCAACACTTTATCAAAATAGCATTATCCAGGACATACTTAGCATAGTCACTGTCCTTGATTATCTGAATATCATTTCATCATATCCCACCATGACTTGGTAATCATTGTACATATCCACATCGATAGGTAAATCTAGCTAGGGGCAACATTCATCTAAATTCCATCATGTCAATAAATCAAGAATCACAACAGGCCAAGAGAATCTTGTCAAACAAAAATTCAATAGTCACCAGACCAAAACAATGAGCCATTTAACAACTTCAAAACACATGATGGATGATTTTATGAAGTATAACTTGTTTGCATCTTGCATGAAGTTTCGACTTTTTTTCTTTGTTTTTGCACTCGAACTTTTTGAACTATTGGATCCCCTAAATTTTCTCAATGATGAATCAAGCTAGAGAAAGTGATTGGGGACTCCAATAATTTTTAATTTTCTGTCTGTGAGGCTATCACTTGTACAGTGTAAAGACTTGTCTTGAGAGGTGATTCAAAACATATCACTGAAGACATGGTTCCAATTTGTGCATACAAATGGTTCAATCTTGTCTATTTATACGCAAGCAACACTCAGGTCATCTTGGTTCAATTATACCTAGACACTTGTGCCATCTTGCAATATCAAAATCCATGTAAATTTTTCTTAGGTCATTATGGCTAAAGTATACCATTATGCTTGTATAAATTTTCAACATATCAACAACTCAATGATGATAAACACAAAGAAAGAAAAATCATGTGACTATTCGGGAATGACAAATCACAGAATGAGGTTGATTAATTAGTTGCATATCATACAAAATTTGCATTTAGTCACAGCATATCATTATCATACATCTTATTTTCAAGATACATCTCACATCATATCATTATCATACATCTCATTTTCAAGATACATCTCACAACATATCATTATCATACATCTCATTTTCAAGATACATCTCACAGCATATCATTATCGTACATCTCATTTTCAAGATACATCTCACAGCATATCATCATCATACATCTCATTTTCAAGATATATCTCACATCATTATCATTATCATACATCTCATCTCACAAATCATATCATTACATCATGCATCATCCAATCATATCCATCAAATATCAAATCACATGCATTTATCTAAGTATTGCATCATCATCATAGAACCATCACATTAATATATAAAACATCATCCATAAAAACATGTCAGATGTGGCTCAAAGAAATCGATGTCGTATATATTTCTCAAAAATGGTCAAGTATACAAAATGATGTCATGTCTACCCAGAATACAACACAATGATCAAAATACAATGGAGACAAGGTCTCTCAAGTATGACTATCTCCTCAGGGTGATGGTCTCATAGCAGATGTCCCAACACGTGGATCTTCGGGTGGATCATGTCAAGGCAGCCCAGTCACACCTCTACTCACTGTCCCCAAAGGAGCCTTCTAGGATCAACTGGATCTCACCACAGCATAGCTAGGAGCTCTATGATCTCTAGGAACCACCTCCTCATATAGATGTCGGAAGTACTCAGGCTCCTTGGCTGCATATTGCATCTCTATCAATGTGTCTCTCATCAAACCACCAACCGCCACTCTCTCTAGACTATCCACTTGAGCCTCTGCTTGACCAAAGTGCTCCAACACTATATCCCACTCTGCGGTAATCTACGTAATCTGACGCTACTATGCCAATACCTGTGTCTAAAGCTTCTGCACTAACAACTATAAGGATATAATCTGTGCATCCTCTTGATGGGTGGGTATCCAAATCTAGAGGGGTACCTATGTCATGGTACCTCCTGCCCATGTCCCTATCCTTGACACCAGTGGGGGTAACACATCTAATCTCCTCCTCTAGGTAAGCAGCCTAAACTCATCTATCCCACCCACATCTGCTATAACCTCACCTGCTCGGCCAACTCCACCAACTCTAATTGCCAAACCTCCCCTCCCTCTCTCATCAACTGCTCGCCTCACTGCTCTATCTCCTCGCATCCCTCTATCTCCACCATCTCCTCCTTGATCTCCTCTCACCATCTCCTCCTCTATCTTCTCTCCTCCCTCTATCTCCTCTCCCTGCTCTATCACCATGCCTCCCTCGACCACTTCCCCTCCCATCCCCTCCACCATCCCCAAATCCCTCCTCAATCTCCTCTCCCTCCTCTCTCCATCTCCCTAGCCTCTCAGGCTTCTCATATATCTGGGCTATAGCATGAGCCATGAAGAGCACTGCAAACTCCTCCATCATCCGTGCATCTTGTAGGTCCTGGGGACAATTGAGAGGAGGGGGGTGAATCAGTTGTCTAATAAATTCACACCAAAATCTTATTAACCAACTTAATGCTTAGTACTGGTAAGACAGTTAAGTATGTCGATAAACAGTGTTAATAGAAAACTGCTATACCAGTAAGAATTAATGCATGAAACATAAACATGAAGTCATCCACAACACATGACACAAATATTTGTATGTGGAAACCCTGTAAGGGGAAAAACCACGGTGAGAAACCTTACCCACAATCAGATGTTACTACTGCAGATAGTAAGTGTACAAAAGGGGTTTGCACATGCAGAAAGGCCAACAGCCTAGAGCTCACTGCTCAAACACAAATGGGAGTCACAGCGACTACAGTTGGATGGTTAAATCCAATGAGAATGTACTGCACAAAATAGCATCTTCATATGTTGGATTCAGTACTGGTGTAATGCTGATATGCTTCTACAAAAACCTTGCTTCACCTTCAAATGATGTTTTCATGTATATCTCTACTTGATCTCATATATACCCTTCTTTAAACCTTTTCGCATTCACACATGATCTTACAAATAAGATCTTACATTTATACCATACCCTAAGACCAATTTTAGTAGGTCGGCTCTACAAGATATTACAATAAAACATTTATAAATAATATAATATCTGATGCAATAACTGATTGAACATGTCGGCTTAATGCATTTACAACAATAATATATCATCTCCATAGCATGCCATGCTGATCTGGAAAAGATAAACCTGCCGGTGTAACCCTAGATAACCTAGACCTATTTACCGGTAAAAGAAAATATGTAAATAAGAATATGCCAATGATTATTACTTCAAAGAAAGGTGTCCACATGATGTCTTCGACATTACCAGGTGTCTTCCATGTCAATGCAGGTACCGGTGAACATTATATCCTATCGGTTAACCATATACCAGTGACTGTTTTGAATAGTTTACTGATTGCCAGTGAATGTTGTTGGATCTCCAAAGTAGGTGTATTTAGTAGGTGTTGACATCAATGACAAAACCATACCAAAATACCAACACATCTACTACCCCGTAGGCATAGTCCCATGTCTGGCCAGTCAAATGCATATACTCCTCCACCTTCGCAACACTGCCAATCGTCGGACCCCACTACAACACATCCTGCCTTCGATGAGCATATAAGCATGCTCCCTATGGTATACCCTGTTGTCACCCATACTACTGTTGAACTCGACTGTGCAGGAACCTCTCAATCACAAAAAGGGTCTGCCCTATCAGGAATCGTGACATGTATACATAGGGCATCTCTAGCCCATCCTCAGCCCACACCTCACACTCCATATATGGTCTTCAAATAACTATATCAATGTCATCTAGCACCCTCCTCCAATGCTCTAGCTTGCCTAGCTTATGCTAGACAACTATCCTTATATATTCATATGCACAGGCATGAGCAACTGACCTATCTTGGTCTGCAAGTGGCCTCACTGCGGGAATGTGCTCCCAGGTCCACACCTATAACAATGTGACCTCAACTGATAAGTTGTTGTAGCCTACGTACACCACTGATGCAATTCTCTATAAAAATGGGCCAACATACAAGACTCCCATGCAAACCAGCGACCCTGTGTCACCATATCCTCCAGAACCAATCTCCATCCCACTACCAGTCCCTTCGACCTACGGTTGGGACACAAGAAGCCACCTACAAAACCTACCAATACTGATGGTAGTGGGGCATAATCAAAATCTATGAACTCCTGCCAAGGGATCTCATACCCAAAAATCATATCATCATGAAAAATCCAGCAAAGTGCCTCTGTCCCACCCTCCTTTGTCTGCTCATAAGAAAATAGTGCCCCTACCACAAGAATCCATAGAATCCGATAACAGTCCTCTAGAGTGACTGTAATCTCACCCGTAACCAAGTGAAAAGTGTTGGTGTCACTATGCCACCTCTCTGCCAATGCTATCAGTAAAGCTCGGTTAATGATATACCGAGGCATGTCCAACAAAGAGGACAACCCACATCTCTCAATAATATCTCTATCCATCTATGTCAATCATGGAATCAAAGACCATGGCCTCGAAAATCACTGTCATGACTGAAGAACCCTAAGCCACTCCTGTCGCAAGTAAAACATGTCCAAATATCAGTTCCCATATCAAAATCAAAAATACCATATCAACTTGAAACAAATCCAAATCAAATCAAGTTTCATATCCAACATCATACCCATATCAAAATAAAAAATACTATATCAACTTGAAACAAATCCAAATCAAATCAAGCTTCATATCCAACATCAGTTCCCATATCAAAATAAAAAACACCATATCAACTTGAAACAAATCCAAATCAAATCAAGTTTCATATCCAACATCATATCCATATCGAAATCAAATTTCCATATCAACTTGAAACAAATCCAAATCAAATAAAGTTTCATATCCAACATCATATCCATATCAAAATCAAAATTCCATATCAACTTGAAACAAATCCAAATCAAATCAAGTTTCATATCCAACATCATATCCATATCGAAATCAAAATTTCATATCAACTTGAAACAAATCCAAATCAAATCAAGTTTCATATCTAACATCATATCCATATCGAAATCAAAAATTCCATATCAACTTGAAACAAATCCAAATCAAATCAAGTTTCATATCAGAAATCGAATCCATATCGAAATCAAAATTCCATATCAACTTGAAACAAATCCAAATCAAGTTTTATCTATCAACTCCATATCACGCAATCAACTCAAATCCATTGCAAGAAATCAAACTCCATATCACAAAAAACCACATCAGAACTCATATAGGACATCATATTCACAATAAAAAAAATAAAAAAATCAAAGATCTAAAACAACAGACAAATCAAGATCATCATTCAAAAACTCAGCTTGGAAGTTCAACAAAGACAAAATCCAAATTTATCAAAACCAAACACACATCAGCACAACAGACACACAGATTGGCTACCACACCCATCCAGGAGCATTCGGTAGACACCTATTCACCCCAACCTATCTCCCTTCCTCTAAATTTACCTCACAGTGTCATATTTTCCTCCTAAAACATTGCATTTTCTACCTATGCACTAAGACACCTTCCCTATGTGCTAAGCTGCTACCTATGTGCTAGCTAAATTTAGCTATGCGCTACAGAATTTACCCTATGCGCTAGACTAACCCTATGCATTATCTTGTTCCACCCATGCACCACCATCTTTCCCCTATGTGCTAGATCTACTCTATGCGCTACCCTTTTCCTGCTATGCGCTAACTTACCCCTATGCGCTAGCCTAAACCCACGACATGATACCTAACATCCCCCTGATGCTACCCTAATTCATTACCCCTATGTGCTAAAGGTTTGATCGTATGCACTAGGAAATTGATCCTATGCTCTAACACGTGAAAATCCGACACAAAATGAAAAACGTGCTTAAAATTGACCAAACAAAAAGCAAAAAGGGCAAAATTTAGATGACTTATAGGTGGATCATACGTGGTGGGCCTCCGGTATCGGTGAATGCACTCGAATCAATGTGAAGCATAAGGAACCGACATTTTGTCACTCTCCAAATGTCACTATCTCCAAAAGTCAACAAGCACAAATGATGCAAATAAAATCACTTTTCACCTTTTTATAGGGTAAAAGGAAATTAGGGTTAGTAAGAGGGGCATGTATTTTGCTCATGTTCTCACTTATAACCCTAGAAAAAATCATTATCCGGAGATGAATCAATTGACACACATTAAACACAGGCAAAATTTTAAAATACAATCAAATCTATAACAATTATAAATAGCACCCAAATTTTCAATTTTTTTTATTCATCTCCTGAGGGGGTATTATCAATATCATTTATCAAATCTAGGGCACGACATTGACATCACATCAAATTTTGATGACACATCAATTTTGTTTGAATCAACATGTGCACACATGTCACTTCAAAGAGGGGCAAAAAGTAGACATATAAAAATAACCACTTTCCTAAATGAATATTTAATGTTCATTTTATTCTCATTCCTCTATTTAGTTAAATCTAATTTAATTAAATCATCCACATTCTTCTATTTGATTAAATAAATTCACCTAAGCCTTTCATATCATTTAATTGAATAAATCATTTTATTTAATTAAATCCCTTCTCTCTCCTTTTAATTAAATTTACATTTAATTAAAATATTCACTTCAAATAAATAAATCTAATTTATTTATTTCCCCCACTTGCATCTATTTTGTTAAAATAAAGCAATTTATTTAAAAAATTATCCTCCATCCACTTTCATTCTCCTACATCTCCCACTTGCCTCCTAACCCTCTTTCTATATTCTTCTAAAAACTATCTAATCCTAATCATTTAGCCTAAACCCTTCAATTATCCCCTTTCCCTAAATTTAAGGATGTCACTACTCAAATTTGGAGTAAAGTCTTCCAAAGGCATTAAAGTCTTTATGCCTTCAACAAGCTAACTTGTTGAGTTCCCCCAAATTTGCAAGAACTCTTACAAATTTGTCCCCAAAGTCTTCCAAGACATTAATGGTTAACTAACCCTTTTTGGCATGGTTAGAGACTTTTTGCCTAACTCAACCTTCATCTAACCCTAGGATCTCATCAAGAATTTAATGCTTTGACCATGGTTATCCCTTGAATCCTTGCACAAGAGTTTACCCCTTGGTTAAAAGCTTTATCTAATGGATAACCTTAACCTAACATTAACCCTTACCTCCTAGGGTAACCATGAGGTCTTCTCAAACATTTAATGCTTCTTACATCTCCTCTCAAGCAATCTTATGTTGATAGTTGTCACCATTTCATTGGTGAGAATTGTAAACATGGATTCATTAACTTTCAATCTTGGCCCTTGATAAGATTATCCAATCTTGACCATCCATTGCCCTATTTTCCCTATAAATAGAGCCCATTCCTTCTTCAAAAGAATCAAGTCTTTGTGTATCAAACGTATAGTCTCATAACATTAAGCATATTATCTCTCTTTGATAGAATATCATTTTAGATCATTTTGATAGCATTATAATCTTAGATATATCATGTTAATCTCATATCATGTTAGCTTCATCTTAGTATTATTTTCATACTAGTTCAAGCTTCATATCAATATCTTGCATCCTATCATCATCTAGTTTCATATCTAATTCATCACTAGGATTTTGGTTGCATTCCATTTAGATCTTAGAATCATTTAAATCTTGTTCTTTAGGTTGTCATCTTAAAGAATCAAGTGCTCTTCCAAGCCGAGAGCCACCTTGAATCTTGAAGATCCTTGGAGATAGAGGAACATGGAATGATTTTAAGAGTTTAGATCTATAAACTTGTTTTGATTGATTTATAACCTTTAATGCAACGTTTCATGTGTGTGTTTGCATTGTTTTCTCCCATTACAGGTTGACACCACATTCTTGGCATATAGTATGTATGTATGTATAAATATTTATGTGTATATATATATGTATAAATATGTATGTGTGTGTATATATAAATACATATGTATATATGTATACACACACACACATATATGAAAGTATAAGGGAAACAAAAATAATCATACAAATTCTAAATTCTAAAGATAAAAAGAATACTACTCTAGTACATGAACTCTAACAAATCATCTCTCCCAATCTTGATCATAGGGAGGAGGTTGATCTTGTAATAGAACAACAAGTAAGGTAGTATTAGGTGTTTTTCCTACAATAGGAGCCAAGGATGAAGCTACCTAGATGTCATCATGTAATAACTCTTGTGAGGAAAGCATCAACAATCTTGTAAAGACAGTTGACAAAGCTGAAATATCCTCCAAAGAGTCAAACATACACCTCTCAAGAGATGGATGTGGTGACTAAATGGGAGGATCAAGATTGATAGGAAGATTATTGATAGCCTCATTGAGAGGGCAATGACAAAAATGGGGGAAGCAAGAGCTTCCTTTATAAGAATAGCCAAATAAGAAAGATTAGTAGGAGGCGAAGAAGTTTTATTTTTGTGAAATGTAGGCAAAGGGACATTCTCAAACTTGTGCTTGATTGGGGATGATAAATTTTCACATCCACTATTTAGGCTTGAGAGTTCTCAAAATCTTGAATAGAGAGTACATTGTGGATCATGGAAAGAAACAAGTGCAATACTTGATATGACTTGCATTTTGGGCATATAAAGGGGTTTTGTGAAAGGTAGAATGTTCAAAGTTTTGAGAGAATACATGGGTCTATCAAAGGAGAAATGAGCACATGTACCCTCTTAAGGTGAGGTTCATTGTGATCACTCAAAAGAACTGGAAGTGAAGTAAATGAAGTTCTAGTAGATGGTGTAGAAGATGCAATATCGATTGGCATGGAAGAATAAGTAAAGAGAAGAGACTTGGATTTAACTGAGTCAAGAGGTGGCTGCCTAACAGGATGATGTTCACCCTCATTCATCTCCAAAGAGGCATTCTCTTGGTCCAATGCATGACTATGATTATGTGGTTTGGGAATAGATGTTTGAGATAACTCAAGAGCCTCTTGCTCCACAAATAATGTTTTCTCCACATTTGATACTAACAAAAGAGTAGGTTTCATGGGTATAACATTTTGGAGTAGATAGGTGACTCCTTAACACCCCCAAGGGTCCCTATGTAATGCTCGCCAAAATACCGTAGAGAAAATAACCAACTAACTAACAAATAGAGATAATTTTAAAAAAATAAATTAATTAACCAATGCAACACATATAACTCAATAATAATTTTCATCTATTTAAACACCCACCAACCATGCACATAATCTACTTAAATATGGTCATAATAATATAATACACAAGAAGAAATAAATAGAATCTTATCCTTTAACATTCCCTAGCTAGGGTATCTCAATGCCACTACTTAACATAACTCTAGGAACATGAACGTAACTATCATCATAGAATACCATCAAATTATAATATATTCATTTAACTCTATAATTAATTTCTAACATTTACTCCTTCCTGAAATATAAGGAAACATTCATTTCATTAAGCTATCATGAACATATTTCATTATAGTCCAATTACCATTTATCTCTTAGACTCATTTTAAACACCAATTCCAAATATTCCTATTCCCTTCCTCTTAACCATATACTTCACCATAGTTATTTCACTATTAAACCATCCCTAATCATCACCTACAATGTATCTAATTCATTTTCTTCAATAAGAACAACCATATATTCAAACATAATACTCAATGCATAAACTATATCTAAAGATAAGAACATTAAGAAAATACTTCCATTATGAAACAAATACCATATTCGCTAATATTAAAGGTAGTCGTCTCCTTACATGGAGTAATGTACAAGAGTATTTAACACCTCACAAGATTACAATATCACCTTACATCTAATACATAATCTCCTAACCATCAATTATCCATACATATCCAAACATCAATCTAAAGAATAATTTCCAATTCAATCACATAAGCTACACATATTTGTTATCCAGATAGCATTGTTATTAATCCACAAACCTTAATCCCTAAATACATAATCACTGAATATCCAAGATACAACATAGATTAAACATGGATTACAACAACATATTCTATTACATGGATCATGATCACAACCTACTACATCATTTTCCATTACATATGAGTACAAGATCCTCTTACATCAAGAAACATATTTTTTTTTCAATCTTTAAATATGACTATCTCATGATATGCAATTTCCTATCCTACTATTATAAATGTCACATGAATCATATTACAACATTGGATTATAGTCTATAAAGGTATACAACAATTTGCTCCATGAATCCATCCATAAAATCAAGAGATAAAGAATCTGCATCCAGGCATAAGAGCATCCAATGAAGAATATCCCAATGGAAGAAGGCATCAAACTATCCAACCATGTGGAACCATAAGGAATCACCCCCCATTATAGGAGATGACACAAGGTCCCACACACACTCTAGACCCAAGCTAACACCTAACAACCAAAGGAACTCAACAAGAAAACCATAACTGTAAAGCAACCACATAGACCAATAATCCAAGACACATCACAAGGATGAAATCAAAGATATAAACTCCTAGAGGCATATCAACAACCATGACATAAGAAACACGGACACGTGTAAATAAGCTAAGTAGCAGAACAACTTCCTACATTAACCTTGAGAGGATAGTAATGCAAAAACTTTTACAGATCATCACAATAGTTACAAAAACTTAACAAAAATACTCATAAATAACATTCATACCACAACATAGTGATTTATGTGGGGAAAACCCTTTCAGGAGAAAAAACCCACACTCAAAAGCCACCCAATATATTATTCAACAATGAAAAATAGATTACAATATACTTGCAAAGCAAGCTCTTCATAGGAGTACCACTAATCAAATATTCATAGGTAACTCAATAGTCATAAGACTCTTACACAAAATCTCTATCTCACACACCTCATATATAGGAGATGCAATACAAGAAACCGTCAAACGGTATTACAAAACCATGGGCTGAAATAACCCAATAAAGTATAGTCGACCTTATATCCAATCTAGATGCCTTATGACATGTTAAAAAATACATCCACACATGACCCTCCCTTTTACAACTCATTTATGTGTCTGATACAAATTATATTTCCTATTTCAGGAGTACAAACTTTTAGAGGACATAACTTGTGAACCGTGTGTCCGATTAACAAACCTTTTAAAGCGTCAAAAGTTTGTGAAGTGCTCTATCACCTCATAAACTAGTACACCATTTACACCCACTTTTCAGGTCATTTCAAGGCCTCTAAAGTCCTCAAAATTAAGTTTAAGCCTTTCATTAGACCCCTCCAAAATGGAAACTTTAATATCTTCAAAACTAATTGTGATCTTGTGATGAAACTTTATCGGAATGCTTATCTAGCCAACCAAAAGCTTTGGGGAGAATTTCACATCATTTTGTGATAAAATGTAAAATTACTATAAATACTAACCTCATGTAAATTCAAGGTTGAGGCACCATTTTCCCAACAAATCTCCCACTTGTCGAACACCTTGCAAGAGAAAAGGAAGTATCAACACAATGAATCAATTACTAGGGGCCATAAGGCCCATAAACTCCAAACACCATATGAACTTCTGTATGCTCACAACCTTAGTTAAATAACTTGAAACATTCATCAAAGTTTCTACCTTAACCAGCTTCACCCTTCCATCTTCAATCATATCTCTAACAAAATGATATTGAACATCAATGTTCTTGGTCTAGGCATGAAATGTCAGGTTCTTAGCTAGGCAGATCACACTCTGACTGTCACAATAAACTGTCATGACTCCTTGTTTTATTCCAATGTTTGAACATAGTCTCTTAAGCCAAATGGATTCTTTAAAAGCATGAGTAGCTGCCATATACTATGCTTCAGTAGTGGACAAAGCAACCACAACCTATTGCTTACTCATCCAACTAATTGCACCACAAAACAAAGTAAACACATAAGCACTGGTGGATCTTCTGCTATCAATATCACCTACCCAGTCTGAATCCACATAACCATGAATATCAAAGGAAATCACATCTCCAACTAAATTACCATGATAACACAAAGCATACTCTGAGGTACTCTTCAAATATATGAAGACTCTTTTGACTACATCTCAATGAACTCTACCAGGATTAGACATATATCTAGAAAGAACTCCCACTTCTTGGGCAATGTGTAGGCTAGTAGAAACACTAGCATGCTCAAACTTCCAACTGCACTATGGTAAGGCACTCTTCTCATGTCTTTCATCTTCGATGGGGATGTAGGACATTCTACAATAGATAATTTTGTTCCAATTGTAAAAGGAACACACAATGGTCTACAATCCTGCATGTTGAACCTCTGTAACATTGAATTCACATACTTTACTATGGCCTAGCCATAGCTTTATATTCTCTCTATCTCTTCTAATTTCCATCCCAAGAATGTGCTTTTCTACACCAAGATCTTTCATTTCAAATTTAGCAACGAGCTGATACTTTAGTTCTAAAATCATACCTTTCCCTTTACCAATGAATAACATATCATCAACATACAATGCAATGTATAGGAAATGATCACCATCAAATTTATAATAAACACAATGATCTGATTTAGAATGCTCAAATCCCAAACATAACACATCTATATCAAATTTTTGGTACCACATCCTATGACTATGTTTGAGGCCATACATGGATTTTTTAAATTTACAGACCAAATTACTTTTACCTTTTACCACATAGTGCTCTGGCTATGTCATATAAATATCCTCCTCCAAATCACCTTAAATAAAAGAAATTTTCACATCCATTTGCTCAACCTATAAATCATAAGCAACAACAATAGAAAACAAAAATCTAATGGATGTCATTTTTGCAACAAGAGAAAATATCTCACCATAATCAACACCCTCAACCTAAGAGTATCCTTTTGCAACCAACCTCACTTTATACTTCTCAATGCTTCCATCTGAACAAATATTTTTCTTGAACACCAATTTACAACCAATAGGTTTTTGTCCTTTAGGAAATGGTACAAGATCCCATATGTCATTCTTTTTCAAAGCTGTAATTTCTTCTTCCATAGAAATCTTCTAGGATTCTACATCATTCATACCTAATGCCTCTTCTACAAACTTTGGTTCATCCACATTAGTATTCAAATAAAAAATACATCTCCAATCATTAGGTGAATACCTTTCAGGTGGTTGTCTATGTCTTGTAGACCTTTGAACAAGCTGCGTTGGAGGTTCTTCCTCCTCTTCTGAAGATTTAGAGCTAGACGATCTCTCCACAACTTCCTGCCTATCTAGGGGTCTCAATTCAACTCTTTCAAGTGTGGAAGGGAATTGAATCACATCTTCTTTTTTAGTCTATTCTGGCTGCAATGTAATAGAAGGAGACTTAATTTCTCTAAAAAAAACACTTCTACTATGAATTACCATTTGTGAAACAAGGTCCCAAAGCTTGTATCCTTTCACACCATAACTGTACCTGATGAAGATACATTTCACAACCTTGTTCTCCAAATTTGTCTACTTCTCCTTTGGCACATGTGCATATGCTTCACAACCAAAAACTCTAAGATGTCTCAATGAAGGCTTGTGACCCAACCATGCTTCCATAGGCATTTTATCAAAAGGGCTAATGTGGGAGACTTGTTAATCAGGTAGCAAGAAGTGGAACCAACTTCAACCCAAAAATTTTATTCTAGACTAGCACCACTCAAAATACTCCTATCCTTCTCCATCAGTATCATGTTCATTCTTTCTGCAACTCCATTCTGTTGTGGAGAATATGGAGTTGTCTTTTGTTTGTTAATGCCATAATCTTTATAGAATCTATCAAAATCATTAGAGAAAATTCACCACCATTATCAGTCCTCAAACATTTAATTTTCTTTCCAGTCTACAACTCAACCATTTCTTTAAATTCTTTAAATCAACTGAAAACTTCATATTTTCTCTTTAGAAAATATATCCATGTCCTTCTACTAAAATCATTAATAAATGAAACATAATATGTGTATTTTCCAATCAAAGGAACATCTATAGGACCAAGCACATCAGAATGCATAAGATCCAAAACACCACAAGATTTATGAGAACCCAAGTAAAATTGAACGCAGTTTTAATTTTCATAAATGCAATGCTCACAAAAATTAAAGTCAAGATTACAATCATTCAAACCTTTGACAAGGCTTTTATATATCAAGGTCCTTAGACCCTTTTCTCCAATGTGGCCAAGCCTTTGGTTCCATAACATAGTCTTCTCTACAGGTAACTTTGCTTCAAAAGAAAGAGCACCCTTAGGTACCCAAAATCCATTTCCAACTATTGAAGATGAAACCCTCAAATTTTCTGAAGAAGTATCCATAGATTTACTTTTTACAGAAGTGTTATTACACTCAACAGTGTATGCGTCTAGCTTATACAAACTATCGAACCTAACACCTCTAGAAATTACCATAGCACCCTTAATCATCTTACATCCTTTTTCAGAAAAGATTACTTGCACACCCGCATCTATTAGTTTACTCATAGATAACAGATTTCATTTTAATCTAGGGATATGTAGCACACCATTAATCCTTTTTATTCTACCCTCAAAAAATTTGATCCTAACTTTACCTCGACCAAAAATTTCTAAATATGAATCATCACCTAGGTACACCTTACCTCCATTAAATTCTTCATATTCAAAAAACCAATCTCTATTGGAAGTCATATGAAAAGATGCACCTAAGTCAATTAACTAGGCATCATTACCTGCATGAGTTGCCAAAGCTACAATAAATGCATCACCATCTTCCTTCTTAGACTCAGAATCAGAATCAAAATTCTTCTTTTTCTTCTTCTTTTATTCTTTTCAGCCCTTATAGATGTGACTTGGTTTACTGCAATTATAGCAAATGACATTGGACTTTCCAGGAGATTTTTATCTCCCTATCGATTTGGACTTATCATGCTTTTCATTCTTCTTGCATTTCTCCTTAGGTCTTCCACAAATAGTTAGGGTTTCCTTTGAAATGAGGGATACCTTCCTCCACATCTCTTCACCAAGTAGGGCACCCACCACATCTTAAAACTTAAAAAAAATAGATGTACTACCGATACACATAACAAGAGAATCCCACAAATCAAGCAAAGAACAAAGCAAGATCTGACATTTCTCTTCTCCATTCATCTTAACACCAATAGATAATAATTGAGCCACCAACATATTGAATGCTTCCGAGTGGTCTATAATTCATCCACCCTCTTCCATCTTCAAGGAATATAATTTCTTCCTCAAGAAAATCTAATTTAATAAATATTTCACTTGATACATTTCACCAAGCTTAGTCCATAGCATCTTTGCAGAGTTTTCTTCATGGACATTAATCATAACAGAGTCTGCCAGGTACAGTCTGGTTAGACCCTTGGCTTTTTGGTCCATAACATCATACTAAGCCATCGCACTAGGATCTGAGGGCCTTTGGACATTTGCATCAACGACATGCCACAAATCTTGATCTATTAGTAGATCTTCCATCTTCAACTTCCACATCTCAAAATTCATTCCTTTAAATTTCTCCACCTTTATTTTCCTTGATGAACTTTCCATCTGAAAATTCCTACAACAAGATCAAAAATTGTCTTTTGCACAAGTTCCCACTCAAATTTGGATTAGTTCAAAAAACCCAACAACCCACAACTAAAAACCAAGGTGATCAAGCTTTGATACCACTTGTAAGGAAGTTAAGTAGTGGAACAACTTCCTACACTAACCTTGAGAAAAGAGTAATGCAAAAAAATTTGTAGATCCTCACATAAGTTACAAAAACTAAATAGAAATACTCATAAATAACAATCATACCACAACATAATGATTTACGTGGGGAAAACCCTTTCAAGAGAAAAACCCCACACTCCAAAAGACACCCAATATATTATTCAGCAATTAAAAAAAAATTACAATATACTTATAGAGAAATCTCTTCGGAGGAGTACCACTAATTAGAGATTTGTATGTAACTCAATAGCCATAAGACTTACACACAACCTCTATCTCACGCACCTCATATATAGGAGATAAAATACAAGAAACCATCAAATGGTATTACAAAACCATGGGTTGAAACCACCCAACAAATTATAACTGACCTTATCTCCAATCTAGATGCCTTATGATGTGTTAAAAAACACATCAACATGTGCCCCTTCCTTTTACAACTCATTTATGTGTCGGATACAAATTATATTTCCTGTTTCAGGAGTACAAACTTCTGGAGGCCATAACTTGCGAACCATGCATCCGATTGGCAAACCATTTGAAGGGTCAGAAAGATCGCAAAGTTCTCTATCACCTTTATAAATGTCTATGCCATTTACACCCACATTTTAGGGTGTTTCAGAGTCTCTAAAGTGTTGGAAACAACAATGAAGGAAAACTGAGAGGGGGGTGAATCAATTTCCACCAAATTATCAAACTTAACCTTAAAAGAAAATCTGATAAACTGTAGTAACAAAAAAGATAAGTAGATTGATAGTACAACACACAAAACCAATATTTTGATGTGGAAAACCTAGTTAAGGGAAAAACCATGGTGAGAACCTACCCACAATAATATGATACCCTGCAGTAGTATGTGAAAATTTTACAATGAGGAATGCACATGCATTCAGACACATTGTCTAGAGATCCCTACTAAAAATAAGATGACCTAGAAGGATAAAACCCTCAGAGAAGGTTCATCACCTTACAATAATGATTGGAATACAATCCGTATTACATGGACTGCAAATATAGCATCTCCTTATGCTTGATGATAGTTCTGGTTAAGCACATTTATCTGCATTGCAACAATCTCTGCTCAATACACCACACCAAAGGATAAATTCTCTTAAGCACCACATATACCCTCTTATAATAATGTAGACACTATATCAATACACAATTTACATGACTAAATCACCTATATATACAATTCATCAATCTTGGCAACAAGGTTGGCTAAACCCTCAACTCATAATTACAAAATTCCATCACACGATACAAAGACCAACCACTAGACCAATATAATAATATACATGATATAACATGGACCTAAATAAAATCTCCAAACATGAAGCACCACCAGAAATCTCACCAAGAACAACCACAAGATGCTACACTACCAATAATATCGCATAACACAAAGAATATCACCGGATCAACAAAATCACCAAGAACGCGCATAATGATCAATGTAAACCACCAAAACAAATAGGACACAATCAAGAAACATTAACAAGAACATTAGAACCATCTGCAATAGTTGCACCAACACCACTTATCAAATCTTCATTGATCAACATCTAAAACTTAAGAACACTCAAACAGCAGCAACTCGGACTAGAAAGATAGCTTGTGGAGCACCAAATCATGAATCATCTGAAATGTAGATACACATGAACATCCCAAACAATATCCCAAAATCATAACTCAAGATCTGATCACACCAGAATATACCAGAGGAAACACCGAACTCTGCAAAGCACTAATCAGAAAAACCAAACAGCAAACCGGATCAATAAATCATAGGAATATGTTGACAGCAATGACAACATCATATCCTAGCAGCAACAATGTCCAACAATCCCCCCTTTTGGCATTGATGGTAACATATGGATGTGAAAAATAGTCAAAAGAAAACATCTCCAACAAACTCCCCCTAAGATTAAGCAAATAAAACAATTTTTTACACGCTTCTTTCCCCCTTTGACATCAATGACAAAGGATCTCAAAATAGAAAACCAAACTCTCCCTCTTAGATAAACAAATCATGATTGCAACCAGCTCAACTAAACCAAAAATAGACTACTCCATTAGAGGAGCGTTATAAACTCATCAATCTAGACAAGAGGATAAGACTGTGAAGTCCACTGGATTAATGAAACTCAATGCATCTAGTTCCCATTAGGAGGGGTAGATACCCCTAACTTGCCTCTCAAATAGACAAATGTATCTTTAGGAAAAGGCTTTGTGAAAATATCAGCAATTTGTTCCTTTGTAGACACATACTCTAGCTTCACTTCCTCTTCACTGACTTTTTCTCTCAAGAAATGATACTTGATTGATACATGTTTAGTCTTTGAATGTTGTATTGGGTTCTTTGACATATTAATAGGACTGGAATTATCACAATAATTGATAGTAGGCTCATCATAGATAACTCTAATAGCCTTTAACATTTGTTTCATCCAAACTACCTAACTGCAATTACTAGCAGCAATAATGTGCTCAGCTTCAATAGTAGATAAGGAAATTGAATCTTGTTTCTTACTTGCCCATGAAACCAATTTTGTACCCAAAAATAATGCACCACCAGAGGTACTCTTTCAGTCATCAACATCAATAGCCCAATCAATATCAGTGTAAGAACATAGCATGGAACTATCATTCCTTGGGTACCACAAACCATAATCCACAGTTCCTTTCAGATATCTAAATATCCTCTTTACAACAGTGACATGACTCTCTTTCGGATCAGCTTGATATCTAGCAGCCATGCACATAGCATGCATAATGTCAGGTCTAGTCTAAGTTAGGTATAGCAGTCCATGAACCATAGATCTATACAAGGTCTGATTAGCTTTCCGAGATTCATAATTTTTAGATAATTTGTAGCTAGTCACCATAGGAGTTCCAACCAGTTTAAAATCTTCTAACCCAAACTTCTTCAGCAATTCCTTCACATATTTAACTTGAGATATAAAAATGCCTTTTCTAGTTTGTGAAATCTACAAACCTAAGAAAAAATCCATCTCTCCTATCATAGACATCTCAAATTCTTTCTACATATCACCGACAAACTTCATACTCAAGTTGTCATCTCCTCCAAAGATAATGTCATCAACAAAAACTTCAACAATTAAAATGTTATCATTTTCAATCTTGAGATATAGATTAATATCAATAGTACCTTTGTTAAATCCTAATTTCAACAAATACTTATCTGATCTAGCATACCAGGCTCTAGGGGCTTGTTTTAGTCCATAAAGAGATTTCTTTAGTTTGCATACCATGTCTCCATCATTTGATAATGAAAATCCATCAGGTTTCTTAATGTAGATTTCTTCTTTAAGATTACTTGACATCCATCTGATATACCTTGAAATCCTTGTAAGCAACATATGCAAGCAATAGCCTAATATCTTCAAGTCTGGCTACCCAATAAAAAGTCTCCTCATAATCAATTCCTTCTTTTCATGAATATCCTTTGTATACTAGTCTTTCTTTATTTATGACAACCTCACTGGCTTCATTCAGCTTGTTCCTGGATACCCATTTAGTACCAATCACATTCTTGTCTTTAGGTCTAGGCACAAGTTCCCATGTGTTATTCTTTTCAATCTCATTCAATTCTTTTTCCATAGCCTTCATCCAATTTTCATCTTTACAAGCCTCAACAACATCTTTAGGTTCAAGTTTGGAAATAAAACATACCTCTTTAGCAACTAGTCTTCTTCTAGTCATCACACCTTTATTTTTATCACCAATGAACTTATTTTCAAAATGATTAAATCTCACATACCTTGAAGTCTTCTGATTATTTTGATTTTTAGGTTTCTACACTCCTTCACTGACAACAACAACATTTGGATTAACAGTCTCTACCAGACCATTTTACTTTAATTCTTCAGTCTGATTTAGTGTTAAAACAACATCCTAGTCATCATCATATCTACATGCTCTAATCTCTTTTCCATAGTTCTTATCATCCTTCACATTTGCACTTTCCACTATCTTTCTCAATCTCTTATTGTAGCACCGGTAGGATTTTCTCTTGGTTGAATATCCCAAGAAAATTCCTCCATCACATCTTGCATCAAACTTTCCTATATCCTCATCTCTCTTGATATAACACTTTCTTCCAAAAATTCTGAAATATCTCACAGTAGGAACATGACCAGACCATAGCTTCTATGGAGTCTTACTGGTATCACCTTTTATATGCACTCAGTTAAATGTATAAACAACAGTGATAATAGCCTCTATCAAGTAGATCTTTAGAACATTCCCTTCAATCAGCATAGTCCTTGCAACATCCAAGATAGTTATGATCTTCCTTTCAACATTCTATCGTGGGGTTCTAAGAGCAGATAATTGTCTTCTAATTCCCATGCTTATCACATAATGAATCAAACTCACCAGAATAGAATTTTCCTCCTCTATCAGATCTCAAACATTTTAGCTTCAATCCTATCTCAGTCTCAAACTTTTCTTTCAATATCTTGAGTTTGTCCAATGCTTCTGATTTTTCCCTAAAAAAGGCAACCCACATCAGCCTAGAATAATCATCAATAAATAACATGAAATATATGTCACCCTGCACACTTTGTATAGCAGTAGGTCCACATAGGTTAGTATGCACAAGATCTAGCAATCCATTAGATGTATATTGTTTACTCTTGAAAGAAATTATTGTTTTCTTACCCATTTGACATTCCTTACATATCAGATTAGCAGGCTCAACAATTTTAGGCAAATCTCTAACAACTTGAGTAGCAATCTTAATCATTGAGTCAAAATCAACATGACACATTCTTCTATGCCATAACCTATTGATATTATGGATGTGTTACATTAGTTTTGTCATTGATGTCAACACTTATCCTTCTGGAGATCTATAGTTATGTTGAACTAGCACATTGTGTTCACCATCAAGTTCAATGACTTATGTGTAGTCATTGGTATATTGTTCACCGGTAGGTTATATGGTTCATCAATATTGAGGATGACTTGTTATGATCTGGAGATCACTTGATTATGTCAAAGACATGGTTTGGATACTTGGTTTTGGTATTTTGGTTAATGATCTAATCGGGTTGACATATTTGCTATTACCGGCAGATTGGTCAAAGTTATGGACCGGTATGCGTTATCTATTCCAGATCAGCACAACACGTTATGAAAATGATTTATTGATTGGATATTATTGTAAATGTATTGAGCCAACATGATGCATCACATCTAGACTTGTTTGTAATTTATTTAATTGTAATATTCTTAGTGAGTCGACCTACACATTTGGTCTTAGGTTTTGTATATATGTAAGATCTCATTTGAGATGAGATATGAGATGGTATGTAAGGTTATGGTATGGTGCAAAGAAGGTTTGAAGGTGTTTGTCAAAGATTAACGGGTACTGAATCCAACATTGGAGATGCTATTTTTGAGCAGTACATTATTCTAGGATTTATCCATCCTATCGTAGTCATTGCGACTCCCATTTGAGTAGTGTGCTCTAGGTGGTTGGCCTTTCTACATGTGCAGACCCCATTTGTATACACATACTATCTGCAACTATATCATCTGATTGTGGGTAAGGTTTCCCACCATGGTTTTTTCCCTTATAGGGTTTCCACATCAAAATATTTGTGTTATGTGTTGTGGATGTTGTTTCTCTTTATGTTTCATGCATTAAGTTTCACCGGTATTGATATTAACTATTAGTCTGTTAACTGACATTAAGTTTGGTTTACTGGTATCAAGTATTAAGTTGAAGTAATTAAAAATTGGGATGTAATTCATTGACAAATGATTCACCCCCCGCTCTCAGTTGCCTTTTTGGTTCCTAACAATTGGTATTAGAGCTAATTCCTCTTTTTGTAGAAGCCTAACAACTTGAGGAGATCTTATGGCAACTAACATTTTCAACAAGGACAGTCTGAAACTTGATGGAACTAACTATGGTATATGGAAGATCAAAATGGAGACACATCTGAATTGCATTGGAAGATAGATATGGGAAGTTACAAAGGATGGCTATGTTGGTCCTACTCAAAATCAACCTAGTCCACCTACTTTGGGCAAGGATCAGGAGAATGATTGCAAAGCAAGAGAAGCACTTTTGAGTGCATTATCAGATCAACAAATCATGGGATTATTGGACTGATCTACTACTAAATCTATTTGGGATAAATTGGAGACATTAGATGAAGGAGATACCACTGTCAAAATTGCAAAACTAGAATGTTTTCGGGTTAGGTATGAAAACTTGAAAATGGAAGATGAAAGAATTTCTTCTTTTATGGAAAGAGTTAATGAAATTGTTTTAGGAATACAATTTTGTGGAGGATCCTTAAGTGAAGATGAAATTGTTTCTAAAATTTTAAGAGCTTTCCCACCAGCATACAAAATGAAAGTAATTGATATTAATTAGTTGAGAACAATGCCTAATACATCAGTATATAGAGATACCTTGGTTGGAAAACTTTCAGCATTTGAGCTTGAAGAATTTGGTCCTGTTGCTACTATTAAGACAGATTTAGCCTTCAGAGCATCATCATCTGCAGCATCATCATCATCATCTAACAAATCTGATTGGAAAGCACTTTATGCAAAAGAACTTGAAGATATCAGAAAGGAAAATGAAGAACTGGAAGAACTTGAAGCACTATTTTCAAGGAAAATGCCTAAAGGTCCAGTTGGAAGTAAGTATGAAGGTAAATCACTGTTTAAATGTTTTAATTGCAATAAAGTTGGTCATATGGCATCTAGATGTCCTAATAGACATGCAAGATTGAGAGAGGAAGCTAAAAGAACATACAAGCCTAACCCTGAATATCAGAGATACAGATTTAAGAAGAATAGAGACAAATCTTGTTACTATGTTGATGAAGGAGTCACAAATTATTCTAATGAAGAACTGGCAAACAACGGATGGGCTTTTGTTGCAATAAAAGAAGATCAACCGACACCTACTGTTCCACCGGTAGAGTAGGCCCTGGAAGCTAAAACTGAAGAGAAAGATGAATGGATCATAGATTCTAGATGTTCACATCATATGACTGGTGATAAGAGTAAATTCTTATCTTTTCAGGAATATAATGGAGGTCTAGTAAGGTTTGGCGATGATAAAGCTTGTTTAATCAAAGGAAAAGGCACTATATCCTTGGATGGTAAGCCCAATACTGACAATGTTTATTATGTTGAAGGTTTGAAGCATAATCTTTTGAGTGTTGGTCAGTTAATTGAAAAAGGATTTCAGTTACAATTCAAGAATGGTAAATGCAAAATCAAAAACAAAACTGGATTGGAGATTGCAATCGGTAATCAGACTAAAGGTAATATTTTTCATTTGAACAACAATGATAAGACACACTTGATTGCACATATTGATGAAAGTTGGTTATGGCATAAGAGACTTTGTCATGTGAATTTTGATTGCATTGTAAAGATTAGTTCAACTGAGGAAGTAAGGGATTTACCTAAGCTTGTGAAACCTCATAATCTGGTATGTAAGGAATGTCAAAATGGGAAAGCAAGTTAGAACAACTTTTAAGAGTATTTCTGAGAAATCCAATAATGTTCTTCATTTAATTCATACTGACTTGTGTGGTCCAGAAAGAACAAGAAGTCTACAGGAAGATAGATATTTTATGCTAATTATGGATGATTATTCTAGAATGTGTTGGGTTACTTTTCTCAGGGAGAAATCAGAAGCTTTTGGAAAATTCAAATTATTCATGGCAATGGTAGAAAATGAAACTAGTAAGAAAATCAAATGTTTGAGATCAGATCAAGGAGGTGAATTTACATCAAATGAATTTAATACATTCTATGAAGTGAATGGAATCAAAAGACAACTATCAACACCTTGGACACCTCAGCAGAATGGAATTGTGGAAAGGAAGAGCAAAACTATTCTAGAAGCAGCTAGAAGCATGATATTGGAAGTAAATCTACCTCATGTGTATTGGAGAGAAGTAGTGAATATAGTGGTTTACACTTTCAACAAAGTTCACATCAAAGGTGAAACTAGTAAGACCCCTTATGAACTATGGTTTGGTAATACTTCTACTCTTAAGTACTTTAGAATATTTGGAAGCAAATGTTAAATTAGGAGAGATGAGTATGTTGGTAAATTTGATCCTAGAAGTGATGAAGGAATATTTCTTGGTTATTCATCTAAGAGAAAGGCATATAGATATTTTAATAAAAGATTGTAGAAGATCATTGAGAGTGTTGATGTGAAGATAGATGAACACTTTAGAGGAAATTCAAGGTTTGTAGTATTGTTCTCAAATTTTGATCCCCTTCTTATCCCCTTTGATGAGAAAGAATAACTATGTATGTGAATGGAGAAATCAAGGAACAAGAACCTTAGAGAAACATATGACAAGGTTTTAATAACCTTCTACACTTCGAACTTATCCAAAGTTCAGGTGGGTATACCTTATGTGAATACTTTCACACTTTTAAACAAAATCCACAGTAACCATTGTCCAAAAACCAGTGGATCTTATCGCCTTAAACAAGAAACTGAAAAAAATATAGGAAAACTTAGGATCATTTTCAGTGTTGATCCTCAAGAGATTTAGAAAAGAAAACATTAATAGATACCAGTGCCTTATCTAGGCTACAGAGTCATCTATTTTAAACAAGAACTCCAGAATTAAACATTTCCATGCATCTCAATCACTTTGGCTTTTATCAACTCCATACATGCCTAAGATGTATGAGAATCCTCCCATGTTATACTAAATAGTGTTCATCAAATTCAAAGTTCCCAACAAATAACCTACTGATAAAGATATTTCTCACATATTTAATTCCCCTCCCGAAGAAGAAAGCTAAGAAACTATCTATAAAGATTGCATTACAATCCCTGTTCAATTGAAATAACCCTAAGTTACCCAAATGAAACCAGTAAAATAATAGAAAGCATACCAGAAGACAACACAAATTCTAGGCTCAAAGTTAATGGTTTGTATATTTATATTCAATTTGGAAAATCTTACAAAACTGAGATAATTTTCTGTGAAACACTTAGAAAAAACGCAGATAAATTTCTGTAGAGTTTCTTTACAAATTCTTGTGATCCCTTTTTCATTGTCCTGGTATCCATTTATAAAAGCATGGATGCATACAAGCTTCAGACCCTTTTGAGAAAGTTTATTACAAACTGAATTACTCTCCAAGAAATGGTTACATGTTCTTTTCAACATCTACAACTTCTTGTGCCTTTTGTTCTATCGCAACCTCTTCTAACTGCTTCGGAGCATCTTCTTTTTGTCCCACATAATTGTCCTTCCATTCCTGAAAAACATCATAACTTGGCCAAGAAAAACTAACAACCTTTTGTTTCATGTCTTCTAGCCTTTTCCAAGTGACTCTTAAATGTCCAATTTTTGTTTCTATGAAATCGTAATGAGATTTCACCTTTTCAATTTCTTCAATTGTTTGGACAAATAGGGAGGTGTCATTAGTTTTGATAATTTGATTGATCCTTAGGGACAAATTGTGCTCCACCTCTTTTAACCAGGTCTTCTCTTCTTTCAACTGAATTGGACCAATAAAACCTCCTGGAAACAATTCAAATTTATGATCCAAATATTCTTTTCTATAAAGCTGGCCTTTTCTTTTCACACCTACCCTTTCCTCTAAGAGAATATTCATCTATTTTATAAACTCACTGGTAGACCTTAGAGTGTCATTCTCCTCTGCATCTGGATGAGAGGAACACATGAATTCCAACTCCTTACCTCTAGGCATCCACTTATTTATGATTGGTTCCAAAGTGGCTTCATCTTCTCTGAATTTGATCATAACCTCCAGAATCTTTTTCATATTTAAGTATACAATGGAGGTTTTGATTGAGTCAACAAACTTCAAGATTGTAGCTTTCACCTTTTCCTCATATTTGTTTTCATACAAGGCTTGAGCTTGTTTCAACCTTTCCAAGTCATGTTGGACACTTTCAGGTGATTGGGAACCAGAAGGCGTAGGAGAAGGGGGGTATTCTATAATGGGACTAGTAGGAGGAGGTCTTGCTAGAGAGGAGGCTATCATGAGTGTAGAGGATTCACCTAGATGGTGCTGACCTGCCAATTGACTCTGGAGTCTAGTAATGATGCTATCCCTATTGGCTATTCCTTCTTCAGCCTCATTGTAGGCCTTTAAGATAGTCTCCAACTTCAATTTGAGATTAGCTCTTTCTTGTGCCTCTTTCTCTACTACTGCCACATTGACCTTTGCAGTTTCCAAAACTGTGCTTGCAGCTTCCACTACCCTTGTATCTTGGACTCTCTTAACAATCATGCCTCCTAAGAGGCTAGAATCTGATGCATTTTTCCTCCTTTTGTTCTCATCCTTCTTTAATGGCCACATGACAAGAGAAGCATTATCCTTGCTGAATGTCACTCCTTCCATAAGCTTTGTTTCCTTCCTTACTGCATCAAGCACTAGAGCATCAGCTATATCCTATTCAGGGAGAATTAACACACCAACTTTTGCTACCATTTCTCTTCCTTTCTCAAGGGTGATAGTTTTAAATTCTTCCATCATTTCTTGCTTTATCTCTTCCTCCACTTGAGTTGTATCTCTGAGAGGTTGTTCACTCTTCCTCTGTTCACATCTGACCTAAAATTTCTTCATGTTTTGCTTCAATACAAATTGCATGAAAGCTCCTGTTGTGACAAAGTTACTATCAACCAATAATTCTTCACTGGCTTGCTTAACAGTAAAGTCCAATTCTTGCCCTTTTAGCTCACCTTCAGTCAAATTCATTTCAGCACTAGGTGGCTCTTCAAGCATTCACTCTTGGGTCTCTTCATAGGTATAGGCAATCTCATCGAGACTCCCTAACTATAATAATTGTTCAGCCACCACTTGCTCATCTCCAATGTTGATAGGGGACTGAGATGAAGAATATTGAGTTTCATTAGTTTCAACTTCCTTTCCCACTCTTTGCCTTTTAGGGGAATCTTGAATGTCAATGACATCTTCAATTTTCCTTTTCCCTTTTGAAGTGGAAGGCTCACTTGTCACTAGCATCATCACAGTGCACTTTGACTTCTTATGCATTACATAGTCACCAGGTGGGATAGCCTTAGCAAAGGCAGGCTTAGCCAAGACCAACTTAACCTTATCAGGATCATTTTGCATTATGGCCTCCCTTTTTTCTTTTAAGGTCTACATGAGGTCTTCAAAATAAAGAATCAAGAATTTGATTTTCTCCTCAAAAGGGTTGAAGCTAGAAAGAGGATCATATCTACTATCAAATTGATGGATAAAATCAAGTGCCTTCTTGTATGCAACCCACTTCTCCTTCCTTAGTTCCTACTCATCTAAGCTGAATTCATTTCTGACTAAATCTTTGCGGAACTAAAATTGGTGAGGCCTACCTCTACACACTACTCTCTTTCTGAACATACCATTGAAGAAGTCCTCAGGGTCTACACATCTTGAAATTATAGTTGACAACCTATATGGCTTAAAGAATTCTTCAAAATATTTCCATCCACCCTTAGTGATTACAAAATGGTGGGCCATGGTAATAGTTGGGAAAATGGTCCTTTTACCCCTATTGGCTAGCTCCGCCTCTTGCACTCCTCCAATTTGTCTCAATACTTCTGCAATCCCTATCTTTAATGGAACCTGATAGGGTAGTAAATAGGGGGAACCTCTAAATCCATACACTCTGAAAATAATAGACACAGGGTACAAATACATGTCTCCCCAATTGTGAACAATCTTAATATCCTCTACAAACTCCTTAGGTCTGAGGAATTTCATAAGAGCCTTAGGAATTCTAGGGTTTTCTCTGCATAAAAGAATTCTAATTTTAGATGCAAAGCATCTATCAAACTTAAAAAAACTAACATCTTCTCTATCCGAAGATAAAACAGTGCTCCAAAGTTGAACATACATCTCTTCCTTATCCTTTATCTTGATCAAGTCCATTTCCTTTGCAAAGTAATCAGCACCTTTGAACAAGAACATGTGCATTAACATGGAGCACCATCCAAATGACCTATCCACCTTACCATTTTTGATCCCTACTAGCCCATTATGAATTGCATCAACAAGGTATGAGGCATAATCAAATGTTATTGCTAGGGAGGGGTTTAGAATTTGTGTAATCATTAACATGTAATGGGTTGGCATATTCTTTTCAGCATCCTCTCCAAAGATCTGACATAATTCCCAATACATACCCTTAGCTCTCAGAGTGAATAAATTGAGGGAGAATGGTTCCATTGTGTTGGGGCCTACAACTGTTAACCCCCCTATCTTAACAAATAATTTTTTCAATGGGCCACTCCTAAGATGATCCCTCTGTCCATTGTAAACCTGGGCTAATGACTCAAAGTCAACAGTCTCTAACAAATTGGAGGCCTCATTGAGTTTAAACACTTTCCGGAATTCATCTTCATTTATTTCAATCAGGACTGATCCCTTTATATTCCTGATGCATCTTGCCACAGGGTCATAATTTTGTGCAATTAGGGTCAACAGATCTACATCCATGAAAACACCTAGGACCACAAGGTTTCCTACATCTAGTTCCCATATGCTATTCAAAGGAGCTAGATAATGTCTCTGCCCAAAACTGACTTTGAACAGTCCTAAGCCTGATATTCCTATTTCAGGGTCCCTTAACCAATTATCTTTATCATACAGGCCATCCCCAATTTTCAGACGAGGGTTCTTTGGTACTAGCTCTTTGGCCTTAGCCCCGACATTGGTAGACATGGTTAATTGCTCTAAAAAATCATTAGAGATGTTGTTGTCCTGATAATTGACTTTTCCTATAAACTCTCTTCTTGGTGCCATTCTGCATAAGAAACTATACCACTAGAAACTAGCACAGACCTCTAATGAAATAATTCACACAAGAATATTTGGAAACAGACCAGAATTATCAAGAAAAGCACAAAAAACTTGATTATTCACCTGAAGAGAATCACTCTGTACCAATTTGCTTTGCAACAAACTTTGATGAAACAATACTAACAATCAAGTTGATGCGGACTCAAAAGGATAAGTTGGCATTGATTTTTTAGAAATTAACTCCGCATGCTTCGGCTTTCTTTTCAGAATTGAATTCACCAAATCGAATTCAAAACTGGCTCCAACGGGTCATAACTCCTCTGAGTCTTTCCTCTGTTTCGGTCTTTCGCTATTTTGTAGTGCATAAAACCTTTGCAGCTTTCTTTCATGAAACAATGCTGGCCATTGGATCACAAGAACTTACACTGCCTTTACCTCCATTTGATCTCTCTTTGTTAATGTCGGGCCCCACCTTCTTTTTGCTAATTCACGGGCTTTAACACTCATGTACTTTTCCTTCATGAAGCCACAGTAGCCGTTAGATCAAGCTCTAATCACCTAGATTTTAACCCTAACCAGGACCGTCAATCTCACTTACTAACCACACCTCATCTTGACAGATAATGATTTTTGCCATTTCGCAGAGGTTAAGCCGCAGGCATCTTCGAGCCACGAAACAATGAGAACCATTGGATCGGCCACGAGATGAATACTTTTTAACAAGCTTCAAACCTTTTAAGTGGGCCCTTTATTCAGAAATCACTTACTCTATTTAATCACTAGTTATTAAATGCCACATGGTAGTCGGCCATTAGCTCTAGAAACTCCTCTAGGTTCCACCCCAAATCTACCACATGTTCTCTTTACTATTCCCACATAACTATCAGTTACACCTAGGCAGGCCCTCAACTACCCTTCAGAGCCACGTGGTATTTGACACATCACTATCAAGCTCTACGAAATGTAGCAGCTATCATGCCACATCATGCCTTCGTGTGATTTCCACTTGTCTTTCACCATTTCAGGAACATTAATCTTTGTTTAGCTTGCAACCATGAAACCACGAGGATCGTTGGATCAAAACAGACCTGATCAACTTTTAACTTCATGCCCTACCTGTCCTTTTGGCCCCACTGGCCTTTTCGCCATTTTGCGATGACTAACTTACTAGCATCTTACCTTCATGAATCCACGCGAGTCATCAGATCTCAGGAACTTGCTCATTGTTTAATCTCTCTATGGAAACCTTGCCCAGGGCCACTGCAGACCCCTAATTGAGCGCCCCATCACTGCTCTATCATTGCCAGCTGGATCTACCACCTTTACCGCCACCTCTAGTAGGACCCGCCACCTTTTCACTACTTCACGAAAGGTAGAATGTGTGCATCTCCTGGCCATGAATTAACGCGAGTCGTTGATCCTTTTCCAACCTAATCACTCTTTAACCAAGGAAGACTGCTTGTCTCTAGGACCCACCACATGTTTTCGCTGCTTTGCATAACATAAACCATGTGCATCTCGGGCTAGTGAATCAACATGAGCCATTGGATCACAATCAAGATGCAACTCTTTTACCCGATGTTCAGTCCATCTGGTCGGGCCCGCCTATGCCTTTCGCTACTTCACGATTGGTAACTCATGGGCATATTAGCTTAACAAAACCATGTGCACCTTTAGATCAAAAGGAACCTGCTCACATTTTAGGAGCCTGATTAAGAAATTAAAACTTTAGGAAAGACATAGAAGGATAATGCATTGATAAACCCGCCTAGCAAAAAATTAAAGAAGGGGGGGGGGACACTTTTCAGGAGCAACGCACCCTCCTTTAAGTGAATAAAGTAACACAAAAAATAGAATTATAAGGGTTTTTCTCAGACACAAGAGCGATTTAAGACTTAAACACTAAACCCTTATTTTGACCCAAAGCAATTAGAAGTAACAAGGCCATACGAGACTCAAAATTTTCATAAACTTAGCCAATTATGGGAAAACAATACCCATTTTTTAAACATGTAGGAGGAGGTCTTGCTAGAGAGGAGGCTATCATGAGTGTAGAGGATTCACCTAGATGGTGCTGACCTACCAACTGACTCTGGAGTCTAGTAATGATGCTATCCCTATTGGCTATTCCTTCTTTAGCCTCATTGTAGGCCTTTAAGATAGTCTCCAACTTCAATTTGAGATTACCTCTTTCTTGTGCCTCTTTCTCTACTACTGCCACATTGAACTTTGCATTTTCCAAAACTGTGCTTCCAGCTTTCACTACCCTTGTATCTTGGACTCTCTTAACAATCATGCCTCCTAAGAGGCTAGAATCTGATGCATTTTTCCTCCTTTTGTTCTCATCCTTCTTTAATGGCCACATGACAAGAGAAGCATTATCCTTGCTGAATGTCACTCCTTTCATAAGCTTTGTTTCCTTCCATACTACATCAAGCACTAGAGCATCAACTATATCACATTCAGGGAGAATTAACACACCAGCCTTTGCTACCATTTCTCTTCCTTTCTCAAGGGTGGTAGTTTTAAATTCTTCCATCATTTCTTGTTTTATCTCTTCCTCCACCTAAGTTGTATCTCTGAGAGGTTGTTCACTCTTCCTCTATTCACATCTGACCTTGAATTTCTCCATGTTTTGCTTCAATACAAATTTCATGAAAGCTCCTATTGTGACAAAGTTACCATCAGCCAAGAATTCTTCACTGGCTTGCTTAACAGTAAGGTCCAATTCTTGGCCTTTTAGCTCACCTTCAGTCAAATTCATTTTAGCACTAGGTGGCTCTTTAGGCATTCCCTCTTGGGTCTCTTCATAGGTATAGGCAATCTCACCGAGACTCCCTAATTGTAATAATTGTTCAGCCACTGCTTGCTCCTCTCCAATGTGGATAGGGGACTGAGATGGAGAATATTGAGGTTCATTAGTTTCAACTTCCTTTCCAACTCTTTGCCTTTTAGGGGAATCCTGAATGTCAATGACATTTTCAATTTTCCTTTTCCCTTTTGAAGTGGAAGGCTCACCTGTCACTAGCATCATCACAGTGTACTTTGACTTCTTATGCATTACATAGTCACCAGGTGGGATAGCCTTAGCAAAGGCAGGCTTAGCCAAGACCAACTTAACATTATCGGGATCATTTTGCATTATGGCCTCCCTTTTTTCTTTTAAGGTCTACATGAGGTCTTCAAAATAGAGAATCAAGAATCTGATTATCTCCTCAAAAGGGTTGAAGCTAGAAAGAGGATCATAGCTACTATCAAATTGATGGATAAAATCAAGTGCCTTCTTGTATGCAAATGACTTCTCCTTCCTTAGTTCCTGCTCATCTAAGCTAAATTTATTTATAATTAAATCTTTGAGGAACTGAAATTGGTGAGGCCTACCTCTACACACTGCTCTCTTTCTGAACATCCCATTGAAGAAGTCCTTAGGGTATGCACATCTTGAAACTACAGTTGACAACCTATATGGCTTAAATAATTCTTCAAAATATTTCCATCCACCCTTAGTGATTACAAAATGGTGGGCCATGGTAATAGTTGGGAAAATGGTCCCTTTACCCCTATTGGTTAGCTCTGCCTCTTGCACTCCTCCAATTTGTCTCAATACTTTTGCAATCCCTATCTCTAATGGGACCTGATAGGGTAGTAAATAGGGGGTACCTCTAAATCCATACACTTTGAAAATAGTAGACATAGGGTACAAATACATGTCTCCCCAATTGTGAATAATCTTAATATCCTGTGCAAACTCCTTAGTTGAGGAATTCCGAAAGAGCCTTAGGAATTCTAGGGTTTTCTCTGCATAAAAAAAATTCTAATTTTAGATGCAAAGCATCTATCAAACTTCAACAAACTAGCATCTTCTCTATCCTAGGATAAGAAAGTGCTCCAAAGTTGAACAAACATCTCTTCCTTATCCTTTATCTTGATTAGGTCCATTTCCTTTGCAAAGTAATCAGCACCTTTGAACAAGAATGTGTGCATTAACATGGAGTACCATCCAAAAGGCCTACCCACCTTACCATTTTTGATCCCTACTAGCCCTTTATGAATTGCATCAGCAAGGTATGAGGCATAATCAAATGTTATTGCTAGGGAGGGGTTTAGAATTTGTGCAGTCATTAACATGTAATGGGTTGGCATATTCTTTTTAGCATCCTCTCCAAAGATCTGACATAATGCCCAATACATACCCTTAGCTCTTAGAGTGAATAAATTTAGTGAGAATGGTTCCATTGTGCTGGGGACTACAACTATTAACCCCCCTATCTTAACAAAGAATTATTTTAATGGGCCACTCCTAAGATGATCCCTTTGTGCATTGTAAACCTTGGCTAATGACTCAAAGTCAATAGGCTCTAACAAATTGGAGGCCTCACTGAGTTTAAACACTTTCCTGAATTCATCTTCATTTATTTCAATCAAGACTGATCCCTTTATATTCCCGATGCATCTTGCCACAGGGTCATAATTCTATGCAATTAGGGTCAACAGATCTACATCCATGAAACACCTGGGACCACAAGGTTTCCTACATCCAGTTCCCATATGCTATTCAAAGGAGCTGGGGAATGTCTCTGCCCAAAATTGACTTTGAATAGTCCTAAGCCTGATATTCCTATTTGAGGGTTCCTTAACCAATTGCCTTTATTATACAGGCCATCCCCAATTTTCAGACGAGGGTTCTTTGGTACTAGCTCTCTGGCCTTAGCCCCGAAATTGGTAGGCATGGTTAATTGCTCTAAAAAATCATCAGAGATGTTCCTGTCCTAATAATTGACTTTTCCTATCAACTCTCTTCTTGGTGTCATTCTGAACAAGCAACTATACCACTAGAAACTAGCATAGATCTCTAATGAAATAATTCACACAACAATATTTGGAAACAGACCAGAATTATCAAGAAAAGCACAAAAAACCTGATTATTCACCTCAAGAGAATCGCTCCACACCAATTTGCTCTGCAATAAACTTCGATGAAACAATACTAACAATCAAGTTATGCGGACTCAAAAGGACAAGTTGGCATTGATTTTTTAGAAATTAACTCTGCATGCTTTAGCTTTCTTTTCAAAATTGAATTCACCAAATTGAATTCAAAACTGGCTCCAACGAGTCATAACTCCTTTGAGTCTTTCCTCTGTTTTGGTCTTTCACTATCTCGCAGTGCATAAAACCTTTGCAACTTTCTTTCGTGAAACAACACTGGCCGTTGGATCACATGAACTTACGCTGCCTTTACCTCTGTCTGATCTCTCTTTGTTAATGTTGGGCCCCACCTTCTTTTTGCTACTTCACGAGCTTTATCACTTGTGTACTTTTCCTTCATGAAGCCACGCTAGCCTTTAGATCAAGCTCTAATCACCTAGATTTTAACCCTAACCAAGACCATCAATTTCACTTACTAATCGTGCCTCATCTTGATGGCTAACGGTTTTTGCCATTTCACAGAGGTTAAGCTGTAGGCATCTTCAGGCCATGAAACAATGAGAACCATTAGATCGACCATGAGATGAATACTTTTTAACAAGCTTCAAACCTTTTAAGTGTCCCTTTATTCGAAAATCACTTACTCTATTTACTCGTCGGTTAACAAATGCCACATGGCAGTCGGCCATTAGCTCTGGAAACTCCTCTGGGTTCCACCCTAAATCCGCTACGTGTTCTCTTTACTATTCCCACATAACTGCTGGTTACACCTAGGCAGGCCCTCAACTACCCTTCAAAGCCATGTGGCATTCGATACATCACTATCAAGCTCTACAAAATGTAGCAGCTATCATGCCACATCATGCCTTTGTGTGATTTCCACCTGTCTTTCACCATTTCATGAACATTAATCTTCATTTGGCTTATAGCCATGAAACCACGAGGATCATTGGATCAAAATAGACCTGATCAACTTTTAACTTTGTGCCCTGCCTGTCCTTTGGGCCCCACTAACCTTTTCACCATTTCGCGATGACTAACTTACTAGCATCTTACCTTCATGAATCCACGTGAGCCATCAGATCTTAGGAACTTGCTTGTTGTTTACTCTTTCTATGACAACCTTGCCCAGGCCCACTGCGGATCGCCAACTGAGCACCCCGTCACTGCTCTATCATCACTAGTTGGATCTACCACCTTTACCACCACCTTTTCGCTACTTCGTGAAAGGCAGAATGTGCACATCTCCCGACCGCAAATCAACACAAGCCATTGATCCTTTTCCAACCTGATCACTCTTTAACCAAGGAAATCTGCTTGTCTTTGGGACCCGCCACGTGTTTTTGTTACTTCATAGAACATAAACCATGTGCATCTCGGGCTAGCAAATCAACGTGAGCCATTGGATCACAATCAAGATGCAACTCTTTTACCCGACGGTCAATCCATCTAGTCAGGCCTACCTATGCTTTTGTTTCTTCGTGATTTGTAACTCACGGGCATATTGTCTTAATGAAACCATGCACACCTTTAGATCAAAAGGAACCTACTCACCTTTCAGGAGCCCGATTAAGAAATTAAAACTTTAGGAAAGATATAGAAGGATAATGCATTGATAAACCCGCCTAGGAAAAAATTAAAGAAGGGGGGGGGACACTTTTCATGACCAACAAACCCTCCTTTAAGTGAGTAAAGTAACACAAAACTAGAATTATAAGGGTTTTTCTCAGACACAGGAGCGATTTAAGACTTAAACCCTAAACCCTTATTTGGACCCAAAGCAATTAGAAGTAACAAGGCCATACCAGACTCAAAATTTTCATAAACTTAGCCAATTATGGGAAAAGAAACCCATTTTTTAAATAGTGATAACATGTAGATTCTAAATTGGTAATTGAGATGATCACAAATGAACCAATACAAAGTGCATCGGTACAGAATGTGGATCCAATCACACTAGCATCATTAGAGAATTCCATAGTGACTGAAGAACAATAGCATGTGAATAAACCCAGGTATGTAAGACTGAATCACTCAGAAAATCAGATAATTGGGAATAATTATCAAGGTGTTATGACAAGAGGAAGACTGGAAAATGAAAAGGTGTACTTAATTTCTCATATAAACCAGCATCTGTTATTGAAGCATGTCAAGATGAACATTGGATAAAAGCAATGGAAGATGAATTAGAACAAATTGAAAAGAACAATACATGGACATTAGTTCCCCAGCCTAAAGACAAAAAATGTAATTGGAACTAAATGGGTATATAGGAATAGACTTAATGAAGATGGTGAGGTGATCAAGAACAAAGCAATATTAGTTTGTAAAGGTTATTCACAGAAGGAGGGAATTGATTACAGTGAAACCTTTGCACTAGTAGCTAGAATTGAGGCAGTCAGATTATTTCTTGCATTTGCAGCTCATAAGAACCATAAAGTATATAAGATGGATGTGAAATGTGCATTTCTGAATGGTGATCTTGAAGAGGAAGTTTACATTGAACATCTTGATGGATTTTCATTGACAAATGATAAAGATATGGTTTGCATATTAAGGAAAGCTTTGTATTGATTTAAGCAAGCTCCTAGAGCTTGGTATGCTAGATTGGACAAATATCTTTTGAAGCTTGGTTACACTAAAGGTAATGCTGACAACAACTTATATTTCAAAGTGACTAATGATGATATTTTTTGGAGGAGAAGATGGATTGTGTAAGGACTTTTCTAACAAAATGCAGGAAGAATTTGAAATATCTATGATTGGAGGTTTACTGTATTTGACACAAACAAGACCTGATATAATGAATGCAGTATGTATTGTTTCAAGATTTTTGAGTAATCCTAAAGAAAATCATGAATCAACAGTAAAAAGGATTTTTCGGTATCTACAAGGCACAACAAATCTTGGTTTATGGTACCCTAAAGATGAAAATTTTGATTTATGTGCATACACCGATGCAAATTAGGGAGGAGATGTAGATGACAGAAAGACCACCAATGGCAGAGCATTCTTTCTTGGTAACAGATTGATTTCATGGTTAAGCAAGAAGAAGAGTTGTACATCACTATCAATAGTAGAATCAGAATATGTTGCAGCAACAACTAATTGCACTCAGGTATTATGGATTAAGAAAATTTTGAAGGACATAAAGGTAAAATGCAAAGAACCAATAATCATTTATTGTGATAATTTAGCAGCAATTGATATATCAAAGAATCCGGTATTTCATTCTAAGACTAAACATGTTTCTATCAAATATAATTTTCTGAAAGAGAATGTTGAAGCAAAAGAAGTCAAATTGGTTTATGTGAATACTAAAAGCCAGATTGCATATATCTTTACGAAGCCTTTGTCTAAGGAATCTTTTGAATATCTCAGAGAGAAGCTTGGGGTAATACCCTCACTGGTAGAGACTTAGATGATTGAAGATTGGCATCAAACTGAGAAAAACTAACAGAGAAAACATTTTTCGGCTTTGATGGAGGAGAGCTACTTCTCAAGGGGAGTAGTTGGTTATATTAATTGGTGGTATTAGCTGGTTATATGTTTTGATATTTATTTTCTTTGGCATTTGATGTCAAAGGGGGAGAGATATCTATGGAAAAAAATTATTTCTAGAGGGAGAGATTATTCTTTGGGAGACATTATTCATTGGGGGAGAGATATATACTCTCGACATTTTGATTTTGATTTTTGGTATTGATCTATTTTGGAGTTTTATTGGTTTTTGGTTTTTGGCATTCTATTTTGGCACTTAGATGTTTTTCCATCTAGTGTTGCCATCAATGCCAAAGGGGGAGATTGTTGGTATTATGGATGTTTTTCATTAGTTTTGTCATTGATGTCAACACTTATCCTTCTGGAGATCTATAGTTATGTTGAACCAACACATTGTGTTCACTGGAAAGTTTAGTGACTTATGCATAGTCACTGGTATATTGTTCACCGACAGGTTATATGGTTCACTGACACTGAGGATGACTTGTTATCATCTATAGATCACTTGATTATGTCAAAGACATGGTTTGGATACTTGGTTTTGGTATTTTGGTTAATGTCTAATCGGGTTGACATATTTGTTGTTACTGGCAAATTGGTCAAGGTTATGGACTGGTATGCGTTATCTATTCCAGATCAGTATGGAACATTATGGAGATGATTTATTGATTGGATATTATTGTAAATATATTGAGACAACATGATGCATCGCATCTAGACTTGTTTGTAATTGATTTAATCATAATATTCTTAGTGAGCTGACCTACACATTTGGTCTTAGGTTTTGTATATATGTAAGATCTCATTTGAGATGAGATATGAGATGGTATGTAAGGTTATGGTATGGTACTATAACATGGTATGTGAAAATATTGAAGATCTTATGAGAAGACCATAAGAGAAGGTTCAAGGAAGGTTAGAAGGTGTTTGTCAAAGCTTAATCGGTACTGAATCCAGCATTGGAGATGCTATTTTGAGCAGTACATTATTCTAGGATTTAACCATCCTACTATAGTCATTGCGACTCCCATTTGAGAAGTGTTCTCTAGCCAGTTGGCCTTTTTGCATGTGCAGACCCCATTTGTATACACATACTATCTGTAGTAGTATCATCTGATTGTGGGTAAGGTTTCCCATCGTGGTTTTCCCCCTTACAGGGTTTCCATGTCAAAATCTTTGTGTTATGTGTTGTGGATGTTGTTTCTCTTTCTGTTTCATGCATTAAGTTTCACTGGTATTGATATTAACTATTAATCTGTTAACCGACATTAAGTTTGGTTTACCGGTATCAAGTATTAAGTTGAAGTAATTAAAAATTGGGTTGTAACTCATTGACAATTGATTCACCCCCCTCCCTCTCAGTTTCCTTTCCAGTTCCTAACATAACCAACTTTCATCAATCAAACAACTTTTCTCACCAACATTCAAATGAAAGATATTACCTTTAGTCTTAGTTCTTGATGCAATCTCTATATCAGAGGCATTTAGGATCTTGCATTTTCCATTCTTGAATTGTAAATCATAACCTTTGTCAACCATCTTCCCAACACTTAAAAGATTATGTTTCAAACCTTAAACATACAATACATCATCAATGTTATTCTTACCATCAAAGGAAATAGAACCTCTACAACAGATCACACAAGCTTTTTCATCTCCAAATATTACTATCCCACCATCATATCTCTCCATATTCATAAATTTTCTTTTATCACTAGTCATATGATGTGAACATCCACTGTCAATCACCAATTCATCTTTCTCTTCAACATTAGTAGCTAAAGATTTCTCCTCAATAGTGCAACTTGTGGAATCAATAGGTACCGCTCCATCTTCTTTGATAGCAATAAACACAATCTCTTCTTCGTCTGATTCTTCATCTGTAACACCTTCATCAACAACATAATAACAGTTCTTCTGATTCTTATACTTCTGGTTAGATTTGTAGGGCTTATCATACTTCTCATGCTTCTCATATCTATCATTTCTATCATGCTTATCAAATTTATCATGCCTATCATACTTAGACATTCTCTTCGGGCACCTAGAAGAAAAATGTCCTATCTTATTGCAAGAAAAGAATTTCAGAGGAAATTTACCATCATACTTACCAACTCCTTTAGGCAATCTCCGGGCAATAAGTGCTTCAAGCTCATCCAATTCCCTTTCTTTCTCTTCCATCTCTCCTCTCTCTCATATCTAGATATTCTGCATTCGTTAGGATCATACTTTTTCTTTCTAGATACAGATACTTTAAATGTTGTCTCTAACTTCCCATGTGATTCACCAAACTCGCTCAGTTCAATTGCAACAATCTTTCCAACCAACATATCTCTTGTCACAGTAGTCACACTCTGAATCTCATCAATAACAGCTACCTTATGTTTATAAGAAGGAGACAATGATCTTTTTATACACCTAAAAATGGTCTTAAGATAATTGTAGACGTCTAAAAATGGTCAATGCTTGCGGAGTCATACTTTAACATTGACGCATTGCCTTATTTTAGGGTTTTTGCATCGCATTAACATTTCTCCTATGATTCGTACTTGGTCTTTATCATTTGCGAGCATCGAGTCCTTCTTCTGCATTCTTCATTCGTCTTGCTTTCGAATTTGGTCTTGTCAATAACAATATTTGTCATGATTTCAGTCGATCTTATCTTGTTGCATCAATGTGCGTATTCATTTGTCATCATTTTGGACATCGTCAATCCTAATTAGGGTTTTGTCCTCTTATCAATCTTGTCATCATGCGATTGATTTGTCATTTATCATTGTCATTTTCAATCTTGTCATCTTGCGATCGATTTGTCATCGATCGTGGTCATTTTCAATCTTGTCATTTTGCAATCTATTTTGTCATCGATCCTTGTCCTCTTGTCAACTTTGTCATTTTGTGATCGATTTGTCATCGATCATCGTTGTCTTCTCAATCATGTCAATTTGGATCAATTATTCATTGTTCCTCATCAATTGGCGCATTTCTCAATCAAATCATTTATCAGCATTGGTCTTTTATCAAGTCAGAATCATGATCAAATCGAATCGATATCAATTATCCTTTGTCAAGACCTAATTGTCATCCTTGCATTGCTAATTCATCTTCTAGGGTTTCATGATTTAATCATTTAACCTTGTTTGTCATTTCTCCCTCTCGGTTAAATAGTTTATTTATCCTAAGTTTGCTTGTCACAATTAAATGTTTATTTAATTGGCTAACTAATTCCTCCCTCTTTGTGAATTAATTAATAAATGAAAATTGTTAATTAATTCACTTAATTTCCTCATTTTCTAATTTCTCCTAATTCCTAATTTCCTAATTTTCATCAATTTCAATTTTCTAATTTCCTAATTTCTAATTCTTAATTCTGTCTTATTTTCCTCCTAATTTCATGGGAATGACATTTCAAGTTGTCATAATTTGTCATAATTGACAATCAATCAATTTTGACATAGAAATTTGTCATAATTTTGTCAAAATTATCAATCAATCATTCTTGCATAGAAAGTGCAAATTTGCCATAATTTGTCATAATTGTCATTCTTGATTTGAATTTGCATTCGAATCTCCTCATTCTAATCTGATCTTTTCTCCAATTTGTCTATAAATTGGATGAATTTCTTCAATCATGGTCCCTGGTAGAATCAATCATGCTTCTAGTACCCTTATGCTATCTTGTCTACTTGCTTTCACATCATGCTTATGCACTTGTAGGTGAGATCCACAAAACAAAGCTATTTGAAGGAGAAAGAAGGATAATGGAGCCACATGAAGGAGACATCTGCATTTGGTTTGCTTAGTTTTCAATCTTGAATGTCTTGTTTTCATGTCTCTATTGAGTGTTTTTAGGATTGGTCATTGCAATTGAGTTTTTGTGATTGAACTAGGCTAATGTTCCTATTGCTTTGATGGTTTCCAAATTCCTAGTGACATTAATTGGTGAACTCGACGTGAACTAACCCCCTACCATGATTTTGAGTGCTTTTGAGTTGATTTGCAGGTGAAAAACCCAAGAAACAAGGTAATGCAGGGCTTTCTGAGAACTTTTGCGCCTGTGTAGGAGCAATTTGCACCTATGTCAAGCATTTTGTGCCTATGTCAAGGACTTCTGCACCTATGTCAAAGGGATCTACACCTATGTTACTGCATTTTGCGCCTGTGTAGGGCCAGAAATAGAGGTAAAAAGTATTTTTTTTACTAGCAAATTATTTTGTTTTGCATTTTGTTTCTACTTTTTTGGTTTTTTGTTACTGATTCTTTGTGCAGCACCTTGGCAGTATGCATGGAAAAGACAAATATGAAACTACTAACGAATTTTATGCAGGTTCGCTAGTCAAAGATCAAACAAATCAAACTTCTGACTTGGTGGTTTTGCAGGTTGCCTTGTACTTCAACTAAACTTTGTGTTTGTAATTCATAGTTAGGCACCTAGTATGATTTCTAAATAGGATGGAATGAACATGTGTTTGCTTTGATTTTTGAGTTTGACATTGGAGTAGGAGAGTATGCTCTCATCCTTCTTAGGGTGATCAGAAATCCAGATCTTTGATACCATTCTCTTGGTTTAGATTGTTTGTTACCTTTAGAGGGCCTGCCTTCTTGACCATTTGCTTTCTTTTGAAAGCAAGTGACAATCGTGAGAAGGGAATGACCCAAGTGAGCATAGCCAAAGTACCTTGGCATTCTAACTCACTATAAATAAATACCTGATGGGTGAAAGCTTTGAAGGAAGGGTTACGTGGGAATTGTAGTTACTTGGGAAGTGATGACCCTTGGACTCTTTCTCATATCAACATCTAATTAGGGCCTCACAGTCTAAATCATGCTTGCACAACTACATTTGTTTGGTATCTTGGTGGACTTATGTCTCAATCATGCTTGCGTGACACCAATGAGTAGCACTTAATAGAAATCCTTATTAAACACCTTGTATTTAGAGGCCAAAAATCCTTCTAGTTTCTTGAGAAGGAGGAGTTTGGATACTTGGAAGAGATACTAAGTTCGCCATGGGGAGATTTCCATGGGGACTGATGCTTGGCTTCCCTGAGAAGTGAGTGCTGTGGAGGGGAGCCCAAGGGGTCAAGCATCTATGTATTCTCCTTGAATCTCATAATGAGTCTACCTCTCAAGTACCTACTATCCTTACCTACCATAAGAAATGTGTGAATGAGCATGATTGTCTTGAGTTTAAGTTAAAGTATCTTGTCTTCTTTACTTGTCAAAAGTTGAGTTGTGTCTCATTTCAAAAACAAGACAAATTGATTCAAAACAAGGTTAAACACAAGAGTATTTCATCCAACAAAGTTCAAAACACCTTCAAACATGGTTGTCAAACATTTTTCAAAATCTTGTCTCAATATTCATATCACTTGGATTTAGGTTCATCCTAGGTTTGCATTTTGCAAAGTCATTGTCAACAACCAAGGTTAAGTTTCACCTAGGTCATACTCCTTTGCATATCAATAAGGGTCATCCATTTGCATATGTCCTCTTGCATTAGAGTAACACCATTTCATAATTCAACCTTAGGTTTTGTCTTAGGTTGACATTGTCATACATTTGCATTTGCATCTTTGTCCTCATAACATTAGGTCACATTTGCATACCCTAGGTCTCTTCATTAAGCTTAGGTCATTATCATATCATATTAGGGTCATTTGCATAGTAATTGTCCCTTTGCATATAGTGTCAAAACTAGGTTTTGTCATACTTGAGTAATCCAAATCTTTGATAAACCCTAAGTCATTGTTAGGAAGTCTATACCTTATCAAACTTTTGTCCTTTTGTCATCAATATCATTTTTGTCAAACCTAGCTTAGTATCCAAGCATATAGGTGAGACATTGTCAATTTGTCCTATTTTCACTTGGTCCTTTTGTCCTTTGAGGTCTAGACATCATTTCAATTTCCTAAGGGTCTCTTTTTAGATTTGCATTCCAAAATGTTTGTCAAAATCTTGAAAAAACAACAAAAAAATTAAGTTGCATTGTCATCCTTTAGGTTGCATTTGTCAATCCCATTAGTTGCATTGCATAGTGACATGTTTGTTGAAATGAGGTCTCAACCTTCTTACGAATCCATGTCATCACAATTTAGCAATCAATCATGTCAATCCAATCTCTACATGTCTTAAAACTTGGACCAAACTTATCATGATGATGTAAATGTCCAAATACAAAAACTAGAGGAGAAACTAGCTCAAGAAAATGAGATTTTGGAACAAAGAGTGAAAAACATTGAGAAGAATAGATCACAAATGTCCAAAATGTTTCAAAAATTTCTAGGTTGAAATCCAAAGATTGAGCCAATTGATGTAAGATCTCTTCTTGAATGATCAGACATACCAGCTCTCCTCTCCCAAATAGAGATGATGAAACAATTTCAAGAAAAGAGACAACATCAATTTCAACATTACGTGCCTCCACAACAAGAACACGAAGGTGTTTACTATCAATCAAATTTTCAACCAATGGTTCAACCAATTGTTCAACATATACAACCAATACAACCAATGGTCCAATTTCAACAATATGTCCAACCAACTATACAATGTCCACAAATAGTTCAACCAATGGTGGAATATCAATGTCAACAACTACAACCAAACATTCAAAAACAAAGGTTGCAGCCCACACCAAGCCAAGTTTCAAACATGTCGGAACAATTGAACCAAGTCCAACATCAAACCAAAAACAAGTTCAAATTCCAGATACAACTATGTCAAAACCTTGAAAGAAAGGTGGCTTTATTGCAAGGCTCTCAAGGAACCTACCAAGTGAGTTCTTTGAAGAAGATAATGATAATACACTCATGTCTAGCAATGCCTCATCCCCCCACAAATAAATTGACTCTCAAGTGGCATCTATCCCTACACCTTTAGAATTTTCACAAGAACCTTTTATATTGTCCTCATCAAACAATACACCCAAGGATGCAATTATCCAAGGGCTATCCATAATTGATTGCCATGATAATCCAATTCATGATGCACATCCTTGTCATGTTTCAGAAATACAAGACCCAATGCAACCATGCACTTTATTGCCATTACCTATTTTAGAGGACCCCATTCTAAGTCCCTCTTCCTCATGTTCAAGCATTGATTCCTTGCTAGAATCCATCACAAATGTTCAAAGTGCATTTCCTTCATGCCAAAACATTGATCCCTTGTCAGAATCCCCCATGCATATACAAAGTCCAACCCCATGTCAAGAGGATAATTTAGAGCATGAAGAAATGTGTCTTAAAAAAGATCAAGATCAAGATCCTGAAACCTTATCATCCCATCCAATTGTTGACTAGGATCCCATTTCCCCAGACACTCATGATGATTCACTTATTCCTATCAATTCTATCCAAGAACACAATGTCCTTTCAAATCCCATTAGCATTCCACTTCCTAAGAAAGATCAAGATATCCTTTCCATCCTTTCCGATGATCCCATTAAAAATCAAGAGAAAAGTACCTTTGAAGGGGATTCCAATGATCTTCCTCCTTGTCAAGATCAAATTATTCCTTTAAATCCTCTACAAGATCCTTTTGTTCCTCCATCTCCTTGTCTTAATGCTCCATATACACTCCAAGATCACATTTCTTTTGATGATCCCATTATTTCTCCCATTCCATCTCTTGAAGAGCCTACCATTGAACCATGTCCACTACACAATCCTAGTCCCCCTCATGATCCTAATCTCCCTCATGATTCTAACATGTCAGTGCAAGATGTTCATGAACCCTTGACATGCATAATGGGTTCTTCCACTTTGGTGCAATCCAATCCACTTCAAGATCTCATTATTTCTCTCATATCATATCCACCTCATAATGGACTCGCGTCTTTTTTGCAAAGAAAAGAGTATCCTACAAGTCAAAATATTCATAAAGGAAAAGGAGTAGACCTTCATAAGCAATAATCCCTTCATGTGAAAGAAAATGTTAAGAGTCGTGTCTACACAACTCACTCTCAAGATGTTGGTATCCCTCCATCAAAATCCAAACATATCCCTTCCCCATCATACTTTCCATCCATCTTAGGTCCTTATATCCCTTCCTCCTCTATGCAAGGTCAGCAAATGCACACATCCTTGAGTAAATTTCATCAATTAAAAAGAACTCCATTTCATTCATATCCATCCATGCATTCATTTCCCCCTCCAAGCAATTTGGATGCCAAGTGTAAAAGTCATAAGTCTAAAAATCCGCATGTATTCAAGGATCAACATGTCCAATATAATCAACATGTCAACACAAAGAACAATATGATCTATAAAGAAAAGGAAATATCCAAAAGGCCATAAAGGCCCACTGAGCAAAATAAAGAAAAGTCAAAATATATGTGGGTTCCTAAATCCCTTGTGGAAGCAATGCATTCCAAGAAACCACAAAAGCATGAAAAATCAAAAACCATGTGGATCCCTAAGTGGCTCCTTGAAGCACAAAAGCCTAAAAAAACATCAAAATTGGCATCTAAAATTTCTATTCCTCCATCCAAACATTCCAAGTCTATTCCTCCATCACCTCCTTCATCCATTTTGGGCCTTTATGTCCCAAAATGCCAAGCCTTTCCTCCATCAAAATCTCAATATCCAAAACCCACTCTTCCTCCATCAGTCCATCACCCCTCAAGGTGTGTGCCAATATTGATCTTGCCAACATTTCTATCCACTCAAGCACAATTCTTCCAATACCATATCCATTATCCAATGCATATTTTCCATCCTTCCATCCCTCTGGTCCAATCCTTTTCATAAATCCTTGCCTTAGTTTCATCTCATTTTCCATGTCCTTATCCTACCAACGTCTTTGAGCATACTTTTATAGGTCATGGTCCATTTTTTTTTCAAGGCTACTATCCAAAAAAAAAGACGCTTGAGTCCTTCTTCCATCCCCTATCATGTGTCCATCTTCTATTGAAAAAGTCAAAATACAAAAAAAAAAAGTGAGAAAAAAAAAAAAAGAAAAAGAAAAAAATAAGTAAAGCAAAAATAATTCGTCCACTGGTGAAAACTTGGCAAACAGGTGCCTTGGGCAAGTACCGTGATGAAAACCTGGCAAACAGGCATCATGCGTAATCTATGAACTTCTTGCATACCACACTTGGGGGCAAGTTTTATCCTATCATATCCTTTTGTCCTTCATTGTTCCATTATCCTATCGAACCCCTATCATTACCCTCCATTATCCTATTGTCCCTCGTGTCCATTTCCTCTTTCCACCTTTGATCTTGATAAGGTTGAGGATCTTCATGAGCATCATGCATCTTGTTTGCAGCTTTTAGTCCATCATAGCTTTTGGTCTTTATCCATTTGCTTATTACAACCTTTCATCCATATTCCCTGTCTTATTGCAACTTTCTACCACTGTCCCTTAGCCAATCCTGACCTTCAGTCCATGTCCCTTATCCATTCTTGGTCTTGCTTATCCTATCCATACACTCTTTTTCTTTCCCTTGATCTTGATCTGACATAAGGACGCAAAAATTTAAGCATAGTTTCAAAAACCTCTTGATATGTCCCTCATGCCATGTCATTGCTTTACATTGTCATATTCAGTCTCTTGTCCCATCACACAATAGCCCTTGAAAATTGCATCCATATTGTCTCCATAATAAAAGGCCTTTGTCTTCCCTCTATCCACCATCATTTCAGAAAGTCTATTTATTCACCTGTCATATTCCTTGCCTTGCTAGACACTGGAGGCAAAATCATAAAAAATTGAATAATGTCCTGAAAAAATCATAAAAAATGAAATAATGTATCATAAAAAAAAAAAAAATCAAATAATGTCCTGAAAAAATCATAAAAATTGAAAAATGTCCTGAACAAATCATAAAAATTGAAAAATGTCCTGAAAAAAAATCCCTAAAAGTGAAATAAAGTCCTGAAAAAAATGAACTCAAAAAAAAAATTGTAAAAACTCGAAAAGCATTTTGCAAAAAATATCCTTTTTGTGCATAAGACAGATCACTGAGCATCCCTCCTACAACACGCAATCACACATTGTGCTTTAATGGAATCATGCATTAATAGATGAACTTTTCAATCAAACCAGACATTCAAATTGATCACAATTGTCATATCAATCGCACGTCAGCATCAATATCATTTGACTTTGTCACTACTATCATGGGTCTTATGTAGGTGTGGTATACTCGAAACCAGACTGTGTCCTATCTTAGATGGGGTACCACATTCCTTGAAACCAGACAACATGATCGCCCTATCAACACTTTCAACTTTTGACAATGAAGATCAAGATGTTTGTTTGACTTGTTGGAATTAGCGAGTCTTATCATTTATTGATTTATCTTCGATCATGTTCCTATGTTGCTCAATGATGTCACTGAGTGATTTAGAGTAACTGGGATGGTTCATGGTCCCTTTTGTTTTTTTTTGTTGTGTTTGCTATTTGTGGAATGTTTGTAGCAAACTGGGGCAATTATGTCATTGGGTGTTTGTGATAAGTACGTTTGCTTTGTGAACACCGCACATACCTCGACCCTTGATGTATGCACCCTAGGATGCTTCACTCATTCCTTGTGTGCAATGTGTCTATCTTTTGCAAAAAGGGTTGCATTTCAGCTCTGGCCTTCAATGCCATGATGCTAAGCATCCGTTTTGCTACATTAAATAAAGGTTCTCACCTACAAAGTGCATTATTGAAAGCAAGTTTTTCTTCGTCTCTAACTGTCCTCTGTCTCATTTTCTTCTTACTAACATTTCGTCCATCAGTTCAAATAGTCAGTTCGGTCTAGTGCTCTGATTTCCCCAAACACATATGTTGCATCCTGCATTCATTGGTTAGTACATTTGCATTACATCAAGCATCATATCAAGCATTTTATCCATTTCATATTATAAATGCATTGAAAACACAAAAAAAATATATCCATACATGTTCCACAATGGTACATCAATAGTGCATAATTCATCCATACATGGAAAATAACTATAAGTCATAACACAGTGCATCCTATCATATCGATTCATATCATATCATATATCAAAATAATATCAAAGTACAAAATTGGACTGTCTATCCTAAGTATGGCCCACAAGCTGACTATATAATATCACACTACATAATGTCCACTGTCTGTCATAGGGAGTACGTGCCTCTATCAGTGGGTGCTCCCTCTATCTTCCTCATCCTTGCCATGTCTCAAGGATGATGTCCCTCCTGTCCCTGGTCCTTGCTGTGGTGGTCTCATAGGTCCACTCATCTCCATGCTGCTCACTGACCTCCGAGAGCGTGCCCTGCTCTCTGTCCTCGATCCTGCCCGATATGAAGCTACTCTCTACTCTGGTGGAACTACACTCTCATATAGTGTCCTCCAATGGTGTATCTCCTCTCTGGTCTCTACCAACATCTGTGCCATCTCCCATGCACTGGCGTCCCTAATCGACCCAATATACTCGGTGACTCTCTGTTCTTCTCGATGTGCCTGAGCTATTGCTGTATCTCGAGCCACTATAAGTTTGTCTATCTCCACTCTGAACTGATCTTGCTCTATCCTAAAGATAGCATTCTATCTCTCTAATGTCGCAATATGATCATGCTGACTCGCTATGGTAGCCCTGCACATCTCCATCTCCTCTATCCTAGCTATCTCCAGCTCTATGGGTATATCCTACAATGACTCCTGATCGGCTGAGTCTAGCTCATAATCATCATACCCCTCATCATCATCTTTGTCCTCATCATCCCCCTCATCCTCATCACCACCCTCATCCTCCTCATCCTCATCATCTCCCTCCTCCTCTCCTGTGAGGGGGAAGTCCTCCTGTCTCCTCAGTACTGGAATATCAGGATCTGTCAATGGCACTGGCCATCGTCGCATAAACCATCTCTCATACTCCTCTATCATCCCAGTGTCCACCACATCTGATCTCCAATCCCACTGTCTCCACTATAGCTGTGTGAAATTGACATAGGCTATGTGTGGCTGAATCATCCTCCCCCACTGACTCATCTCTCTATGAGATCGGGCAAAGTGTGCAGTCCCTCTAGGTACATCCTACCTCTCTCCAAACCATCGTCTGACTCTCTCTGGCAGATACATTTCAATCACTCTCTGGCAATTCACTGGTTGCCCAATTAGGTATCTCTCCTGTCTACAATATGGTAGCTCATCACTATCATCTAACCATCCAAGGCAATCAAGATATGGCCTCCATGTGAACTCTCTCAATCTATCTAGCTCATGTCGCCAATACAATATGTATCCAAAAGGACCCTGTCTCAGTGCTCCTCCATAGCAGTACACATATAGTCGATGTGGTAATACCTGTCTCTTTGCAATCGGTCGACATATGGTTATGTGCTCAAATGCCCATACCTGTAACAATGTGACTCCACAGCTCAAAGTCTACACTCCCTGATATGCTATCTGATGCAACTGAAAATATAGCATAGCCAGCACACATGGTCCCCATGCGTACACCGTCCCCTCTATCGCCATCCGCTCTAGCACTCTTCCCCATCCAATAGGGAATCCATGTCCTCCTCTGTCTCCTACTAGTAGGCATGCTATAACCACTGCTATCACCACATATCGTCGATCATACTCTGATGCCATGGTCTCCCAGCTAATCTCCCTCTCTACGATGTCCAAATCATCTACGTCACACTCAAATAATCTACACAATGTGTCTCTCCCTATCACTGGGTCATATTCTATCATCTCCCCATGAATTAGAATGCAGAGGATATGCCATACATCCTCTAGTGTCACAATCACCTCTCCAGTCGCCAGATGGAAAGAGGAAGCCTCTGAATGCCATCGCTCTACCAATGCGGTGAGTAGTCTTTTGTTTGCCCTAATCTCGGGCATGAAAGTGATATAGTATATTCCAAGTCTTGCTAATGTATCTCTGTGCATGCTCCTGAGCCTATGTCGTAACATGAAGCAGTCATGTCAGTTCTCCCGCGTGATCAATGGATACTGTCGACTCTGCATCACAATTGGGGCACATTTTATCAGTTTTAGGGTTTGCTCCTATGGGCTGTATTTCCTTATTTCATGTCCAAATCAGGGTGTTTCTAATCTATTTTGACCTATCCTACCCTTATCCCCCTTTTCGAACCCTTCGCATGCTGTTTTTGCCCAAATTTGAGCTCCTAGTGCACAACTGCGCCTGTGTACTGTATCCTATGCCTATGTTGCATCAACTTGCACCTGTGTACCCTACACAAGTGCAGGATACCCTACACAAGCGCAGGATGTGCTCACACAGGTGTAGAAGTCAGTTTCTGCATTCCCTGTGGGCCCCGCAATGTCCCACAAGCGATCAAAATTCATGAAATTGACAATATGGGTTTTTCAGATGCATACCGCTGCTCCCTTGTCATCTGGTCATCTGTACGTGTGTACACATTCTCCGAGGTGATCTACCATTGGAATGTTTGCCATCTCTCTGCAAGTGTACTTTTCCAGAGCAACAAATCCTCCTCTTGGGCTAGTGCAAATGAGCAATTTTCCTTCTTTCTTTGTCTCATTTATAGATCTTTGTTAGTGCATAGATGGACATGCACTCTCTCCATCTCATGCTGGTCACAGTCTTTTGCACCATCAATTGCTTGTCCTTTGTGTATCCGATCCTCGATTTTCAGTCTGTTCGAACCTGTCATTTTCTATCATTCTTATCGATCAATTGGCCTCTTTTGTGGATGTTTCCGGCCAATTCCTCGATGGGGCATGCATATGTCATCATTATTGTCTGGGGCATTTTCATTATTGTTCTTTGAAACAATGCTTAGAATCACATTGTCTCAAAGAGGGGCAAAATGTAGACGTCTAAAAATGGTCAACGCTTGCGGAGTCATGCTTTAACATTGACGCATTGCCTTATTTTAGGGTTTTTGTGTCGCATTAACATTTCTCCTATGATTCATACTTGGTCTTTATCATTTGTGAGCATCGAGTCCTTCTTCTACATTCTTCATTCATCTCGCTTTCGAATTTGGTCTTGTCAATAACAATATTTGTCATGATTTTGGTCGATCTTATCTTGTCGCATCAATGTGCGTATTCATTTGTCATCATTTTGGACATCATCAATCCTAATTAGGGTTTTGTCCTCTTATCAATCTTATCATCATGCGATTGATTTGTCATTTATCGTTGTCATTTTCAATCTTGTCATCTTGCGATTGATTTGTCATCGATCGTGGTCATTTTCAATCTTGTCGTTTTGCAATCTATTTTGTCATCGATCCTTGTCCTCTTGTCAACTTTGTCATTTTGCGATCGATTTGTCATCGATTGTTGTCGTCTTCTCAATCATGTCAATTTGGATCAATTAGTCATTGTTCCTCATCAATTGGTGCATTTCTCAATCAAATCATTTATCAGCATTGGTCTTTTATCAAGTCAGAATCATGATCAAATCGAATAGATATCAATTATCCTTTGTCAAGACCTAATTGTCATCCTTGCATTGCTAATTCATCTTCTAGGGTTTCATGATTTAATCATTTAACCTTGTTTGTCATTTCTCCCTCTAGGTTAAATAGTTTATTTATCCTAATTCTTCTTGTCACAATTAAATGTTTATTTAATTGGCTAACTAATTCCTCCCTCTTTGTGAATTAATTAATAAATGAAAATTGTTAATTAATTCACTTAATTTCCTCATTTTCTAATTTCTCCTAATTCCTAATTTCCTAATTTTCATCAATTTCAATTTTCTAATTTCCTAATTTCTAATTCTCAATTCTCTCCTATTTTTCTCCTAATTTCATGGGAATGACATTTCAAGTTGTCATAATTTGTCATAATTGACAATCAATCAATTTTGACATAGAAATTTGTCATAATTTTGTCAAAATTATCAATCAATAAATCTTGCATAGAAAGTGCAATTATTTCATAATTTGTCATAATTGTCATTCTTGATTTGAATTTGCATTCGAATCTCCTCATTCTAATATGATCTTTTCTCCAATTTGTCTATAAATTGGATGAATTTCTTCAATCATGGTCCCTGGTTGAATCAATCATGCTTCTAGTACCCTTATGTTGTCTTGTCTACTTGCTTTCACATCATGCTTATGCACTTGTAGGTGAGATCCACAAAACAAAGCTATTTGAAGGAGAAAGAAGGACAATGGAGCCACATGAAGGAGACATCTACATTTGGTTTGCTTAGTTTTCAATCTTGAATGTCTTGTTTTCATGTCTTTATTGAGTGTTTTTAGGATTGGTCATTGCAATTGAGTTTTTGTGATTGAACTAGGCTAATTTTTATATTGCTTTGATGATTTTCCGATTTCCTAGCTACAATAATTAATTAAATAAGCAATTATTTAATTAATCCTCCTTCCCATTTAATTGAATTCATTAAGCAATTTGATTAAATTCCCCCTTTCATCTACTTATTTATAAATCTAAGGATTTATTTAATAGGTTCATTTTCATAATCCCCTTTGATTAATTAATTCTACCCCCATCTTCAATTAATTCTTCTAATCTGATAATTAATTAAAATAAATCAATTTATGAGTTGTTGAGAATTAATTAGTCTTATTTGAATTTTTAAATTCAAATTACACACAAGCCTCCTAACTTCTAACCACCTAACCTAACCCCTTCTAAACCTAACCCATTCCATCTAACCTTGGGTTTAATTAAACCTTCTCTTCCCTTGAGACACATGGAATTCTTGGGCCACATGTCCCCTTTCCTTAGACACTTTCTCTCTCATGAGAAAAGCTTCTTGACACTTGTCACCATAGAGATGAAAAATGTTCCCTTTCATCCAACTTCTCTAGAATCTTCTTGACACTTGTCACCATAGAGATGGCAAATGTTCCCTTTCATCCAACCTCTTTTCCAACCTCCTCCAATTTCACCATTGATATCTTCAAACTCAATCTTGACTGTTGATTCCTGCTACCTCACCCCTGGCCTTGGAAATCCTATAAATAGACCCCATTTTGGAGCAATAAGGATCCCATCTCATTTGCATTTCAGGCATTGTTACTATAGGCATATTGATCTTAGCATATCATTTGAGCATTTTTATTATAGGCAATTGTATCTTAGATCTAGCTCATTTTCTAGCATAATTGTTGAATCATGTAGCTTAATAATTCTCTTTTCTAAGATTAAATGCATCATTATCATCTTAAATCATCCATCTAGATGTAGTCAAGTCACTAGAATTTGCTTATCCAGATCTGAGAGAAAATCTACACTCGCATGTATTAGGAGGTGATAGATCGATTATCCATGGTTGTATCTTTATTTGTTCTAAATTTGCTAACCATGCTTGCAATGATCTATTGAGTGTTTTGTGTTGTAGCTACAGGTATCACACTTCACAGGCATGACATTTTGGCATCCACCATGGGGGCATCATCATACCGCAATCTATCAATCAAGAGCTGGGGCATCCTATCGAACCAATATCATCATCAAAATGAGTTTATTATTTGAATCAATGCGTCATCACACCTCGCTTCAAAGAGTGGAAAAATGTATACACCTAGAAATGGTCTGAAGATAATTAATTAAATAAGCAATTATTTAATTAATCCTCCTTCCCATTTAATTAAATTCCCCTCTTTCATCTACTTATTAAAAAATCTAAGGATTTATTTAATAGGTTCATTTTCATAATCCCCTTTGATTAATTAATTCTACCCCCATCTTCAAATAATTCTTCTAATCTTCTAATTAATTAAAACAAATCAATTTATGAGTTGTTGAGAATTAATTAGTCTTATTTGAATTTTTAAATTCAAATTACCCACATGTCGCTCCTAACTTCTAACCACCTAACCTAACCCCTTCTAAACTTAACCCATTCCATCTAACCCTGGGTTTAATTAAACCTACTCTTCCCTTGAGACACATGGCATTCTTGGGCCACATGTCCCCTTTCCTTAGACACTTACTCTCTCATGAGCAAAGCTTCTTGACACTTGTCACCATAGAGATGGAAAATGTTCCCTTTCATCCAACCTCTTTTCCAACCTCCTCCAATTTCACCATTGATATCTTCAGACTCAATATTGACCGTTGATTCCTACCACCTCACCCCTGGCCTTGTAAATCCTATAAATAGACCCCATTTTGGAGCAATAAGGATCCCATCTCATTTGCATTTCAAGCATTGTTACTATAGGCATGTTTATCTTAGCATATCATTTGAGCATTGTTATTATAGGCAATTGTATCTTAGATCTAGCTTATTTTCTAGCATAATTGTTGAATCATGTATCTTAATCATTCTCTTTTCTAGATTAAATGCATCATTATCATCTTAAATCCTCCATCTAGATGTAGTCAAGTCACTGTAATTTGCTTATCCAGATCTGAGAGCAAATCTACACTTACATGTATTAGGAGGTGATAGATCGATTAGCCATGGTTTTATCTTTATTTGTTCTAAATTTGATAACCATGCTTGCAATGATCTATTGAGTGTTTGGTGTTGCAGCTGCAGGTATCACCCCTCATAGGCACAAAAATATCAACACCTTAGTAATGATTTCATCTTCTTCAAGGGTTCCACCAGCACATCTGATACCTAGGACAAGTTCATTCACCTTAGCCATGAAAGAGTTTATGTTCTCATCTTATCCCATCTTCCAAATCTCATACTTCCCTTTCAAACTCTACAACTTAGCAACTTTAAACTATTTATCTCCTTTATACAAGGTCTCAATCTTTTCCTATATTTCATGTGTAGTCTAAAGTCCCATTACATTAATCATCTCAGAATTAGTCAAAGCACTCAACAATGCTTCCTTAGCTCTAATGTTATGTTTGGCTTCCTTGATCTCATCAGTAGTAACCGGTCCATTCTGAGGAACATAATAGGCATTCTTTGTAATCTTCCAGTAATCTTCTCCAATACATCTCATGTGCACCTCCATCTGGTTCTTCCATATAGAATAGTTACTTCCACCAAATATTGGACTCTCCTTAAAGATAACACCTCTAGTTTCCATCTCGGATCACCTCAAGCAATCAAGCTTCATCTAGAGGATCTATCTTTCATACCAATTGTTGGAAACAGTAATGAAGGAAAACTGAGAGGGGGGGTGAGTCTATTTTTACTAGATTGTCAAACTTAACCTTAAAAGAAAATCTGATAAATTGCAATAACATTAAAGATAATCAAATTGACAAGACAATACACAACACAAAGATTTTGATGTGGAAAACCCGGTTAAGGGAGAAACCACAATGGGAACCTACCCACAATAAGATGATACCCTACAGTAGTATGTGAAAATATTACAATGAGGAATGCACATGCATTCAAACACACTGTCTAGAGCTCACTACTCAAAATAAGATGACCCAGAAGGCTACAACCCTCTGGGAAGGTTCACTACCTTACAATAATGATCAGACTACAATCTGGATTACATGAACTATAATATAGCATCTCCTTATGCCTGATGATAGTTTTGGTTAAGCACATTTGTCTGCCAAGCAACAATCTCCTCTTAATAGACCACACCAAAGGATAAATTCGCTTAAGCACCACATATACCACTCTTCTGATAATGCAGATACTATATCGATACACAATTTACATGACTAAATCACCTATATATATAATTCATCGATCTTGGCAACAAGGTCGACTAAACCCTCAACTCACAATTACAAAATTCCATCACATGATACAAATATAAACTAAAAAAACAATATAATGATATACATGATATAACATAGACCTAAATAAAATCTTCAAACATGCAACACCACCGAAAATCACACTAAGAACAACCACAACATGCTACACCACGAAGAATATCACATAACACGAAGAATATCACCGAATCGGTAAAATCACTAAGAATACACACAATGATAAATGTGGACCACCAAAACAAATAGGACATGATCAGGAAAGACCTACAAACACATTAGAACCATCTACAATAGTTGCACCAACACCACTTATCAAATCTTCATCTATCAACAACTAAAACTCAAGAACACTCAAGCAATAGCAACTCGAACTAGAAAGATATCTTGTGGAGAACCAAATCATGAATCATGTGAAATGTAGATACACATGAGCATCCCAAAAAATATCCCAAATTCTTAACTCAAGATCTGATCACATCAGAATATATTAGAGGAAACACTGAACTCTGCAAAGCACTGATTAGAAAAACCAAACATCAATAAATCATAGGAATATGTTGAAATCAATGACAACATCATATCCTAGCAGTAACAATGTCCAACATAAAGTCCTCAAAATTAATTTTAAACCTTTTATTGGACCCGTCCAAAATGGAAACTTTAATATCTTCAAAACTAGTTGTGATCTTGTGATGAAACTTTACCGAAATGCCTATCTAGCCAACCAGAAGCTTTGGGGATAATTTCACATTATTTCTTACTAAAATGAAAACTTACTATAAATAGTAATCTCATGTAAATTCAAGGTTGGGACACCATTTTCCCAACAACATGTAGGGGAGAGTGTCATCACATGCTACCCTCACAAAGAAGGGTGATCCACACTCTTGATAGACATGCTAAGTTGTCTCTACATATGTGAGAATCAAGGGAGTTTGGCTTATCTAGTTACCAGATCTTTCCAAACTCATCCCAAGTCATCCCTCAAGGCCTATGACATGGGGAACACAAAACATCACTTTATTATCTTGATTAGATGAATCCTATTTACCCAACCCATCTAATTAATCATCAATGTTATCACTTAATTACATAAGAAAACTTTCATGAGCTCCTCGAAGTCTAGACCCACAAGCATCCTTACAAGGAACCTCTTGGTGGCCTATTCTCACGTGACCCCAACTAACACATGGAAGCCCACTCCCACTAGTCATGCTCCAAGACCTTAGGGTAAACAACATTACAATAAAAACAATAAGGAGGCTCAAAAAAATGCATATATCAATAATCACATAAAACCATTCACAAATGAATGAATATCCAAAATGCCATATAATGCCAAGTCATAAAATAACCAAGAGCCTCATAGAAAATATTTAAACATGATCAAGGAATGATCCCTCTTGCTCAGCCAACAACTAATACAACGTCCTCAACAAGGCAACATCATCTTGCTAGAACCATATAAATACACAATACTCAAGCAAGGCAAATACATCTTTCTCAATCATAAAATACTGATAATCCACATTCATCATAAATACAAATCTGGAATAATAAAGAATTCTAAAAATAGCCTCTGGAGTAAAACACAAATTCAGAAAACAAAATTAGAAAAAGACTCGGAAAGGCCAAAACAACAATAGAAAATCAACAGTGCATTCACAACACTCTACAACACATACACAGGGTTCTATTGCACATACCGCAGTTACTACAGAACATCTTGATAGTTCTGATACTTAATGTAAGTATAGATCTAATAGCCAACAAGATGAGAGGAGGGGGTGAATCATAAAAACTTAATCTTCCATAAAAACAATAGATTCAACCTCAGTAACATATACTTCAGTAATATAACCAAAACTGCTAAACATGCAAACTCAAAAGCATATAAACATCATAACACTCATAACACTAGATTTAACGTGGAAACCCAAATAGGGAAAAACCACTATGAGATTTCAGACCCACTAAGAAATATACCCTTCTAGAGTATGCTCGGTTAAAAGCAAATCCTATTAAAGATTACAAACACATTGCTAGATGTGACCCAGTTAAGGGATTTCCCTCAGATCTGTTAGGATCTTCACTTTGTTAGAAGTGACCTTGTTAAAGGATTTCAAATACTCAATCAAAATGTCACCTTGCTAGAGGGTTTTACAAATAAGACTGTTAAGTCCACTCAATTAAGAGATTTTCTGTCACTTTACAAAATGACAGTAATAAATATCTATCTGCAGCTTCACATCTAAAATGCTAAAGCAGATTCTTATTTGCTCAATACAATATAGACATAGAACTAATCTTGTCCATCTGCTGGGCTCTATACTCTATTATTCAAAATAGGTCTTCAAGCTTCTATGCTCAGTAACCACTGTGTAGCATCCCTATGCATACACTTACCCGCATACATTGTGTATCAACAATTCCTTATTTATAAACAATTAGCCAATTGCTTAATCTCCTTGATCACATTTCTCATGATCAATCATAGCCATCAGATCTTCAAACTTTGTCTAGGTTCAATGTATCCTTCGATCTAAAAACATTTTACCCTGCCTTGGAACTTGCATATATTTCTTGGAACTTGTGCTAAGGTATTGCGGTTCAATCTAAGTTGTAGATCTTCCTGCCAATTTTCCTTTGCCATAGAATCTTTAACAAACTTCATTCACAACATACCAATCATTTAATCATAACCAGCTCATCAGCTTCCTTCATTAAATAATACATGTAATCATTTAATGTATTCTGTTATTACTCGATTGCAACTCGGTAAATACTAAACTTCACTTGGTAAACATTCTACCTTCATTAACCAATAGCGATAACCTTAGGGTTTACCGACTAGGTTCTTTGCTTGGTAACATAGTATAGTATTAACCTTTCAATCAATAACATATGTAGGATATCAAAACAATCTAATCATCAAGATCTCATCATTGTCTAACTTGGTAATAGTTGCCCATTAAATAACTTATTTCTCCCCTTATCCATCATATTCTTTCTGTGTCTTTTACCGACATCTTTATACTCATCAAATCATACTTCTCAAGATATGGCAACATCATACTGAATTAGAAAATCAATTTCTTGACATCAATGACAAAATAATAATATTAAGACAGTAAACATCCTTAATCAGTTATATCCATAATCATCAACAACCTTCTCAATACCCTTATTGAAATGCCAACAATCTCTCCTTGTCTGTTATAATGCCAAATGCCAACAATCTCCCCCTTTGGCATTGATGGCAAAGCCAATTGATTTGACCTAATTGATTCAGTTTGTTGTGAGATTTTGAAATGCTGAAATGCTCTCCTTCTATCATCAGAATTCTCCCCCATACATTAGTCTTTCTCTTCTTCAGTCTTCTCTAGTCTTCTCCAGTCTTCTCCCCCTTTGACAACAATGCTAAAAAGTAAAGAACTAAAACATAATTTCTTCCTGTATGAAGTGATTTCTTGTTGTTATGTGTCAACTTAGTCTCGATCAAAGCATCTATGTCTTCAATTCATGTTCCCTGTATTATTTCTTGTATGTTTCTTGCACACCTTTAGAAAACCTCCTATAGTGTGTAAATCAGCATCAACTCCTAAAAATATATTTGGTGGAGTCATCGAATTGATGCTTTCACCGAACTCGGTCAGTGAGTAGAAGATAGGGGTAGGACCCCTAGCTTACTTCTGAGATACTCAAAAGTGTCCCTTGGCATTGGCTTGGTGAAGATATCTGCTATTTGTTCCTTTGTGCTAACATACTCCAGCACCACCTTCTTCTCTTGAGCTTCTTCTCTAAGATAATGATATTTGATAGAGATGTGCTTTGTCTTAGAGTGCATAACAGGATTCTTTGAGATGTTAATGGCACTATTATTGTCACAGAATATAGTTACTAGCTCGAAAACTTTCTCATTTATACCTTCCAATAGTTGTTTGATCCATGCTATGTTGGTAAAATTCAATGCTGCAGCAACGTATTCAGCTTCTGCTGTTGACTATGAAACACATCCTTTTTTCTTGCTAAGCCAACTCACTAGTCTTTCTCCTAAAAAGAAATCTCCTCAACTTGTTATTTTTTTGTCATCAATGTTGCCTACCCAATTAGCATCAGTATAAACTTTTAAATCAAAATCATTTCTTTTCTGATATACTAAGCCATAATCCTCAGTGCATTTCAAGTATCTAAAAATTCTCTTGATTGTTGTCATGTGTGTTTCCTTAGGATCTATAGAGAATCTTGCAATTATACCTACTACATGTTCTATGTTTGGGTTGTTGTGAACAACATATTGTAGCTTTCCAATCATGGATTGGTAAAGTGTCTCATCAACAGATGCAGATTCATCATTCTTTGATAATTTATAGTTGGTAGTCATAGGAGTACTTACTAGTTTTGAATCCTCCATTCCAAATTTCTTCAAGATTTCCTTTATGTACTTGGATTGAGTAATGAAAATCTCATCTTTCATTTGCAGTATCTGTAAACCTATAAAATACTTTATCTCACCAATTAATGACATCTCAAATTCTTTGCTCATTTCATTTCCAAAGTTCTTACATAAAGAGTCATTCCCACAAAATATAATATCATCAACAAATATGGCTGAGATCAGTATTCCATTTTCACCATTCTTCATGTAAATATTGTTCTTTTCACTTGTTCTTATAAAACCAATCTTGATTGAATAAGAGTGCAATCTTTCATACCATGCTCTAGGTGCTTGTTTCAGACCATATAAAGCTTTGTTCAATTTACATACCTGATCTTTATTATTATCTTCAGCAAATCCTTCAGGTTGTTCAATAAAAACTTCTTCTTCTAATATTCCATTCAGAAATGCAGATTTGACATCCATTTGATATACCTTGAAATTCTTGTAAGCAGCATATGCCAACAATGTTCTTACTCCTTCAAGTCTTGCTACAGGTGCAAAAGTCTCACCATAATCAATTCCTTCTTCTTGGGCATAACCTTTGCAAACTAGTCTTTCTTTATTTTGAATGACCTCTCCTTTTTCATTCAACTTGTTTCTAAAAATCCACTTTGTACCAATTACATTTTTGTCCTTCGGTCTTGGGACTAGTGTCCATGTGTCATTCTTCTTGATCTGATCAATCTCTTCTATCATAGCATTTATCCAATCTTCACTATTAAATGCCTCTTTCACTATTCTCGATTCAAATTCAGATATCAGACATGTGTTTTGTCTTAGTTTGTTCCTTGTCATCACTGGATCATCTATAATCTGACTTGGTGCATGATGTCTTCTAACATACTTGGCTAATACAAGATTGGTAGGCTCTGTATGATCTTCTTCATCACTCAGTAACTAGATATTCTCTTCATTTCCTTCAACAGTTTTCTCGAGAGGACTTGTTGGTTGAACATAGACAAATTTATCATAATCTTCTGGTTCTTTGGAGTTTCCTTCATCATTTCTTTCTACAAATTTGTCAATTTTCACATTTTCACTTTCTACTATTTTGTTAGATGATTTGATCAGACATTTAAATGCTTTACTTCTAGAAGAATAACCAAGAAATGTTCCTTCTTCACTTTTCTGATCAAACTTTCCTTTTCTATCATCCTTGTGTACATAGCATCTACTTCCAAAGATTTTAAAATAACTTACATTAGGTTTCTTGTCATACTAGATTTCATAAGGTGTCTTCAAAGTACCTTTCTTCAGTTGTACTCAGTTCAGGGTGTAAACTGCAGTGCTTATTGCTTCTCTCCAAAATGTTTGTGGCACTTTCTTTTCAATCATTAAGGTTCTGGCACAATCCACAATAGATCTGTTTCTTCTCTCAGCAATTCCATTTTGTTGTGGAGTTCTCAGTGCAGAGACTTGTCTTTTTATACCATGATCATTGCAGAATAAGTTGAACCCATCAGATGTGAATTCTCCTCCTCTATCTGATCTAAGACATTTCAGTTGTCTTCCTGTTTCATTTTCAACTCTTGCCTTGTACCATTTAAACATTTGAAAAGCTTCTGATTTTTCTTTTAAAAACATTACTGACATCATCCTTGAGTAATCATCCAAAAATAATATGAAACATTTATCACCATAATAACTTTGAACTTTCATAGGACCACAAAGATAAGTGTGCACAAGATCTAAAATTCCCTTAGAAGTGTAAGACTTACTTGTAAAGCTTGATCTTGTCATTTTACCCATCTTGCATCCTCGGTACATAGCATTCTCATGTTTTTCAAGACTCGGTAGACCTCTTACTCGGTGCTTCTTGCTTATTTTGATCAAATTATCAAAATTTACATGACAAAACCTTTTATGCCATAACCGGGTATCATCTATCTTTGCATACAGACATTTATTCTGAGTTGAGTCAACGTGAAATGTGTTACCTCTTGTTTGTATCCCGGTAGTAGCTAACTTTCCATGCTTGTCATGAACTTTGACAATTCCTTTCTGAAATTCTATTCGGTATCCTATATTGTTTAGCTGTGCTACACTCAACAAATTGTATTTCAAACCTTCAACCCAATAAACATCATTGCATCTTGCATTGTCAAGAAGTGTTATGGATCCCTTACCTCTTACCAAACATGGTGCATCATTACCAAATCTTACATAGCCTCCATCATAGTCTTCTAACATAACAAACTTGTGTTTATCACCTGTCATGTGATGTGAGCATCCACTATCTATGATCCAAGAATCATTAGTATTTATGTGAGATATAAGGGCTTTTTATTCATACCTTTCTTCATCTGATCCATCATTGATAGCCACATAAACTACTTCCTTTGTATCAGTTTCATCTGATTTATCATCATTGGATTCCTCATCGGCTATTAAGCATGACTTTCTATCTCTTCTTCTGAAGTCTCAATGTCCTCTGTAATGATTATCTTTCTGTCTATCATCTCGGTAATCTCTCTTTTTAGTAGAGTCTTTGTCAGGATAGTTAGAAGCCATATGTCCTATCTTATCACAATTGAAACATTTCAAAGGTAGTTTTCCTTTATACTTACCTTTGCCTCTCGGTAACCTTCTGGCTAATAGTGCTTCAAATTCTTCTTGCTTTCTATTTCCTCATACAGTTTGTGTACTTCCTCCATGTTCTCGCAAAATCTTTCACGTGCTCCACTGTGATCCCCTTTAGTGTACCTACTCATTCTATCATTGTAATCATCAGATTCACCAATATGAAAAGAACTAAATGCAGATTCAACTTTATTTACCGATGACCCACTATTATTAAAGTTACTTAACTCAAATGCATGTAGCTTACCAATAGTAGCATATAAAGAAACTAGCATATTAGGTATAGACCTTAATTCATTGATTGCAAAGACTCGGATTGCATAAGCCAGTAGAAGGGTTCTTAACAACTTACTTGTTATATACTTTTCTTCAATAGTTCCACCTACTCCTTTGATTTGATTGACAATCTCCTTTAGTCTTGTACTGTATTGGGTTATGTTCTCACCTTCATTCATCCTCATAGATTCAAGTTGTCCTCTTAGACTATCCACTTTTTCTCTTTGAACATGTTCATCTCCACCATACACTAATATGAGCTTATCCCACATAGTCTTTCCATCATTGCAGCCTTCTAGATCATTAAACTCTGAATCGGTCAATACAGATGTTATTTCAATCATTGCTTGAATATGTTCTTTCTTTGCTTTTATCTCTTCCATTGTCAATGGATAGGTGCTCGGTGTGATGAAATCATTCTCCAAATAATATACAACATATTCTCCAACTCCTAATAGGTGCAGCTTCATCCTTTTCTACCATGTAGAGAAGCTTGACTTGTTTAGCTTCGGTGCATCCCTCTTATACATCTTTGGATCTTTTCCTCAAGTACCTTTAAACTTATTTCTTCCAGAGTCCAAAGCTCTGATACCAATTGATAGTTCATATACTTAATGTAAGTACAGATATAATAGCCAACAAGATGAGAGAGGGGGGGTGAATCATACAAACTTAATCTTCCATAAAAATAACTGATTCAACCTTGGTAACATATACTTCAATAATATAACCAAAACTACTAAACATGCAAACTTAAAAGCATATAAACATCATAACACTCATAACATCAGATTTAACGTAGAAACCCAAATAGGAAAAAACCACTGTGGGATTTCGGACCCACTAAGAAATATACTCTTCTAGAGTATGCTCGGTTAAAAGAAAATCCTGTTAAAGATTACAAACACATTGCTAGATGTGACCCGGTTAAGGGATTTCCCTTAGATCTATTAGGATCTTCACTTTTTTAGAAGTGACCTTGTTAAAGGATTTCAAACACTCAATTAGAATGTCACCTTGCTAGAGGGTTTTACAAATAAGACTGTTAAGTTCACTCGGTTAAGAGATTTTCTGTCACTTTACAAAATAACAGTAATAAAAATCTATCTGCAACTTCACATCTAAAAAGCTAAAGCAGATTCTTATTTGCTCAATACAATATAGACATAGAACCAATCTTTTCAATCCACTGGGCTCTATAATCTGTTATTCAAAATAGGTCTTCAAGCTTCTGTGCTCGGTAATCACTGTGTAGCATCCTTGTGCATACACTTGTCCGCATACATTGTTTATCAACAATTCCCTATTTATAAACAATTAGCCAACTGCTTAATCTCCTTGATCACATTTCCCATGATCAATCATAGCCATCAGATCTTCAAACTTTGTCTAGGTTCAATGTATCCTTTGATCTAAAAATGTTTTACCCTGCCTTGGAACTTGCATATATTTCTTGGAACTTGTGCTAAGGTATTGCAGCTCAATCTAAGTTGTAGATCTTCCTGCCGATTTTCCTTTGCCATATATTCTTTAACAAACTTCATTCATGGCATACCAATCATTTAATCATAACCAGCTCATCATCTTCCTTCATTAAATAATGCATGTAATCATTTAATGTATTCTGTTATTACTCGGTTGCAACTCGGTAAATACTAAACTTCACTCGGTAGACATTCTACCTTCATTAACCGATAGCGATAACCTTAGGGTTTACCGACTAAGTTCTTTGCTCGATAACATAGTATAGTATTAGCCTTTCAATCAATAACATATGTAGGATATCAAAACAATCTAATCATCAAGATCTCATCATTGTCTAACTCGATAATAGTTGCCCATTGAATAACTTATTTCTCCCCTTATCCATCATATTCTTTCTGTGTCTTTTACTAACATCTTTATACTCATCAAATCATACTTCTCAAGATATGGCAACATCATACCGAATTAGAAAATCAATTTCTTGACATCAATGACAAAATAATAATATTGAGACAGTAAACATCCTTAATCAGTTATATCCATAATCATCAACAACCTTCTCAATACCCTTATTGAAATGCCAACAATCTCTCCTTGTCTGTTATAATGCCAAATGCCAACACATCTAATATACTAAACAATGCATTCACGACACTCTGCAACACACACACAGGGTTCTAGAACATACATACAACAATTACTGCAAAACATCTAACAGACTAAACAATGCATTCATGACACTCTGCAACACATACACAGGGTTCTATCACACATACAACAATTACTACTAGAAAATCTAACAAACTAAATAGCACATTCATGACACTCTACAAACCCAGAGCGACACTAGCAACTCCAAATGCCCAAAAATTCACCTCAAGCATTTTTGAAAATTTTAACCAAAGAATACAATAGTCCCAATCGTTACATTTATATATGATTTATTTATTTCCTCAGCAAACCAAAATTTACCCACATACAATCTTTTCCAAACAAGCTTTTAAAAAATAAATACAAAGGATAAAACCTCCAACTTGGTAATAGTAGAAAATGGACAATGAAATTTGATGAAGTGCAATCCCAAATCCAAGCTCTAATTCCAAATTCAACTCCAAGCCAAAATCAAGAATTTTACAATAATGAAAATAATCTCTAGCAAGACAACCCACAACAATGCTCAAAAAGCCATATAATATCAACTGGTTGGGTTACTTGTATATTGGGGTGGTCTTACACATTGTACTGGGTTTTATATCAACTGGTTGGGTTACCTATATATGGCAATGTGTCTTTTTTATGTAATCATGTATATGTGCTACAACCAGAGGTTTTCTTCCTGGTTCTTTCTTGCATAAAATAATATAAATGAATAAACAAGCAAATAAATAATAATATCTTCACAATCACAACTCCCAAGAGGGCCAAACATAACAAGGGGTAAATAAATAAATAATAACAAATAAATAACCAATAAATAAATAATTAAATAAACAATAAATAACCCAACAATAAATAAAAGAATAAATAAATAATTAATTAATAAATAAATAATAAATCTAATAAATCAAAAGCTCAAATAATAAATATTCAAATAAACATTAAACCATCGAATAGTAATAATAAAAGCCACCAATAAAATATAAATCCATAAAATAAACATTAATGAATAATAATTATCAAATAATAATAATCACACATTAGTATAAAATATTATTGGCATCTATTAATTTATTTTTAATACTTAATTAACTATATGAACCAATTAATTATTAATTTAATAAATAATCACAACTCACAAGGCACCCAACATAGGGTTGAACAACATACCACATGACGCCACACACCAAGACGCTAACTGACAAGGGTATCAACTTAAACCTAGAGTGTGTAGAACGAACTCATGTCACCTCTGATCAACTTGCCATTGGGATAAAGAGATGCTTAGACCTGTGAGACCAAGTGGAGTCAATTTCTAGTACCTATAATCTTGCAACCACCAATAACCACAAGACAACATATACAATACATATATCTCAAAATAATCAAACTAGTGAAAGAGAATTGCAACATCATATCATGCTCATAACAAGTGGTATGAAATTGTCTCTATCATGAATACTATAGTAACACAATCATGATAGCCATATCATCATCTCATCCAATATAATCATGAAGCAGGGTAGCACTAGCAAGATGCCATCATATCCTCATAAGCAATATAATCCATACATGAATAATGAGTGCTTTAGATCACCACATGCAAGTTTCATCATCATAATAGTCAAAGATATAACATCATCCACATAAATCATAATGTATCAAATATAAATATGAAATGTCTAAGATAATGTAGCATCGCAAATTGTACACCCTTAATTGGTTGGTACAATTCCATGCTTAGGTTAGCACCTGCATTAGTGTGTTTGCATCTTGCATTTTAATTTCCCTTTAAGAATTTAATTAATTAATTAAATTAAATTTAAAGTCTTATTTCATCCCTCTACACATCATAAAATTGGGCCCTTTACCCTAAGTGTGCCCCTTTTTATTTTATTCTTTCAATTAATTAATTCATCAAAAGCCCTAATTATGTCTTATTCTGACCTTCAAGGCTTGATTTTGCATATATAGACACCTCTAATCTCCACATCCTTTTGGAATTCACTTTAGAATTACAATATCTTCCTTCCCCAAAAATTTGGCAAAAAGTTGGTAGGACCAAGAGGTAGTCTCTTGGTCCGGACATTTTTGCCCTAAATTTTGGGAGAATGATTTGGAGATATTTTAATGTTTAAATCTAGGATATTGTGAAATTATATTGATTTTACATCAGCCTATGACCCCCCCAAAAAAGTTAGGGTTTCATACATATAGCCTTTATTTTCCTCATTTGAAGATCCAATTCAATCCATGATCAATTGATTTGGAAGGAGCCTCTTATGAAGTGAAAGTGAAGGTTATGTGGAGTCTACAATCAACAAATCAAGTATTCATAAAGAATTTATCAAGTCTTTATCAATCATCTTCAACATAAATTAGGATCTTTTAAAACATTGAAGAATAATAGGAGATCATCGATTGTTGATTGGCTTGTACCTCTCCCTTAGGGTTAGGTATGGTTTCATGTTATTTTTGTATCTTGGTATGAGCTTCACAACAATCATTTTCAGATTTACATTCATGCTTTAGATTCATTATTGCATTTGTGATTTGAAGCATTTACATTTACATTTACACTCATTGGGGTTTACTCTCCAAAGCGTAGGGGAGAACTCTACATCTACTTTCTTGTTCATTTAGAATCTTGCATACACACAAGATTCATGCACACACATTTTCAATACATTATCGGCTATTTGTGGAGATGGAAATCACCAAAACAAGGGTTTTTACTAAGGCAAAGCCCTATATAGCCACCCACAACACAATTTCCCTTCTTTTGGTGTGTAACTTGCAAATTTGGGAGCCATACAAAGCTAGAAAGGAAAGAGGAGACTGAGGCAAAGTGAATGATCTTTTCTAGATCTTTGAAGACCCCCTAGGACCAGGGCGGTATACAAGGACCAAGGCATTGACTCTTGGTTCCAATAAGGACTAGGGCACTGCCTCTTGCTCCTAACAATTTTTCTTGAGTTTTCAAGTGTATCTTAGATCCTATCTTGTGGGTCTATTTGATTTCTGCAACACTATGTTTTTACCATTTCATTCCAACAGATTTAGTGTTCACAATTTCCAAACATAATTCAAAATTACACAACTTTAACTCAAAAAAAAGGGGAAATAGGACCTCAAACAACATTCAACTCTCTTCTTAATAGAATTGAGGTTGGATCTATTGAAGTTTCATCCTCCTTTTAATTTTTTGGTTAAGTTGTCTAATTGGTGGTCTTAACCAACTTGGTGTGACCCTAGTTCCAAATTACACCATCACATTTTGGTGAACTCGACGTGAAACACCTTTAATTCAGATTTATGTTCTCATATGTGAGTGTTGATGCAATTTAAAATTCAAGTTTTCATTTACAAGTTTGATTTCCTTGCAAATTTTAAAAATTTAGAGGTTAATTTCACTAAAACCCTAATTTTTTAACTTGAACTTGTGGATTGCTTAATTTGGATTACTTATTTCAGATTTGATTTGGGGACACTTTGCACTTATAGATCTCAATTTAGAGTAGATGCATTGGTGAAAATATCATAAAAATTGAGCATTGTTTTCTATTTTGCATTTGATTGTTGTCATAATGCATTCCTTTCATAGATGTGTTAATGGGTTAGCCTCCTTTGTCTCAATTTACCCCTCTTTTAAAGATCCTTCTATCCATGAGGACATTTTAGAGCAAATAAGAGTTGTTAACAATTCCTTCGAAACTCTCCTATGTTCTAAGGATGAATATTTGAAGACTGATGCTAATATTTATCTTAAAATGTGCTTCTCCCATGAAACTATCTTAGAGGAAGAGGATGATATCATAAACACCTTTCTTAATGTTACCTTACCTTCCATACATGATACTTCTCTTAGACATTGATTTATCTTCTCCCAAATTTCATCTTACCAATGGGGGCACATTAGTGCAACAAGAGGTTATGAACACTTCTTTTAAAGATCTCCTTCTTAAGTATGAATCTTTGAAGAATTATGTTCATTTTCCTCCTAAATAATACTTTCCCCATGAGGATCATTTGATGCAAGAAGATGGTATTGTCCCTACTTTTCCCAGTGATAGCATACTCTCTTTTGATTTCAAAAAAATTCCCACTAGAGATGACGCATTAATGAGTGATGCTTGTCCTTTTCTTAAAGATTTTCTTACCCAAAAAGAGACCTAGGAGAAAGAAGATGAAATTATAAGTAATTTACTTAATTCTCTCTCTCCTAAAGATCCTACTAAAGAAATTTTGAGGCAAGAGGATTATTTCAACAACACATGTATTAATGCTCTCCCTTTTAAGGATGAAGCATTAATAAATAGTGTTGTCCCTTCTACCAAAATTGACCTTAACAATGGGTACATAATGGTACAAAAAGAAATTTTTAACACCTCTCTCAACGATCTCCCTCTTTGGGATGAACCTTTGGAGAATGATGTTGATTACCCTTTTACTATGTCTCTCCTTCATAAGAGTACCTTGGTCAAAGAAGATAACATTACGATAAAAGAGGGTGATATGACTGACAATTTCCTTAATAACACCTCACCTTCTATTCATTTAAATAACCTTCCCTCCAATGATGAAGCATTAAAACATAATGCTCTCCCCTCTCCCAAACTTGGTTCTACTCATAAGGATACCCTAGTCCAAGAAGAGATTATTAACATATCTTTCAAATATTTCCCTGTCAAGGATGAAGCTTTGACGAGTAATGTTGACCTTCTCCTAGAGATTCCCTCTCCCATGTAGATACTTTGGTGATAGAGGATGATATATCTTTCATACTAACACTATACCCTCTTTCAATAACTTTACCTCTAGGATTAAATATTAATGCCTACTTCTAGTCTATCTCCCAAAATTGATCTGATCCATGATAACATTTTTGTGCAAGAAGAGACTATAAACACTTCTTTCAATAATATTTATCATACAAATGATGTTCATGTTGGAATCCAAGAACACTAAGAGGGGGGGGGTGGGTGAATCAGTGTTCTACTAGTGAAATCAATTTAAACCTTATTAGCAAAGCAATTTAGTAACCAGTAACCATAAAAGAATATAACAGTAAGTAGAAATGATGCCACCACAAGAACATACACCATTACATATAGATTTATACATGGAAAACCTCAAAGAGGGAAAACCACAGTGGGATTGGTGACCCACAATATCTATCAACTAGCCAAATGAATAAATATTACAATAGGGGTCTACACATGCACGAAGGACAACATCCTAGAGCACATTTCTCATTAAAAAAGGAGCCTCACTGACTACAAATAGCAAATACTAGTTTACAAATAAAATTCTGAACTTAGAGAATACATCTGCTATGTTGGATGAGTTTCAGCTCAAGCACTGTCTGTACCAATTTTCACTGTGTTCTCCTTTACTAGTAACTTACTACGCATCCCAAACCTCTAAACCAATAACCAAGATCAACTACAGAATATTATATTCTCATTTAGTCGATCAATATTTCTTGCACAATATCACACCACTATATATTCCTTCTCTCTGTATATATATCCAAAATAACCTTACCGGACTGACTTAAATATGCTTCCCAAACATAAACATGAATGCCTTATATCGGCTTACAATGATATTACAATTTATTTACATGTCGGCCTAGAAAAAAATAAATACACTAAAGTTTATGACTGATCTCGCTGATTGTTGCCATGTAGACCTATCGGATCAATCTCCTATGTCAGCCTCATATACCAGTTCCTAGTTTATCAATTTTCTTTGTCTGTTGGATGACTTGAATGCCGGTTGCCGAATCATGAATACCGGTGAGTATCGGTTAAGTGTCCAACCCAAAATTATGTGTGTTGCCATCAATGACAACACAATTAAACCAGATGAGTGTCAATTGCCAACAATCTCCCCCTTTGGCATTGATGGCAACACTCATGTGAAAAAATGGATCACTGAAGTGTTGTCCTGGTTCCTCCCAAAATTGATGACTAAAACTGACCCTGCTCCCCCTGAGCTATATATTAATTCTTATGTCCCTTAACATTTTTCACAACAATCACTCCCCCTTTGACATCAATGACAAAGGTAGGGCAAAACAATGTGTTTACTAGATCTAGATGTACTTGAATATATCTGGGTAAGCACCCTTTAAAAATCCTAAGTATCCCAACCATTTTTCAATGTTCCCAAAATAGATACAAACCCATTAAGAATGTATGCATGAATTCTTTAGTTAGGTTTGCTGGTATGGGTTTATTCATCAATTCTAAACTTTCTCGCTTATGAAGTAACAAAGTGTTCAGCCGGGGACTTACCAATCCTCTCAATTTCCTAGCTTGCCGGATTAATATGTCCATATCTTTCTCCAAGGCTGATATCTCAGATTCTGTAACCAAAATTTGACCATCAATAGCATTGGTCAATGACTGAGTACCATCAAAATTGTTAGCCAGATGTTCCAACTAGGCCTTTACCACTTTTATTTTTACCTCTAGGTCAGCTGTAAGTTTGCAAGTGTTAGTACAAGACCTATATATACAACTGCACTGATTAAGAGCCTCATCAATCTTTGTTAGTTGCTCTGTCATCTTCACCTTATCTGATATGATCATATTGTCACAGGTGACCTTCCTAGCTACATTGTATCTCTCTATTAACTGTCGGTTTGATATCTATTGAAGAGTTTGGAACTCTTTTGTAATATGTTCAGTCAAACTCTTAAGCTTACCAGAAGGGCTAGCTATCATACTAGTGTATCCTAGAACTAGCTATTGCAAAATCGGAATGTCCTGCTCAATGACTTGCTTGTCTTTTGTTCCTTCCTTCCTTAACTTTTGAGTTGCAACATACATCAATTCAAAACTGCTCAATTGCTCAATATTCCTATCCAAAATCAACTTGACTGGATGAGCCAAGTGCCAACAATGAATTACTAGTCTCTCCAACTGGGTGACTCGCACCAGTGGCTTTGCCACTTGGTGCAGTAACCTACTCAACCTTTACCTCTTTTGTATGTACATTTGCTGTCGAAGGTTCAATATCCTCAACTTGTTTATTTTCTATATCTACATCAATAGCTTCTATATCTGGAATGTTCTGTTCTAGTGTATCCTTCTTATCATGCACAACTTCAATGTTAACTACTGGTTTATCTACATTATGTACAGGTGATACTGTCAGAGGACTATCCTCTGTTAGTTTTTGTTCCAAAACTGGTGAATCCAAACCTAATATACCTTTCCATTTACCATCAACTGATATATCTTGAATACCAGACTTAGGCGAGAATACCAGTGGGGTAAAGAAATTAGGTTTATCTACAAAGAATTTTACCCATGCCTTGTGGGTCTCCTTAACTATTTCATATACTATACCTACCATTAGACTCACATGTCAATGTCTGCTTCAGAAAATTATTTTATTTCCATATTCTAGACACTGCTGCAACTCCTCATCAATTATTGCACCACAAATAGTCAATAGCTCTTGCATCTTTATATTTTTATCCTCTTCAATTGTAGACAATCTCCTAGCATCTAGCTTATTGTACAAATTTCTTGGTATTTGATTTTCAATCTCAAGTAATGCCTTCTTATATATATCTAAGTATAACAAAATTGCTTCCTTAATCTCCATTTGATCCTTATCATCCATATGTGCATAGTAATACTGGATATTACTCAAAATTCCATCTTTAGTTATTTGATCTATCAATTCAGCAACTGAGAGAGGAGGAAAGACTTCAATACTCTTACCGGATTCAAGAGCCATATCTATATCTGATTTCTTCTTGTCGGGAGTAGAAGTAGATGATGGACTTGAAAAGCACTAAGAGGGGGGCGTGAATCAGTGACACAAAAAATAAAACTACTTCAAACACTAACCAGTAGATGAACTTAACAAAACTTTTAAACACAATGCATGAAATCTAAAATGATATAGCAACATCCACAATAAGTAAAACATCCACCATAACACAATTGTTTGTACGTGAAAAACCCAAATAGGTAAAAACCACATTGAGATGGAACTCACAAGTTAACTATCTGCAGTAATAGATAATTGATCGGTTAAGGTCTACAAAGTGCTCTACTAGGAGTGAATCTTGTTAGAGATCCCAAAGCTTGATTTAAAGATATACCCTATAAAAGGTAGTACCCTATTAGGAGTAACCTCAGTAGAGGATTTCTGAATCCAAACTAATGGATCACCCTGTTAGAGGATTTGAACAATGAATCTTGTTAGAGCTTACCCGGTTAGGGGATTTTAATTCTGCTGTAATTGTTAGAAGACAACAAGATTTGTATGATCTATCTGTGTAGCACAATATTTGCTTGATCAGATCCTTTTAAGCGTATTCAACACTGCTTCTCAACATATTCTGCAACTTAACACTTTTGTCTTTGCACATAACATATCACTTTCACTCATACAAAATAATTCATTGTGATGTCAATATAAAGACATTTAGGTTTCATGTCGGCCTCAAGAAATCATAACATAATTTCCTATGTGTAGTTTATCTGGTCAAGTCATCATAACTCATCACAAAAATACCGCCAAACTTGTTGATGGTGATAACTAATCACACAAGCTACAAATACTAGTTGGAACACTTAATACTGGCTAGAGTTAAAACCACTTGTCCTTGATGCTTCTGAGATAGTCTCTGCTCGATCTTCATGTTGATGTTGAGACAAGTATAACCAAGTGGTTATCTCCATGCATATACTGGTTGTCACCAAATATCAATTAGAAATAAACCTCTAGTATATCGGTTGTAGTATAAACTACTTGAAGTCATACTGGTAGACAATATAAACATATGTGTGTGTATGTGTTTCATCAATGACAACATATGATGAATTCATTACAATCATCATCAAGCCAACAATCTCCCCCTTTGGCATTAATGGCAACACTTAGAAAATTTTATAGTAATACTGCTAAGTGGTGCTTACAAAAAAAAATTATACACTTACTCCCCCTTACTACATACATCATACAAAATTTTCAAAAACATACATACATATTTCTACTCCCCCTTTGACAACAATGCCAAATTGAAAAAGTAAAATATATATATACATATATATATATATAGAAAATTTGTATCACAATGTTCACCATATACAACAATTTGAAAAACTAAATCAAGATTCATGCATTAGCAATCCTCAGAAAAAATTGCACTAAAATTCCTCTTCAACTGAGATAAAGCATGCTCCCATGTTTCCAACAAATTCTTAGTGAACTCAAGTGTTGACATGATCTGATTATGAAATTCGTCCATGGAATATAGTGAATAAGTTTATGGGGTATCTAAAATAGCTTTTTCATGCGTGTAGGTTCTTCGTAGGATGTCCACTTGTGTTGTGAGTTGACTCTTCAATTCTTTTAGTGACTAGAGTATTTTTTCTTTCTCAATATCATAGGTGTCTAACCTATTGTGCATATCATCTATAGATTTGCTAAAAGCAAAACAATGTCTTGAAATGGTACATATGTATTGCATATCTTCACTAGTTCTTGCTCGGTTTCAGTATGCCTACTATTGATATCAGTAAAAAAGAATGTAATATTAGAAGTAGATGCAAGATACTTCTCGCCTATTTCAATAGCTTGCCTTAATAAATATTTATTAAGTGATAGAGCTAGTTTCCCAATATCAATCTTCTTCATAATTTTTTTCACCTCGCTTCTTCCTATAACTCTTATCAGCATATGTCTGGGTTTCTTCTTCAAGGGATGTAATTTGGTCAGATGCATCAGCAACTAATTGACCAAGTTTTCTAATGGTTGTTGTCAGGTGCCTAGTAGCAATTTCTGGTAGTAGATTTGTCAGAATATCTACTGCTTTCTGAATGGTTTGTGCTTCTATCCTTTGTTCCTTAAGTCTTTTCTTGTGTGCTCTAGATTGCATGACATTTGCAATCTTCATCATTTCAGATGCACTCATATTATCAACATTAATAGGCCCTGAAATTCCTAATGAGTCATCTTCATCTTCATCATTCTATTGTAAGACTAATGGTTTTGCCAGTTCAGAAGATGTTACCTTAACAATTATTTTTTCTTGTTCTTTCTCCATTTCTTGCTCAGATGACTAAGTACCAATGTTTGTATCAGATTCTTTTTGAATATCCTGTGAAACCAGTGGGGATTGGGGTTTCTCAGGTTGTTCTTTTTCTCGTGCAATATCCACTTCTTATTGAGTTGTTGGTTCCTCAACTTAAGTAACCTATAAGATAGTGATCACAGGTGGCTGCATATTAGGTGCAATGATGTCCTCAGTTAGATCAATTGTATCTTGAATATCATCAATATCATGGAAAAGAGTGTCATCCTTACTCTCATTAGCTTGCACATATTTATCCATATTAGGTATATTATCATCATCTTGTTCATCCTGAGAGGAATGTATGAACTCTTCCATCCGTTGGATGCTATAGGCTATTTGATGAGTTTCAGTCTCAATAATTTGCCTCTTTCCACTAAGTAGCTTCAATCTTCTTGCTTTCAAAGCAAATTGAATTTTGTACTGATCAGCTAAAGCACTTATTTCATCCTTGGATAATTTAGGAAAATATTGCACAAATATCTCATCTATAATTTATTTTTCCTCCTTTATAGCTTCCTCCCATTTATTCAAAAGAATAGTGTACAAAGAATTAGAGATATCTTTTTCAAGATCACGTGGTAATCTATTGTAATGACACAAATGTTTGATTACCTGTTGAATGATTTGCTCCTTCTCATCTTCAGTGAAGGAATCAAAATGTTCTTTGACATTGTCAAATCTTTTTCTCCCTAATGTATGCATTGTTCTTTCAAAGTGGGTTTTGGGCTTGAAAGTTGGGATATCAATAGGCACAATTACCTTTGGCATATTTTTCACTGACTTTGCTACTCTACCAGTAGCTTTCATCTTCTTAGGTTCTTCTTCAATGTCAGTTCCTTCAGATTCTTCTTGAAGAATTAACTTACGACCTCTTTTCTTTGTCTCCTTTTTCATATACACCTTAGGTTCCGGTTCCTTTTTTTTTTGGACACTCCGTGTCGTTCTAGTACTTTTCATCACTGAAGGTGCATCCTCATTTTTCTTATTCTTACCTTTACCGCTTGTGGTCGGAACAATACTTGTTTTAACTTGTCCAGACTGTTCTTTCACTAAACTCAATTTTGTCTTCTTTTTATCTACTAGAGATGCCAACAGGTTATTGTCATAGCCAATCAACAAGTCATAGTTGACCTCATAACTCATATCTTCCATTTCTTCCTCTCTAGGCTCAATTTCCTCCATTAAACAAAAATCAGTGGTAACTGTGAAAACTATGTCTTTGGAAAATTGTTTTACCACATCCTCAGGCAATCTTACTCTCATGCTCATCTTCTTCTGAAATTCATTGAAGTGTTTGTTCATAGTGGGAGAGAAAGTATTACTTACAGCCTTGATGTTGTTCTTGATATGGGCGGATACCGGTAGATCCTTAGACCATTCAAGATCTCGGATTCTTGGTAGGAAATTCTAAAAATAAAAGAATAGCCCAATCAATAACTTTCCATATTTAAACTTTAGGCAGCTATCCTTCTTGATAGATTGTAGATTTAAAAGAAATTGGCTCCTTATGGCCTCAAAGAGGTCATAATTTGCATTTTCAGCTATCATCATGTAAGTAGTATACACTGCTACTAATGGAACACTATTCATTCTGATAGAGTAGAATACCCATGAGCCTATGACCATAGCTTCTAATTTTACCATTGGGTCTCTGATATAGTTAACAAATAAGGTATGACCATTAGAAGTAGAACCGGTTAGGGTATTTACTGTATCTTTTAAAATGCATCTCAATTGAGGTACTTCACTGGTTGAGTGAAAACCAGTTATGGCCTGAATGGTTTCCTTGGTTATGGTATGAGTCCTCTTCGAATACATGTTCTCCCCATGAACTCTACTCAAGATAATTTGGATATGCTCTTCTTCAAAATCTTCAAGGAAGTAATCCGTGTTATGAAAACCTTTCTTGAAAACCCTAATATACTCTGTTTGAATTTTCCCATTTTCATCACAAAGTGATATCAATTGAGAATATATTGACAGGTGCCCCTAAATCCCCAATTTTGCAGTCATTGTAGCTGGACAAATCTCCTTTTACCACAGCACCGCTAGGAACTTATGACAAAGCATTATAAGACACAATCTTTTTTTCTTTTACAACTTCCATAGGTTTTGAAGTGATCATCAATTTCCCTACTATCTTACAAGATGATGCCATTCTAGATAAACTAGATTATGAAGCAAGATTATCAAGAAATACCTTATTTCATGTGCTGCCTCGTTTATCGGTTGTATGCCCAAGTGCACACCAATTCTGTCTTCTCCAACCTTCAAATCAGCTTGATTACCCAAATCTCAATGTAACTTTGACTGAAATAAGCTAATAATCTTTACTTAGCTCTACAAACACTCAAAAATTCTTTCTCGAAAGCGTTAGGGTAAAAATAACAAAGTGAAAACTCACTTTTATTCTTTTTACAAACTACAATAAATGATCCCCCGTTAGGGTTACAAACCCTAATTGCACCACTCAAGGAAAAACAAGTTGATAACTAAATGACAAAAAGTTATCAAAATTTCATGCTTTGAAATTCTCTTACCATATATTCACTTCAAGGGGTCCAGAGGTGGATTTACCATTATGCTCCCCTTAGCCATATGAAAAGGCTTAATTCACCGGTGTAGGATTCTCTTCACTGGGTGAAGGAATAACTTCTTCTCTGAGTGAATAATCATTCTTCTTCTTCCAAGTTCAATTCATTTCTTCTCTTGTTTCTTCAATATTGATCGTCTACTTGCCTTTCTGATCTTCAGAAGGGTTGATCGATTTTCTCTTCCTATCTATAGAATTTTGCCAAGTGTCCTGGTTTGTTCTTAAGAGTGTTTCTCTTTGTACCAGATGATTATCCTTTCTTAGATGTGTTAAAACCAATTCCAAAGGTATCACCTTTCATCCTTTGTGATTGGATTTGTTCATCTAGTAAGGTATAACTCTTGTTGAACTTTTCCAGTTTCTCATCAGCTTCGGTGAGCTACCTGGTGAGATCTTCATTATGTTTTGATAGGCTCTCTCTTAGAGATAATGCTAGTTCAAGATCTAGCTGTAAATTCCCTTTTTCTTCTCTTTCTGCAACCAAATGCTCATGCATAGTGTCATTTTCTTGCTTGATCTTAGCAATCTCTTGATCTCTTTCCTTGATAAGATCTTCAACTGTTCTTCTGGCTTCCAGTTCTTGACTCATGCGGATAGTTAAACCTTCTAACTCTCTCCTTGGATTTAGTTTCTCACCATTTAAATTTTCAACTTCCTTGGCTAAAGCATCAATATTGGCCTCATCTAAAGAACTATTATCATATATTTTGAACAGTTGTTCAGTTATCTCTCTTCTTTTGACTTGTGAAGCTTTTAGTTTGATTCTAAGGTTTTCAAGCTTATTTTTACTAGCTTCAAGCTCTCTAGACATCTCAAAGTAGCTCATGTCCCCCATGGTGGTTTTAAGGCTCCCTTCTAAGAGATTAGGCTTCAAAGAAGTTAGGCTCTGATACCAATTGATGGAATTGAAAAGCACTAAGAGGGGGGGTTAATTAGTGACACCAAAAATAAAACTACTTCAAACACTAATCGATAGATGAACTTAACAAAAATTTTAAACACAATGCATGCAATCCAAAATGATATAACAATGTCCACAATAAGTAAAAAATTCACCATAACACAAGTATTTTTACGTGGAAAATCGAAATAGGTAAAAACCACTATGAGATGGAACTCACAAGTTAACTATCTGCAATAATAGATAACTGACCAGTTAAGGTCTACAAAGTGATCTGCTAGGAGTGAATCTTGTTAGAGATCCCAAAGCTTGATTAAAAGCTATACCCTATAAAAGGTAGTAACCTATTAGGAGTAACCTCAGTAGAGGATTTCTAAATCCAAACTAATGGATCACCCTATTAGAGGATTTGAACAATGAAGCTTGTTAGAGCTTACCCGGTTAGGGGATTTCAATTCTGTTGTAATTGTTAGAAGACAATAGGATTTGTTTGATCTATCTGTGTAGCACAATACTTGCTTTATCAGATCCTTTTAAGCATATTCCACACTGCTTCTCAGCATATTCTGCAACTTAACACTTTTTCCTTTGCACATAACATATCACTTTTGCTCATACAAAATAATTCATTGTGATGTCAATATAAAGACATTTAGATTTCATGTCTGCCTCAAGAAATCATAACACAATTTCCTAGGTGCAATGTATCTAGTCAAGTGACCATAACTCATCACAAAGATACCACCAAACTTGTCGGTGGTGATAACTCATCACACAATCTACAAATAGTGGTTAGAGTTAAACTACTTGTTCTTGATGCTTCTGAGATAGTCTCCACTGGATCTTCATGTTTATGCTGAGACAAGTATAACCAAGTGGTTATCTCCATGCATATATCGGTTGTCACCAAATACCAGTTAGAAATAAACCTCTAGTATATTGGTTGTAGTATAAACAACTTTAAGTCATATCGATAGACAATATAAACATATGTGTGTGTATGTGTTTCATTAATGGCAACATATGATGAATTCATTACAATCATCATCAAGCTAATAGTAGACTCTTTAACTAGTTTCCTCTTCTCTGTAGGTTTCCTCTCCTTCAAAATTTTCTTTGGGGCTATCAGAGGAGTGACCTTAATTTTCTATTTCTTTCCTTCCTTGGGCTTCTTCCTCGGTATCCTGATGTAAGTCTTTGGAATCTCTAAGAGCACAAAATCAGTATCAAAACTGGATTCAATAGGGGCAATATAAGTTTTTGGTTTCTTCCTCTTCAATACATCCTTGCCGGTTGTTGTTGTCAGTGGAGTTTGAACTGCTGTAGGCAATGACCCTTCTGCTATTCCAATGATTTGTTTGATTTCAAATGACATCTTCTCGACATCTTCAATGACCTTCTTGATTTTTCCTTCCCTCTTCCTCTTGCTAAAACCTATCTGAACTTCAGATTTCTTTTTCTTTTTTGTCCCAAAGGTTTTCTCAGCTTCATCAATCAGGGCATCAATAAGATTCTTGGCATATAAGTCCAAGATTTCAGCATCAACCTCATAACCCATCTCAGTGATCCAGATCTTTTGTGGTTGCACTACCTCCATGAATGTTTCATCCTTAACCATAAAGAGTATTTATGTAGAGTACTTATCAATAATATGCTTAGGCACTCTCTCTCTCTCTCTCTCTCTCTCTCTCTCTCTCTCTCTCTCTCTCTCTCTCTCTCTCTCTCTCTCTCTTCTTCATTGTCTTTTCAAAAGATTTGGAAATAGCCCCACAAAATGGAGTCTCTCTCCACGTCCTGTCCCAAGCCTCTTATAGCATATTTTATTTGTTTCCCTACCAGCATATCAAATGCCCATTGTGTTTTACCAGATCCTAGTAACTCATTTAGAAAGAAAAGTATCAAGCAAACAACAAGGTTTCCATACCGGAAAATACCTTTCTTATTACCTTTAATCTTCCCTAGGTTTGAAATAAGTTCTTCACACATCCATTGACAGAGATCATACCTATCATTTTCTTTTACCATCTGATGAGCACAGTAAATGCATGAACTAGAAATAGAGTTCAATCCATTTGATTGGGTTACCTTGTAACCAATGATCATGCTATCAAATTGAACAACTTTGTCTCTGACAATGCTTATCGTCAATGACCAGTTGTCAATAGCTGGACCAATTAAATTCTCCACCTCATTGTTAGGTATTTTCTTCTTTCTGGGAGTCTGACCAGTTTGGGGAAAACTAGTAATTGCACAAATAGCCTCCTTGGTGATTTTGTAAGGTCGGTCTAGCCACATGAATTCCCCATGGATACGACTCAACACATACCAGATAATTTCATCTTCAAATTTTGGCATCTCCAAAATGTCTGTGAAACCCTGATCCTTTAGAATTTGGAATTCTAGTTTCATAGATCCCTTCATATCTAGAAGATTTGTCATGTACATTATTTTGATTTTAGCAGAACCTAAATCCTCTTGAGTTTAGTGGATATATTCATGAACATCTTCAATATACAAAATGTTGGCCATTTGGAGGAATTAATTATGTGTTGCATTGATGTTTTGTCATTGATGTCAACACTAGATGCTTTGGCTATTTACCGGTATTCAATTGGTCCTGGTAGGATGTTTGGTTTCTAGTTGGTAAGTTCATGTTGATCCGGTATACTTTGGTATGTTTTGGCTTATGGAATTGGCTCATATCTTCTATTCATGATACTTAGATATATGTTCAATCAATTGGTATTTGATTTGGTGATTAGATGTTATCTTATATGATGGTAAGCTTGGTTTATTGATCTGGTGAGGGTTTCACTGACAAATCTTTGTTGAAGGTTTTTTGATATTATGCATAAGTGGTGTTGTTGCAGCTTCTAGTAGGGATTAATGATGCTGATGGTTATCATATTCATGTTCCAGTTGATCGGTGGTGTTGCATTTAGCACCAGACCTATTATGTGCTATTTAGGTTATGGATCGGCTTAATGTAACATGTTGATTGACCTCCTTGATGTGTTTCCGAGATGACTTATGGCTTGGATGATATTTGTTTGTTCTCAAGATGATATGTTTTATAATTATGTAGTAGGTTTTATTGTCTGGTGGTCGACCTAATTGTTTAAGGTCTAGGGTTTGTATATATGTGTTTGATCTCATTACAAATCATAGAAGGTATGCAAGCAAATAATGTAATTATCATTCATGTAGAGGATTTGGTCAATCATAGGTGATCGATTTGGGTTTATGCAAGAGGTTTAAGACCTTCAATATCGAGCTTAACCAAAATTGTATTCAAGCATAGGAGATGCTATTATTACAGTTCATTCTTTCTTTCGGATTGTAGTCTGGATTTTTATGTAGTCCATGAGACTCCTTTTGTAATGAGCAGTGTGCTCTAGGTTGTTGACCTTCCTGTAAGTGCATGCCCCTCATTTTGTAATCACATACTTACTATAGAAGTATTATCTAACTGTGTGTAGGCTTCCCACTGTGGTGTTTCCCTTTACTAAGTTTTCCACGTACAAATCTTGGTGTCATGTGGTTGGTATGTATTCTCTAATTGTTGGTTGTGCTTAATTGGTATATCTGCTATTTCAGTAATTGGTTTATGTGTTCCGATATTGATCTTATGTGTTATGGTATTAAATTTTTAATTGCTTAAGGTTCCAATAATTTGGTAAAAATTGATTCACCCCCCCTCTCAGTTGTCCTCCGGTTATTTGAACTATCTAACACATAACTCCATCTGGAACCCTAGAAAATGCACCAATTGACTCATCGACCTTCACAATATGAGGGCATTGCTTGAAAATCATCCATGGAAGATCCTTGATTTCAACAACAACAGGGGTATCCAAGCCTACCAGAGCTGATCCATAAGCCATTGCAAATAAAAGATAGCTTGAAAATTGATAAATACCTCACAACCTTTACCAGTGAAAGCTCTTGAAAATCCTCTCTAAATGCACTGAAATTCACTTGAAAATGCTCTTGATCACCTTGAATCACCTTGAACTTTCTCTTCTTCGCTTTGAATGATGTGTGATCAGAAATGAACCTACATTTCCTTCTTATTTTGTGAAAAACCCTAATTTCACATTGACATAAATGCGTGTCGACTTATCATACCAGATTCAAAATCCATAGGCTCAGTACTGAATAACCTTCAGATTGACTTCTCCAAGATCTGAAACAATCTTTCAAACCACTACTGGGGGTAATGCAAGATCTATCATTAATTTGCCTCCCCCTAAGGCTAATGCCTTAGTTACAAGGATGAGTTTCCTGTCAGTGTAGGAACATTCTGCTCTATCGGTTGAGTAACCAGGTTATTTGTCTCTGCTGGTTGATCTTCATATTTCCTAACCCATTTCCTCTCATGATTCTTCTAGATATCATCAACCTTTTGTTTTCCTTTCTCATCATTTCCTACCGGATTGTTCTTGCTTTTGCAGAATTTAGCAAATGTCCTATTTTGTTGCATGCATAGCAAGTGACATTATTTTTCTGAATTGGTTTACTATATTCTTGATCATTCCTTGACCTGCATTGATTAGCCATATGTCCAAACTTTCCACATGCATGACATTTCACTTTCATTATACAATTTTCTATCTTATGACCATATTTCTTACAATTTGAACACTAACCTGGAACTATATTATTGTCCTAATTTTCTCTATTTCTACAATGTCTTTCCATATGACCAAATTTATTGCAAACAAAACATCTACCATTGAATTTATGTGCATTGGGTTTCCTTATCGGTCATTTCTAGTTTTGGTTGACAGGTGGGTTCTCCTTCTAATCGATTGTTTCAACTTCATTTGTAGTACTAGAGCTTTCTCCATGCTCAAATTCAAGACCTCTAGTGTCTCCTTTGCACCTTTGACCCTTCAATAGCTCATCAAGCTTTACAAAATTGTCTTTAAACTTGTCTTTGTATTCATTTGTAGTATCCGGATCTCCCCTTAGGACTATTATCAATCTTTCCAACTCTTGCTCATTATTCTAGGTTTGCACTAGCTCATTTCCCAACATATCATTCTCATGTACCAGCCTAATGCATTCCTCATATCTATCTGTTATCACTGATTTAAATTTGTTGGAAGTCTTGCCTTTTTATTATGAAAATATGTCAAAATTTTAGATTTTGGTCCTTGTCTGCGAGTCCATGGCCAAAAGGTTTTAGGGTTTTATATTAAATTCTAAAATCTTTCAAAACATTTCAACCCATTGCTTTTTCCACTTAAGTGGAAGGGTCATCCTCTCATCGAAAAGGGGCTGCTTTGTGTTCTAGTCTTAGGCGGGATCTATTAATATTGAAGTATTTCGCGTATTTTCCTAAGTCCTATGTCTTTGATTATGTATGTGTTGGGTCCTTAAAGATCAGGTAAGTTCCTATTTGATCTCACGGTTGTTGCTATACCACAGCGCAAAAATGCTTGAACTTTAACCATTGTAGCTTGGTGACCAAGTGGAGGGGCCCGAAAAGAGAGCATCTTAGGCGAGTTAACAAGTGAGCAAGTCCAGGAAGATCGAACAGTTGTCGCTCTACCACAACAATAAGTTGCATGATGGATATTCACAGCAACATGGCAACAAACCATTAGTGGGAGCGGTTAAGGCAAATGGTTCAGGTAAGTGGTTACGGTGAACAGTAAAATGATGGTGGTTAACTGGTAATGCACCATAAAGGTCTAATAGTTTTGAGAAGATCTCACGGTTGTCGCTATACCACAACAAAAAGTTGCACGATGAATATTTGTTGCGACATAGCGACAACTGGTGGGGCCCATGAGAAAAGAAAGGTCAAGGCATGTTAAAGATCTGGTAAGATAAGAAGAGATTGACGATGGTCACTATACAACAAAGAAAAACTACTTGACTGATAATCATTGCGACATAGCGACAAAGGGCGGATAAGTGGCCAACCGATGGGCCCACCGAGGAGGTTGTTGTTGTTAATGATTGTGTTAGTTTGGCATGATCCGATGGTGGTCGCTATACTGTAGTGGAAGTACATCCAAACTTTAACCATTCCAAGTTGGCGACCAAAGGACAAATATGCAGAGGGCGCCCTTTTGGACCATTGGAGCTAGATTTTTGAAATATCAAAAGGTTCAACTGTAGAAGTGTGTGGCTTTATGAATTGGTAATCAATGCTCAGTTATTGTCAAGAATCATTGATAAGACAGTGTTCAAAATTCAACATGGCAAAAGGGAATTCGAAGAAATTTTGCAGAAAATAGGTGCACTGTCTAAGTTCTCTCAAGCTACAAGTAATTTTTTTTGTATATCTGCTCTATATCTCTTTCTCTTGTGGTGCTCAAAATTTATAAGGAATTATCAGAAATAATGATTGTGGTAGGGATAGTTTTTTAAGATGGCATCACGAAAGGAACCCAGAGGAAAGGTGGATTACCAAGAACAAGCTATCTGTGATGATTTCTTGGAGCAATTGGCTCAATCCACCAATAGTGTAGCCAAAATAAAAGAACTTGTGCCTAAAGCTCCCTGTCTGAAAGTTGGTGATGGGCTATATGATAAAGGTTGTTTGTTGAGGGATGCTCAGATAGGCATGGTAGGGTTAGAAATATTCAGAGTAGGATTTAGTAAGTGAAATTCACTTGCCCCAATTAACACTATATGGGAGTTGGATGTTGGAAAACTTGTGGTGCCCAGAGTATTCACGAATGTTGACCTGCTGACTCAGATTGCAAAATGCTATCACCCCATCACTAAAACTATGAGAAATATAAGTGGAGGAGTTTTAATTGAAATAAATGACGATGAATTTAGGAAAGTCTTTCACCTAAGTGAGGCCTCAAATTATTTAGAGCCTATTGATTTTGACATTCTTAAGAAGGTCTATGATGCATAGAAGAATCATCTTAGGAGTGGGCCATTGAAAGAATTCTTTGCAAAAATAGGAGGATTGACATTAGTAGGCCCAAGCATGATGGAGCCTTTCCCTTTGAATTTCTTTACTCTGAGGGATAAGGGATTATACTGATCTTTATATCAGATTCTTGGGGAAGATGCAGAAGGCACCATGCCAACCCACTACATGCTTATGATGGCACAAATTTTGAATCCATCCAAGGTAGTGAATTTTAATTTTGCACCTTACCTTACTGATGCCATTCATGAAGGCCTAATTGGAATAAAAAATGCTAAAGTAGATAGACCTTTTGGATGGTATTCCCTTCTTATGCACATGTTCTTATTTAAAGGTGTTGAATACTTTGCAACTGAGATGGACTTGTTAAAGGAAAGAGAGGGAGAGGAAATGTCTGTTCAGTTATGGAGCACCATTTTATCCTAGAATAAAGAGGATGCAAGTTATTTGAAATTTGATAGATACTTTGCATCTAGGCTCAGAATCATTTTATGTCAAGAAAAGCCTAGGATTCCTAAGGCCCTCTTGGAATTCATTAGACCCAAAGAGTTTGTTGAAGGTATTAAAATTGGGCATAACTAGGGGGATATAATTTTATACCATGTTTCTACTATTTTTAGAGTATATGGTTTTAGGGGAAATCCATATTTACTCCCCTACCAAGTCCCTTTGAAGGTAGGCATAGTTGATATCTTGAGGTAAATCAAAAACTTACAGGAAGAAGCATTGAGAAACAAAGGAAGGGGGACCATTTTCCCAACAGTCATAGTGGCACATCAGTTTGTAATCACTAATGGTGGCTGGGTATATTTTGATAAATTTCTTCAACCATATAGGCTACCCACTAGAGTTGCTAGGTTTGCTTATCCAAAGGATTTCTTCAACGGTATGTTTAGGAAGAAATTTAGATGTGGGGGTAAAGCTCATCAATTTCATTTCCCTGAAGACCTAATAAGGAATGAATTTAATCTAGATGAACAAGAAGTAAGGAAGGAGAAATGGATAGTGTTCAAGAAAACTCTAGATTTCATTCAGCATTTTGATAGAAAATATGATCCTTTGGCTAGTTTTAATCCTTTCGAAGAAAAGATTAAGTTTTTGGTGGTCTATTTTGAGGATCGAATGAAAACTCTAAAAGAGAAAAGGGAGGTTGTAATAGGAGCTGATCCTGAGAAATCTAAACTTGTTTTAGCTAAGCCTACTGCCAAGGTGGTTCCCCCTGGTGAATATGTGATGTATAAAAAAGCAGGGTATAATATAGTAATGCCCAAAAAGGATAAGCCCTCCACTTTGAAAGGAAAAAAGCCACTGGAAGATGTCACTGAAATCCAAGACTCTCCAAAAAGGCAAAGGGTACGGGAAGAAGTGCAGACAAATGAGCCCTTATATTCTCCTTCCCAATCCCCAATACACATGGGAGATGAGCATGAAGTAGCTAAGTAGTTGTTGCAATTAGGGAGTCTTGGAGAAATTACTAGCACATATGGAGAGCTACAAGAAGGAATGCCAGAAGAATTAGCAAGTGCCAAAATGGACTTGACATTTGAAGAGTTCAAAGGTAAGGAACTAGACATTGTCATTAAGTAGGCCAATGAGGAATTTTTGGCAGATAGCAATTTTTTTAAAATAGGAGCATTTATACAGTTTGTTTGGAGAAATAATATAGAGCAATTCAAGGAGAGATGTGAGAAGGTGAAGATTGAACATCCCCAAAAAGATACATCTGTTGTTGAGATGGAAGTAAAGCAGGATATCCTAGCAGAATTCGAGGCAATTACCCTTGAGTAGGGAAGGAAAATGATTGCAGAAGCTTGAGTTTCTATTCTCCCTGAGTGGGATATAGCTGATGCATTAATTCTTGATGTAGTTAGAAAAGAGACTGATCCTCTGGAAGGAGTAACTTACAACAATGACCATGCGGCCTTAGTCATGTGGTCATTAAGAAGAGAAGAAAGCAAAAAGAGGAATGACTTCTCAGAGTCTAGTTATTCAGGAGGCATGATTGTCAAGAGAGTGAAGGACATAGGGATAATAGAGGCTGCTAGTACAACTTTAGAATCTGCAAAATTCAGTATGGCAATGGCTGAGAAAGAAGCCAAGGAGAAAGTAGATCTCTAGGTGAAGTTAGAAATAGTCTTGAAAGCCTATAATGAAGCTAAACTTGAGATAGCTCATAAGGACAACACAATTGGCAAGCTGAAGGTCTAGATGGCGGGACAACAACAAAAAGGTGAATCCTCTAATTTTATGATTGCCTCTTCTCCGGCCAAACCTCCTCCTCTTAGCCTGATTATTGAATTTCCTTTTTCTCTTGAGATTCCTGGTTTTCAATCTGCTGAAAGTATCCAATATGAGATGGAAAGATTGAAGCAAGCTCAGGCCATTTTTGCAAGTAAATATGAGGAGAAGATCAGGGGAACAATTTTGAAATTTTTTGATATAGTTAGGGCTTCAATTGTATACATAAATATGAGTAGAGTTGTGAACCTTTTGAATTCATTGAAAGAATATGAGGCTGTTTTGGAGCCAATTTTGGATAAATGGATTGCTAGGGAAGCTGATTTAGAGCTCATATACTTATCTCAAGAGGAGGAAAATATTGATGCCACTGTTAAAGCCACTTATGAGCTGGTAAAAAATATGTCCAGGTTAGTAGAAGGCAAGGTTCATATAGAAAGAAAGGAAAACTTATATAGAAAAGAATATGCAGGTCAAAAGCTTGAACTGTTCCTTGGAGGTTTTGTTACTAATGATAAATTGAAAGACAAAGAGGAATGGCTTGGTGAATTAGGCCATAAATTGTCACAACAAATAAATGACATCATAAATTCAGATAATACCCTTTTGTTCATTCAAACTATTGAGGAGATTGAAAAAATAAAGTCACATTTTGGGTTTTTGGAAGCAGACGTTGAGCAGTTAAGGAATACATGGAAGAGATTAAATAAGTTGAAGAAGAAAATTGTTAACTTTTCTTGGCCTAGTGATGACATGTTCAAAGAATAGAAAGATAAATATGCGATGCAAGAAGCAGAGGCTCGGGAAGAGTCAACCGACATTGTAGCATGTGACAACCCTCAAGAAATTGGAAGTGGTTAGCTCTTGTAATAGTTTATTTTGGGCTAATCAGATTTTTGAAGAATTGAGGACACCTAGTGCCTTGACCTGTAAATATTGAGAAGTCATTTGGCCTTTCTCCAGCTAGTTAACTAATTGGTTCTGCTCTTGTTTTCTTTAGTAAACAATGTAACCCTTTTTGAAGGGTAATTATGGTTATAGCAAAATATTTCTAGGAAAGTCTAAAGCTTGTCGCATCCATATCTCTATAAATGGATACTAGGACTACTTAGAAAATCATCACAAGAATTCTATAAGAAAGCTCTCACAAAATGTATTTAGGGTTTTTCTATTTTTTTGGAAAATCATTCTGAGTTATGTAGAATTTGATGGAGAATATTAATATACAGACCAAAACATTTCAAGTCTTGATTCTTGTTGTCTTCATGTCTGTGTGATTGGTTACCATTTTAATTAGATGATTTAGGATTGTTTAATTGAATGATTTGCAAAGCAATTTATGAGAATGTTTTTAGGTTGTTCCCTCAAGGAGGGAAATTAGATATACTTAAATCCCTTTCATTGGTAATCAGTGATTTCTACTTGAATTTGATGACTGGATTTAGAATATTGTGAGCGTTTATATATGTCAAGAATATATAGATTTAGTTAAATGAATGTAATGGCATGTATGTGAATTTATTCTGTTAGTTCTTGTCCAATTCTGAATGACTCTGAAGCCCGAATAAGGCATTGGTATAGCTTGTTGAAGTTTATGACCTTCTTGATGATCAATGAAAATGAATACAAGTCTTTCTTTTATGTTCAGTTATGTTTAGAGTGATAGGGTTTGCAGAAGTTAGCACTTGTCTTCTGTAAGTCTTCAATTGTATCTGTGAAAGAGTGATCCCAAAGGTATACTCGCCTAAGCTAAGTGGAAGCTTAAAGTGTAGAAGGTTTTTGTATAAACCTTGCTAATTGTTGTCTTTTGTTTCTATTTCTTGTTGTTCTCTCCATAAGCAACATAGGTTTAAAATTCTAGTGGAGAAAACAAAGCAATTAGAAATTGAGAACAACAAAAATGGCGACTCTATTAGGGAGAGTCATAGTGTAAATCTATACTGTAGATCAATGTCTGTATTGCCTGAATTTTGTTCAAAATTGTGTATACTCATGTCCTTGTAATAGGTTGCTTTATGCCTGCATTTTATCATTTTTCTCTTTAAAGATTGTGTTCCCGTTCCATTACCTCCTGTGAATGATTTGTCGAGCTTAATAATTTCTTAATTTCCCAATTTGTTTGGCAACTCTAATAAAAACAACAAGTGTTCTTAACAAAGCATAGGCCATTTTAAGGAAGCGCATATAATGTAGAAAGGGAAAAACACGAGGTCTTACATGAGGAGGAATCCTCAAGAGAGATTGCAAGAGGGATTTCCTGAACAGACTTGGAAAGGTCAAAGGATAATAGTTACACATGAACCAGTTAACGCTGCATGGATACAGAAGAGTAATCACATGGGTAAATCTTCTAAAAGACCCATATATGAAAATTCCAATACGTCTTCCCATGAATCTGAGCAAGACATTATGGGTTTTCATATGGGTCTATTTGGAAATAGTGAGGATGTCCAAACTTTGCATCATAAAGTCTCTCATACTAGTATTTCTAGAAAAGATAGGATTAGTTCTAATGTTAGGATGGATTCTATACCACAAACTATAGATGGAAATATTAGTTTGATTGATATTGATCAAGCCCATGTATAAGATTCGGAAGAGATTTTCCCAAATCCAGATGAAGTATCCCAGAAAATTGAGGTTCTTAATAGAAGAGTTCATCAGTTGATCTCTTTAAGAACACAAAAGGAAATAAATAAAGAGAATGAAATTAAGGCTAAACTGATTGAGAGAGACAGGTTGTTGAGGTAGATCGCAGATCTTGAATTATTTACCCAAGAAAAGCCCAAGAGTGAGGAAGAAGGCTCGATTATCAGGGAAAATCTGACTGTTAGGACCAATCCTACACATAAACTTATTGTGCAAGCTAGTAGAGAGGTTCATAGTTTCCCACAACCTACCGAAAATACTATTAAAAAAGGGAAACAGAAGGTCATGGAGATTGGATCTGGGTCTAAAACTGCAGAAGAGATATGTCATAGATTATCTTCACATGAAATAGAAATAGAAAGAATGAGAAGAGAAAGGGAAGATCTGCAAAGGGAATTGGAAATAGCTGAATTAGAAGCAACCAATAAAGAAGTTAAAAGAAAAATTGATTACTTAAAGGCTCCTCCCATAATCTTTCCTTTAATAGATCCAAGTAAGCCACCACCTCAGTATGTCTCACATCCTGCAGTCAAAATTCAAACAACCATACCTATAAATATTGTTCCAATTCAGAATTAGCATGCCCCTGCTAGTCAAAACAATTCTGCCCTTTTTGTGATATTGTCCTAGTAAATCAAATTCCTATTACTAACCAGAATAACCAAGTCCCTCGAACTTGTGGTCCTAATATGAGAATGAACATTGGTAATAATCCTGCTGGTAACCAGTTCCAAAGAAGACCCATTAATGTGGAATTGTATAGACAACTCTTTTTTGATGGAATACCAGGCTACCCAAACCATGGTCCTATTGAAATAAGGGAGAAGCTTCAAAAATTTGCTAGAAACAATGCCATAAGTGCAGAGGAACACTTAAAGTCTTTTGGTGACATGCTGAATGATTATGAGATTACCAATAAAGATGTGACCATGAAATTGTTTGTGCAATCTTTGGTGGATGATGTAAGGGATTGGTACAAAGGTTTACCTAATAATAGCATCAGTTCTTGGGAAGAGTTTAAGATCTGCTTCCAAGAGCAATATGGTGATAAGACAAATGTGAGTTTTATGCTCAATGAATTTAACAATATCAGGAAGTCTAATAATGAGCTTGTCACAAATTTCAATGAAGGTTACAGAAGGCAATGCATAGGCTTTTTCAAATAATGAGATTAGATGAAAACATGTGTTTAACTACTTACTATAATTCATTTGACCCCAAAATGGCTTACATCCTTAGGGATAAAGACCCACATAGTTTAAGAGATTCTTTTAGAATTTCTATAAATGTAGAAAGTAATAGGAAAGCATCAGGAAAGGTGGGAAGGAGGACTGATGGTAGACTGTGGCAAGAGTCAAAGCCACAACCAAATAAAATTTCTAAGGAAGAGGATAAAATTGAAAAGCTTATGACTGCCATGAAAGATCTTACTGCCAAGGTGAGTAAAAATGACAAACCTCATTACAATTGGAAAGATAGGCCTCCTAGGTTACATGACATGCCATATAACACCACTTGGAAGGATGGTAAACCTGTGCAAGATAAGCCAAAAAACACACATAATCAAAATACACCTTATCCCTTGCAAGGTGGAAATGTGTATAATATGGAAAAAACTCCTTGGTGTACAACATGTGATGGGCCACATTCTCCTTACCAGTGTGCTATAGCTAAAGTGTTAAATGAATCTATAAGGGGTGATGGTGAATTGAGATATCAAAATGAGGATAGGCCTGATGTCAATATGTTTGAAACTATTGTTGAAAGTGATGATGAGTCGTCACAAAGTGAAGCAAGCGGGTATGATACACTAAACCACAATGAAAGCTATCATGGGCAACTAACAATTGACTGGAACCCCACTTTGAATGTGGTAACAATTGAGGATGAAGAAGTCCATCTCAGAAGGCCTAGTGAAGAAGAATTCAAAAATCTCACCAAAGCTACTATAGCTAAAGCCAAACATAACTACAATTTGAGAAGCAACAAAAAGGATGGAGATCAGGGTGAGCCTAGTTCTATGTTTATGAAAGAAGTGTCTCAGAAAAGGATGGCAAGAAATAACACTTTACCCCAAGATGACCATGTAAAAGAGGACCAATCTAAAAATTTGGGAAAGAATGCAGAGAACTATACTACTGGCAATTCACTAGGGATTATTGCAGCTAAAAAGGCAAGTCAGCTAAAAATAGAAAAGGTAAAAACCCATACTGAGTCAATTGTTAGCTCTACATTTGATATGACTCAGGATTTGACCCAAATGAAAGTTATAGTGCCATTGGTAGAACTATTGAAAATAAAGGAGCATAGAGAAGCTGCTCTTTTTTTATTTTCTAGTATATCAGACAACAATGCATCTTTACCTATAGGTACCAAGAAGGATGAAAAAGATCAAGAGAAACAAATTCCAAAAATATATATGGGAACAACAATTACTTAAGAACCTTCCCAGGTTGATCCTTTTTATGTAAATTTATTAGTCAATAATAGGCTAATTAAAAATTGTATGATAGACTACAGGGCTGCTACAAATGTGATGACATATTGTGTCATGAAGGAATTGGGACTATCAGTGAGTACTTTGTATGGGAAATGATATACCATGGATAATAGAGAAGTACATGTGGTAGGTACAATGAAGGAAGTAGAGGTAAAAATAGTAGCATTCCCTGAAGCCACCTACAAGATGGATGTTATAGTGACTGACACTAGACCTCATTATGGAATGTTGTTATCCAGACAATGGGCTACAGTAGTTGGGGGAAATGTTCAATTAGATCTTTCATATGCAACCATCCCAGTGAATGGAAATCAAGTTAAGTTGTATAGGGAACCACGTTCCCCAAGGGTTATTGAGAAAGTAGATCCTAACATGCTCAATTGCATGATTGATGTAAACCTTGATATTTTCAGAGTGGAACCCATTCAACCTCAATTAAAAAATACTGATCCCATTGTTAGTGAATTGAAATCTCAATAGGAAGGCTTGTGGTGCATGTACTTTGATGGAGCTTTCTCTAAAGAAGGCTCTAGGGTAGGAGTATTTTTTGTTTCCCCATCAGATATTACTCTCAAATACTCTTTTCTACTGGCTTTTCAATGTACAAATAACATAGTTGAATATGAGGCCTTATTATTGGGGCTACAAATTGCTCAAAAGCATGGAATTCAGTTATTAAGAGTCTTTGGGGATTCAGAGTTAGTAGTATCCCAGATAAGGTCCAGATATGCATCCAAAAATGATTGGTTGAAAAGATATAAACATGTTGTCTGGGATGTAATTGAGCATTTTAATGCATTTTATATTGATTGGATTGAAAGATCAAAGAACATCATGGCAGATTTTTTGGCCAATGTTGCATTAAAAAATGAGGATGTGATATTAACTGGTACATCAATAGTTGAAGTAAAAGATAGACCTTCTATCCCAAATAACATGTATAATTGGCAGGTGTTTGAAGATTATTATGATATACTTGGGTTTGTACAATGCATTGATGAGTATGAAGGACAAAAAATTGATTGTAATGCATTGGTGGAAGTAGTAGATATAAGAGAAATAGTTTTTGGAAATGACATGGTTCAGTTAGAAACTAATGAGATACCTAAAGGATTGGTAGAATTAGAGGGTATCTTTAGTTATAATGATGGTCATTTGCACCAAAAGTCATCTACTAAATTGGAAGAATTGGAAGAGGTAAATTTAGGGACAGAGTCATCCTCTAAGTTGGTATATATTGGGAAGAATTTGTCTCCCCATATCAAGACTAACCTCATTAATTTGTTAAGAAAGTATAAACATGTTTTTGCTTGGTCCTATGAGGATCTGAAGGCGTATAGACAAAACTTATTTCAGCATGAAGTACCTCTGCATCCTAATGCTAAGCCTTTCAGACAAAAGCAAAGACCTATTAACCCCCTCTTAGAAACCAAAATGTAGCAAGAATTGACTAAGTTAAGAGAAGGATGGATTATAAAGCATATAAGGCATTCTTCATGGGTATCCAATTTAGTTCCTATCAGAAAGAAGAATGGGGACATAAGGCTTTGTGTGGATTTCAAGAACTTGAATGTTGCATCTCTTAAAGACAATTACTCATCCCCAAACATTGAGGCTATGGTACAAAGGGTAACTGGTTGTGATTTACTATCAATTATGGATGGGTTCTCAGGTTATAATCAGGTATTAGTGAAAGAGTCTGAGCAATTTAAAAATACTTTTACTACCCCTTGGGGAACTTATGTGTATGTGAGAATGCCATTTGGTCTGAAGAATGTTGGTCCAATGTTTCAGAGTGCTATGGATGTAGCTTTAAAGGAATTTATCAATATCATAATGGTTATTTATCAAGATGATTTAACATGTTTCTCCAAGAAAGCAGATGATCATTATGGTCATTTGGAAAAAGTATTTCGCAAGGCTTTGGAATTTGGTGTATCATTGAATCCAAAAAAGTGTCACTTTGTTTTGACTGAAGGAAAATTGTTAGGGCATATTGTTTCCAAAGAAGGGGTTAGAATAGACCCAGAAATAATTGAAGCTATTAATAATGTGCCTCAACCAAAGAATGTTAAAGGGATTTAGTCTTTTTTGGGTAAGATAAATTTTTTTAGGAGGTTTATAGCTAACTTTGCTGAGGTTGATAAGCCCATTGTCAAGTTACTTAAAAAAGATACAAAGTTCTCTTGGGATGAGGAAGCTGCACAAGCTTTGAACAGAATTAAAAGGGCTATCCAAGAAGCATTGGTGTTGAAATCTCCTGATTATAGTAAACCCTTCTCACTCTTCTCTTTTACTTTATATCACATAGTAGTGGAAGTTTTACTTCAGCAAGATAATGAGGGGTATGAACATCCAATTGCCTTTTATAGAAAATCTTTACAGGTTGTTGAGTTGAAATATGAAATTATGCAGAAGCGGGCATATGCTTTAGTCAAGGTTGTTAAAGAATTTAGGCCTTATCTTGTGAATGCAATAATAATTTCTTATGTTCCGCATGCAGTTGTCAAGGATATTATATCTCAGTCTAAGGGCACTAGTAAAAGGTGCAGGTGGATAACTAGAATACAAGAGTTTGACTTAGAAATCAAGATCACCAAACTGGTAAGAGGACTAGGCCTTGCTAAATTGATGGCTGAGTCAAATCTAGTTACTGTTGATGTTAATAATGTTGAAACTGAGAAAGTCCTAGTTACTAGTATTGATTTGGAGCCTTGGTATTCAGAAATAGTGCACTTTCTAAGGGATGCAACTTTTCCAGAAGAAATGACTCAAAATCAGAAAATGACATTGAAATTGAAGTCTCAAAAATATGTGCTTATTCAAAGAGACTTCTACTGGCGAAATAGAGATGGAGCATTATTGATGTGCCTAGATGATTCCTAGGCTAAAAGAATGCTGACAGAGATGCACAATGGAGTGTGTGGAGGTCACTATTTAGCTAAGACCACAGTTGGCAAAATAATTAGGGTAGGATACTTTTGGCCCACTTTATTCAAGGATGCCCATAAATATGTTCAAAGATGTGATCATTGCTGGAAGTTTTCCTCTAAATTAAAATATGAAGGAGCCTTACCTCTTTACCCTGTTACAGTGGAAGCCCCTTTTGTCCAATGGGGCATTGACCTTTATCGAAGAGATAGCTGAAAAATCAGGCAAAGGTCACAGATGGATCATGGTGGCTACAAATTACTTCATAAAGTGGATTGATGCCATACCTACTAAAAGGGAAACTAGCAAGATTGTTATTGGGTTTTTAATGGATAATGTAATAACAATATTTGGAGTGCCTACAAAAATAATAAAGGATAATGCCATGTGTTTTAGGTTAGAGGAATTTGCAGAATTTTGTGCAAGTAATGGAATCACTATGGCATATTCCTCACCATATCATCCACAAGGAAATGGCCAAGCATAATCCAGTAACAAGAGTCTCTTGAATATTATTAAAAGGAATCTTGAGAAAAACAAAAGATCTTGGGATCAAAAGCTTAAATTGGCTTTGTGGGCAGATAGGATTACTGTGAAGGAGGCTATTGGGGTATCTCCATTTGAATTGGTCTATGGGACACAGACTAGGGTACCTGTAAACAATTTCCTCCCTGTGTATAAGTTTTTGCAAGCTGAAGAGTTGGAGTTATCAGAATCTATGGAGGATAGAATGGTTCAAATGGTGGAATTGGAACAAATGAGAGCTATAGCTCATAAGAGGAATTTAGAAATCCAACTGCAATCAAAATATATGTTTGATAATGTTACTACTTATTAAGTTGCCATTAGTTTTATGTACAAAGTCATTATATATACTCTAGTTGGTTGCTACTACCGAAATATTCAGTCGGTAAGCATAGAGCAGTCGGTTATAGAAGAAAGCAGTCACAGAGCCCAGTATACATCAAGTTGTCTATCGAGTAACATTGTATGTCTACCAAGCAGCAATAATGATACACCGAGTGAAACGTGTTACCAGATTCATTGAACCTAGACACACATGTGGAAACGTGTTACAAGATCGAGGAACAAAGAACCATTATCACATTGGAAATTGTACTTAAAGATTGTGTATGATTTTGAGGTCATCTATCCAATGAAATATTTTGTATGGTTATTCATTCGATAAATCATGTTTGTAAGATCAAAGCAATGAACCAGATCACTGACTTAAGAGATCTACTTATACAGCATGGATTGGGATCAGATAGAGATACAGATGCATGTGTGTATGAGTTTGAAGATAGACATATGTGAAAAGAACAATCATGGGAAAGTACTGAGTGTTATGACTGTTATAGAGACACAAAGGTCACTGACAAGGATTTCAGAGAACAATCAAGGAACAGAGTAAATAGAAGGGTTTATCGAGTTATTCTATGGGTTACTGAGGTATGCTATAAGAAAGGTAATCTCATTTTGAGCACATAGAATCTGGTATAACATTCCAGATCTAAAGTTGTAGATATTTGTAAAGATTTTATTGTAATATTTTTGAGTTGTAAGAGAAACCTTTAACAGGGTAAAAGACTCTAACAAAGTCTATAAATTCTAAAGCCTTTAACCATGTGCAGCATTTAGAATAAGTGTTGTAAAATCCTTTAGCAAGGTAGATCTAATGATCTTGATACTCCTAATAGGGTAAACTATCAGAAATAGCTAAACATGTAGCTCTAACTAAGCACTCTTTATTATTGTAGTAGTGAAGTTGTGGGTGCCATCCCCACCATAGTTTTTCTCTCTAACCAAGAGTTTCTGCGTAACCAAAATATATGTGTTATGGAGTGAATCATGTATGATTGTTATTCATTTGTTTTAGCTTTATGTTATGTTACAACAATTTTTGGTTTATGCATAACAATAAAGATATTGTTCAAGAAGGGATTTGAAGTACTGATTCACCCCTCCCCTCTTAGTACATTAGATTTCCATATTGGGCCTAACAATTGGTATCAGAGCTTGAATCTTGGAAAAGGGTTTAACAGACTAAAGAAAAAGATCTTATCAATGGAAGGCTATAAACAATCTCAGAGAATTGTGTATCTGCAAGAAGAGTTGGATCATGCTAATCAAGTGATTGCGGACATGCAAAGAAAAATGCAAAAATCATTGAAAGTTAGAAGAAGATTGTCTGATGATTTGCAGGACTCTCATGAGCTAGTGGAACAGATTGAGACATTATCTTAGAATAGTATATTTGAAGAGACTGAAGAGATGAATGGAGAACTGAAAGAAAAGAACAAAGCGCTGACTGATCAGCTAAAAGCAATGAAAAGAGGACATGAACATTTCAGCACACAGATGACTGAAAATCTTGATGCATTGAGGACAGTTGAGGATAAAGTAAGAGATCTAGAAAGAGAAAAACAACAGCTTGAAGCATTAGTATCTGAAAAGAATGATGAAATCACAAGGTTGACTGGAATAAAAAGTAATCTATCAGATCAATTGGGTTATGCACATCATGAAGCAAATCTGAAGGATAATGAGAATCAAGCATTGAAACTTGAATTATCAAGATTGACCGATGAACTTGAAGCAGAGAAGAAATCTAAAGAAACACTGAAGAAGAGTTATGAAGCATCAAAGATGTTGGATGAGCAACTGAATACAAGAAGACCCAACAAAGATGCAGGACTCAGTTACAAAGGAAAAGACTCTACCGAGAAGGGAATCCACACTACCGAGAGAGGAGAATCATCAAAGCAAGCTGGAAACAAGAAGAACATCAAAGGAAAGAAGCCTACTTGAAACTACTGTGGAAATCAAGGTCATACTACCAACTTGTGCCAAATCAAAAAAGGTAAGCAACTAAATGTCATTAGGTCTAATGGTTATTGCTACAATTGCAATAAATATGGTCACACATCTAATCAATGTAGGACAAAGTCTATTAACAATTATCAGAAATTCAAAGGGTTTTGTAAAAACTGCAATAGATATGGACATAGTACCGAGAATTGTTGGTTTAAGCAGAAGAACTATATGTGGTCTGCACACCGAGCAAATGCTAGAGGTTACCGAACTCACACAGATCCTTACCGATAATATTCTATAGTACCATGGGATTACAATACAAGGATATGGTGTGAATGTTGTGAAAGATATGGACATATAAGTGCCAACTGCTTTATAAGGTTTGGAATGAACAACCGAAGATCATGGAGAAATCCTAGTATGGCATGTTTTCATTGTCACAAATTTGGACACTTGGCTAGAGATTGCAGAGATCAACCTAGAGGAGACACTGAAGAAATAAAAGGCAAATTATAGATGATTTGGAAAAAGAAGGAAATTGTGTCAAATGAAGAAAGCACCTTACCTACCAAGTTAGGTGCACCTATTCCAAATTAATCAGTAAAGGTACGAAGGGACTACATTCTCTCAAGGTTAAATCTTAATAGTTCCTATTTTATCATGCACTTAATTCAAAATCTACATAGCTAAAGATGCATTAGGAAATTTGAAAATTTATCAAGTCTTTTGGAAGCCTATCTAGTAACAAATACAGGAAGACTGGCTACTCGGTAAAAGCATAAAAAGGAAGTGTTACTAAGTGCATTTAATGTCTTTTGGCCTAACTGCACAAATCCCGATAAGGTATATTGTGTACTTAAAGCTTTTATGTGGTCATTTTACACTTACCAAGTTTTCAAGAAAGAAGAGCAAAGTGATTCATAGGTGATCAAACCACCTCCTGAGAAAATTTCAAGGTATTTACATCAATCACAATGCATTGTCAAACTAGTTTACCGATCATATCAGTTGAGATTATCTATTTTACATTTACTAAGTGGGAAGCGTCTGTCATTTGAAAGTATTCAAACCCTAAGGATCTTTTGTTAAGTGATTATCCGAAATCTGCAATGGCAACTAAGATCTAGAAGCACATTGTTGTTGAGAACATTGAAAAGCCCTCACTGAAATACTCTTTAACTCCCAAAGTAGCATCTGAACTGGATGATAAAACTGCATTTTCACTCATTTTGGATAAGGTTTTACTAGTTGAGGATGTCAGATTCTTCACTAAGTATCGTGTTGAGGAACTAGGTCATGTTGAAATCAAGTACACATATGATGAATTGTGTACTGATAGGAAATTGGATAGCAAGTATGAACACATCAAAATCAAGGGATTGACCGAAGCCCTAACCTATCCCCGTGTCTTCAAACCCCAGTGGGTCAAGTTTGTTCTGAGTAGAGTTCATGATGATTTCATGTGGTTAGAAGAGAAACCATTTAAAAACACCAAAGAAATCATTCATTTGATAACCGGTTACCCTATCTTTGATCATGCCCGAGCCTAGAAAATGATATCACAAAAGGAATTGATCACTTTAACCAGAGTGGAATCTGATTGCTGAGGATTGAAATTGAACAATGTGACAGATGCAGAGCTGAAGTTTGCCATTAGAGTCATAGGTTACTGTTTCTTTCAATCGGCAAGGGAAAACAATGTACCTTGTGCAGCAGTCGTTTAACATATTAAATTGTGAAGAAAGGGATGAAAATTGATCTTTGTGAAGTATTGTTGAAAAACCTGTTTGAGAATCTAAACACCATAAGGAAGCTGAAGAAGAACAACTCGGCTAACACACTGAAGTTTGGATCACTATTAGTATGCATGTTTTTCTACTTTGAGAAATTCTTTCCATCAGTCGGTAATGTAGTTTGGGAGCTACACCGACCAATCACCCATCAAATCAATGACTTCATCAAATGGCTAGGTGATAACTTTAATGATATTATGGATGATTACTTTAGCAAGTTTCAGGAGAGGATGCATAACAGGTACCGAATTCCACCCCAGTTAGTAGAGAAATACAAGGGTGACATATGTTTTGAAGTAGACACTGAGTACTACTGTGTTAATGTTGTGGAACCAAGAACATAATCTTTGCCACCTATGGGTTATGAGATTGATTTTGACATAATACAACAGTAGATAGATGATTTTCTTACATTACCAAGGCATGCTACCAAACTAAGATATGGTACATATGAAGAAGTTAAAGAGAAATTTAAGATGAGTATTGTAGTACCAAAGGCTACAAGGAAAGCAACAAAAATGATCAAGGCATTAACAGAGAAATTTGGTGAAGGTTCTTCCTCCACACCTGTCAAGGGCACTATAGTCATCACCGAGGAGGAATATGAAGCTCAAGAGGTAGCTATTACATTGAGCACTAAATTGCCTAAAGGGAAAGTTTTGAAAAGGAAGAAACTGGATACATCAAAGGTATCACCAACTCCTTCAATCAAGCGCCCAAACACAAGATCATCTGCAGCGTCACCGAGTAAGAAACCAAAGAATGTTGCTGCACCAAAGGTAACAAAAACTTATAAGAAATCTACTTAGAGACTCATTTTGACTAAAGAGTCCAGTGACACTGAATCTGAAGATGTAAGCAAATTTCAGATTGTCAAGAGAAAAAAGGAAGAAGTACATAGTGTTGATAACTTTTGTGCTAATCTGAAGCAATATGGTGGATTTGGATCATTTAGATATGTTAAGTATGAATCCAGACCTAATGCAGAAAAGAGACAAATTGAAGAAGCTGTCATCTGCACACTTCTAAAATTCTGATTGGTCCCATTGGAAGTAACTAATTCTCTTCCAAAAGAATTGTATTTGCATATTGATAACAGGTGGAAATATGCCATGGACTTGGAAAAGAAGATGACAGAAAGAAATCTGGTACATCTCTTTCTAGACATGTCAGTAGATGAAATAAGTGAACATCTGAAATACTATCACTCAAACTTCCTAGTCAAGCAAAGAGCCTTGAAATTGATGAATGGATTTTATTTAGATGTAGAGAATGAGACCAAGGAAAAATGGTAGGAAATCTTTTGAATCAAGAATGATGGTGAGCAAGCTGAAGTTGAAACATTTGATGTTATCGAACAAGATCCTGATATCACTAAGCAAGACCCTATTGACACTATACAAATTGATGAGGATATCATGGACACTGAGGCACCTGAACAGGAAATGATAGAAGGGAATGCATATGCCAAACTAGTATCCAGTGAGTTAGTTTTGGAACAAGTTCAACCCTATCCTCCAGTCACTCAGCCTATTTCAACCAAGGCCCATCAAGACACTGAACAAGGAACATAAGGTCACAAGTCTACAGAAGGAGAAGCTACTTCTCAGGCCATCGGGGAATAGACCTCTCAAGCCCCTTCTAGCACTAAAAATGTTACAACTGAGAACCCAAGCACAAAAGCACAGAAGGAGAAAACAGAGGCTACAGGAACTGACAAAAGTGTTGCCTCTACTAAGAAACCTACCAAGGGTAAGCAAGCCTCCCAAGCCATTGTGTTAGTTCAACCAGTGAAAGGTAAAGAAAAGAAGATGAAAAAGCATAGTTTCAAATTAGATTTATCAAAACCAATAGTGTTGCCGAATGTTGACATTTCTAAACTAAAAGGGCAAGCACTCATTGAATTCAGTGAACTATGCAAAGCCAAATCCAAATAGGAGAAACAAATGGCTATTCAAAAGAAAAACAAAGTACTTCAGAAGGTGAAAGCACTATTAACAGATATGCTACCTGAAGCTACAGTGACAACAGATGCAACCATCCATATTCAGCTAGATGAACTCCTAACTAAAATTGAGACATCTGGAGTAGACACATCTAAATATTTGAGAAAGTTGAAGGACATAGAGCTCATTGAAAAAATGATTGAAGAGGTATAGAAAGCTATTGCTATTGGCAAAGTAAAACTTGTCAAATTTATTGTTGAGTTGTCCCCTCAACTCAAGCACGTTCTTTATTTATTTCAGAAACTCTGTACATTTTCCTTATTCATTAAAGATATCAAAAATAAAATAGAAGTGATTGAGAAAGAGATCACCGATCTCTCAAATAAGTTGACCACTGAGCCAAAATCTATTCAGAATTTCTATACAAAGCTACAACAGCTCATGGCTCAACAATTGGAACTTAGGAATGAAGAGCACAAGATAAGGATGGATATAATGACTCTTCAGACATTATTCATTCCTCATCTTTCATCCGTCCAAGAATAGATCAACAAGGCTACCTCCCTATCCACTCAACAAGAGGGAAGCACCTTAGATGGACTCATTTCACTGTTAGTTGACATTACAGCTCAGAATTCACTCATGGATAGTGTCGAGGATGCCCTCTCTACCACTCTTACCGATGCAAGGACAAAGTACAAATCCATTTTTGACCAATTGCCTCCACCGAATGGTAACTAAGTTTTGATGTTTGTCACAAAGGGGGAGAATAGTATCAAAGTATCAAAGGGGGAGTGTAGTATACAGGGGGAGTATACCAAGTAGAACAGAGTATCTAATTGCACAGTTAATTTTGACAAGAAGAGAAGTGAACTGAGCAGTGAATACAGAACATTGATCACCGAGCATGCAAAATCAGAGTTTTGTATAGTATATTGATAAGGGGAGTATATCTAAATATACTATTTCATTGACAAATGTATATACTATCTGTTTAGTCAAATTTTGTAAGTATATAGATTTTTGAGTTATGACTTTGAAAGAAGTTTTGTCAAACATCTCAACTAATGTCAAAAGGGGAGATTGTTACTACTTATTAAGTTGCCATTAGTTTTATGTCCAAAGTCATTCTATATACTCTAGTCGGTTACTACTACTAAAATATTCAGTTGGTAAGCACAGAGCAGTCAGTTATAGAAGAAAGCAGTCACTGAGCCCAGTATACACCGAGCTGTCTACCGAGTAACATTGTATGTCTACCGAGTGGCAATAATGATACACCAAGTTGATATACACCGAGTGAAACGTGTTACCAAATTCATTGAACCTAGACACACATGTGGAAATGTGTTACAAGATCAAGGAACAAAGAACCGTTATCACATTGGAAATTGCACTTAAAGATTGTGTATGATTTTGAGGTCATCTATCCAATGAAATATTTTGTATGGTTATTCATTTGATAAATCATGTTTGTAAGATCAAAGGAATGAACCAGATCACCAACTTAAGAGATCTATTTATACAGCATGGATTGGGATCAGATAGAGATACAGATGCATGTGTGTATGAGTGTGAAGATAGACATATGTGAAAAGAAAAATCATGGGAAAGCATTGAGTGTTATGACTGTTATAGAGACACAGATGTCACCGAGAAGGATTTCAGAGAACAGTCAAGGAACAGAGTAAACAAAAGGGTTTAGCAAATTATTCTATGGGTCACTGAGGTATGCTATAAGCAAGGTAATCTCATTTTGAGCACATAGAATCTTCTATAACATTCTAGATGTAAAGTTGTAGATATTTGTAAAGATTTTATTGTAATATTTTTGAATTGTAAGAGAAACCTTTAACAGGGTAAAAGACTCTAACAAAGTCTATAAATTGTAAAGCCTTTAACCAGGTGCAGCATTTAGAATAAGTGTTGTAAAATCCTTTAGCAAGGTAGATCTAATGATCTTGATACTCCTAACAGGGTAAGATATCAGAAATAGCTAAACATGTAGCTCTAACTAAGCACTCTTTATTATTGCAGTAGTGAAGTTGTGGGTGCCATCCCCACTACAGTTTTTCTCTCTAACCTAGAGTTACTGCATAACCAAAATATATGTGTTATGGAGTGAATCTTGTATGATTGTTATTCATTTGTTTTAGCTTGATGTTATGTTACAACAATTTTTGGTTTACGCATAACAGTAAAGATATTGTTCAAGAAGGGATTTGAAGTACTGATTCACCACTCCCCTCTCAGTACATTATCTTTCCATATTGGGCCTAATAGATAAAAGAACTACAAATAGGAAGTTCCGGGTTGATGATATGGTCCTTCAATGTAACGCTAAAGGACAAGACAAGGGTAAGCACAAAAAAATTGAATCAATGTGGATAGGCCCTTTTATTGTTGCGGATGTTAATGGAAAGGATTCATATTTCTTGAAGAGAATGAATGGCAAAGTACAAGAATTTTGAGTGCATGGACAATTCTTGAAGTATTACTTCTATTGACTTGTCCATGCACAATAGTTTTAGGTGTTGTATATATTTGGTTTTCTTTCTATTCTTTTGGGTTTTTGTTTTGGTCTGCTTTCCAGAGTTTCTGAATTCTTGTGTTGGTCTTGCATCCAATCATCCCCAGTAAGAGTCAATGTTATCACTTTTTAAATTTGTTGGAAGTCTTGCCTTTTTATTATGAAAATCTATCAAAATTTTAGATTTTGGTCCTTGTCTACAAGTCCATGGCCAAAAGGTTTTAGGGTTTTATATTAAATTCCAAAATCTTTCAAAACATAAACCTTTGTGTTTCTTTATCTCCAAATCTTTTATTTCAGCCCGTTACTTTTTCCACTTAAGTGGAAGGGTCGTCCTCTCATCGAAAAGGGGCCGCTTTGTGTTCTAGTCTTAGGAGGGATCTATTAATCTTGAAGTATTTCACATATTTTCCTAAGTCCTATGTCTTTGATTATGTATGTGTCAGGTCCTTAAAGATCAGGTAAGTTCATGTTTGATCTCATGGCTGTCGATATACCACAGCATGAAAATGCTCAAACTTTAACCATTGCGGCTTGAGGACCAAGTGGTGGGGCCTGACAAGAGAGCAGCTTAGGCAAGTTAACAAGTGAGAAAGTCTAGGAATATTGGATGGCTGTCGCTATACCGCAACAATAAGTTGCACGATGGATATTCTTAGCGACATAGCGACAAACTATTAGCGGTAGCGGTTAAGGAAAATGGTTCAGGCAAGAGGTTACGGTGAACAGTAAAATGATGGCGGTTAAGTGGTAATGTACCATAAAGGTCTAGCAGTTTTGAGAAGATCTCATAGTTGTCGCTATACCACAACAAAAAGTTGCACGATGGATATTTGTTGCGACATGGCGACAACCAGTGGAGCCCATGAGAAAAGAAAGGCCGAGGCATGTTAAAGATCCGGTAAGATAAGAAGAGATTGATGATAGTCGCTATATCGTAAAGAAAAACTGTTTGACTGGTAACCGTTGTGACATAGCGACAAAGGGCGGATAAGTGACCAATTGATGGGCCCACCGAGGAAGTTGTTGTTGTTAACGAGTGTGTTATTTTGGCAGGATCCAATGGTGGTCACTATACTGTAGTGGAAGTACATCTGAACTTTAACCATTGCTGGTTGGCGACCAAAGGAGAAATATGCAGAGGGTGCCCTTTTGGACCGTTGGAGCCAGATTTTTGAAATATCAAAAGGTTTAACTGTAGAAGTGTGTGGCTTTATGAATTGGTAATCAATGCTCAGTTATTGTCAAGACTCATTGATAAGATAGTGTTGAAAATTAAACATAGAAAAAGGGCATTCAAATTTTTTTTGTGGAAAATAGGTGCGTTGTCTAAGTTCTCTCAAGCTACTAGTAAGTTTTTCTTTGACTCTGCTCTATATCTCTTTCTCTTGTGGTGCTCAAAATTTATAAGGAATTATCAGAAATAATGATTGTGGTAGGGATAGTTTTTTAAGATGGCACCGCAAAAGGAACCCAGAGGAAAGGTGGATTACCAAGAACAAGCTATCTATGATGATTTCTTGGAGCAATTGGATCAATCCACCAATAGTGTAGCCAAAATAAAAGAACTTGTGCCTAAAGCTCCCCATCTAAAAGTTGGTGATAGGCTATATGATAAAGGTTGTTGGTTGAGGGATGGTCAGATAGACATGGTAGTTTTAGGACTATTCAGCGTAGGATTTAGTCAGTGAAATTCACTTGCCCCAATTAATAGTATATGGGAGTTGGATGTTGGAAAACTTGTGGTGCCTAGAGTATTCACGGATGTTGACCTGCTGACTTAGATTGCAAAAAACTATGACCCCATCACTAAAACTATGAGAAATATAAGTGGAGGATTTTTAATTGAAATCAATGACGATGAATTCAGGAAAGTCTTTCGGCTAAGTGAGGCCTCAAATTATTTAGAGCCTATTGATTTTAACATGCTTAAGAAGGTCTATGATGCATAGAAGAATCATCTTAGGAGCAGGCCATTGAAATAATTCTTTGCAAAAATAGGAGGATTGGCATTAGTAGGCCCAAGAATGATGGAGCCTTTCCCTTTGAATTTCTTTACTCTGAGGGCTAAGGGATTATATTGGTATTTATGTCAGATTCTTGGGGAAGATGTAGAAGGCACCATGCCAACCCACTACATGCTTATGATGGCACAGATTTTGAATCCATCCCTGGCACTGACTTTTGATTTTGCACCCTACCTTACTGATGTCATTCATGAAGGCCTAATTGGAATAAAAAATACTAAAGTAGATAGACCTTTTGGATGGTATTCCCTGCTTATGCACATGTTCTTATTTAAAGGTGTTGAATACTTTGCAACTGAGATGGACTTGTTAAAGGAAAGAGAGGGAGAAGAAATGCCTATTCAGTTATGGAGCACCATTTTGTCCTGGGATAGAGAACATGCAAATTATTTGGTATTTAAAATTTGAAATTATTTGAAATCTGATTTTGTAAAAGTTCTTTTCTTCTAGCTTGAGAAAATGACAACCTCTCCTATAAGATAAGAATGAATTCCTTTGCAGAGTTCAACTCATCTTACAAATTCATGTTCTTCATCCTTCAACATGATAATCTTCATGTGATACTTCAAGTTGTTTCTCCAAACTCATCTCCATGGATTAGCGATTTAGGATCTTCCTTAGGCTGTTAGAATTACTCCAAGGTACCAGGCTCTGATACCAATTGTTGGAATCCAAGAACACTGAGAGGGGGGTTGAATCAGTGTTCTACTGGTGAAATCAATTTTAACCTTATTAGCAAACTAATTCAGTAACCAGTAACCATAAAAGAATATAACAGTAAGTAGAAATGATGCCACCATAACACAAAGATTTATACGTGGAAAACCTCAAAGAGGAAAAAACACTGTGGGATTGGTGGCCCACAATATTTATCCACTAGCCAAATGAATAAATATTACAATAGGGGCATACACATGCAAGAAGGGCAACAACCTAGAGCGCACTACTCATCACAAAAGGATCCTCACTAACTACAAACACCAAATACTGGTTTACAAACAAAATTCTAAACTTAGAGAATGCATATGCTATGCTGGATGAGTTTTGGTTCAAGCATTGTCTATACCAGTTTTCATTGTGTCCTCCTTTAGCGATAACTTACTATGCATCCTAAACTTCTAAACCAATAACCAACACCAACTATAGAATATTATATTCACATTCAATCGATCAATATTTCTTGCACAATATCACACCACTATATATTCCTTCTCTCTGTATATATATCCAAAATAACCTAACCGGACTGACTTAAATACCCTTCCCAAACATAAACATGAATGTCTTATGTTGACTTACAATGATATTATAATTTATTTACATGTCAGTGTAGATAAAAATAAATACATTAAACTTTGTGACCGATGCCACTGATTGTTGCCGTGTAGACCTCTCGGATCAATCTCCTATGTCGGCCTCATATACTGGTTCCTAGTTTGTCAGTTTCCCTTGTCTATCGAATGACTTGAATGTTGGTTTCTGAATTATGAATACCAGTGAGTACCGATTAAGTGTCCAACCCAAAATGATCTGTGTTGCCATCAATGACAACACAACTAAACTAGATGAGTGTCAATTGCCAACAGTTCATCCTTCTTCTAAAATTCATAAGGTTACCTTGGAGAAAGAGAATGGTCTTAGGTCACAAGGGTTTGATATTCTAAAACATATTTGATCAATATGATACATGTGAATGGTTATGAAACACCTAATAAACCCCTCTTCATAGTTCAAGGTACTAGTCCTCCAAATTCTCAACCTCTTAAGAAGCCTCCCTTGGTGGTTTAAGGTGGTTATAGTGATTATTCCTTTTCCACTCCTGACAAATTAGTTATTACTATGAAAGGAGGTTATCCTACTAAGAGCCCTTATGAGTATGCTGAACAAATCACCCAAGAGAGTTACAATTTGGTTGCTTGCACATATAATACGTGAAATAATAGGAAACCTAATCCATGCCATACATTTTACATGAGAAGACAGATATGCATTTTACACAAAATTTACACATAGGCACACCCCTATATTATTGAAGAATCCATGTCATACATATATGTGAGGGGGAATTTATTTGAATAAGCTTCCTTAAATACCAAATACAATTAAAATATCTCACAATTTCTAGAAATTTATAACCCATATACTCAACATAAAACAAGATTTATGACATTCAAACATCTCACTCTCCACACCAAAGAACCAAACATGAAGAAAAATACCCTCTTAACTAAGGAGAAGGAATAAATCCCATTACCTAATACAAACATTTGATGCACCTTTCATCCAATCAAATCATTCAAAGTCTCCCTTGTCAATTAGTTAGACATGATGCATACATAAGCACTCATTGAAGATAGGAAATTTGTAGTTCATTTACATTTAACTATTTCATATATTACAAATTTTCTCAAATCCAAATGTACTTCTATCTAGCATTCCATAAAATCTAGAAATTTACAAGTACATTTTATCCTATAAACATATTTCATTTGCTCAACCAATATCAACATTATCTAATTTCTCATTAAGTCTAGTGCACTTCTCTGAGGTGTCCTCCCTTGCACACACTATCAGAGGTTCAAAATGAACATGATAGAAAATACACTTAACACAAATGAGGGTACACAATACTTAACATACATAATGAACACTATAGAGGACAACAATAGAGAAAGTCCAAAAAGAAAAGATCATCAAATTCAATGGTAAATCACAAAAATTATCAGCAAAATCAACAAGAAATAAAGTGTGACAAGTGCCACCATAAAGAACAAAATAGATGAAAGAAGAATTTAGAAATCCAAAAATCAAATTAACTCCAATGATACTTCATACAAATCACAAATTAACTCAAGGAAATATAGCCAACTTATCCAAATCTACATCATGAGGTGACCAATATCAATCACACCAAAGGGAGTAACCACTACACAACACCTGAGGGTATAATGCCCTGAATGTGTTAGAGAGTGTGCACCAGACATTTAAAACTATAAGTTTATTTATATATTTGTATTCATTTTATCGATTTAATGCAATGCAATCTTTTACAAAAGTCTAGGAGAATAGCCTTTATGAAAGAAGGCATATGCAAGGAAGAGATAAAGTGTCTTAGATACACATAAAGAATACATACATATCTGATGATATAATAAATCAATAAGGATCCAGACAACTACTGAGAGGGGGGCGTGAATTAATAGATGGAAAAATGACTAAACTTCACCAAACTAAAAAACAATCTTTGGACTAACTGGTTCAAACACTGAACTACAAACTGCAATAGCACTATCAAGTATATTGGTTGACTGGTATAACAAAATAACAATGTAACAGATCTAACATCCTCAAACCATTTAACCAATACATCAAAATACTTTACTAGCATAAGTAAAAGCACTTTTCAAATTATTGTTGGTCATCTTAACACAAAAACCATTCACCACTTGACACAATGGTTTTTGAGGTGGAAACCCAAATGGGAAAAACCACGGTGGGGATAAATACCCACAAGTATTTTGAACTCTTCTAAAGTTTGCCCTGTTAAGAGCCAAGCCTGTTAAAGCTTTACAACATGTCCTGTTAAGGACCACTCGGTTAAGGGATTGACTATAATGCCCTGTTAGAAGCAATACCATGTTAGGAGTAACCTCGATAGAGGATTTGAAATCTAATCTAATGGATCACATGGCTAGAGGATTTAGATAGCACTAAGCCTGTTAAAGCTTACCCAGTTAAAGGATTTAACTATTGTAATTGTTAGAGAACAATAGGGTTGTGTTGATCTAGTAAATAGCACTACTCTACTTGATCAGATCCTTTTCAAGCTCCTATCTGCCTTCACACATATTGCAGATACTTCTTCTAGTTTGGCAATCAATCACACTAACACTTAACCAAAATTGCCAACTCTACAACAAAACAACTCATCAACCTTATAAGCAAAACAATAGGTCGATAACACATCACAAACCTAAGATCTCATAGAGATTACAAACAAATCGGTTCAAACATGACCGTTGGATTACATAAAGATAATTGCACATTGTACAAGACAACCTCGACCACTCCTTGATCGTCGCTCATCAATTCTTGTAACTCATCATGCAGTTTCCTCTTCATGCTATGCACTCACTCATTCCCAAGATAAAACAATTATCTCTACATGCCAAAAACCACTTGAAAATCATCACATACAACATGCATACATGGCATAATCATCATCGATCACCATTTGATCATAGATAAACACAACTGATTCAACAAGCTCCATCGGCTAGGGTTCGGCATATCAATAGGTAGGGTTACTGATTGATCTCACTGCTTCAATAGTAATATCGGTTTCCTTCACTTTCTCAGCTACTGGTTGCAAAACAACATCATTACAGGTTACAATTGACATCAATGACAACACAATAGTACATCAATGCAATCTTCAATCAAATGCCAACAATATCATGACTAATATTCAAGATATCCTATTTATAGAATGTTCACATTTACCAAGTTATAATAGAAATAGGTAATAGAACCTCAATTACTCACTTGATGTCATCTTATAACATACATCATTTCTCTCAATGCATAATAAATATGATACATATAATTAGAATGTCCTTCATGATGTCATTAAACAATTTAGTCAATCATATATTATCACAAGGAAATTACTTATAAGAAATAGATCTCATTACTTTATTGTTAACAAAATTTGATATCAAATTCCAATCACATCCACACCTATTACCTATAATGATTTCCTAATAGATTGTTAACTGTCTATATTAAGCATGAAAATGGATATCATAACCCTACTTTCAGCAACTTAATTTCCTTTTTCATCTAATGTCACACAAATTCAAGTATATACATTATTATATTCAAACTCATCTTCTATCATTGCTTAACTATAATCATTTGTAGACTAAATATTTTCAGGAATTCAAGGGAAATTATTATTTGGAAACACATAATAACCTCATTTAATTCATTATCAGTCCATCCTACAAGAATTTGTTGAGAAAGCACTTACTTAAAATTAAAAGAGGGTAAGGAGATAGCATCTTTCCTTAATCTATCCATTTGATCAAGCAAAACATTTCATTAACACCATGCCAATCTTTCACGAGGCTAAGACTTCTATCTTACCAAACCAAATAAAGACATAATGGTTTGATTTCAAACTTTCTATACTATACATGCAATACACAAAATTTACTTCATTCAGCACATATATTATAACATGATCTTTTAACCTATTAATTCATAAAAATTTCTACATTATTCATGTAATAGATATCCTCGCTGACTAATTCTTCTTTAAAACGAAATGGATGCAATACATAAATTTTGATCTTCAATGCAAATTTATCCCATCCAAACTTCTCTTTTTTTTTAATGTTTGCAAAATCATATTCATCAATGATTAATCAATGCTTCTATTTAATATCAATACAATCCTAAGCAATGTTAATCTTATACCTAAATAGAGAGAAGAGGGAGGAAGAGCATTGCCAAACAATCAATATATGCACACAAAAATTATACATGGACAATTTGAATTTCCTAGACAGGCCATATTAATTGTATAATGCAACTAACTTACATCATTCTCTAAGATATGCAAATTCAACCTTCCATGAGGTCTTCTATTACAAATGAAGCTAGAAATCTCAAATCCTTATTTTTATTCAAAGTATCTTTTCTTACATGTAAGATTACACACATGTACAAACACCCAATAGTTCTATTTGGTTCTCATACCTCACTAGTTAACTTCCTTACATTTTACATTGAATAATCCCTACTATTTACTTATATAAAGATGCATCTCATACAAGTTATTCAATTACACATCATGATCTACACTAAATCAGTCTTATATACAAAATACAAACACTTCATCTTACTATTCATAGGGAAATCAATATTATTCCAAGGTAACAAGTTAATCCTATAAACATAGCATGAGTTAAGAGAATACACACAATTTTCTCTCACTCTATATAATACTCATTTATATAGTGAAAACAACCTTTAACATTTGAGTGAGCACTAGAAACTATAGATAAAAGCAAGGCTGCATGGAATCATATAAACATCGCTCGCATCTAGGAGGCATGCATAAGAAATAAATACACACATTGCAAATAGTTATGATTTATAGAAAGGATTAGGGAAAGAACACAAAGCATAGATATCTCAAATCTCCAAAATTTTAATGACCTTTTCCTAACAAGTAATTCCAAGAAAATTATAGCACACCATGAAAGGTTCAGCATAGCTTGCAATCCTTTTGGGGATTTGAGACTGGAAATCTTCCATGTACTTACCTTGGGATTCCTTTCTTTGTTAAATAGGATAAGATTATTTCGGTCATTTCTAAAAGAATTCTCTCATGGAATCATAGATGGTTAACTTTGGCAGGTAAATTGTTCTCATCAAGTCAATTTTGAATGTTGTTCCCATATATCTCATGTCTATTTTGAAGTCTCCAAAAGGAGCTATTGTTAGTTTAAAGGATACTTTTAGAGATTTTCTTTGGAATAATAATAAAGATGGCAAGAAGAAACTCCCTTTAGTTGCATTGGATAAGGTATGTTTGCCTAAGGAACTTGGGGGAGCAGGATTTCGGAGCCTTGAGAATCAGAATTTAGCCTTAGGTGCTAAGTTGGTTTGGAAATTATATGACAAGCCTAGCTCCTTATGGGCACAAATTATGTTTGCCAAATATTTAAATAATGGACCAAGAGAGTACATTTTTAAAGTCTCAAATTTGCCTTTGGGTTCTGCTATTTGGAATTTTCTTTATAAATGTAGATCAGTTATTTTGCCTCATCTCTCATGGATTGTTCATAATGGTAGAAAGGTCAGATTCTAGGATGAAGTATGGAATGGACACACACCTTTGGTGAATATTAGGGATTGGTCTCCTCTGATCACTATTCTTTCCTCCCTTTGGGGTGTTTTTGTAGCAGATTATTTTGAAATTGTGACTAGTGGTCCCCTTAAGCTAGCTAGATGGAAGTCGATTGATTTCTTAGATGTTGATCAAAGAATGAAATTAGATTTTGAGAAGATTTTGGGGGATAGAATTGTATTTCTTTCTGATTCTGAGGATGAACTGATTTGGACAAAGAATATTTCTGGTAAGTACACTGTTAAATATAGTTACAACTCTCTTATGGTTGCTAAAGATTTATCATCTTGGCTTTATAAGTTGTTTTGGCATTCGGCTTGTCTTCCTAAAGCTAGAGCCTTTGCTTGGTTAGCAGTTCAGGACAGAGTCCTTACAGGTATGAGACTAGATAGGCTTGGTATTACTCTTGTTTTCCCTTGTGTCCTTTGTAACAAAAATTTGGAATCTTCTTCGCACCTGTTCCTACATTGTGATTATGCTTATGAATGTTGGCAGTGGTTGTTTGAGAAGTTAAATATATCCTTTGTTATTGGTAAGGATCTCATTTCCCATTTTAGATCTTGGCCCTTTATGTTTGCCTCATCTTTTTATGCATGCCTTTGGATCATATCTCCATCTATTGTGATTTGGAATGTCTGGCTAGAGAGAAACAATAGGATATTTAAAAAAATAAGGTCTCCTATGTCTGAGGTTCTATTAAAAATTGAGTCTTCAATCTCTGAGGTTGCTTTGTCATTTATTTATAAGAATTTGGAAAATCTTACTTCTTTTTCGAACTGGGATAGTAGAGTTACTAGAGTTTGGAAGATGCTGTCAGTTTTACCCTCTCATGGTTCCATTTTAAAAAAGAATAATACAATAGGTAAGAGATGCTCTGCTAGATGGAAACCTCCTCCATAGGGGCACTTTAAACTGAATTTTGATGGGGCCTCTTGTGCTAACCCTCGGTCGGTTGGGATAGGCATGGTAATTTATGATCACAATGCAAATTTTATTCGAGCTAAGTGTCATGCTATTGGTTTTAAAACTAACAATTATGCAGAATTTCATGCTTTGTCTTTTGTTTTGGATATGGCAATCTCTTTAGGAATTAAGGACTTAATATTTGAAGGTGATTCTATGGTGATTATTCAATGTGTTATGAAAAATAAATCGAATTTTTGCAATTTACAGTATATACTTGATCCCATTTTACAAAAATTAGAATTGTTTGAATCTTTCTTGGTATCCCATTGCTACAAAGAAGTTAATAAGATTGCGGATTATTTGAAAAATTTAGCCATTGATAGCAATGCCAATTAGCGAGAGGTGGGTTTTGAGGAAATTCCTTCTAGGGTATGGGAAGGTTTGCAGCAATAGTTATGTGATTTGCTTGAGTAATGTTGATGTAAAATTTGATGATGATAATTATTCCCGCTTTCCCCATTCATTTCAAGTATTCATGTTCCTTGTCTGGAGGAGAGTTTGAGCTCATGGTATTTGATACAATAGTGTTTTTCCAAAGTTTTATTGATACTTTCTTTTTTGGTAGGAAGGTTTTTGGCTCATGGGATTTGGCACAGGGCTTTGGAAAATTTTGTCTTCTTCCATTGATAGCAGATGTGGAGTCTACATTTGAAAATTATCCGATGGGTTTTTTTGACAAATTTTCATATGGGCTCTATGCAAAACTGATATTATATGTGTTGTGACTACATTTTGTATGTGGTTTTGGGTGGGATGTATAAATTGATCCATTAGATACTATAGGTTTATTTTATGATCTGTGACCAGAGGTTTTCTTCCCAAGGTTCTTTCCTCTGGTATGCTCTTTGAATCCTGTGTAAAAATTAAAAAATATTAATAAAAAAGTTTAGTGGAATAATCCACTTTTATTGAAAAAAAAAAAAAGAGTAACAACCTTAACCAGAGATCCCAGTGTTTGGAATACAGGCTCTGATACCAAATGTAATGCAAGAAGAAATAGATAGCATCTCATCATTTAAAATTACCTAGGGCATCTCAACAACACTACTTAACATAACTCTAAGCACATGAGCATAACTATCATCATAGAATACCATCACATTCTAATATGTTCATTTAACTCTAGCATTCATTTCTAACGTTTACTCCTTCCTAAAACATAAGGAAACATTCATTTCATTAATCTCTCATGAACATATTCCATTATAGTTCAATTACCATTTATCCCTTAGATTCATTGTAAACACCAAATCCAAATATTCACAATCCCTTCCTCTTAACAATATACTTCACCATAATTATTTCACTATAAAACACTCACTAATCATCACCTACAATGTATTTAATTCATTTTCTTCAATAAGACCAACCATACATCCAAACATAATACTCAATGCATAAACTATATCTAAAATATAGGAACATTAAGAAAATACTTCCATTATGAAACAAATACCATATTCGCTAATATTAAAGCTAGTCATCTCCTTACATGGCATAACCTACAAGAGTATTTAACACCTTCTCACAATATTACAATATCATCTTACATCTAATACATAATCTCCTAACCATAAATTATGCATACATATCCAAACATCAATCTAAAGCTCATAATTTCCAATTCAATCACATAAGGTACACATATTTGTAATCCAAATAGCATCATTATTAATCCAAAAACCTTAATCCCTAAATATATAATTACTGAATATCCAAGATACAACATAGATTCAACATGGATTACAACAACATATTCTATTACAAGAATCATGATCACAACCTACTACATCATTTTCCATTACATATGAGTAAAATATCCTCTTACATCAAGATACATAGTTTTTCTTTTCAATCTACAAATATGACTATCTCATGATACGTAATTTCCTATCCTACTATTATAAATGTCACATGAATCATATTACAACATTGGATTACATTCTATAAAGGAATATAACAATCTGCTCCATGAATCCATCCATAAAATGAAGAGATAAAGAATCCACATCCATGCACAAGAGCATCCAACAAAGAACATCCAATGGAAGAATACATCAAACCACCCGACCATGTGGAACCATAAGTAACCACCCCCCATGCTAGGAGATGACACAAGGTCCTACACACACTCTAGACCCAAGCTGACACCTAACAACCAAAGGAACTCAACAAGACAACAATAATTGAAAAGCAACCACATAGACCAATAATCCAAGACACATCACAAAGCTGAAATCAAAGATATAAACTCCCAAAGGCATATCAACAACCATGGCATAAGGAACAAGTACACATGTAGGGGAGAGTGTCATTGCATGCTACCCTCACAAACAAGGGTGATCCACACCCCTGATAGGTATGCAGAGTTGTCTCTACCTATGTGAGAATCAAGGGAGTTTGGCTTATCCAGATACCAGATCTTCCCAAGATCATCCCGAGTCATCCCTCAAGGGATATGAGATGGGACACACAAAACATCACTTTATTATCTTTATTAGATGAATCCTATTTAACCAACCCATCTAATTAATCATTAATGTTATCACTTGATTACATTAGAAAACTTTCATGAGCTCTTGGAAGTTTGGACCCACAAGAATCCTTACAAAGAACCTCTTGGTGGCATATTCTCACGTGATCTTGATCGATACATGAAATCCCACTCCCCCCTAACCATGTTCCAAGACCTTAGGGTAAACAACATTACAATAAAAACAATAAGGAGGCTCAAACAAATCCATATAGAAATAATCACATAAAACCATTCACAAATGAATCAATAGCCAAAATACCATAATTCCAAGTCATATAATAACCAAGAGCCTCATAGAAAATCTATAAACATGAGCAAGGCATGATCCCTCTTTCTCAACCAACAAATAACACAACATCCTCTATAAGGCAAAGTCATCTTGTTGGAACCATATAAATACACAATACTCAAGCAAGGAAAATACATCTTGCTCAATCAAAAAATACCAATAATCCACATTGATCATAAATACAAATCTAGAATAACAAAGAATTCTGAAAACAGCTTTTGGGGTAAAACACAAATTCAAAAAACAAAATCAGAAATAAACTCAAAAAGGCCAAAACAGCAATACATAATCAACACCTTATTCACAACACTCTACAAAGCATACACGGGGTTTTGTTGTGCATACCATAGTTACTGCAGAACATCTAATGTAGACTAAACAACACATTCACGACACTTTAAAACAGATACATAGAGTTCCGTCACACATGCAACAATTATTTCAGAACATCTAACTAACTAAATAATGCATTCATGACACTCTACAACACATACACATGGTTCTATCGCACATACAATATTTATTGTAAAATATCTAATAGACTAAATAGTAAATAGTGCATTCGTGACACTCTACAACACATACACAGGGTTCTGTCGCACATACAACAATTACTACAAATCATCTAACAGACTAAACAATGTATTCACAACACTCTGCAAATCCAGAGCGACACCAACAACTCCAAACACCTAAAAAATTCATAGCAAGCATTTCCAAAAATTTAAGCCAAATAATACAATAGTCCCAATCATGTTACATTTATAATTGATTTATTTAATTCCTCAGCAACCTAAAATTTCCTTACAGAAAATCTTTTCCAAACAAGCTTTTCAAAAATAAATGCAAATAAGGATAAAACCTCCAACCTGGTAATAGAAAAAAATGGACAATGAAATTCAATGAAGTGCAATCCCAAATCCAAGCTCCAATTCCAAATTCAAATCCAAGCCAAAATCAAGAATTTTGCAATAATGAAAATAATCTCTAGCAAGCCAACCCACAACAATTCTCAAAAATCCATATAAATATAACTTCATTAAAAACTATGAAATATGTTGGCTAATAAAAAATAATTAAGATATAATATTTCACACCTACCATACCTAAAACCTGATCAGAGATCGGAGACTTGATCAACACCTAAAGACTGTATCTTGCTTGCCCTCCGCACTGCCTAAATTGCATCCTGTCTTGGAAAAAAGGGCAGGACAGGGGCATGGCGCATGACACCCTTGTCCCCTGCCCTATTTTGGGGTAGGAACCTTCAAATTTTGACACTTCAAATTGTGCTTTGGTGGTTGTGCATTGAGTGGGAAAAGTCCCCCAGTGTCGGCCTGTGATGGAAAATCAATCAATTAGCCCTAATTGACTAGTATATAAGTTGCATTTGTCCTCTCCTTTGCATAAGTGGGATGAGTGGGAAGTTTACATGAGATCAAGCATTCAAGCATTCCTTTCCAACATTGAGCATTCTCAAGTCTCCCTTCAAGGCTAGGTGTTGCATTCAAGTCAAGGATTCAACCATTGAAGAGGAGAACCCTTTCAACATTCAATTCAATACAAGAAAATCTATCTACATTCTATCTACAACCTCCCTTGAGGTGATTTAGAATTCAGTCTTTCATTTACATTTACTTGCAAGTACTTTCTTTCATCATTTGGTTAATTCCAAAACTAGGGTTTGACTTGATGGCAAAACCTCAATCCCAACACCTTTCCCTTTATTTTCTATGTGTAGGTTGTAGGTTTGCAGTTGTACTTTTGGATTTGGACTCCATTTGCAGAGGCGGAAATTTTATTTTATTTTTGCAGATTTTTCGGAGGAGCGTGTACACTCCTGCCACAGTCCGTGCTACTTTTCCTCAAATTCCTAGGCTGACTTCATCTCGACATATTATTGCTAGATCCAAGTTCATAGCTTCATCCTACACTTCTATCTTGAGTTATAATCAGATCTGTCACTTTCCCACTTGGTCATAAGTACACAATTCAATCAATTCAAATCTCAATCTCAGAAAAGGGGATTAACTTATCATCACTTAGAATTCAATCTCCTTTTCTAGAGGTTGAATCTAGTGTATTTCCCCCCCTCTTCAAATGTAATGCGTGAAAAGTGTTTGAAGGGAAATTTGAAGTGAAACTTTCATCTATCCTCGGAGGGAATAAAAGCTTCCCTCTATATCTCCATCATTCACCATTTTCCAATATTACATTTGGTGAACCCGACATCTTACATGCTTTATTATGAAAATAATTGCATATTTTTCATTTCCAAGTTTAATTTTTATGCAAACTTAGTGGTTAATTCTATTCAAAACCCTAGTTTTTAAAATTAAAATTGAAGTTGTATTTTGTAAAAATTGCTTGTTATTGTCTTAGATCTGAAAATTGCTTTATTTGTCAAATTCAATTTCTTCATTGCCTTGTTCAATTTGCAAATCAATTTCACAGAATTAAGTGGTTAATTGTTCAAACCCTAATTTTTAAAAATCATCTTGAAATTGTGCAATTCAATTTTCATTTAATTTTCAGATTTGTGACTATTTTCAGACTTATCTTTTGTCCTACAATTCCAATTTTCAATTTCCCTCCTTTGTCCAAAATTCAAATTTCAAAAATTAAGTGGTTAGGTGATAAAACCCTAATTTTCAAATTTCATTGGATTTTATGCAAATTTCAATCAATTTCTTTCAAATTCAAATTTCTAAAACATTTTCCAAGGTGTCCCTCCTCTTTAGGTTTGACCCTTTTCAAATTTGCAGTCCAATTCCCTTTTTTCTTCCAAACCCTAATAGGGTCATATTTTCACATTTGAGCCTTATTTTTGCCTATCTAGAAATCGTAAAATTTGCCAATTTTTTGGGGTTAGCTTTAAAATCATCGTAATATTCATCCCTAAAAATTTTGAAAAAAGTTGGTCGGACCATATGCGTTCCCGCCATGGTCCTTGGCTTTTTTTCCCAAAAATTTGAGAGACTGTTATGACTATATTTAATAGCCTAAATCCAGAAGATTGGCTACTTTTGTCAATTTTTGATACCTCTAAGATCAAAAATATCTCCAAAATTCAACATTTCAAATTTCAAGAAAAAATTTAAAATTAAAAGGTTAATTATATCCTGCCCTGATTTAAAAAATTCTATTTATTTTAAAATTAAGTGGTATCCCCTTGGCCCTAATTTTAAAATTCCAATTTCCTTTGCTTTATTATTTTGGAAATTGAGTCATTATTTTCCTCCAACAAAGTTCAAATTGTTTAATCATTATTTTCTTAAATTTTGTATTACTCGATTTTGTAAGCTTTGTTCCTATTATTCAAAATTCAAATTTTCCCTCTAGTGCATGAGTTTCAACACTATTAATCCTACCTACACTATCCCCGTTAGATGAAGCATTAGAATTAAGGCTTCCCAAGGTTTAATTACCAAAGACATGGAGCCTAATTTGGGTGACTTCTTTAATGAGGATAATGTTAATTCTTCCCATCCTACTCATTTCCCTATTTATCCAATTGATGAATCCCATGATGAACACAAAGAAGCTTTGACTAGAGTTTCCATAGATCAACTTTCAATATTGGACAATCAATTTGATAACTTTCAACAATGGATGTCCCAAGAATACCCTAATAGTGAAGCTCTTCCATTAATTGAAGGCCTTAAATGGATGATTCAAAGTGATAAGAATGGAATTGATATATTGCATGGCATTGCTCATATTATTGATTCTAATGTCATGCCTATCACGAGTTGTGCTAAGAACTTAGGTTATTCACAACCTTCAAATCAAATAAATTCTTCTATTCCTTTTACCACTTCAATGGATAGTATTCCTACTTGCACTTCAAACATCATGGCTACATCAACTCAAAATTCGATCCCTACAACCATTGGTCATGGGGGCAATTCCTCTTCTTCATTTAATCCTCCATATTTACCTATGTCTTCCATAAGTATTCCTATTATCCCTCAACCAATCAATGTGACACAAGGGGGCAATTCATTCAACAATTTTGTTCCTCCTTTAAGTGTCTCGTTTCCTACGCAAACATCACCTTTGTCTACTTATCATATGTTAATCCTATGAGGATCCAGCTAATACTAAAAAGGGGGGGGTGAATCAATATTAAGACCAAATGAAACTTTAAGCCCAAAAAAAAACTTATCTCAGATCTGAAACCATTTAACAAATATCTCAACTTCTATAATCAAATCTAATACCCTCTGTATCATATTTGCTTAACACATTAATCAAATCATTTACCAATACTTTCACCGCCAAAGAAATCATATAAACTTGATCATTTACCAACTCATTAACCCTATCAATTAGATCAAATACTTTCTCAAACAACTCCTTATCAGTACCGGTAACCTCTGATAAACTTCTGATAAAACATCATAACCAATGTCTCAAAAATAATGAAAAAAATGAAACATAAACAAGAACATCACAATAAAACATTGCACACATGAACACCATAATTTTTTGATGTGGAAACCCAAATAGGGAAAAAGCACGGTGGGAATTGGCACCCACACATATTTGTACTCTTTCGAAGTATGCCCTGTTAGGAGCTTACAATATGCCCAGTTAGGAGCAGACCATGTTAGGAGTCACCTAGTTAGGAGCTTGATGATCTATTAGGATCAACCTCGTGAGAGTATTTAACACTCTTTTGAGAGCTTCCCTATTAGGAGACTTAAATGTTTAAGATCTGTTAGGACCTACCCGGTTAAGGAATTTAACCTGTTGCAACTGTTAGGGAACAATAGTAAGAAAATGATTTGTTCACTTGCACTTCTCTACTTTCTTGATCAGATCAAGTTATGCACAACACTTTGCAACTCTCAGGAAGATCTCACACTTCACTTGGATGGCTTAATACAATCTCTAAAACCACCAACACAATAAACATCAACTGTATCAACATAAATAGCCATCTCAACTAGGTCAGCCACAAAACCTAATTACATCATGAATTTGTAATTCAAATCATAAGAGATCATCACAGATCATTATATAAATGATTACAACAAATTACAATGCAATATCAATTGTTGGTTGATCATAACCCATCACGGAAATTTGATCTATATCCTCAAAACAGTCTACTAAGCATTTCGTTGATTCCCAATAAAATCTTCCTTGAATCACACCAAAACAACAATTAAATATTTTATGCAAGTTGTTTCATGTTACCAACTTCATGTAGACTCATCGTCAATCACCGTCATAACAAAAATCATTGCCGGTTTGATGATTTCTTCACTGGTCTTTAAACCCTAATAAAACCTTAGCAAAATTTCATTAGAAATTTGAAACACGCCTTCTGATAATCATCACAACTTTTGATTCCGGTCAAATACATCTTTCCATGATACAAATTTACCATCCAAACCACAAATCACCAAACATTGCTGATCGACTGATCCAATCAAAACAACTCTTGTTTACTGGTTAAAGTCTTATTTCATAGACATTAGCTCACTATCAGTAGACCCTATCTTCCAGTAAACCAAATCACTTAGATGACAAAAAAAAACATCAGGAACATCGAGAGCATCATTTGACATCAGTTGCCAGCAATGACAACACAAATAATTGATCATGTCATCTATTCATATAATCTCAATCTCTTCATCACAAATAGACTTCTATCCTTTACCAGTGCAGTCATCCATCTTCAACTACATCACCTCATTTGTATTAGTTATGCCAAATGCCAACAATCTCCCCCTTTGGCATTGATGACAACACCAATCAGATATATAATCAAAGTATCATCATCATCTACAACTTGCTTGCTGATATCACATCATTTGTCAGTTCTCCTCCTTTTGTCATATCCCCCTTAACCAATGCTTCTCTGATCTAATCTTTTGACCTTCAACTTCTCCCATATCTACCATATCTAATTTCTATTATTTTCTTCTCCCCCTTTGACAACAATGCCAAAGATGTAAATGCATCACTTGTCTTTAATTTTGTTGCTGCCTCTTCCATTGTCTCTGCTACTCAAATCAGAAAAATTATAACAAAAAATTAAATCAAAACTTTTCATCAAACTTGCTCCCCCAAAGGAGTAGCATGTACCTTCATCAATCCTTACTGAAAAATAAACATGAAATCCATAGGATTGATGGATCTCCATCATTTTAGTTCTTCTGATGTAGGGGTCTAACCCCTAGTTTACCTCTAAGAAATGCAAAGGTAGCCTTCAGTAAGGGCTTAGTAAATATATCAACTAATTGATCTTTACTCTTCAAATAATCCATCTTCACCTCTTTTTCTTGAATTATTCCCCTTAGGAAATGATACTTCAAGTCAATGTGCTTGGTTCTAGCATGAAGTACAGGATTCTTAGAAATGTTGATTGCACTTGTATTATCACAATAGATAGTCACTGGTTCAGACATATCTATCTTGAATCCTTCTAGCACATGTCTCATCCATATTGCCTATGTGTAATTCATGGATGTAGCTACATACTTAGCTTCAGCTGTAGATTAAGAAACACAAGTTTGTTTCTTGCTTATCCATGCCACTAATCTTCCTCCAAGTAGAAAAGCTCCACCGCTTGTGCTTTTTCAATCATCCATGTTACCTACCCAAACAGCATCAGTAAAGACATCTAAAGTAAAATTTCCTTTATAGGGATACCATAAACCATAGTCTATTGTGCCTTTGAGATACCAAAAAATTCTCTTCACAGCCACCATGTGACTCTCTTTAGGATATTTTTGAAATCTAGCCACTAATCCTACAGCATGAGCAATGTCCGGTCTACTATGGACAACATAGTGTAGCTTGCCAATCATAGATCTATACTCTTTTTCACTAACAATAGGAGAATCATCTTCCTTTGACAACTTGCAGCCAATTACCATCGGTGTTCCTACCAGTTTATAGTCTTCCATGCCGAAATTCTTAAACACCTCTTTGATATACTTGGTCTGACAAATAAAGATTCCACCATCTAGTTGTTGAACCTTTAAGCCAATAAAGAACTTAATTTCACCGATAGAGACATTTCAAATTCCTTTTTCATTATATCAGCAAATTCCATACACATATCATCATTTCCACCAAAAATTATGTCATCAACAAATACTTGTGTTATCAGCATCTTGTCTCCATCAGTTTTCAAATAAATGTTGTTGTCCTCACTGGTATGTTGGAATCCAATTTTGACCAAATGTGCATGTAATCTCTCATACCATTCCGTCGGTGTCTCCTTTAGACCATATAGTTCTTTGTGCAATGTACACAACATGTCCTTATCATCGGTCAAAGAAAATCCATCTGGCTGTTCAATGTATACTTCTTCTTTTAGAATCCCATTTAGAAAGGTTGACTTGACATCCATTTGGTAGACTTTGAATCCCTTATATTCATCAAATGTCAGCAACATCCTTACTCCTTCTAATCTAGCAACCGGTGCAAATGTTTCACCGTAGTCCTCACCTTCCTCTTGAGTATACCCTTTGTAGACTAACCTTGCCTTGTTTCTTACAATCCTTCCTTCTTCATCAAATTTATTCCTAAAGACCCATTTTGTTCCAATTGCATTCTTATCCTTCGGTCTAGGAACAAGTGACCATGTCTAATTCTTCTCAATTTGATCTAATTCTTCATTCATTGTATTCACCTAATCATCATCATTTAGTGCTTCCTTAACTATCTTGGGTTCAATTGTGTCATGCCCAAACTTTTGGGCAAAAAAACACAACAACAATTTTTTTTTTAACACTTAATTACTTAGATGTGAGAACTTAACAAGTTGTTCCAAACAAAATCTTAATTGATATTTAAATGGGTTTCTAAAGTGAGCGATGAATTAAAATTTAACTAGAAGTCTTAGGTTTCAACTTTAACTCCTAAGTGACAGGAATAGATTTTTACTTATGTAACCATTATGATAACTCCTATTATCAAAATAGAATAAATTAATTTGATAAGGACAATATCCTTTTTGATATTAAATAAATTCGATCAAATGTCCCTTCAATTTTAGTTACATTTTATAATATTTAAATGGCCCAAATTCTACTAAATTGACATTAATACAATTTCTTAAATCAATAATTATTTATCTAAGTAAATGTATATCAAGTATTCCCCAATACATTGATATTAAAATCTCTTCATTTATAACTTAATTAATTCTTAAATCTATTAATTCAATATTAATACAATTTCAATGTATTAATATTAATTCATTGGGCAAATAAAATTAAAGTGTCAAACGCCATTTTATTAATTAAATTATTTACTACAAGGTTCTACTTGGGTTAAATAAAATTCAAAAGATCAAGTCCATTATCCTATTTTACAAATATATTATTCCACTACAATAGCCCCCCACAAAACCAATAATAAACATTTAAAAACCTCCATTATTAAAGTGGCCCATTAAAATTTCCAAAATGTATTTATATAACTTAAATAAGCCTAGAATCCATTAAATCAATATTGTTTCAAGATTAGCGTATTAGCATTACTTAATAGAGCAAATGAAAATAAAGCTTTTGAATTTGACTAATAAAGTTAACCAAAGCAAATATAATATTTTCCTAATAATCCATCTCACATTAAAGTCGAATTTAATCCCCTTTAGATATTAAATATCAACTATTTAATATTCGGCCAATATTGACCTCATAGTTTAAAATAACCATTTTACTTTTTGATAGTTTCCAATAAAAAAATTTACAAATGAAATTTAACTTAAACATCAATATATATATATATATATATATATATATATATATATATATATATATATATATATATATATATATATATATATATATATATATATATATATATATATGATTATTGGCATATATATATATACATGTATTTATTTATTAATATAATTGCCTATTATATAGGTTCCATATAAAAACATTAACCCCAATAACAATTGAAGAAATAATCTTCCTAATAATCAACTATATGGGATTCTTCCCCATTTCAAATTTCCCTCTCTTTTTATTTATATCATTATTATATTTCTTTTTTGAACCCTAACTAGGGTTAGTTTTATTCTTATAACTTAATCCTTATTCTATCTTTCCAATTTCTAATTTCTAACCCTAACCCAAAATTGGGTTAGGGTTTTGCATTCTAACATGTCTTTCCTTTTTTTTTTGCGTGTGTGTGTGTGCAGGTGTGGCAGCCATGGCGGAGGAGGCCAAGCAAGGAAAAAGGGTCGATGAGGGCCGAAGTATTTAGCAGCGGAGCGGTTGAGTTACATATGGATGGGGCCGAGGTTTTTAGGAAGGGAGGGTCGTGGCTGGGCAGTCGCGGTGCCACCAGTGGGTCGCCCCACTGGGTGGGTCGCGGCCCACACAGCGGCCTTGGCCGCTATGTGAGTCACGGATATATATATAGTCAACATGCATAAGAAGAGTTTTGGAAATAAATTTCAAATATATGTATATTTTATATATGCTTATATACATATATTTATATAAATGTGCATGTGTGTGTGTGTGTATATATACATATTCTTATGCACAATATACTTATATTTAGTTTTTAAATAATATGATCTGCTTAACCAGAGTATAAAATGTTACCCTATTCTTGCATAGGATAAATAATCTTTCTTTTTAATCAGAATATTAAATGTTACGATTATATTTGTTCAGATTTAAACAATCTATCATTTTAGTCAAAATATTAAATGCATGTAAAATCCTGATTTAAATGCAAATGTAATCTTCTTTTTAAAAAAAAAAAATAGATGCAACACATATCTTATTAAATTTAATCTTATAACAACAGATTAGATTGATGCCATATAATAGGTATTTAGAATGTAAAACATGCATGTATTTAGATACTTAAATCTGCACTATTAGTTTCTCTTACATTAATCTAGGATAGGTATGATAAATAAACAGAATGTCCTTCTTTTGTTATTTTATTTCTCTACTTAAATAAGGATGCATAAATCTAAAATATCCTTCTAACTGAGTATTATCAGATTATAGAGCTTAACCAAAAATAATCTTCTTTAACAACTGCAATTATATATATATATATATATATATAAAAAAACATTTATATTTGAACAATAAAGCAGCAAATGGAAATTTAAAAGGAGATTTAAATTAACACTTTAAAGTATTTTTCCTACATTTCTTTTTAAAACTATAGATAGGATTAACTTTTCCTTTTTATTTGTAACTGCTTTTCTAACACTTAGTTTTGTAGAATGAATCCACTTAAATATTCATCTATTTTTCTCTTCCATTTCCAACATGTTTATCCTTTATTAACTAAATGAAATAGAAATAGATTTCTTCCTTCTTTTTTTAAAGCAATAAAAAATACAATGAAATAACTCAAAAGCCTTCCTCTTCTCTTTATTTATTTAAAAAAAAACTCAAAAGAAATAACTCAAAAGCCTTCCTCTTCTCTTTATTTATTTTACTTGAAATTTTTTCTTCCTTCTTTTTTTAAAGCAATAAAAAATACAATGAAATAACTCAAAAGCCTTCCTCTTCTCTTTATTTATTTTAAAAAAAACTCAAAAGAAATAACTCAAAAGCCTTCCTCATTTTACTATCTAAAATATCCTTCTAACTGAGTATTATCAGATTATAGAGCTTAACCAAAAATAATCTTCTTTAACAACTGCAATTATATATATATATATATATATATATATATATATATAAAAACATTTATATTTGAACAATAAAGCAGCAAATGGAAATTTAAAAGGAGATTTAAATTAACACTTTAAAGTATTTTTCCTACATTTCTTTTTAAAACTATAGATAGGATTAACTTTTCCTTTTTATTTGTAACTGCTTTTCTAACACTTAGTTTTGCAGAATGAATCCACTTAAATATTCATCTATTTTTCTCTTCCATTTCCAACATGTTTATCCTTTATTAACTAAATGAAATAGAAATAGATTTCTTCCTTCTTTTTTTAAAGCAATAAAAAATACAATGAAATAACTCAAAAGCCTTCCTCTTCTCTTTATTTATTTAAAAAAAAACTCAAAAGAAATAACTCAAAAGCCTTCCTCTTCTCTTTATTTATTTTACTTGAAATTTTTTCTTCCTTCTTTTTTTAAAGCAATAAAAAATACAATGAAATAACTCAAAAGCCTTTCTCTTCTCTTTATTTATTTTAAAAAAAACTCAAAAGAAATAACTCAAAAGCCTTCCTCATTTTACTATCTAAAATATCCTTCTAACTGAGTATTATCAGATTATAGAGCTTAACCAAAAATAATCTTCTTTAACAACTGCAATTATATATATATATATATATATATATATATATATATATATATATATATAAACATTTATATTTGAACAATAAAGCAGCAAATGGAAATTTAAAAGGAGATTTAAATTAACACTTTAAAGTATTTTTCCTACATTTCTTTTTAAAACTATAGATAGGATTAACTTTTCCTTTTTATTTGTAACTGCTTTTCTAACACTTAGTTTTGCAGAATGAATCCACTTAAATATTCATCTATTTTTCTCTTCCATTTCCAACATGTTTATCCTTTATTAACTAAATGAAATAGAAATAGATTTCTTCCTTCTTTTTTTAAAGCAATAAAAAATACAATGAAATAACTCAAAAGCCTTCCTCTTCTCTTTATTTATTTAAAAAAAAACTCAAAAGAAATAACTCAAAAACCTTCCTCTTCTCTTTATTTATTTTACTTGAAATTTTTTCTTCCTTCTTTTTTTAAAGCAATAAAAAATACAATGAAATAACTCAAAAGCCTTCCTCTTCTCTTTATTTATTTTAAAAAAAACTCAAAAGCCTTCCTCTTCTCTTTATAGATTTCTTCCTTCTTTTTTTAAAGCAATAAAAAATACAATGAAATAACTCAAAAGCCTTCCTCTTCTCTTTATTTATTTAAAAAAAAACTCAAAAGAAATAACTCAAAAGCCTTCCTCTTCTCTTTATTTATTTAATAAAAAATACAATGAAATAACTCAAAAGCCTTCCTCTTCTCTTTATTTATTTTACTTGAAATTTTTTTTTTTTAACTTAGTCAAGTAAAATACAACTATTTCTTCATTATTTCCTTTCACAAAATAGAGGGGTTACAAACTCAAGCCTCTTCATTTCTGCCAAATGAGGGCTTGACAAAATACATTATCCTTTCTTGAAACTCAATATAATAAAATAGGATCTTGCTAGAAGACTCCACTCCATTCTTTAATCCAAGCAAACTTGCATTAACATTTGTAGGTTGTGACCATGGAGGCTCACCTCCCAACCTAGGCTTACAAGAAGCCACCCCCAAGGTAGGTGAACCAAGGCTAAACAGGATACAACCATTGCAACCAAAAAAACAATAAGAAACACAACCATAGAAATCCCATCCCAAGGATAAACAAAGTCACCAAGTGAGTATTTCTTGTGGGGTGAAGGTGGACCAAGTACCTAGAGGAGATTTTGTAAATAGGAGAACATATTGCCTTTGCAAGGCTACCAAGTAGAATAACCACAAGTTCCAAACTTGTCCCAACAAATCTTTATGTCCCCCAAGTAATACAAGCCAAATCTCCCCTTATGACCCCTATATAAACAACAAGCAACAAGGGGCCCATAACCCTTGTGTATCACTCTCTTCCCAAAGGAGAGCCTCTACACTCTTAGACTGTCAAGCAACCCTTCACCCCAAGGCTAGTTTGCCCTCCCAAGGGTGAGTATGGACTTGAAACACCCAAAACAATAACATAAAAATATGCAATACAAAATACACAAGGAAGAACTCAACATCTTCCTAAGCTTACTAAGAAAACAACAATGGAAAACATCAACAAACAATCTTTTCAAATTTACAAAACAACATACATGAGGAAGTATTCAACCAACCTTAAAACTACAAATGGGATGAGTAGAAGTTGTAGGAGAGTTTCCCAATCCACTAATCTCTTTTTTTTCTAAGACTTGGCCAAAACTTCCATTTCAAAAACCAAACTTTTAAAAAATTTGTCTCCAAAAATGGAGAATGGGTGATCAAACTTCTCCCTCCCAAACCATTCCCTAAGAAGCACTCCTCACTCTTTCCCATCCTCTTGGGAAGGATGAGAGATTTTCATAGGTTGGTCTTCCCAACACCTTACAAGCTCTCTAGCCAAGGCACCTCAAAAAGGTAAAAGAGAATGGGGAAGAGCAAAGTCACCCATGAGGAAGGTTGTCTAACCTAGGTAAGATCCTCAAAAGTTGAAATTCGGCCATCTTGAAAAACTCAACTTTTGGGGTGACTAAACAGTCCCTAGGGAGTGGACACATGGCTAAAATTGACCTTCATCCATAGGTACATCATATTTCCCATTAAAAATTCCCCTAACTTGACCTTAGGAGTTAGTTTAACCCTCTAGAAACTCACCCAAAGTTTACCTATGGGTCAACCCTGAGTTGACCTTCCTAATGGCTCCCTATCCAAGACTTTCTTGGGACCATACTAGGATATTTGAAAAATGCATTGGTCAAACAATTTCCTTCCAAGGGACATGTCACTGCCAACTCACTTTACAAGACATGTGTCAAGTGACACCACAAAATTACACATCACTTAAATATACATGACAATGTCCCTTTTTTTTGGAATTAATAAATTAAACAATTTTCAAATTAAACACACATCCAAGCATAAACATTTACAAATTAAAACACATTTACAAATGAGGTGTTGTCTCTCCAAATAGACAACCCTTGGCTTCACAAACGCTCATAGGTTTAGGCTTGATTCTTTGAATAGTTTCCATGGTCACATGGATTAGTTTTCCTGCACATCTCACTTTGCACATTAGTAACCCCAAATAATCACATTTAATATCAACATATGAAAAGAATACAATTCAGACACTTTGCATACAATTTCAATCATAATGATCAATTTATCATTTATCCAATAAAATCCACATAAAGAAATTTACTCAAAAGGCATCATCATAATCCTCATGAAAACTCAATCATTAATATAGCATACATCCATGTTTTCTAATATCATAATGAAGTACCACAAATTCTAAGATTGTTGGCATACGTCATATCAATATTATCAGATCAGTGGATCATATAGGATCTAAATTGATAACACATCAAAATGTGTACCACAAGGTAAAATGATTTCATAACCTAGTTCAATTATTTTTCCCACTAACCTATCCATCTAACATAGCCCATCCTATTGAATTATAGCATTTATTAATACAGTCAACCATAGTCAACTAAGTTAACCAAAGCTTGATCGGGGAGGGGCTCTACAAATTGTAGCTATCAAACATGAGTTCTCTTGAATCTTTCTCTTAGTTTGCACACCTACATTCTTATCACCAATTATCTTCTCTTATAAATGATTCAATTTGACATATCTAGGTATGGCCTATGGTAGTTCTGCATCTTCTTCATCACTTACTAGTTGAGCACCTAGTTCTGCATTTGTTAGTTCTTTGTTATTATTTGCTTCTGGTTCAATGATCACAAAATTTTCCTCATTATCATCCTTTTTAGGTTCTGATTTGTTTGTACCTTCAAACTTATTAGATAGATCATTAACTTTTACATTGGCACTTTCAACAATTTTCTTAGTTCTCTTATTGTAGCATTTATATGGTTTACTCTTAGAAGAGTAACTAAGAAAAATTCCCTCATTAGATTTTGCATCAAATTTCTCAGTGTAGTTATCTCTCTTAATAAAACATTGACTTCCAAAATTTTAAATAACTAACACAAGGAGTTTTTCCATACCATATCTCATAGGGTGTCTTGTTGTTACCTCTTTTTACCAATACCCGATTTAAAGTGTATACAGCAGTACCGACCGCTTCTCTCCAAACATTTTGGATACATTACCCTGTAATAACATGGTTCTTGTAGCTTCAACTATTGTTTTGTGCATCCTTTCTGCTATGCCATTTTGTTGTGGTGTCCTCGAAGCAAACATTTGTCTCTTTATACTATGTTCATCACAATACTTAAAAAATTCATCAGATGTGAATTCACCTCCTCGGTCTGATCTTAAACACTTCAAGTTATTACTAGTTTCCTTCTCAACCAGAGCTTTAAATGATTTAAATTTATTAAATGCTTATGATTTCTCTCTCAAAAATGTCACCCATATCATTTTAGAATACTCATCGGTGAAGATCATGAAATACCTATCACTGTAATAACTCTTTGTTCTCATAGGGCCATGGAGATCAGTATGTACCGAATTTGAAACATTCTCAGAAATACAATTCTTGCTCTTGAAAGAAATAGAGGTCATCTTACCAATTTGACAATCTTTGCATATCACACTATCCGGTTTGACAAGTTGGGCTAATCCTCTTACAACACTTGACTTTCTTATCTTAACCAAATTATCAAAATTAACATGACAACATCTTTTATGCCACAACCAACTATCTTCCATTCTTGCAACCAGATAATTATTAATATTACTATTCAAATGGAATAAGTTACCTCTAGTTTGTTTCCCGATAGAAATCAATTCACCATTACCTCCAAGAATTTTGCAGACTCCACTCTTAAACTCAAGCAAATAACCTTTATCATTGAGCTGACCAACACTTAAAAGATTATTCTTAATACCATCAACCCAAAATACATCATCAATATTACTCTTCCCATTTAGAGATATTGAACCTTTACCTTTCACCATGCAAGGAGAGTTGTTTCCAAATCTAACAACACCTCCATCAAATTCATTAAGGGTTATGACCTTACTTTTTTCTCTCATAATGTGGTGTGAGCAACCACTATCTATAATCCATTCATCACTATTCTCCATATGAGATACTAGTGCCTTTTCATATGACAATTCCTCCTTCGCAGCTACAAACACAATTTCTTCATTGTCATCTTCTTCTTCTGACTCCTCATCAGTAACACCTTCATCTACTGCAACATAACAATATTTCTTTCCTTTTCCTTTGAATCTTCTAAACTTATCTTTCTTATTGGTGTTAGGATAGTTAGCAGCAATATGACCAATTTTTCCTACTAGAGAAACACTTTAAAGGTAGCTTTCCTTTATACTTACCAATGCCTCTTGGAAATATCTTTGCTAATAGTGCTTCAAGTTCCATCACTTGATCTTCATTGTCTTCATTTCCCCAGTTACTTTCATGACTTTCCCTGCACTAATGATTTTGACATATATCTTTTCCTTTTCTAGAAGATGAACTAGTAACAAAAGCTTTAAAGGAAAATTCAGTAGATTTTGTCACACTATTGTCAAAACTATTTAACTCAAAAGTTGTAAGCTTAACAATCAATGAATCAATAGTTACCTTATCGTTTGAAATAGATCTATGTTCTTGGATTGTAGATACTCTTATAGAATACTGAGGTTAAAGAGTTCTGAGCATTTTACTTACTATTGCATCATCTTCTATTTTGCCTCCAACACTCTTTATGTCGCCAACAACTTCTTTGATTCTCTAACCATACTATCCAATATTCTCTCCTTCAAGCATTCTCATGTCATCAAACTTTCCTCTCAAGCTTTCCTCTTTGGCTCTTTGAACATTCTCATCTTCTCCATAGATTGTCTCTAACTTTTCCCAAACCTCACCTGCAGTTTCCAATCCTTGAACATCAATATATTCTGAATCAGATAAAGTACATACAATACCTTCTAGGGCTTGCATGTTATCTTGTTGTTCTTTGAGTTCATCTAGTGTCAAGGGAGTAGTAGTAGGAGCAACATATGTTGTTTCAACTTGCTTCCAATATTGTGCACCAAGACCTTTGATGTACATCTTCATTCTATTTTTCCAGATCTTGTAGTTATCCTTGTTGAACTTGGGACCCTCTTTCTTCATCATCTTGAATTCCTCATAATCTTTTCCTCAAGCGGTTAGTCTTTCTGCACATAGAGGACCAAATCTCTAATACCAATTGTTAATCCTATGAGGATCCGGTTAATATTGAGAGGGGGGGTGAATCAGTATTAAGACCAATTGAAACTTTAAGCCTAAAAACAAACTTATATTAGATCTGAAACTATTTAACAAATATCTCAACTTTTATAATCAGATCTAATACCCTCTTTATTAGATTTGCTTAACACATTAATCAACTCATTTACCAATACTTTCACCACAAAATAAATTATATAAACTTGATCATTTACCAACTCATTAACCTTATCAATCAAATCAAATACTTTTTGAAACAACTCCTTATCAGTACTGGTAACCTTTGATAAACTTCTAATAAAATATCATAACCAGTGTCTTAGAAATAATGCAAAAAATGAAACATAAACAAGAACATCACATGAAAAACATTCCACATATTAACACCATAAGTTTTTGACGTGGAAACCCAAATAGGGAAAAACTATGGTGGGAGTTGGCACCCCCAAATAGTTGTACTCTTTTGAAGTACGCCCTGTTAGGAGTCACCCGGTTAGGGGATTTTCCTTGCAGCCCGGTTAGGAGCTTAACGATCTATTAGGATCAACCTCATGAGAGGATTTAACACTCTTTTGAGAGCTTCCCTATTAGGGGACTTAATTTTTTAAGGTCTATTAGGACCTACCCGATTAAGGGATTTAACTTGTTGCAACTATTAGGGAACAATAGTAAGAAAATGATCTATTTACTTGCACTTATTTGCTTGCTTGATTAGATCCAGTTATGCACAACACTCTACAACTCTCAGGCAAATCTCACACTTCACTTAGATGGCTTAACAGAATCTCTAAGACCATCGACACAATAAACATCAACTATATCAACATAAATATCCATCTCAACTAAGTCGGCAACAAAACCTAATTACATCATTAATTTACAATTTAAATCATAACATATCATCATAGATCATTATACAAATCATTGCAACAAATTACAATGCAATATCAACCATTGGTTTATCATAACCCATCATGGAAATCCAATCTGTATCCTCAAAACACTCTAATAAGTGTTTCCCTGATTCCCAAGAAAATCTTCCTTGAATCACACCAAAACAACAATTAAATCTTTCATGTAGGGTGTGTCATGTTACCAACTTCATGTAGACTCGTTGTCGATCACTGTCATAGAAAAAATCATTACCAGTTTGATGATTCTTCACTGGTCTTTAAACCCTACTAAAACCTTAGCAAAACTTCATCAAAAATTTGAAACACACCTTCCGGTAATCATCACAAGTTCTGGTTCCGGTCATATACACCTTTCCATGATACAAGTTCACCAACCAAACCGCAAATCACCAAACATCACCGATTAATAGATCCAATCAAAACAACTCTACTTTATCGGTTAAAGTCCTATTTCACAAACTTTAGCTCATTGTCGGTAAACAAATCACTTAGATGACAAAACAAAACATTGGGAACATCATTTGACATCAGTTTCCAGCAATGACAACACAAATAATTGATCATGTCATCTATTCATAGAATCTCAATCTCTTCATCACAGATAGACTTCTATCCTTTACCGATGTAGTCATCCTTCTTCAACTGCATCACCTTATTTGTATCAGTTATGCCAAATGTCAACATTATAATGTTCCACCACATTATTCTTAATCCATGCCTTCCTTCAATAACATCACACCACCTTCTCAATCAATCATGTCTAACATCAATTCTTCTACCAGAGCAACCATTAACAATCTTGCTCAAACCGTGTCTTCCTTACAACAACAAATTGCTTCTATGAGTCAATCCAAGTTTAGTGTGCCCACCTTTGATGTTGTGAGCCCACTTTCTCTTGATATTGTTAAAGACGTTCCACCTAAGCATGTTGAGGTCCCTCAATTTGAACTCTATAATGGAAAAGGTGATCCTCTTACGCATGTCAAAACATTTCAAACATTGTGTACTAATTTTTCTTATGATCAAAGATTGCTTGTGAAACTATTTACAAGAACATTAAGATATAAGGCTTTACAATGGTATTTATCTTTGCCTTCTTACTCCATCACTTCTTTTCAATAACTAGCAAATACTTTCATTCAACAATTTCAAAATAAAATTGGTCCTAAAATCACTTTGACTAATTTAATGCATTGTAAACAAGGTGTTAAAGAAAAAGTGACTAATTTCATTGGCAAATATAATCATTTATGTGCTCAAATTTCTATTCTTATACTTAATGATATTCAATGAATTTTCATTTCTAATTTGCAAAAAGATATTAGGGAAAATCTTCTTTTGTCTGAGTTTACTTCCTTTTCCGCAGTTGTGCACAACACTACACAATTATCAACTGGTTGTGAGTCAAATGTAGCAATCCACTCCTATGGCTCCAAATGATAAATGGGATAATGTTCAACAACTATTTGCAAAGTTCAAACCAACAAAAATCTTCATCAAGTTCAATGATACAATCAACAAACAACAATCTGAATGCTACAATAGGTGTGCCTTCTATTTCTAAATTTTTCAAAAGAGAAAGACAATTTACTCCTTTCAATGAATCTTTACATGGTATTATGTCTCAGTTGTTGCAACGAAGTGTTATCAAACTGCCTCCTATAAAACAAGTTGACCCTTCTAAACTTGCATCCCCTTATTTTGATAACAATTCCTTTTGTCAATTTCATCATTAGCCTGGTCATGAACTGAGAAATGTTTTGCATTGAAATGTAAGATTCAATATTTGATTAATAACAATACTATATCTGTGGCAAGTGTGAATGATAAGGGAAATAAATCAATAGCTCCTCCTAATCAAAATCTTAAATTTTTTACTAACCCTTTGCCTTCTCATATCTCTAATGTGATTAAGACTGAGTATACTTCTTTCACTTTTAAGGAATTCACTTCTATGGCTCCAAACTTGGTAAATATGGTGGAAAAACAAGATATGCCTAAACATTCTTGTATTACGTTTGACCCTAGTGAGACCATTAAAGCACCCGATGGCCCTTTATACATAGTTACGAAGGTTAAGGATATACCTTGCCACGATGCTCTTGTTGATCCCTCTTGCATGGTTAACATCATCACTAAGGAGTATATTTTCCCTTTACGATTGCATAAACCAATATATGATGCCTCTAATATAGTGGTGAAGTTATTTGATGGATTCTCTTGTCCTACCATTGGCTCTATCACCCTTCGTATTGAATTTCATACTAAATCCATGGATGTTGTCTTTGTTATCATACCCACTTCCGAGAAATTTTGTGTGAAGTTGGGATATCCTTGGCTATCTTCCATGAAGGATATTTCTTCTCCAATCCATAAGTGTTTGAAATTTCCTCACAATGGAGAAATCATAACCATGAACTATAGCTTATTTCATCCATCTGAAAGAAGCCCTAGTGTTCCTATTAATTTATTTTGGCCTAAGCAATTTCAATATTTTCCATCATGGAGTGATGCTCTTTTTCAATCTTATCAAAAATGGAAGAAAGATGTGATCTTATCCTTAATTCAACCTAGATCCCCAACAATTGGCATTCCTATTATACTTGAAGATGAAGTTATTCCCCTCACGGATAGAGACAATCTCCCTCCTAAGGAATATCTTCAATATATTCCTATGGATGTGACTATGCCTTCTCCTAAGAATAAAAACCCTATTCCTCCTAAGGTTAGACCTGTACTTCCTCCTCATGATGGACCTGGTCTTCATTCTACAACTAACATTCCTCCTTTATATGGTGCAGTTCCACCTCCTTCCTCTTATAGAGAGAAGAGGTCTGCTTTTCCTCTTGTCCAACCTAAAAGACCTCAACCTCAACCTTCAACTATCAAAGAGAAAAACATTCCTACTTTTTCAAATGTTCCTCCTCCTTCTCAACATTCCACTAAGACTCGATGGAATCATTGTGTAAGAAAACACCGACGAAGACGTTGTGTTCAAGCTCATGAAGTTGTCCCTCACACTATTCCATCTCCTAAAACTCCAACAGTTGAAATGATTCCCTTTTCTCCTAAGCAAGATGTTCAACCTACATCTCCAAATCATAAGTTTCACAAAACATGTGATGGCTTTACTCCTATTCATGTTCGTGCTCCTCTTTCTCTAAATTTTGATGAAGAAATGAGTGAAAATGTTATTCATGATGGCAATACAACTCCTAATGCTTCAAATAGTGATTATGAATATGTTGATGTGGACAAGTATTTATCAACTGAATTTTCACAAACCCTAATCCTAGCTCCTATAATCAAACAAAGTGACATACCACATGAGCATAGTCCTTGTTTGGATCTTGTTATGGCTCCATCTATTGTGGTCGATGTTGCTCCTCTAGCATGTTGCTCGTCTTCCTGAAATAGTGATCAGCAAGTTCAGGAGGTGGATGTCATGCTAGACTAGCAATATTAGCACTTTAGATCTTCTCTCTCTCTCCTTTCTTGCTCTTTTGTGACCATTCTTCTATGTGTATCCCTGTTCTTCTATTTTTCCCTCAATGTCTACTTGAGGACGATGCAAAGCATTAAGATCTCTTTTGGTCTCTTTCATGTTAACTCGAAATACATCCTCTCTTCCCTTTCTTCTAAGGTAGTGTCCTTTCTTTGGAGAATAATGATTATTATATACACATATACATATATGATATACATGAGTTATCATATAGCATACTAACCCCAAGGAATGCGAAATTGCCTCATATTTTGTGTTCATTATCCTTGGGTAAATTGCTCGCTTGGGGGCTAAATCCTTGTGATAATGTGCTCCCTCTTTGCTCTCTCTCTTGGGTGTATCCTACCTTAAAGAAATCACTCCCGATAAAGCATGCACGATCTCTTTAACATGGGGGAATACACTCCGCTCATATTTTCCTTTTCGATACTTAGAATTATTTAGTGAGCTCAACTTTTCTTTATAATTTTGGTATCTTTTTCATGACACATTGTGAGGGGAACCTTGCTACTTGCAGTCATGGTTTTCCATTCTCAATCTTCCCTTTTAATTTGTCAATCGAAGTTGTAAGATCTTTAGTCCACTGGGGGCTTGGTGCATCTTGCCTCCTTGATGTGGTAGAAATTTTTCAATCTTGTTTCCTTGTACTTTATCGATAGTATTGGCATCCGCTTATACTCCCGCTAAAGTGGGGGCTAAATGTAGTGTCATGAAATTGTGAACCTTGAAATTTGTGACCACATTAGGGTCCTGATGCACATGATTCGAATCCCTAAGCCTGATCAGAGATCAGAGACTTGCTTGGCACCTAAAGACTGCATCTTGCTTGCCCTCCGCACTGCCTAAAATGCAACCTGTCATGGAAAAAAGGGCACGATAGGGGCATGGTTCCCCTATCCCCCTTAGGATAGGGGTGTGGTGCCCCTATCTTCCTAGGACAGGGGTGTGGCACCCCTGTCCCCTGCCCTATTTTGGGGCAGGACCCTTCAAATTGTGCTTTGGTGGTTGTGCATTGAGTGGGAAAACTCCCCCAGTGTCGGCCTGTGACAGAAAATCAGTCAATAAGCCCTAATTGACTAGTATATAAATTGCATTTGTCCTCTCATTTGCATAAGTGGGATAAAAGGGAAGTTTACATGAGATTGAGCATTCAAGAGCATTCAAGTATTCCTTTCCAGCATTGAGCATTCTCAAGTCTCCCTTCAAGGCTAGGTGTTGCGTTCAAGTCAAGGATTCAACCATTGAAGAGGAGATCCCTTTCAACATTCAATTCAATACAATAAAATCTATCTACATTCTATCTACAACCTCCCTTAAGATGATTTACAATTCAGTCTTTTATTTACATTTACTTGCAAGTACTTTCTTTCATCATTTGGTTAATTCCAAAACTAGGGTTTGACCTTAAGGCAAACCCCCAATCCCAACACCTTTCCCTCTCTTTTCTGTGTGTAGTTTGTAGGTGCACAATTGTACTTTTGGATTTGGACTCCATTTGTAGAGGTGGAAAAACCCTTTTCGTTTAGTGAATTTTTCAGAGGGCCGTGTACACTCCTGCCATGGCCCGTGCAACTTTTCATCAATTTCTCAAGGTGACTTCGTCTTGACATATTATTGCCAAATCCAGGTGCACAAATTCATCCTACGGTTCTATCTCGAGTTATAATCATATCTTTGTCACTTTTCCACTTGGTCATAAGTACACAATTCAATCAATTCAAATCTCAATCTCAAAAGAGGGGATTAACTTATCATCACTCAGAATTCAATCTCTTTTTCTAGAGGTTGAATCTAGTCTATTTTCCCCCCTCTTCTAATGTAATGCGTGAAAAGTGTTCGAAGGTATATCCGAAGTGAAACTTTCATCTCTCCTAGGAGGGAAGAAAAGCTTTCCTCTAGATCTCCATCATTCACCATTTTACAATATTACATAAAGAAGCACATTAATCAATAAATAAAATAGAAAGGGCTAATAAATAAAATAAATAAATCAAATTCCCAATAAAGGTTAACCAGAAAATAATATAAATAACTAAACAAGCAATTAAATAATAATATCTTCACAATCACAACTCCCAATAGGGCCAATCATATCAAGGGGTAAATAAATAAATAATAACAAATAACTAAATAAAATAAATAAATAATAAAGTAAATAAATAAAATAATAAATAATTAAATAAACAACAAATAAACCAACAATAAATAAAAGAGTGAATAAATAATAAATCCAATAAATCAAAGGCTAAAATAATAAATATTCAAATAAGCATTAAACCATCGAATAATAATAATAAAAGGCACCAATAAAATATAAATCCATAAAATAAACTTTAATGAATAATAATTCTCAAATAATAATGATCACACATTAATATTAAATATTAATGTCATCCATTAATCTATTTTTAATACTTAATAAACTATATGAACCAATTAATTATTAATTTTTAAATAATCACAACTCACAAGGAACCCAACATAGGGTTGAACAACATACCACGTGACACTAACATGATGCCACACACCAAGACACTTACTGACAAGGGTATCAACTTAACCCTACAGTGTGTAGAACAAACTCATGTCACCTCCAATCAACTTGCCATTGGGATGAAGAGACACTCAGACTTGTGAGACTAGGTGGAGTCGATGTCTAGTACCTACAATCTTGCAACCACCAATAACCACAAGACAACATATACAATGCATATATCTCAAAATAATAAGACAAGTGAAAGAGAATCACAACATCATTTCATGCTCGTAACGAGTGGCATAACATTGTCTCTATCACGAATACTATAGTAACGCAATCACGATAGCCATATCATCATCTCATCCAATATAATCATGAAGCGGGGTTAGAACTAACAAGATGCCATTGTATCCTCATAAGCAATATAATACATACATGAATAATGAGTGCATATAGATCACCACATGCAAGTTCAATCATCATAATAGTCCAAAATATAACATCATCCCCATAAATCATAATGTATCAAATGTAAATATGAAATGTCCAAGATAATTCATCACAAGAGATAAACATGAACTTCATATCCTAGCTATTGAAATAACCATGAAGCTTAATCATTCACATATCTTCAAAAATCATACTAGAGGATAGGATTAATAATCATAATGAATCCACTAATGTCAATGAGGATATCAATATTAAGAATGAAATAAGATACATCCAGAACATGAAAAAATCTAAAAGTTTTTATCACAACCTCTCATAAAGGATGAGTCAGGAAGGAACACTACACCCTACTAGATGGAATAGTTATCATAAGATAGAGTGGCAAGATAAGTTGCATAATAATGCATAAATTGATAATGTTTTAATATAATACAAATCTACAAAAAGGCTTTCTTATATAGGCAAGGTATGAGGTAGGATTACACAAAATATGGACATGTGTCTTAATCCTATGCAATTTGACAACTACCCTTGATACAAACATTAAAAGAATGATGCAAAAAATAAATGCCTAGATAACTAAAAGTAAATAATGAGATATGGCCCCACTATAAGGAACTTCTAGAAATGACACCTAGGATATATAAGAATAAATAAATTAGGATAATGACACCTAACTTAAGACCTAAGTAAACTTAACATGTGAATAGGTTCCCACTAATAACTAGATTGGAAAATTTTCATTCACACTAACACCCCCCCTTAAGTGCAACTTAGGGAGTGAAATTATTATGAAAATAATGCAAGATGATGATGTACTATGCAATTTATGCAAGATGCAATATGGGTCCCAATAACTAAGACATGTTAGGAACCCATGTAGAAATGATCTCTCACAAATGTAGAAAATGAGTAAACCCTGTGGGACAAAACTCCTCTCCAAAAAGATAAATGCAAATATTATCAAGTGATAGAATGAGAATTGTATGAAGGCCTCAACATCAGTAACCACAAGAGCTACATCCATCACAAAGATAAAAAATGATATCCCTACTGGCAATATGTGTTTTCATTGATGTCAACCTGATGTCTGACGATATGTGTTGTCATTAAGTTGGATGAATGGAGTGTTGGCAAGAGACATTGTATAGTTCATTAGACAGGTTATCAAGTGTTGTCATTGATGGAAACCCTTATTAGTGATCCCATCTGCAATGTGTGATTTCATTGTACCGGAAGTCAAGAGTGTAGATTTGGTTGAGTCTGGCAATCTAGAACAGAGTATCCGAGAGAGTTCATAATTTTGGTTGGCACTTCATTTTGGGTTATCATTTTGTGTTTTGGATTTCTAGGAAGGTTGTTGGATGTTTGGATTTCCTTATTCCAGAATATTAGCCTTCGGTTATGTTTGGTTCACGAGTTAGAAGCTTTGGTATATCATTTTTTGGTTTGTTAGTGTAGAACAACAGTCCTGTGTGGATAATCCTTATGCGGATCATGTGGATAGTTTTTGGTGATGGTTAATGTGGTCCATATGCTTTGTCTGATGGTTGTGGTAACGTGTAATCAACTACTTTGGTCTACATGGTGATTTGATCGAGTTATGAGATATGGTATTGGAGTTGGTTTTTCTGTTGTTTAGTGTTGTTCAGTTTTCTAGATTTTGCTCCACGTTTCAATATCTAGGTTTGTAGATTTGGCAAAGTGCGTGGGATGTTCTTGTGTGTCCTCAATTTAGATGGTTCATGATTTGGAGGCCCGCTAGTGAATCTTTCAGTTTGGCAGTCAGTTTTGTAAGTATTCTTGATGTTCGATATAATGATGATGAAGATTATTCTAAGTGGTGATGTTGCGAATGTTGATGTTTTAATTCATGATGCTTGTGGATGTTTCTAGATCATTTCCTATCTATGTTGATTGTCTATATTGATTGTTGTGCTCGTTATTGATGATTTCCTTGGTATGTTCATGTTATGTGATGTTCTTGGCTGATCGGATGATTGTAACATGTTGTGGATGTTCGTGGCATAATTCTTGCAGGTTTTTCATGTTCGAGGTGTTGATTTAGGTCCATGCTATGTCCTAGCTGACATTGCTTTGGTTTGCATTATTATTTGGGTTCGGATCTAGTCGACAACTTGTACAAGTTTCATTATTTGTAGAGCGTTCTTGAAGCAGACATGAAGTTGATTTACTTCCTTGTTACAGATATATAAGAGTGATTGTTATGATCATTCTGGATATGGGTTGAGGTGCGAAAGATGTTGGTGATTGTTGGTGTGTACTTTTACTTGCGCGGGATTAGAGATTTATGATCTGGATTATTGCAAAACAATGGAAGCAAAGTAGTATTGAACAGAGTGAGAAAAAAGTGTGTTATGCACTTAACTAGAACTAAACCCAAGCATTTGTGGATGCTACTTCTTAGTTCAAAGTCTTCAATAATCTATTGCAATTCATCTGTAAGATAGTGTCTTTCTTTTGTAGTAAGCCTCTTTGTTTTTGAGCAGTGAGCTCTAGGCAGTGTGCCTAAATGCATGTGCATTCCTAATATAATATTCCTATACTTCTAACATAGTATAATTATATTGTGGGTCCCATCCCCATCTTGGTTTTTCCCTTAACCGGGTTTCTATGTATAAATCTGTGTTATGGTGTGGTGCATGTTTGTTTTGTGTTCTTGCATCCTTCCTTTGATTAAATGCATTAAGTAGTTAAGATATCTAATTAAAGTTAAAGGTTGCGAAACACTAATTCAGGCCCCCCCCCTCTTAGTGTTCCTTGATGTGGTTAGATGATGCATTTTTTAGAGCAGCTATGTTAGTTTAAATGATGTGTGTCAAGCATATTTGAGAGCATTTGTGTCATGTCAGACTGATCAGTGATATAGAAGGCAATCCGAAGATTCATCAGATGGCAATATATCATTTATGTGTTATGTATTATTTTTTGGTTACATGATGTGGTCATCTTGGTTGGTGCTACATATTCATTGGAGGTCATTTGAATGATAGTTGAGTTCAACTTCATATTTGGTGTTTAAATAAAATTGTCCCAAGTGTTGAGACAATACATTTTTTTAATGTTTGTTAACTAGTATTTTTCTTTGCATTTTATTGCATTGCATGCCTTGGGTGTGTGCATCTGGAGTTAAGATAAGGAGTGTGTAAGATGTCTCTCTACCAGTTTTCATGACAAATAGTTGTACAGAGAAAGTTATGAGTGTTTGTTCTCTAATTAGTAGTTTGTCAATGCAAGGTATTCTGGTTGGCTCTCTAGAATGCTTTGCATTCTACAACGGTGATTGTTTTGGCTATGCAATTTTGGGAAGATGTTGAGGATGATATGTTGGACCAGTGACATGAGTTTCAAGGTTGTTGGTGCTTTAGTGTATGATATTCATCATTTTGATGACACACAATCTATCTAGTATGCAATGTGATTGCCAATTTAGTGAATTACTTTATTCGCATTAACATTTGATTACTTACTTCCAAAAATGATTGAAGAAAGGTGACTAGTGGTTTGCATATCTTGTATGGTGTTTTGAATGATGTTTTGGCTTCTTCTGGGTGGTATAATGTCTAATAGTTAAACAACTCTGATAGAAGAGTTGATATTTGGGCCAATAGACACGTTCCTTGAATTGTGGTTGGTCCTAACCTATTTCATTAGCTTTGGAGGATACGGTATGACATGTTTGAAGTTTAGATTGAGTGTTTACTAATTTGGAACCTATTTTATGATGATGGTGAATACATTTGAGGCTGACCTATGCTATGTTACACATTTCATTTTTTATGTCCAACTGAACCAACATAATTGACATTTTGGGATATTATGAAGGATATATGAGGAAGAATAAAAAATTTTGAGATGTGAGAGTTGATGTGAAGATTTGTGATGTACAAAATCAATTGATGATTTATTAGATGATTATGAAGTGTTCTAAATTTGTGTGACAGAGTATTTGGGCTATAAAGAGGCCTGTACTATCAACATTTGTTAGATGCTTCTTCTACATTAGTTCGCATTATGTCCTTCATTGTAATATCATTGTCTCTCACCCTAAAGAAGTGATCTTTAGTTTGGAAGTCCATTGTATCTTTCCCTAGGATAGTGAGCCTTAGCCTACAAGTTCGGGTTGCAACGGGCTTCATTGGCAGTGAGCCTAAAACAAAATTTGTAAAGACTTGATTCATATATTGTGAGTTGATCCTCACTATAGTTTTTCCCTCCTTGAGTTTTCTAGGTAAAAATAGTGGTGTTCTTGTGTGATGTATGATTTGTTTCTATTCTTTATTTCTATAGATCTGATTTAATGATTTAAAGGTTAATGAATGGGTAAGTTTCAGTTATTGTTGATTCACCCCTCTCTCTCAGCATCTGGGTGTGTTCAACAATCCCCTCATAAGAAGGTAAGAGAGAGACTAAGTAGCTCTCCATAATGAATAATATCTTGCAAGAATGGTAAGTGTCTTAAGGCATGATCTAATGCTTATAGATTAATTGTCTCCCATAGGAAGAAACAAAACCAAGTACAAATTTAGGAATTCTTCCCATTCAAGAAATGATGATGATGATGTCTATAAACAATGCTCATGTGTCTCCTTGTCTATGTAAGATGATGATGCCACAATCTATTTAGGTATAGGTGACAAATTGGAACTATGCAAAAATTTATGTAGGACAAGATCCAATGACAAATATGACAACCAAATATGTCATCAAAGAGGAGAGTTAACCCCTCAAATGTGTATATCCTTCAACCAAACCTAAAAGACAATAAAATGTGTCCATTACAATTTCAATCAATCTCCCTTCCATATGAATGATCAATAAGAAAGACATTGCCTCCCTAATGAGATAACCTATTTCAAAGAAGCACTATAAGTACTATGTGAGAAAAATTTGGAACCCTCAACCTAAGTAATTAGAGGTTTGGATACATCTATGTAGAACACATTGGAGAACTCTCGATCATGGAGTCTCAATGAAATCATAATAAACAAACCACTATGAAGGAACAACTAGAAAACTATCAATCTAGCACAACCCTAGAATCTATGATGCAACAATTTATTTACTAATGATGTAGAACTGAAATGAAGTGCAAAGCTCAAAATAGAACCTTCCTAAGTGACAGTATGTCCAAGTAATGCTTCAAGGTTCTCATCAAGTGATATATGAAATAAATTGTACCTAGGGCTGCAAAAGAAAAAATGTATGTATGGTTGTATAGAGATCCTTAATACCTCTACAATGTCACTAGAATCACCAATATTAGACAATCTAGTAAAGTTATGAGCTCAAGATAAAAAACTGAAGATATGACTTAAACAAATAAAAAATGTCATATAACATAAAAATGGAAAAATAATCTACATCACAACAAAGTTGGGACAACCAACTTTCCAAATATATCTTTCTTCCAAAAAACCAACTCTGTATACCCAAGTTATGCTATTTTGAAAAAAAAGACCTATATGGAGCCTTTGGGGGTCAAAAGAGGGTCAAATCCTAGCTCGTAGCTCCCTAGTTCCTGGTTGATCATATGACCGTTGACTTAATAGGTGGTTGAAAAAAGGTGTTACCCAAGCAGTCAAGCGCTCGATGCAATGTGCAAGTGGTAGGATCCCCATGACACCCACAAAGCGTTAGACTCGTGATTCTCAATAGAACTATGCATAAACCCCACATCTTCCAATGGTAAATAATGAAACCACAGCCTATGTAAAACTAAAACTGGTCAAAATTAAAATGTCCCCAAAAAACTTACAATAATAAAATAATATTATTTTGAAATTAAAGTCGACCAGTTAAATGAAAACCATGCCAAATATGCCAAAAAAGCGTAGAATTAGTGTGTAGTGTTGTTATGTGGTGACTAATCATGCTACTAGACTTAAATTTTGATGACCTTATTTTAGTCATGTTTTCCCCCTATATTAGTTAGTGTTGATACGCAAGTGCGGGGGATCGCAAGGGGGGGTACCGCCCTTGTGGGCTATGATACCCTAACTAGATAGGGGTCTAGGGGGAAGCAACCTTGAAAAAAAAATTCATTTATAATTTGTCATTGTGAATCTTGGTCGTTTATCATTTGGTTATAGATATAAAAACAAATATTTTGTGCGCTTTTGTTTTCCTAGAAGGCAACCTTATTTTATTAGGGCATTGTATTATGATTGGATATCATATTGTAATTTTTTGTTTTATCAGATTAAGGATGCTAAGGTCTTCTCTAAGATAGATCTTAAGTCGGGATATCACCAGTTGAAGATTCATGAGGCAGGCATTCATCAAACAACATTTCATATTCATTATGGACATTATGAGTTTACAGTGGTTCCATATGGGCTTACTAATGCATCCTCAGTATTCATGAATTTGAAGAATGGATTATTCAGGACCTATCTTGATAGGTTTATGCTTATGTTTCTTGATGATATATTGGTATATTCAAGGATGGTAGAGGAGCATGAGGAGAATATGAGGCAGGTGTTGCAGTGTCCTCGTGAGAATTAGTTGTATGCCAATATGACTAAGTGTGACTTATTCCAATCTGAAGTGAAGTATCTAGGCCATGTTATTCAGGAGAGGGTATCACAGTGGATCCCTCTAAGATTCAAGCAATTATAGATTGGTGAACACCCACTAATATGGGCAAGGTTCTCAGCTTTATGGGCCTTGCAGGTTTTATTGTCGATTTGTTCAGGGGTTTTTTGAAGATTTCTCATCCTATTACATATCTTAAGAGGAAAGGGAAGAATTTTGTTTGGTCAGATCAGTGTGAGGTAGGTTTCCAAATCCTCAAGGAGCGTTTGACTAGTGCACCTATTTTAGCAGTGCTAGATCCATTAGAATATTTTATGGTGTGCACATATGCTTCTTTGGAGGGTTTAGGAGTAGTTCTTATGTAACATGTGTTGATCCTAAAATTTTCTTTGGAAACAAACAATCTTATGGGAAATTCAGTGTTGGGGGACCAATTTGCATAGGAGACATTGAATGACCTTCAGGATTAAGAAGCTGGCTCTTCTTTGGGTTTTGAGGAAAGGGGAAGGAAATAAATACCCTAACACTAAAATACTTGGGCAATACGCTAGATCATTAAGAGACAATGAACCAACAGAAATTAAGAAACATATAACTTCTATAAGTCCAGATCAAGAACATAATCAAAGCTACAACCAGATTTACTTGAAAAACATAAGGAAACATTCATCATGCATTCATCAAATAACAAGTATAGAAACATAGTTTAATCCGTGAAGGCTTGGATAGAAATATTTCCAAATTCATTAGAATTTCAGCACAAAAGCACAAAAAACACCAGTAATAGCATACTAAAAGAGGCATCATAAAAGGTCATAGGCACAATTTGAATAACCTTCTTCTAGAAAACCCAAAATAGTTTTAAAGGCTGGAAACAAAAACTCCTACTTAGCAAACTAGATTGTCCTTTTTTTTTTAAGTTCTGAATCCCTTCACACAAGGGAAAAAATAGCATTTAAAGAGGCCACCGCTTCTGAAAATAGCTCACCAAAATGCCAAAATGGCATAACCCCTTTTGAACAGAAAACATGTCATGTCACTACAGAGGACACACCCAGCAAAATGACCCCTGAAATTCCACTTTTCACCCATAATGGTTTGCAAGTTACCATGACCTGAAAAGATTTTGCTAACCATGAATGGGCTACAGAAAAAGACATAATTGCAAGAAATCGCTCGCATACTACGTTAACGAGTGGGCCCACCGAAAATAGTCAGCACGCACTGCCATTTGTCACTCCTACACTGCTTCAAAAACTAGATGCCAAAGATGAACCGAGGGAGCTACGTCATGCCACCAAGTGTCCTACGTGCTCTACGTTGCTGGCTAAAAAACAAAAACAACCAGACCCGTCGAAAACCTAAATCGGGGGAAAAATAAAGTGAACATTTCCTAGCGACTAACACGGGAAATTCTTCCTGCGGAATAGGAGAACCCAAAATTACTAGCTTCACAAACTAGACTTCAAGCCACAACAGGACGGAAAAGATCAAAAGCCTGTTGCAAAGGCAACCATTCATCCTTAGAGAACATAACTTGCACCTCTAAATCTTGGAAATACTAATCCAGACAAATTACTTCATCAAAGGGCAGAGGTACAGGCTCCTCTTGGACCTGGTTCAGGAGAGCCGAGAGTTGGGCTAGAGGATGCAAAAGACATTCTACCTCATTTACCGAAATGGGACTTCCCACCCATGACAGGAAAGCTCTATCCTGCTGCATATTTTTGACCTACTGTAATACTTACTCAATCCATAGCACAGAACCATCAGCAAGGAAAGGAGAAGGTAAGCCCAAAGAAACGAATTTCTCTACATGTTGTTTGATGTCTGGAACTAAAAATTGCAAAGGCACAAGGGCAGTTGACACCTGCATAATTATCCTATATCAGTTTATGAAGATATTAGTCCTTTTGATCAATTATCGGTGATCCGCAATCCCTTTCTCCTTAAGTTCCTCCTCTTGAGCGAAATAGAGCAGCTAAATAAGATTTTGGGCTATTGGGAACTTCGGACCGATGACAAGCATAGAATTGTTAATAAGGTGTCCAGCCTCAGCACAGAGGGACTATGCGTCACTAAGAAATCTTAACACTGACTACAAGGATGGGCAGTATTGTTTTACCTTTTCCCAATGGGAAACATATAGCTCTGTCAGCATGGTAGAGAAATCTAGAGCAATCTACTACGGAGGTGGGAGACTCAGCAGTCGAGATATTTCATTATCTTTCACAATCATCTCCTGCTAGAGTTGCTGGATTTTTCTTCGCTCAATGGCCACTTGATTTTCCAAGGCCAAGATTTTTGCCTCTCCAGTCTTGACAGCCTGTTGCAACAGCAATATATGATCCTGCTCCTGCTGTAAAAGAGTCTCTAATTCTAAAACACATTTGCCAGATTATTTAAGGCTAGTTTCCCTCTCCTTTAGTTCTGCCTCAAAATTCGTATTCTCCTATGATCGTGATACCTGGGCCTCACTCAGTTGATGGGCATAATCCTCTTTGAGACGGATTTCTTCATGCAACTACATCTGAACCTAGACGACATCCCTAGAAGCAGCTTTCAATCGTTGTATCTCAGAGTCTTTATCTTGCAATTCCTTCAGAGCCACATTTCTTGTCACTTCTTGAGCTTTCAACTGAGAACCTACGTTGTTAAGAGATGACTACAACTTCCCTTTCTCTGAATTAGCTTGAGTTAGTAGGCTCTGCAGACGATTGATCTTTGAGCCCCGAGCCTTATCTTCCTTCCTTTGCTGGGAAAGGGAATCACAAAGACTAACGTTCTCTGCTTGGAGCTTTTCCAAATGATGACTTTTCTTGATAAAGTTTGTGGATACTGCTTTGGAAGTCTCTTCCATCATTCTGACCTTGTCAGATGCCATGGTGCTTTGGAGACTAACGCCCATTGCCTGTAGTTCATAATCATCGGGCCTCATCTGAGATTCCAGCTTGTCAACCTTGGAGACTAGATTTATAAAGTAGAGGCAATCACTTTGCTCGCTGAAATGAGTTTGCAAATGAGGGCGAGCGTGATGAGCACCTTCCTTCTCCTTTCGCTTGCTGTTCTTACTCAAGCTGACGGTTCTATCATAAACAACCTACTGCTAGAACTTATCTGCATGATCGATGGCTTGATCGGCAAAAGCTGCACCGAGAGGGACTGCAAAAGGGAAATGCGAAAAAGGGGCAGCGAAGGTAGATTGGACTGGATGAGTCATAGCCAACAGGGAAAATAATGGGACAAAAGGGGAGCTCGCTAACAGGAAAGAGCTAGCAAACGTCGCGGCCATAACCTGGGGGGAATACTCTTCAAAACCTAGCCTACATGACATAGGGACTGCTTCTGATGCGGGCGACTGAAAAGTTGTAGATATGGAAACCGCACCCAGGAATGGGATGGAAACCTACATGAGCACATCTTGGGGGGGAACCGGCGTACCCTCTGGGGCCAAAGTAAGAGTGGTAAGGACTGAGGTTTGCGTCATGGGCATGGGGGCAGTTGTGAAAACATCTGGAGCATGAGAAGAAGGGAAAAGAGGGCGTACCTGATCAGCAAAAGGACGCGGCAGCTGAAGATCTACAGATGTTGCCGTCAATGTATTAGGTGGGATTCTCTCTGACTTGCCAAGATATGGCTTCTTCTTTGGAGGGCCCTTAGAGGACTACTTCTCGAACCACCTCTTACTAGACTGTGAACGAGGTCTACAAGTTGTGTTGTCTAAAGGAAGAAGGATTTCTGGCTCCGGCTCCTGCCCTTTGATATTTATAGTCCCGACCTCTTGGTGAGTAGCTATCAGGGTTATAACTCCAAGAGTCATCAATTACCACGAAACCCAGCTGCACCATCTTTGAAGTCAAGGTTTCCTCAGCTACTTTTCATCTTACTAGAGTAATCGGGCCAATGGCCTTGTTATCCTCAATGATGGAGGTATCATGCTTTCCAGCACTGACCGCTTGCTCGACTCTTGCTAGCTATCTTGCCATTTCCAGAGCTAGGGTTCGGTCAGTTACGTAAGTGGGTAGCCGGAAAGGCTCCCCAGAGAACCCATGCACGCGGATGAAAGAAAAATTAGGGCCCACGAACCAGTCACAAGGAGGGCATTCATTTTGCATCCAATTCATTTGAATCTACGAGGAACAAGCTAGAGGTTTGTCGGGAATCACTCCAAAGTCTTTGAGTACGGGAGCCAAGAATGAATCTAAAAACTGGTAGGAATCATAAGAGGCTAGCAACAGAGGTGTCCAACAAGACATCAGCATTACATTTCCCACCTCATCATACGTGGCCAAGCACATGTACTGTGCGAAGATAGCTTCATTTTGATGCAGAAGCAGATGTGTCAATACTGAGGAAAATTTGAAGCATCGCAACTATTCAAATTTGGATAACTGCTTAACTATGGCTTTAGCGATAGTCACAGAGAAGTCAAAGTGGAAAGGCTCTCTTTGCTTCCTACATTTAAAAAGAAAGCCCATCATGAAAGCTCTGATATCCTGATCGTTATCATGACCACACAGCCATGCCAGGGTAGACGAGATATCCCTGAGGTCGTCTTGCTTTAGGTCATTGTAGGACAAAGGGAACTTTGGAAGCCTAGCCGATAGGCTTCGATTGAGGGCACTTTGACAGAAAGTTAACGCATCTCTCCTGGTGCTCCAGAATTCCTCCATGGATTTTTCTGAGAAGACCTCAGTATTTTCAAAGATTGGGGAGCATAGAATCTCCCTAATGGCTTCTGGAGATATGATCAATTTCAGGTGCGAGCTGCTGATGGAACACGAGGCGGGATCAAAAAACTCTGCACAAGCAGCCATGAGCTTAGGGCAGTAAGGAACTACTGGGACCAAAGATTGAGTAGCACCACTCTTTCAGAAACACACTACTATGGAGTGAGGATCATTTCTGTGATGCAGCATCTGCGAACAAGCAGCCTCTCTAAGGCTTTTGGGCTGCCTTCGGACCTTGGGCTCATAGATATTTTCTAAGGAATCCAGAACAATCAATGAGTTCCGGGTCGTTGTTTTAGTTTTGGCCTTCATCTTTGAATACTCCTTCTTCAGGGGAATAACATATGATGAGTAAGACAGTTCTTCAAAAACATTAACCCAAAAACCTCACGGAGCAGCTCTTGCAGACGAAGCCTCAGAATCCATATAGGGAGACAACCTTCCTTTTCCTTTTGCTAGAAAACTAGAAATGAGAGATGGAAACCTACTCATCTTCCTCTTGCTTCACTCTTCAACAACAGAAATAACAGGCTGATGATAGAGAGAACTTTTGAACTTTAAATGTATAACATGTCTTGATGTTTGCGAAAGCCGAGGATTGGTTTACATGCCTGCCAACTTAAAATGTTGTTGTGATCAACCTCCGCAAATGAGGGGAGTCATCATTCCTGCTTTCCTAGAAAACCATGTGGTTACTTTGATGTTCCTCGGGAAACATTTCTCAAGAAAAATCTTTCTTTAAAGGTGACGTACCTGAATGTACATATGGCTCCTTGCTTCCATCCATTCCTCCCCTCAAGGTAACTGACAGGAGGTTGGTATCTTGAAAATAATCCCATTCATATGACACAAATTAATAGAGGCGTGATAGAGACATTGGAATTGGGAATGTGTAAGCTCTAGTTGCCAGTCACCTTCCTACCAAGATTTTTGCTATAAATATGTCTTTTCAGACATTCTTTCACCACAACACGAACTCTAACGATGGAGCATTTGAAGAAATGGATACTCCAGTTTGGTTCATCAGCAGAACGGCATAGGTCACTTTCTTAGGGAACATATCAGACCGGAGGCTGCAAGGGACGATGCGAAGGAAGAACCCATTAATAATTGCCACAATCAAATGGATACTTGGAGAGGATTTCATTGGTAATCCGGATAGATATCGGGTAAATACAGACATTTTCTCGCATTTTGTGGCTTCTCTGTTGGATTGCGGCTAGTCCAAGTTGTTAACGACGCAGTTGACTCAGGCGCTTTTTCCCACAGACTACCTAGGTGGCCTTGGTGATGTAGTTGCGTACCATGTACCCTTCCTAGGACTCCCCATGGCGTCCGACTTGGAAAGGTTTATCTCATAGAATGAAGAAGTGGAGTGGCATCCACTTAGCGGTGGTTTGAAAACCATGATGTTGTCTTCCCATAGGTACCGCGTCAAGCTTGCTGCAAAGTTCCTTCTGCGAGTCCATATGATAGTCCCCATTCCGGAAGGCACAGACTAGTATACTGGATTCAGGGATTACATTTTCCCAAGAATCTTGATGCCGGATCAGTAGCTCGACCTGGTGGTCATCTTCATGCATGGGGAGCCTAAGAGTTCCTCTTATTCAGAATGGTTGGGGGAAGAAGAGGACTCCAACACTGAGGAGGAAGACACCAAAGATAGGCTTTGAAAGGAGTGGCAAAATATTGACGTGCGCCTGAACTATAGGATGTAAACAAAAAGAGAGGCCAAGGGCTCACACATTTTGTAACAAAATACAAGAAAGTCTTAATATAACAATTTTACTTTTCTCTTTTATCTGACCTTTCTCTCTTGATGCTTGTTGGTTTGGAAATAATTAAAATAAATACACACCACACATATGCACATAATATACACTATTTACTTGAAAAGGGAAGGGGACCCTTAATGAAAAGGCTTGAGGTGAAAACCATTAACCGGGATGGAGAGGGGGTCTCCATTCATATCTTCTAACTCGAAAGCATTAAAACATTTGCATCCTATGACGTGGAAAGGGCCCTCCCATAGATAGTCAAACTTGGCATGCTGACCCGGTTTCGCCATTCTCTCGTTGTACTTCAAAACAAGATCTCCAAGGGCAAAAATCACATCAGAACTCTTTTTACTATCGAACCACCTTTTTACAACTTCTTGTCTGTCTTGGAGAGCTATGAAGGCGGCCTCCCTCGCTTCCTCTAGCTCCATAATCTCCGCTAACCTTATGGCCATTGGACCATTTTCGGCGATATCCATAGTTTTTAGCAACTGCAATGCCAGAATCTCTAGTGACAAGGGAAAAAGTGCATATTTCCTGTATACCCGTTTGTACGGGGAGTTTTTTAGAATCTGTTTGGGTGTTATGCAGTATGCCCATAATGCGCTCCTTAGGTGGTGGTGCCACTCCCTCTTATATTCCACGCCTATCCTTTTGATAACTCAAATCAGGGTCTTATTAGTAGATCTGGCAAGACCATTCCCTTGAGGGTAGTAGTTAGAGGAGGTTTTGAGATAAATACCTCTGCTAAGAGCGAACTGTGTGATTCGCGAGCCTATGAATGCGTGCGCGTTATCTAATATAATGGTTTTGGGGGGGCTGTACCAACAAGTCAGATCTTCTAGGAAAGCCAACACTTCACCTTCAGATGAATTCCGCAGTGGGACGGCTTCAGACCATCTGGTGAAATAATCAGTGGTGGTCAGGATCTATTTATGTCCGGCTGAACTTGGAGGGTTGATCATCCCGACAAAATCAAGGCCCCATTGAGCGAAGGGCTCCTCCACTGACACAGGCTTGAGTGGCATGGCCGCTTTCTTACCTCTTCCCATATAATATTGACACTCTTTGCATCCTCTTACTAGAACATGTACATCTTTGAACATGGACGGCCAAAAATAGCCAGCTTGGGTAATTTTGATAGCGGTCGTGGGCGCAGAAAAATGGCCTCCTGAGGGGCTGTAGTGAAATTCTTGGAGGATTTTATCAACCTAGCTCTAATCTACACATCGGAGCAGAACTCTGTCAAAATTCCTTTTGAAAATAATTCCATTTATTAGGCGGAAACCATTGTTTTGGAGTCGATAGAACCTTCTCTTAGATGGGGGAAGATTTTCGGGAAAGATCCCTGTCTTCATGAAATGTTTCCTTTTGCCAATCCAACTATCGCTAGGAGCGTCGGGCATAAACATAATTGTTTCCTCTGTGATGGCATCAAAGCCATGGGGTTCATTGTCCTGCACTATATACTCGCATAGGCCCCTTCCGCAGACCAGCTTTGTAGGCTTGATATCAACATCATATTCTAGAATCTTAGTGATCCAATTTGCTCTTTTTTCCATGATATCACCCTCCATGATGTACTCCCTCACTGCGGAATGAGCTACATACACCGTGGTCTTATTGTAGGCAATGAAATGTCTGAATTTCTTCAGTCCTTTTACGGTAGCTAAGGCTTGCTTTTCCACAAATTTGTAGCGGAGTTCATAATCTTTAAGAGTTTTTGATTGGAAAGCTATGGGGTGCTCTCCTCCCTTTTGTGTGTCCTTTTGAGTTAACACCATGATGATACTATGCTGATTAGAATAGACATACATTATGAAATCCTTGGACATGTCTGGGTTAGATAACACTAGGGCTGAACAGATGGCATGTTTTATTTGGTCGAAGGCCTTTTTGGCTTCAGCAGTCCATCTGAAGTGTATATCTTTTTTAAGCATGAGAGTGATGGGTCTTATTATTCCAGCAAAGTCAGGGATGAAGCAACTAACAAAATTGACCTTTCCTAGGAATGATTGCACTCCCTTTTTGTTGACCGGAAGGGGAAGATCCTTAATAGCCTTGACCCGGTTTGGATCGATAGAGACGCCTTCTTTAGAAACTATATGCCCCAGCAGCTTCCCTTGAGGAACCCCAAAGATACATTTCTTTGGGTTCAAGGAGATCCCAAATTCAAGACATTTTTGCAGGACTAACTCAAGATGATCAAAATGATCCTCCTAGTGTCTGGAAAACACGGTCAGGTCATCTAAATATATCAGGATAATCTTATTAATTGTCTCTTTGAAAGCCAAATCCATGGCCCTTTGGAAAGTGGCCCCAACGTTTGACAAGCCAAAAGGCATCTTTTGATATGCAAACGTTCCCCACTTGGTAGTGAAAGTCATTTTGTGTTGATCCTCAACTTTCACACTTACCTGGTTATATCCTAAGAAATCGTCAAGCATTGAGAACATTTCTGATCCAGCTATAGTGCTTAATAATTGTTCTATCGATGGCAAGGGATAATGATAATTAAGAGATTCTTGATTCAAGTCCCAAAAATCCACATAGAGCCTAATATCTCCGTTCTTTTTCCTGACAGGGACCAAATTTCACACCCATGTACTGTGCTTTATGGGGTAAATAATCCTTGATTCGATCAGCTTCTTCAACTCCTAAGCCATGAGGGATTCGATCTTGGGGTTGACTGGCCTTTGCTTCTGATGAACTGGCTTAGCTTCATTTGTGAGTTCAATGGTGTGCTGGATGATATTAGGATCATAACACTTTAAATCGTCATAAGACCAAGCCATGACACATTCATATTCATCACAGTATCAAGCCAACTTATTCTTGTCTTCGGAGGAAACGCCTTTTCCCACCTTGAGAATTCTTTTGCTTCCAACTGACATCTCAGCGTAATCTCCTTTGTCTGCTATGAGTTTCCACTTATCCTTCTTCACATCCTCATGATCAAACAAGTTTTCTAAGGTAATCAAACCATTAGGAAGCTTGTTGGATTTTAACTAAATAATCTAATTCCCGTAATCTTCCTTGATCCTAGGTTGCAGCTGATCGGCAAACTCTCTCGATCTTTGAATAAACAAAGCAATCTGCTCATCACTTTCAAAAACCTACCAATATGTATCATTATCAAGAATAGCTGGATGGACCACGATACTGACTGCTAGGTGGCTGGTTAAGAGGTCTATAGCTGGATCAAAATGAGCTCCTGCAGTTGCCATGTGATGTGCTACAGTATTTAGTGTCCGAGGAATGCTTGTGATATTGAAAGCATCAAAACTTTCTATTAGATCCCAAACTCTGGAATGGTAAGATCTCATGTGAACGTGCTTGGCGCTGGATATCTCTCAAACTTGGTGCACTACTAGTTCAGAATCGGCAAGGACCCTCAGCTTTTTAATGCCCATTTTTTCTGCCATGTTCAAACCTTGAATTATCCCTTCATATTCTCCTTCATTATTCGAACATGCAAACTGCAACTGAAAAGACTTTCAGATTTGATCGCCCACAGGAGCGGTCAGACAAAATTCGGCTCTAGAGCCCATGTTGCATTTGGCATCATCGAAGTGTAAAGTCCATAGTGACGAAGACAGCTGATCTTCAGAGAATGGATCTTTGGTGAGTTTTGGGATCGGCTGATCCTCTTCAAAAATGCAATAAGTACCTAGGTCAGTGGCATGGTAATTAGAGAAGGGGTCGGAGTCTATGAACTCATTTAGGAAAGCTTCTTGTTCGGGTGGGATTTCTCCTGTTACTTCTTCATCTTCTAAAAGTTCTATCACCCTTCGCTCATCATCGGTTATAGAGGTGTGGGTAGGCTCAAAATTAATCAAGGCTTGGTCAGCTATATGCTCAGCGTGAAGGGGTTCTAAAAGGATCTTCATCTTAGCACCATGTCGGGTATGAAGGATAAGGTGGGACCAATCTAGGGACATATATCCTCCTATTTTAGCAGTAAAATCTCAAGACAGATAGAGCCCAAAAATGGGAGGGATATTGATGACCACTACTTCTTGAGATACTGTTACAGTTGGACATGCAAATAAAGTCAAGGGGAGGCTTTTGATGAGGCCTATTTTTTGAACCTTATTCCCATCGAGCTACATCACTCCCTTACTTAAAGGGTCATACTTAATGTTTAATACTTTGGCAATCTGCTTAGGCATGACCGTGGTACTAGCACCAGAATCTAACATGGAGTTATGCAAAAGTTTATCTCCAACTATAAGGGTAAGGTAAAAGGGATTCATCTTAGGCTTACCTTCTCCTTGTACCATGGAGGGTGAGCTCTCATTTGTCAAAATGGCAGGGGGGCGCGCCTTGCTAACTGCTGGGTGGTGATCCATTCCATTCGTTTGAAGGAGCGGCGGATCTACCGCACCTCCATCCTTTTGATCATGGGACAATGCCTCTCTTAGCCTGCTTTTCTATTCTGGGATACTCAGGAGGTCCCATAGAGAGACATAAGCTGGAGCTTTCTTCAACTACTCTACTACATCTAGCATTGGGGGTATGAGAACTTTAGGCTCTTTTGGTTTGTAAGGGATGAACTCCTTCCTGGGATAGGCGAAACTGACGATTGGTGTCTCCGAGGGGCTATTTACGGGCATTGATTTTATATTGCTGGCATCCTCCCCGATCAAATGCCTTTTAGAGAGAAGATTGTAATCCAAATGCACAATAGGAGTTCTATCTTTTGGAGCTCCTACATCATTAGTCAGTACTATGTCGTCATCCTCCATCCATGAAAAAAGTGCGTGATCAGGGGTGATCTCCACTTCTTGTTGTAATGACATTCCTTGCATATGAGCAATGAAAGCCGCATTATCCATGCCTAGAGATGAGTACGTGGATTCATCTAGCATCATACCTAAGCTCCTTTGTTCTGTGACCTTCTATTGCAAATTTCCTCTTGGGCAATTCCTTAGAGCATGAGCATTGTTGCATGGGAAACACCAAGAGTTGGTGTCATCCACCAAATTATTTTGACCTACAGTCAATTCTCTACCAACGTTTAGGTGGACGACCTGCAATGGATTAGGGACAGGGACTATTTGGCCATTCAGCGGAAGAGATTTCTCAGCCCGATAGTTAGGATGTTGGTAGGGAGGTCAGTTTCCTTGGAAACTTTGTTGAAAAGGAGGCTTCTTAGGAGAGACCTGGGCCCTTTTTAGGTTGACAATTTCATTAGAGAAGGATCTTAAGAGATTTTTCATATCATTGACCTCAGCAACCAGAGAGGCAGTTTGGGGAGTAGTTTGAGGGGTAGGGAATGAGTACATAGACTGCAGAGTGGAGGTGCTCAGGGTGGTTTCCTCCATGACTTGGGTAGATATTTCCAGGAACACTGGCATTGTAGGGCAAGGTGCAAGTTTTCTAGCATCGATAAGGTTATTTTCAGCCTGAACCGCTATGTCAAATGCCTGCGGAAGAGTGTTACCCCCTAAGGATTGAATCATTACTGATATGTTGGAATTGAAAGCTTTTAGATAGAATATGAAAGCCATATTTATCGAGGGGCGAGCAGACAATGGTATCCTTTGCCATGTTCCTTGGAATCTCAGGTTGAAATCAGTTAATGCCTATGTTGGAGCCCTTTTGATCATAATGAGCTGGTGCATTAGAGACAATCTATCAGCTTTATTTGAGAATCTCTGAAAGAAATGATCTCCCAACTGATCCTAGTCCCCTATAGTACTAGGGCCTAGAGATCTAAACCAGTCTAGAGCCTTCCCTTTGAAAGATGCTACGAGCAACCTCAAAGCTACATTCTGCTTGGTGATGCCATGTATAGTGCAGACAGTAGCCACATCCTGCAGATGTTCTCTAGTGGTTTTATGGCATTCTCCTATGAATTTGGGAATGACTTTTAGTGTGGCTACCGAAATGGCTCCCCAAACTATAGGTGGAACTGGGGGAATGAGGGGGCTGCCATTGTCCCAAGTCACAAAATTCTGGGGAGGAACTTGTGTCATCACAATGTGTATGATAGTGGGGAGGCCCTGTGGAGGCGAAACTATGGTGGAATGGATGGTCACCAATGGAGGGAAAAGAAGATGAGGATGTAGGGCCATTTGACTCCTAGTGACAGGCCTATGACTCATAAACTATTAGGCAATTGTGGTTTAAAATAATCGGTCCCACCGGGCGTGCCAGAAAAAGAACTGTTGACCCTAAAATTTTCTTTGGAAACAAACAACCTTATGGGAAATTCAGTGTTGGGGGACCAATTTGCGCAAGAGACACTGAATGACCTCCGGGATTAAGAAGCCAGCTCTTCTTTGGGTTTTGAGGAAAGGGGAAGGAAACAAATACCCTAATGCTAAAATACTTCGGTGATACACCAGATCATTAAGAGATAATGAACCAATAGAAATTAAGAAACATATAACTTCTATAAGTCCATTCAACAATCTACAAGTCCGGATCAAGAACATAATCAAAAGCTACAACCAGATTTACTTGAAAAGCATAAGGAAACATTCATCATGCATTCATCAGATAACAAGTATAGAAACATAGTTTAATCCGTGAAGTCTTGGATAGAAATATTTCCAAAGTCATTAGAATTTCAATACAATAGCACAGAAAACACCATTAATAGCATACTGAAAGAGGCATCATAAAAGGCCATAGGCACAATTTGAATAACCTTCTTCTAGCAAACCCAAAATAGTTTTAAAGGCTGGAAACAAAAACTCCTACTTAGCAAACTAGATTGTCATTTTTTTTTAAAGTTTTGAACCCCTTCACACAAGGGAAAAAACAACATTTAAAGAGGCCATCGCTTTTGAAAACAACTCCTCAAAACGCCAAAATGGCATAACCCCTTCTGAACAGAAAACATGTCATGTCGCTATAGAAGACACACCAGCAAAACGACCCCTAAAATTCCACTTTTCGCCCGTAACGGTCTGCAAGCTACCATGACCTAAAAAGATTCTGCTAACCGCGAATGGGCCGTAGAAAAAGACATAACTACAAGAAACCACTCACATACTCCATTAATGAGTGGGCCCACCAAAAACAGTCAGCACGCACTGCCATTTGTCACCCCTGCGCTGCTTAAAAAACTGGACGCCAAAGATGAACCGAGGGAGCTACGTCGTGCCACCAAGTGTCCTACATGCTCTGCATTGCTGGCTAAAAAGCAAAAACAACCGGGCCTGCTGAAAACCTAAATCGAGGGAAAAATAAAGTGAACAAGATGGTCGTGTGATTGACTATGAGTTGCGTAAACTCAAAGATCATGAGTTGAACTATCCCACTCCCGATTTAGAGTTAGTAGAAATTGTTCATGCTTTGGTGAGATGGAGGCATTTTCTTCTTGGGCATCAATTCGATTTTCATAGTGATCATCGTAGCTTGCAATATATTTTCACTCTACAAAACTTGAATGTCAAGCAATGGTGATGGATGGAGTTCTTTTGTGAGTATGATTTTGAAGTTAAGTATATTCAGGGAAAGGATAATGTTGTGGCAGATGCATTGAGTCATAGGGGGCATGAGGTTTTGGTGATGACTCTTAGCGTGGATTTGAGGGGTCGGATTCTTAGTTTGCTTCCTTCAGGTGTTTGGTACCAAGAGGCTAATGTAGAAATTGTTTCAGGGAGAGCTCTTGAGGGGAGATTTGTAGGCTATTCATTAGATTTAGATGGTCTTCATCACCATTTGGGACATATTTATGTTCCACCTTCAGATGGACTACGTGTTTTCATCTTGATAGAGGCACATCGTGCACCTTACTCAGCACATCCAGGTGTCAAGAAGATGCACATGGATCTTAGATAGTTGTATCATTGGGCCAGTATGAGGAAAGATGTAGAAAATTTTGTGTCCCGATGTTTCGAGTGTTAACGTGTGAAGGAAAAGCATCAACATCCTGTAGGTTTGTTACAATCAAACCTAGTTGTAGATTGAAAATGGGATACCATATTGATGGATTTTATTGTTGGATTTTTTAGTATCTTCTCATCATCATGATTCTATCATGGTCACCATTGATAGGTTGACCAAGGTGGCACGTTTTTCTCTAATTTGATACTCCTATATTGCAATGATAGTGGCTTGAGTTTTCATGGAGGATATAGTGAGATTGCCTGGTATTCCTCATCGGATTATATCAGATCGTGATCCAATATTCACTTTAGCATTGTGGACTTCTCTCCAGCATGATTTAGGAGCTCAATTGAACTTTGGTTTAGTGTATCATCCTGAGATAGATGGGCAAACTAAGAGAGGTAACCACATTTTAGAGGATATGCTTCGGATGTATGTTATGGATCAGAAGTCTTGATGGGAGAACCACCTTTATTTGGTGGAGTTTGCATATAATAATGGATCATAGTTTGATTGGCTTGTCTCCTTTTCAAGATTTTATGGGCAACCTTGTCGTATGCCCTTGAGTTGGGATCATTTGGAGGATAGAGTGCTTCTAGGTTCAAAGGTGTTGTAAGAGATGGAGCAGTAGGTGACAGATATTCGAGAGCATTTGATAGTAGCACAGGACAAACAAAAGAAGTATGTGGATGCTCATCATATGGATTGACAATTTTTAGTGGGTGACAAGGTGTTTTTGAGGGTTTGTCCATGAAAGAGTCCTATCTATTATGGAAAAGGCTCTAAGTTGGCACGTCATTTTGTTGGACCATTTGAGGTTTTGGAGAGGATTGGTCTTATAGCTTATCGCCTTGCCTTGCCACCCAGCTTGTCCCTCATCCATGATGTGTTTCATGTATCAATTTTGAGGTTGTATTTTCCTAATGTGACCCATGTTTTTGGATTGGAATGTCTTGCAGGTAGAGGACGGTCAATATTCTTTGGAGCCTATGCGCATTCTATAGCGTTGAGGGTTGACCCTTAGGGTTCATGACATAGAAAAAGAAAGGGTCCAATGGGACCCGAATGATGATTCTTCAATGAATTGGGAGGATGTAGCGTAGATGAGAGAGTTATTCCCCTATTTATTCTCAGGCTTCCAAGAGTAAGCCTGGGCAAAGGGGGCAGGATGTAGCGCCCCTCCCTAATTTATCTTTATTTTGTGCATCAATAGACTTGCATAGACTCTCTTTGGTGATATTTCAATGATACTTATGGCTCTATTTATATTTCAAATGCTTATAGTTGATGCTAGACATTATATGGACATTTGATACATTATCTTAGATTATTATGATGGAAGGACTTACATTTGGTGATCTATATGCACTCATTATTCATGGATGGATTATATCTCTTATGATGATAGAAGGATATTTTGTCAGTACTAACCCCACTTCATGATTATATTGGATATGTTGATGTTATGATTGTTGTGATTGTCTTAATTTGTGATAGAGACGATGGCATACCACTCATTACAAGCATGATATGGCATTGCGATTCTCTTTCACTTGTTTGATTATATTATTATATATGCAATGTATGAGTTGTCTTTTGGTAATGCTGGTTGCAGGATTGCAGGTAGTAGACATCGACTCCACCTCGTCTCACAAGTCTGAGCGTATCTTTATCCCAATGACAAGTTGATCGGAGGTGACATCAGTTCCATCTACACACTCTAGGCTTAAGTTGATACCTTATCGGTTTAGTGTCTTGGTGAGTCATCTTGTTAGCATCATGTGGTATAGTTTATTAATGTTAAAATTAATTTAATATATATTATTGATATTTAATTATTATTAGGTAATTTATTATTGAGGATTAATATTTATTATTGTTTATTTGAGCAATATTATTATAGAGCCTTTGATTTATTAGATTTATTTATTTATTGTTTAATTATTGTGGCTTTATATTTAATTGGGTGTTTATATTATTGTGCTCATGGTTTATTTAATTATTAGGCTATTCTTATTACTTAATCCCTTTTTACCCATCCGGTTTATTATTTACTCTACCTACCCTCTTTTGCGATTGGCTGTGAGATTTGGGATTTGAAATAATATTATTTTATTATTTCCCACCTTGATTTTGGGTATGGTAAGTATATTTTATTATATTTTTTGTTATTTTTGATTGGCTGAGAGATTGTATAATTTTTGGATTAATTTTTATAAATATGGCTTTCTGAGCATTTTGTGGGGGTTCGATGGTTGGAAAATATTTTCATAATCTAAAGATTTTGGGTTTCAATTGGATTTGCACTTGGCTTTGGATTCTCATTGGATTGTGGATTGCACTTCTTCAACTTTCATAGGGCATAACTTCTATTTTATCGGGTTGGAGATTTTCACCTTCCGCACATTTGGCTTTCAAAATCTTGTCTGTAAAAGATTGTCTGCGGGTAGAAATATTGGACTTGTTGTGTGTGTTTATATATATTATCAAGTTTGTTATATTCTAATGGTTTGAATTTAATGGGAGTATGGGTTTTGTTTCTATGCTTGCCGTGAATGGATTTTGTTTTGTATACTAGTTATTGGTTGTCTTGGAGTTTCTAGAGTTTGCTCCTTGCTGTGTTGTGCATCTTGGTTTATTAAATTATTTATTTGGCTTGGAAGGCCATATCTATCTATGTTATTGTGATGGAGCTCATCGCATCTTTCACTCTTGTCGGGATTTTTCTTTCTATTTGTTTTCGGGAGGTGATTCTTTTATGATTCGTGGAGCATATGATATGCCTTGGTTTAATTATTTATCGATTTGTTTGTATAATACCTTGATTGTGCCCAAGTTAGTTTGTTTTGGCGTCAATTTAATGACTTTATTGTATATTTGGACTCAATCGTAAATCTTATTTCCATTTTATGAGTCTTATCAGTACTTGTTTAAATGCACTACTTTATTGGGCAAAGTCTCTAATGTTTATAGAAAATGCACTACTTAGTTGGGTGTATGTGCTAGAGTGTGACCTATATGTGTTGTATGTCTATGTAAAGGCATTGGAAAATTATGCAAATGCGCTATACTAGGTTACACATGCGCTAAAATATTGTGTAAAGGCACTATTTGGTATTTTAAAAGCGTTAAACTGGTTAACAGAAGTGTTGGTTCAGTCCGTGAAAGCACTGTATCAGTTTGTATATGCATTGGTCTACCCTATTTATTGGTTTTAGGTCTTTTGAGCTTTCTATATCAATTTTTCTTAGTCTGTGTTTGTACCAGAGGTTGTATTTTGGATTCCCTATAACTTCTAGAGTTGATATACTGATCTTAGATGGATATTTGAGCAATTTTATGGTTCCAGCAAGATTGATTTGCCTTGTTGCAGATGATTGTCTTACTTATGGTTGAGAAAGGAGGATCATGCCTTGCTCATGATTATTAATTATTTATGAGACTCTTGGTTACATTATGTGATTTGGCATTATGGCATTTTGGTTATTGATTAAGATTTGAATATTTACATATGGATGTCATTATGTGGGTTTGAATTAGCCTCCTTATGGTTGTATTGTTGTTGTTTACATTAAGGTCTTGGAACATAGTTAAGGGGGAGTGGGATTTCATGTGATGATCGGGGTCATGAGAGATAGGCTGCCAAGAGATTCCTTGTAAGGATGCTTGGAGTCTAGACCACCAGGAACACATTGGAAGTTTTCTTGTTTAAACAAGTGATAATTTTAATAATTAATTAGATGGGGTGGCTAATTAGAATTCATGTAAACAAGATAATAAATTGGTTTTGGTGCTCCATCTCATAGCCCTAGAGTGGAGACTTGGGATGAGATTGGGAAGATCATGGAGATGGTAAATTGAACTCCCTTGATTCTCTCATAAGTTGAGTTGGTTCCACATGACTATCAGGGGTAATAGGCGGAGATCTCGTAGTTCTTCCTTCTATGTGAGGATAGCATGCGATGACACTCTTCCCTACATGTGTCCTTGTTCCTTATGCCTTGTTTGATGGATAGCCTTTGGGAGTTTTATGCTTTTTGTTTTATCTATGTGATGTGGTTTGGATTATTTTTCATGTGGTTGTCTCCAATTGAGGTTATTGTTATGTTATGTCCTTTGGTTGTTAGGTGTCAGCCTAGGTCTAGAGTGTGTGTAGGACCTTGTGTCATTCTCCATAGCACGAGGGGTGGTTCCTTATTGGTTCCACATGGTTGGGTGGTTTGATGCCTTCTTCCATTAGGATGTTTTTCATTGGATGCTCGTGTGCATGGATGTTGAATCTTTATCTCTTCAGCTTATGGTTGGATTCATGGAGAAGATTCTATCTACTAGTAGATTAGAAGACATTATTGTATCATGTGTCTTGAGATAGTCATATTTGTGATTTGAAAACCATGCATCTTGATGCAAAATGATAATGTAATCTTGTAAGGAGGTGATTTGGTATTCTTGTAGGATATATCATGTAATGAGATGATCACCCTCAATAATATTGATTATGGTATTTGTTAGTAAGGAAAACATTCCCTTATGGTACTTGTCCTATGGATGTGGTTTATGCAATATGTATTTATGATGGATATGTATGGTTATTCTTAATTGATAGAAATGGACTAAATAAGTTATGTGTAATTAATTAGTAATGAAATAATGATGGTATGTTAAATGGTTAAGAGAATGGGATTTAATGAAGCATTTGGAATTGGTGCTTTTAAAATGAATCTAAAGGATTAATGGTAATTGGGAATGTGTAGGTATGTATCATGATAGTTTAACTAAATCCAGATGATTTCTTAGGTCATAGGAAGGAGTGAATGTTAGTTTCAATGAAGATATTAGAATGTGATGGAATTCTATGATGTTGTCTGTATTCATGAGCTTAGAGTTATGTTAAGTAATGGTGTTGAGATACCCTAGGGAATGTTGGTAGATGAGATGATGTTTATTTTCACTTGTGTAACTTATGTTCTTATGATCTTGATTATAAAATGATTATGTGAATGTTTAAATGAAGATAGATTGTTAGTTTATGTTTATTGAGTTTCATTTGTTGTGTATTACAGTATTTTAAAAGAAATATCTATGTTTGCATGATAGATGGTTATATTTTGCTAGGGTGTTTTGGTGAGCATTACACTAACTATAGTTATTATGTGTTCTTTTGTTTGCCAGGCTAGAAGGCAACCCTATTTTATTAGGGCATTGTATTACGACTGGATATCATATTGTAATTTTTTGTTTGCTAGATAATAGAAAAGAAGTGGAAAACTATTTCTCAAGTGGATGTAGCCCACATTGGTTGTTCATATTAAATCTCTATGCTATTGAGATTTTTTATTTTTGTCTCTCTTGTCCAGCATTATATTTAATATTGTTTATTGCTTCAATCTACTTTAAACACTAACATGTAAATGATGACTACGCAAGAGGGAGAATATGTTTGTTTAATGTCGATTTGACTACAAACATGGGGCAATTTTTTTTCTACTGAATACAATGATGGTGCCAACAATGTACGATCCGTGAATCTATGTGCTTGAAGATTTTGAATGTTTAGATTTTGAGATTCATTGTGGTTTGTGTGCAACAATTAATTTATGGTTATCATTCTTATATGTGGGTGTGGTATCTATTTCTAAATGCTTAATTTCTTCTTAATGTGGCAAGCTCTTTGATTTAAGGTTTTATAATTTCCAATCGATATTTCAGTTTGTGCTCTAGAATATCATTATGCGATTCATATTTATATGGAGCAATTTCTTAAATTTTATTTAATTATTTTAAACAAGTGTTGGATGCTTTTCCTTCTTTCAAGTTAAAAGAAAATCCTAATTTTCTTATTCCAAAATATAAAAATTTGATCTTATGAGTGAATTGTACTTCCAAAATTCAGAGGGACGTTGATAATCATACAACTTACCCAACTGATGGTGGAGATTGTTTGTATTAATAGGGCAAATAGAATTACATTTTATAAACATCATATAAAGACAAGTGTGTTAACCAACAATAATCAACTTAATTCATATTATTTGTCAACTTTTATGCTAAAATATATCACTTATGTCAATAATCACTTAGTTTGTAAGTGAAGTATAATGGTTCTAAATGGGTTCACTAGGGATCAAGTCTTATTGAGTGTAAGGCCCCAACATCATAAGAGACTAGAACACGATTGTACCCTAGACGACTTTGGTAGAATGGATATCCTTCAGTCCTTGACTCTAACTCAAAGAAGTTTCAACCTATGGTTTGTGCTCCCATATCAAATAGCTAAAATGATTCTAGATCTGATATAAAACTTTTGAACAATAAAAAATACATATGACCATTGTATATACAATTAAACCGATGCAGATCAACATGGATTTCCTTGATAGCCCAAATTGAATGACATATCCCATCCCTTTCATGTGCCTCACAACCACTTGAGGGCATATGCCCTAGCTTTTCATGAAAGAAACAAAGGAGAAATGGAATAATGGAAATTTGAAGAATCCCAGAAAGAAGAACAAACAAGAGAATGCAGACGTGGCATCTACAGTCTATAATGGAACCGAAATTTATATCCCCGGTGGAAAAGCTAAATTTTTCAGATACCATGGAAATGATTGTTCATTGATTTCCATTCTAATATAATGATATGAATTCATTCGCATCCCACGAATATGGAAAAAATCTCGAATTTTGATTCCCAAAGCTATTTGTTGTAGGATTCCATCTGGCTGAATTTTCCTTATAAGCCTCCTCTGCATCCATGGCGGAAATAAGTAACACCAAGAGAAGAAATCTGCTTTGTTCAAGGTCTACTATGAGCTGAATAGAGAAGAATGGTTATGTCTCGTTGCAGATCATTTCTCAATTGATATTGCTTCAATCTCATAAGCTGAAGCACAGTTAACTGAGAAATGATTTGCAATGGGGCTAGTCTTTTTTGCCATGAGCTTTGCATTTCTCTGAGATTTTGCTCATATGGGTCTTTTACAAAAGCTGTTTACTAAGATCAGAAAATGAGCAGTGTTTAGCCTAATGAAAAATCAACTTCCATGGCAGATTTGTACAGTCAAGATTACAGAGAGTGGCAGAGATGTTCAGTCAAGATTACAGATCATGGCAGAAATGTGCAGTCAAGATTAGAGAACATCTATTGTTTAGTATGATTCTTTTTTATTTAAACTGTGTTTTTTTTAATGGATTTTTCGGATTATACTCAGTGATCTATTGTCAGATGAGCCGCTAAATCTACAATCTATTTTGATAGCTTGATCCTCAGCTTCACAAAGAGCTTCTTTTAGAAAATATGCCTAATATCTCTTGTTTGTTGTTTAGTATGATTGCTTTTGGTTTCAACTGTTGGTATTTCTGGGACATTCCAAATTATATTCAGTGATCCATCATCAGGAAGAACAGCTAAATCTACAATCCTCTTTGATAGCTTGATCTTCAGCCTGACGAAAGAGTTTCCTTTTAGAAATCATGCCTACTATCTCTTGTGTGTCGTTTAATATGATTGTTTTTTATTCAAACAGTGTGTGTTTTTCAGATGGACTTCCATATTATATTTAATAATCCATCCTCAGGAAGAGCAGCTAAATCTACAATCCATTTTGATAACTTTATCCTCAGCTTCACAAAGAGCTTCCTTTTAGAAATTATGTCAATTATCTCTTGTCTGTTGTTTAGTGTGATTGTTTTTTGTTTCAACTCAGTGTTTTTTCAATCAACATTAACATTACAAATCACACTCAATGATCGATCATCAGACAAAACAATTAAATTTACAATCCGCGTTGATAGCTTGATCTTCATCTTCACAAAGAACATCACTTTAAAAATTATGGCAGAGATGTTCAATCAAGATTACAGAGCATGGAGCATGACAGACCAGTAAGGTCAAGATTAGAGAACATCTATTGTTTATTATGATTGCTTTTGGTTTTAACTGTGTATTTTTCCAATGGACATTCTAGATTATATTTAGCAATCCATCGCCGGGAAGAGCAGCTAAATCTACAATCAACTGTGATAGCTTGATCCTCAGCCTCATAAAGAGTTTCCTTTTAGAAATTATGCCTGATATCTCTTTTTTGCCGTTTAGTATGATTGCTTTTGGTTTCAACTGTTTATGTTTCTGTTAATCCAACTTATATTCAGTGATCCATCGTCAGAAAGAGCAGCTAAATCTACAATCCACTTTGATAGCTTGATCCTCAGCTTCACAAAAAATTTCCTTCTAGAAATTGTGTCTACTATCTCTTGTTTGTTGTTCAATATGATTGATTTTAGTAAACTTTGTGTGTTTTTCCAATCAACAGTACAGATCACATTCCATGATCCATTACCAAAAAAAACGACTAAATTTACAATCCGCTTTGATAGCTTGATCTTCAGCTTCACAAAAGACTTCACTTTAAAAGTTATGCCTACTACCTCTTGTTTGTCCAGGCTCAAGCAGAAGCTAGAGGTATGATAATAATTTACATTTTACTGTTTCTTTTGTGAAGGCCTGTGTGTCAAGGCACTTTGCTATGGTGTTTACTTTCATTTAACTGTTCTTTAAAAAAGACAGCATTTTTCAGTAGCAATATGGCCATAAAGCTTTCAAGAATGAAATGTTTTGTATATGTGTTGTCTAATGGAGCATCTTTTAGATTACAGCCTTCACCATGCCAAAGAAAGAACAAAAATGAAAAACTGCCATCTTTCTGGTACTTGTATGACTGTATTTTCATTTGGACACTGTGCTGGATATTGTTATCAATTGTGTATGTTCAATCTTTAAAGCTGAACTTCCAATTTTGTTTTGATGTTAGGGTTGTGAGAGTTCAAATCTTCAGCCTTCCATATGCAAAAAAATGAAAAGTACACTGATTGTCATCTGTCCTTATCACTGTATTGTTATAATATTATTTTTTATTTATTATTTATATTTAATATTTTTTTAACAAGTAAGATTAAATATATTTTAAGAAATGATGTTTTTTATTTTTTTTATAAATATCTTGATAAATTATTATAAAGAAGTATAGTATTTTAAGAGATATTTATCATATTAAAAATTAAATAGAATGAATGTTAATTTTTTTTATCTTGTACAAATTCAATAATAATTTATCTATTGATAGATATTTTTAATTTATAGATACTTTGACATGAAATGTATTGTTTCTAAAATATAGTTTTTTTAATGCACATAGAGAGATGAAAACTATATATTTAACACTATTTTTTAATTTGATATTTATATTAACATTTATATTTTTATTTATTAAGTCTAGTGGAAATATATTTTAAGAAATTATTTTATGAAATTTTCATAAAGATTTTGGGAAATTCATTATAAAGAATAATATTTTATGAAATTTTTCATATTAGAAGAGTAATTTTTTTAGCAATTCAATGATTTTTTTAATTAATAGAATTTTTTTATAGATATGTAGAAATGAAAAATATTCTTTCTAAAATATAAGTAATTTCATGCATATGTAACACTATTTTTATTTGATATTTGTACTTCATGTTTTATTTAAAATTTTAACAAATGTTTTTCTTAAAATTTTCATAAAGATCTTAGTAAAATTATTATATAGAAGTATAATATTTTATTTAGATTTTTCATATTAGAAATCAAAGAAAGTGGATGGTAATTTTTTTATTTTATATCATTTTTTTTTAGCAATTCAATGTATTAATAGATAATTTTTATAGATATGTTGAGATGAAATGTATTCCTTCTACAATATAGATATTTTTATTAAATATATAGAGATGAAAATTACATTTCTTAATTTGATATTTGTTTTCAATATATTTTCAGAAACAATTTCTTGAAACTTTCATAAAGATCTTGATAAATATTTTACAAAGAAGTATAAAATTTTATGGGAATTTTCATAGGAGATATCAAATAAAGTGGATGGTACACTTTTTTTTATCTTATACTGTTTTTTTGGCATGACTAAATTTGCTATCAATTTATAACCTTTGAATTAAAAGTCTTGAAAACAGGGCATGTATAAAAAATCAAAAACTAATATTTGTCAAATTAAGGAGATTTAAGGTCAAGATTCTTATATATATTAATGTGATACATATCTATCTTAAAAGAATTGAAATTCTTAATTAAAAGTGATTTTGTTTTAAGATAAGGAAAAAACTATTAAATGTAGGTAAATTGGACACTTTTAAAGAACTTAAAAATAGTCAAATTTTAAGAACAAAAATGTCAAAAATAATCAAATGGCAACATATAATGGCTAAAATTGATGAAACAATTTTATAAATCTCCCTTGGGTTGGCAATTTGAAAGTTTTTGTAGTGTCTTATCTTTTGTAGTTTCTTTTTTGTTCCCTACCTATCGTTTGTTGTCCTCTTGTCCTTATGGCTAAAACCTCTCACTTGTAAAAGGGTTTGGGCCCTTTCAAAATCCTTGGTTAATAAAAAATATATAATCACTAAAAAATTCCTTGAGTGTGACTATATATATCTTATCTACTTTGACATAATGATTAAAAGTGAATGAACGTCTAATTTCACAAATAAAACCATCCACACCTAAAACCTCTATTTTATACTAATCCATGCATATCTACACATCCAACACTAGCATACCATGCTCCTATCTTTTAAACAAGACTGCATGTAGCAACATTCATTGGGTTTGTTTGGAAGGTTATCTTAATGATGCACCCTATAAGCAATGCACTTCTTTATTCCTAAATCAACACAAGACTATCTACCTCCTCCACAAAACAATATACTTATGCCAACCTTCTAAGAAAAAATGTTTCCTTACCACCACCTCCCTAACATAAACACTAGGATGTTCCCCCTCCATCCATTTTTCCTCCACTTTGTCCTACTCCCAACATTCCTGATTCCTCCCAAACAAATTTTGGATTCTTTGAAATATTTCAATATAAACCACTTTTAGGACACTGAAATAAAACATTACTCTAAAAATATCTATCATCCCTTTTAAATTTACAAAAATGTCTGAACCTCTACTTCCCCTACTCAAGATCCTGCCTTCTTCATCAAATGCAAAAACATCCAACAAAAAATTTACTATCCATCCTTTTTGAATACTTTTAATTTAGTTCATATTATTTTTATATTAAAAGTAGCATAACGAGGGTGTTGTCCCTATACCATACATAGCCCAAAAGCATCCAAAAACAATAACAAAACTGCAGCAACCAACCAATAACTATAGTCACAGCAGTTCGAAAGTAATAAACATAACCAACTAGAGAATAACCAAAGTCTAGAACATCAGCTAACTTAAAACATATAATTGTAATAACCTAATAATTTTATCAGAGGAGCCAAGCTCCAATAAGAAAAAACATTAAAAAAGAAGGGCCCTATGACACTAAGCATTACTAGACTTCTTGACACCCTAGCTCACTTGCAGCAGGGCATTATTCCAGTCCTTAGTCTGGAACTTAAAAAGATCCTTGTGAATGCCATCCTTGCTTGCAACATCACCAAGCACCTTGTCCTGCATTAAATAAAGTGAAGTCACTGAATTGTGCATAACCTGGAGGCTAAATCTACATATGTTGCCCATCTTTGTTTCCAACTCAAGGATTTTATCCTTCGAACTACATAGTTACTCCCCCATTTCCTTCAGCTCTTTGTTGGCCCTACGACATCCCGTGCAAATCTCACCTACAACATTCATCTTCACATCCTCCTCCATGGCAACCTCTTCCAATATTTCATCCCCAATTGGGTTTTTCTATTCATCCCAGTTGTTATTAACCGACTTCTCTAGGTTCTCATTTGAATTCTCCCCACCACCATCAGCATTCCCCTCATCCTCTTTTTCATCATACTCCTTCCCCTATTCTCCTTCCTCTTCTTACGAGCCATAATCAATAGGCTTTAATCTTTTACCCTTCCCAAAATCATGGGAGGCTAGTTTATTTGACCTTCTTCTACCTTCATTCATACTGCTCTCCCTTTCATCTTCTTCTTCCTTGCTCGACTCTTCTAAAATAGTAATCTTCTTACGACTCATGTTTTTTCTTTTCTTTTTACTTGTAGAGGGATTTTGGGTTTTGGGCACATCAATTTTTGTAATTTCCACTGAGGTGGAGGGAGTTCTAGGGGAATCAATGAAAGCAGCCTCAGGTTGGTGAATGCAATGTTTGATCCAAGTACTAGGTGCACTAGTTAACAAGGGGGAATCACTTGAGGCAGGGGCTTCCATAGCCATAATATACCTAGGCGGACACAACACCAAATGGAACGAATACAGCCTACAATTCAATCCCTAGTGCAAGGGCACATGCTTTTTGTATTGGTTTTTAGGGTCTAGGGCTTCTTTGATAGAATATCCCAAGGGGTAAAATAGATAGAAGGGGAAAGAGATGGTGTCATGGTTCCTAAAATGATTCAAAAGAGGCATATGGTAAAAGTAGTAAACTTTATGATGACCTTCCAGAGTAAAGTATTTCATAATCATCAAGCATATCATTTTCCAGTGGTTGAATAGCTCCTCTCTCGTATCCACCTTGTAGATTCATAGGGGCTTCATTCCCATGAAAGAACTGGTTAAGACTTTCACTATTTCCCACATGACTAGTTTTTTTTCCACTTCCTACCTTCCATGGAGAGGCCAATCACTTGCGTAATCACTTCCTCACTGGCTTCAAATAAAATTCCTCCCACGATGACTCTCTTATTAACCCAGGATGTAGCAAATTGCATTGACACTTCTTCATCAAACCCTTGCATCAATTCAAGGTACCCATCAACCCCTACTTCCCTACAAATGTGCCACATGATCTATATTCTTGAGATCATCCAACTTATCAGGCTCAATATGCACACAATCTCCCCCCATTCTATGATTAGTATGAAAATTTTCATAGAAAAACTAGAGAAACACTAGATAAATTTGTGAATGTCTTTCTAGAAATGTCATAGTAAATGTGGAGGCAAGTCTTGTGTAGGTCGTTGAAATCATAAATATGCATGTATCTTCCTATAATCCCTCGTGTGTGCCAACAACACAACTTGCAATAAGAAGTAATAGCGGAATTGAAACTGATAAGATTTCTTTCCCTAGGGATTAACATGTCATCATTACTCCAACTATAGTGTCCCTCCTAGACTTGCATTTTGATTTGCATTCAAATAGACTTATTTAGAATTATGATGGTTATCTATGACTCTTCTGCTATCTTAGATGGTATCATTGAAGTTAGTACTTATGTGAGTTATATGACTTGTGATGATACTAACCCTATTTCATGATGATGATTCTATGCGATGTTTGATATTATATTGTGTGATTGTCTTTGTGAGTAGAGACAATGCCATATCACACATTGCGAGTAGGATATGTCATCATGATTCTCTATCACTTGTTTGTTTATTATGAGGTATGTGTATCATATATAATGTGTTGGTCTTTGGTGCAAGTTTGCAGGTACCAAACATTGACTCCACCTAGTTTCACAGGTCTGAGCATGCCTTTTTCCCAATGGCAAGTTGTCAGAGATGACATAGTTTCGTTCACACACTCTAGGTCTAAAATATATACCTTGTCGATTGTGCCACGCCGCTATTGGCATATGTGCAGAGTTTGATGACATGATGGGATTGTATGTTTTCATTGATGTCAATATGTTGAACTATGAACCAGTATATTGAAGTAAGCAAATTGGCAAGTGAATTGGTATGATGGTATGAACCGATATACGCAACAAGTGAACTGGTATGTTGGAGTGTGAACCAGTATATGCAAAGTTTGTATCAGGGTTTCATTTGATGTGACTATCTGTTGGTAGTCTCAGCTTCAGGGTTTCTGGTTGATGCATTCCAAGTCTGTGTGATTCGACCAATGACATCCTGTGATGAGTTAGCATTGAAATGAAGATTAGATCACATTACCATGTCAGCCTTGTGCACGTGAAGGATCTCCTTGAGGATCTTGCATGAAGAAGATTGATTCTATCTACCTCGGGAATGTGCAAAATCTTAGTAAATGGTGGAGAGCGCGTGATGGGTTATCAGCTTCTAGAAGCGTTGAAGAACGGACGATGGAGAACATCTTGGGATTTGTTCAAGATTGTTTTACCCTATGTAATATGTTTAAATGGCTAGGATTGGACCAACTGTATTGTTAACCTAGATGCTTAGGGTTTTAGGTTTTAGCCACTGACCTAATTATTGTCTATAAGGTCGATGATGATTTTCATTTGAAGTTGTTGGCAAATGAATGTATGTGAGGTGATTCTTGCTAGACCAAAGGAGTAAGTAAAGATTTGCAAAGCGTGATTGCAGATGTAAAGAAACTAAAGCGGATCTGCCTTGGCATTAAGTGCTATTATTAGATTAGTGTATTACCTGTTGATTTCTAACAATTTTAGTAGATGGAAAATCCCTTTACCGGGTAGCTTTAACAAGATTTTTGTAAATCCTTTAATAGGGTGACTCAAAATCATTGATTTCTTCAAATCCTCTTACAAAACCTTTAACAGGGTTTTAACCTCTAACCGGGTATTTAGCCATCCCTTAACTTGGTGATCCCTAGCAGGATCGGTTCCTAGCAGAACCAGTTGTAAAGTCTTTAACCGGACTAGGCTCCTAATAGAGCAAAATTTTGAAGAGTTCAAGAACAACTTGTGGGTATTCATCCCCACTGTGGTTTTTCCCAGTTGGGTTTCCATGTTAAAAAATAGTGTGTTATGTGATGCTTTTTCATGTGATGTTTTAGTGTTTTCTGTTAAGTGGTAATGCAAGGTGATCCAATGGTCATTGTATTTCTAATGTATTACTTGCTTAAGCATATGGGTGAAGTTGAGATGAGATATTAGGTTTTTAGAAGATCTAGATGTTATTAGTTTATGTCTTTTACAGTCATACTGTGTTTTACCGGTAGTGCCTTGATTTAGATTGGTGATATTGTTTACCAGTTAGTGCAGTCTTTGCAGTTTAAGTTGTTTAAGAAGTTTTTGTCTATACTAATTCACCTCCCCCTCTCAGTATCTGTTGGGTATTTACTGTTCATCATTATTCATCGATTGGTATTAGAGCGTCCTCTGGGTCCTCTATGTTATAAGCTTAACCGCTTGAGGAAAAGATCCTATTCTAATGATGAAGAGGGAAGGTCCTAAGTTCAACAGAGATAACTTTAAGATATGGAAGGACAGAATGAAGATCTACATTAAAAGAATGGGTGCTCAACCTTGGAACTATGTTGAGAATACTTATGCTATCCCTACTAGTACTCTCACCGATGATCAAAGAAGAGAAATTCAGGAGAATGGGCAAGTCATGGAAGCTCTTATCAGCTGTCTATCTGATATTGAGTTTATAGATGTTCAAGACAAAGACAATCCCAAAGATGTATGGGATACCCTAGAGACTATCTATGGTGGTGATGAGCATGTGAAGCAAGCTAAGGAAGAGATCCTTAGGGGAAAATTTGAAGACATGCAGATGGTTGAAGGAGAGACCATTCAACAATATGGGATAAGAATTAAAACTATTGTTGGAGACATCAAGAGTGCAGGAGGCAAAATAGACGATCCCATCGTTGTTAGCAAAGTTTTGAGATCCTTATTACTGGTCTATGCAATAAGGGTTGTCACTATTCAGGAGTTGAGATCTATTGACAAGACAAAGGTATCCCTTGGCTCCATCATTTCTAAGTTGACCGCATATGAGCTAAACAGTTATGATGGCAGTGTTCAAAAGACTGAATCAGCCTTTAGAGAATCTACTACACTATCTAGAAAGGGAAAAGATGTTGGTACTAGCTGTGAACCCAGACAAAGTAGGGATATGGATGATGAGGAGATCCTGATGGAGTTTGAAGCTCTTATTGCCAAGAGACTTCCTAAGGGAACTGGAAAATATAGAGTTAAGCTCCCTTTGAAATGTTTTTCTTGCAATAGGATAGGACACATTGTTGTCAACTGTCCCAACAATGATAATAAACACAAATCAGAGAAGTTTACAAAGTTCAAAGGGGGAAATAGGAGAAACTGTCTTGTTGCAGTCGATGAAGGTGTCATTGATGATTAATCAGAAGATGAAGAAAGAGAAGACATAGTGTTTGTAGCCGTTAAGGAAGATGTGTTAGACAAGAAGGCTCTTGTCTCCCACTTTGATAATTCTAATGAGTGGATTATTGATAGTGGATGTTCTCACCACATGACTAGTGACTGGAGGAAGTTTCTATCTCCAGAAGAGTATGATGGAGGTGTAGTCCAATTCGGTAATAATGTACCATGTATGGTAAAAGGCAAAGGGTCCATCTCTCTAAATGGAAAAAGAAGTGCTGATAATGTGTATTGGGTAGAAGGTCTCAGGAATAACCTTTTGAGTGTTGCCCAGCTAAATGATAAAGGAATCACTCTAGAATTCAAAGATGAAGTGTACAAAATAAAAGGAAAGAGTGGTGAACTGATGGCCACTGGTATGCAGACCAAAGGTAACTTATTTCAATTAAATACAAATATCAGTCAATGTCTAATGCCTAAGTTTTATGACAGTTGGATATGGCATAGGAGTCTCTGCCATGTAAATTTTGATAATATTGTGAAGGCCAGTAAGATCAAGGCAGTTAGAGGATTGCCTGTGTTGAACAAACCAGAGAATCCTTTGTGCAGAGAATGTCAACTAGGGAAAATGTCTTCCTCAACCTTCAAAGGTAAATATTTCATAGCAGATAATTTACTTGATCTTGTGCACACTGATTTATGTGGTCCTATGAAAACTAGGAGTATTCAGGGAGATAGGTACTTTATGATTCTTACTGATGATTGCTCAAGAATGATGTGGGTCATATTCTTGAAAGGCAAGTCTGAAGCTTTTGGAAAGTTTAAAGCCTTCAGAGCACTAGTTGAAAAGGAAAGCGATAAGAGGATTAAATGCCTTAGAACTAACCAAGGAGGTGAGTTCACTTCTGGTGAATTCAATAAGTACTGTGAAGAGAACGGCATCAAGAGGCAACTGTCTACCCCTCGGACTCCACAACAGAATGGCCTAGCAGAAAGGAACAACCAGACTTTAGTTGAAGCTGCCAGAACGATGTTGATTCAAGGGAAGGTTGCTCACACTTTTTGGAGACAAGCGATGAGCACTGCAGTCTACACTATGAACGGGGTACTCATCAAGAAAGGTAAGGATAAAACTCCTTATGAGTATTGGACCGGTAAGACTCCAGTAGTAAGCTACTTTAGAATGTTTGGTAGCAAGTATTATATCAAGAGAAGTGAATACCAGAGCAAGTTTGATGCAAAAGGTGATGAGGGAATATTCCTAGGGTATTCCACCAAGAGCAAAGCTCTCAAGTGTTTTAACAATAGAACTCAGAGAATTGTTGAAAGTATCAATGTTAGAGTTGATGAAACCTCTGAGAAACATGAGGAAACCAACAGCGAGCGAGCGGTAGATGAATCAGATGTAACCTTCTGGGAACCAGTTGCAAAACAACCAAGTACAAGTAATAGTGCTCCTACACTAGTAGATGCTAATGTAGATGAAAATGAAGATGAGGATGAAGAGGAAAAGCAAGATGAATTAGTTAAGATCATTCCTAGGTATGTAAATCTGCATCATGATCCAAAGCAGATCATAGAGGATAAGGATGCAAGAATACTTACAAAAAGAAAGGTCAAAGAGAATTCTTGCATGATTTCTGAATTTGAGCCCAAAACATTTAAAGAGGCACACAAAGATGAAGACTGGATTAAGGCTATGGAAGAGGAACTTGACTAGATAGAAAAGAATGGTACATGGTCTTTGGTACCCAGACCTGACCACAAAAATGTTATTGGCACCAAATGGGTTTTTAGAAACAAGCTAGATGAAGATGGCACAGTGGTAAGAAACAAAGCAAGATTGGTATGTAAGGGATATGCTCAAGAATAAGGAGAAGACTATGGAGAAACCTTTGCTCCAGTATCTAGATTGGAATGAGTTCGAATGCTACTTGCATATGCAACCTTCAAGGGATTCAAAGTGTATCAGATGGATGTGAAATCTGCATTTCTGAATGGGATACTTGAAGAGGAAGTCTATATAGAGCAACTAGATGGGTTTGCCCTATCAGAAGACAGTGATATGGTGTGTAGGCTACATAAAGCCTTGTATGGATTGAAGCAAGCACCTAGAGCATGGTATGAACATTTACACTCCCATCTTGTGAAGATTGGATTTGAAAGAACAAGTGAAGATAGCAATATCTATCTGAAGATAGAAGGAGATCAGATTCTGATCTGTGAAGTGTTTGTTGATGACATAATTTTTGGTGGAGATGACAAGATGAGCCATGCGTTTGCAGATGAAATGAAGAAGGAATTCAAGATGTCACTAATCAAAGAGATTAAGTTCTTCATTGGACTATAGATTCAACAAATGAAAGATGGTATCTTTATCACTTAGTCCAAGTATGTCAAAGAGGTGTTGAAGACCTTTGGCATGGAAGATAGCAAACCGGTTGGTACACCGATGATGACCAGTTGTAAATTGTCAAAAGAAGATGACCCAGTATTGGTGAATGAGAAGGAATATTGGTCAATGATTGGTAAGTTTCACTATGTTGTACACAGCAGACCGGACATTGCACATGCAATGGGCATTGCTGCACATTTCCAGAAAAGTCTAAGAGAGTCCCACTTGGTAGCAGTCAAGCAGATTCTTAGATATTTGAAGGGAACTATAGATTATGGATTGTGGTATCCATACAATAATGATTTCAATCTCAAAGTGTTTATTGATGCTGATTGGGCTGGTAATGTGGACGACCAGAAGAGCACAACTGGTGGTGCATTCTTTCTCAGTGGTAGACTAGTCTCATGGGTGAGCAAGAAGCAGAGTTGTATCTCTCAGTCCACAGCAGAAACAGAATATGTAGCAACATTTATGAACTACACTCAGATAATTTGGATGAAGCATGTATTAAGTGGTTTCAAAGTACCTGTATCTGAACTGGTGAGTATATTTTGTGATAACACAAGTGTAATTAATATTTCCAAGAATCTGGTATTGCATGCTAGAACCAAGCACTTTGAGCTCAAGTATCATTTCTTGAGGGAGAAAGTTCAGAACAAAGAGGTTGTATTGGAACATGTTTCCAGTAAAGAGCAATTAGCAGATATATTCACCAAGCCTCTACCGAAGGATACATTTACCTATTTAAGAGGTGCATTAGGGGTCCTACCCCTTCAAGAGGTGAACTAAAGGTATGTGCTCCACATCAGTCAGGTATTGCATTGTCAAATCTTTTTTAGGATTGATGTGTTGAAGGATGCTACTCCTCAGGGGGAGTAGCATAGTAGATCATGGATGTTTGTGCCTCCACTTTGGCATTGTTGTCAAAGGGGGAGAAGATGTGAACCAGAGAAGATATTTGTAGTATTGAAGACATATAATATGGATGAAGATGTAGAGATATCTTTGTGTATTGCCATCAATGCCAAAGAGGGAGATTGTTGGCATACGTGCAGAGTTTGATGACATGATGGGATTGTATGTTGTCATTGATGTCAATATGTTGAAGTATGAACCAGTATATTGAAGTAAGCAAACTGGCAAGTGAACCGGTATGATGGTATGAACTATTATATGCAACAAGTGAACCGGCATGTTGGAGTGTAAACCGGTATATGCAAAGTTTGTATCAGGATTTCATTTGATGTGACTACCGGTTGGTAGTCTCAGCTTCAGGGTTTCTGATTGATGCATTCCAAGTCTGTGTGATTCGATCGATGACATCCTATGATGAGTTACCATTGAAATGAAGATTAGATCGCATTACCACATCAACCTTGTGCACGTGAAGGATCTCCTTGAGGATCTTGCATGAAGAAGATTGATTCTATCTACCTCGGGAATGTACAGAATCTTAGTAAACGATTGAGAGCGCGTGATGGTTTATCAACTTCCAGAAGCAGTGAAGAACGGATGATGGAGAATGTCTTGAGATTTGTTCAAGATTGTTTTACCCTATGTAATGTGTTTAAACAACCAGGATTGGACTGACTGTATTGTTAACCTAGATGCTTAGGGTTTTAGGTTTTGGCCACCGACCTAATTGTTGTCTATAAGGTAGATGATGATTTTCATTTGAAGTTGTTGGCAAATGAATGTATGTGAGGTGATTCTTACCAGACCAAAGGAGTAAGCAGAGATTTGCAGAGTGTGATTGCAGATGTAAAGAAACTGAAGCAGATTTGCCTTGGCATTAAGTGTTGTTATCAGATCGGTGTATTACCTATTGATTTCTAACCATTTCAACAGATGGAAAATCCCTTTACCGGGTAGCTTTAACAGGATTTTTGTAAATCCTTTAACAGGGTGACTCAAAATCATTGAGTTCTTCAAATCCTCTTACAAGGTAACCTTTAATAGGGTTTTAACCTCTAACCGGGTATTTAGCCATTCCTTAACCGGGTGATCCCTAGCAGGATCGATTCCTAGCAGAACCAGTTGTAAAGTCTTTAACTGGACTAGCCTCCTAACAGAGCGAACTTCAGAAGAGTTCAAGAACAACCTGTGGGTATTCATCCCCACCGTGGTTTTTCCCAGTTGGGTTTCCACGTGAAAAAATAGTGTTATGTGTGATGCTTTTTCATGTGATGTTTTAGTGTTTTCTGTTAAGCGATAATGCAAGCTAATCCAATGGTCATTGTATTTGTGATGTATTACTTGCTTAAGCATATGGGTGAAGTTGAGATGAGATATTAGGTTTTGAGAAGATCTAGATGTTACCGGTTTATGTCTTTTACAGTCATACTGTGTTTTACCAGTAGTGCCTTGATTTAGATTGGTGATATTGTTTACTAGTTAGTGTAGTTTGCAGGTTAAGTTGTTTAGGAATTTTTTGTCTATACTGATTCAACCCCCCCCCCTCTCTCAAGATCTGTTGGGTATTTACTGTTCATCTTTATTCATTAGCCGCAAGTTGTGGTTAGAGTCTTGTGTTATGTTTGTCCCCTTAGCATAGATGGGTTTGAGTCTATGTTTATGTGAATATTATGTAATTGTTCAATTATTGGATTATAGATATTTATTTGATTTTTTTGGGGGGCCATGATTCCATTGTGAGATTTTATTTCACCAATTAGGATTTATTTAATTGGTTTATTGAATTAATAATTGATTTGACCATTGTGTATATTTAATCATCAAACATCTATTTATTGGTGATTTATTTATTTAATTTGACTATTGATGTTATTAAATTATTTTAAGTGATTTTTTTATTTAATTGTTATTTGATGGTTTATCCATTATTGATTTATTATTCATTTGTGTTGTTTTAATGTTAAATATTTATTTATTTATTTATTTGAGGATTTATTAATTATTTAATATTATTTATTTACATTGATTTATTATTGAGAAATCTATTTATTATTTATCTATTTATTGTTGTTTTGCTTTATTTTAATTATTATTATTCTTGATTTTTAATTTATTGACTTTATTAATTTATTTAGTGATATTTGTGATTTGATTCTATATTTTAATTGGGGTTCCTATTTCTAAGGCTTTATCCTCTTAATTTATTAATTGAATTATATTGAGTGATGAAGCATTATTTAATGTGTTTTTACAAGTTCATATTGTTGGTAAATTGTATTTGAATGTATTTACCTACCCTTGCATATGATTGGTGAAATTTTAATCAATAGGTAAATTATATTCAGGAAATAATATATGCCTCGAAACTTTGCAAGTTAGGTAAATAATATGGTTCTTAGAATATTTTCATTGGTTGGCTTGCAATGTAGTTTTTGAGTTTAATTTTTGTATTTATCCGGCTTCCTGTGCATTCACAGGGGTTGGAAATTTTGGGGAAGCTTTGAAGATTTGGATTTTAGAGATTCGGCATTTGGCTTTAGATTCATTTTGTCAAAGGTTTTTGCTAGATTTGGATTGTGCCTTCAGTTTTCAACTTGTTTCATCTTTTTCCAGGTTGCTTCCATTTGCTAGCACTCTGTATTTTTGTTTCTAAGAATATTTGTCGCAATGTCTAGAAATGATTGTTTGGGGGAAATGATTTAGTGAATTACTGTAGTTTAATTCCCTTTTGATGATGTATTTATTTGGGGAAATTTGCATTCCAATGGTTTTATTTTTCTGGAAATTGTATTGTCGAGAGTTCTCTGAGTTTTCTCTATGTCTGGATATGTCTTTTGTTTCTATGAATGTTGGAACTTGGTCAGAGATTGTAATTTGTGTTTTCTCTTGAGTTGATTACAAATCTCCCTTGATTGAGCATCATTTTGGAGTCTTGTTTCCTCTTTCATGTCTGCAAGTTCTCTGTGATTTCACTGCGAATGTGTAGACACATTCAATCACCTGCATTGGTTGCAATTAGTCTCTATTTATCTTTCTTGAGTCTCCTTTGGGTGTATGCCACCTGTTCCTACTCTCCCTTAATCAATTTGGCTCCCCAAACCTTAGTTTTGGCTCTATGGGAGAAGACTTTCTTGATGCAACTTTTTGCAATGACTACTTACTTGATGTATGTGTTTTCTTTGTCATTAATTAGGCCTTCCAAACCTTGTGGTTGCAATATGAGGGTAGTTTTGGACCCTTGAGCCTTCCTAAGTTCTCTCCTAAGCCTTATGCCTCAGAATTGAGTTATTTTATGCATATCTTCCAAAAACGCTATGAAAACACCCAGAAACATTGTTGTTTGGACTAGGCATGCTATGGGACAAACCAAGGGCACCACCATACATCCTAGGAGCTTCACTATTCATACTAGGAGCTCTGAGAGACATGTCATGAGTGCTAAGGTCCTGAAACTGCAAATGCAAGCAAAGTGACCAAAAATGCCATATTATGGACCAAACCACTATGGTATGAACCAAAAATGCCATGGTAAGTACCAAAAATGCTAGGGTACTAATACAGCCATAACTGGTAAAATCCTCAAAGAGAATCAACCAGCTTATGCAACAAGAGTAACACAACGAAAGCAGTAAGAAAATAGAACAAGATCACATAAACAAATCATATTATTACTTTAGAAATTCTAGCAACCATCCAATTATCATCATATAATCATCAAAGAACATCCACAAATTAACCGGTTACATGCAAGCTTCAAGCCGGATATAATCTAACCAGGACTCTAAGAATCAATCGGACCACAAAATGCAAATCTCAATCCTTATTCTTAATTATGCTTCCTTTGCCCCTACAAATGACTACATAATAACATATTTATACCCACCGGAACATATCTGGGTCGACCTCATAAGATTACATTTACCAATGCAAGAAAATGAAACGTGTAACTAGGTTGGCCCTAAGAATTAAATAAATCTTTCTAAAAAATAATAACCACAAAGTGCGGTTCAGCAGGAATGTTGGCCACACGCCAAGAATTATGTTGGTAATGAACAAAAACCAACCAATAAGCACAAGAACTGTCCCGAAACCCAAAAATAGTCAACTGAAAGTGATAACGGACTGGAAAAGAATCCAAATGAACTAAAAATATGGAATTAAGCACATGAACTAGCCTGGAAATCAAAAATAAGATCTGCCATGAAAAGAAAGAAACTACCGGTACCAACCGGTAAGAACACATCAAACTACACAAAGAACTAAACAAGAACAAAATTGAAAGGAAATATTTTTGGTTGATGCAAGATTTCTCATCAGCTGGGGATGCTCCTGCATCTAACAACCTAGGTAGAAAAAGATGTTCCATCAGATGCAACTTGTGAACATCTAAAAGGATTCAGATAAAATCCCATGCTTATTTCTGATCCAAACATCTTCTTTATTTTCCAATCTCTGCTTTAGCTCCTCTCATGCCTCAACTGACTTCTCTAACATCTAGCTCTCTTTGTTTCTCTTCATTTTCTTCAGATCTGAACATTGTCTTTGTTTACTACCTTCTTTCTTCTACAAGTTTGATTTGCTTCTACCACAAGACTCCATCCAGTTTGTCACCATAAGCTCTTTGTCATCTGGTTCCATCTGTCCATCAAGCTCAACTAGCAGGTCCTTCTGCAAACTCATGTCACCCTCCAATATAACCTCTGCAACTAGTTCTATCAGATCTTTCTTCAAACCCTTTGGAATAACCTTTGTTGCCAATTTCCCAATACTGCAACTTTTCTCAGGACTCAGATTCTTCACCTCCTTCTCTTTCTCCTTCAAAGAAATCAATGTGAACTTCTACCCATCCTTCTCAATAGTGACTAGGTTTCTTCTATAGCCATAAATAGATCCTCTATCATACTACCAAGGTTTTCCCAACAAGACATGACAAGCAGTCATAGATACAACATCACACAAAACTTATTCTCTAAAAGGCCCAATGTTGAAATTCACCAAACACTGCTCCTTTATCTCTATTCTTTGATCATCTTGAAAACCAACTCACCTCATCAAGACAAGGATGCTCAAGTCTCCTCAATCCAAGCTTCACAACCATCTCCTTAGATACTAAATTATCAGTACTTCCATTATCTACAATAACCTTGCAACACTTACCACTTGATTTAGTCATAGTCTTGAAAAGACTCTTCCTCTGAGTAGATCCGGTATCCTTTCTCCTAAACATAAGGGATTCTCCTTGCTCTAGTGCATAGTCAGATCTGGTACCATCACCTTCTGGTTTCTCACTTACCACACAACTTCTTGTCATTCCCTTCTTACATTCATAGAATCTATGTCCGATTTCTCCACACTTGAAACATTTGCCAAGAAATTATCTATCGGCACTGCTGCTATGTTTCCTCATTGTCTTCTTCTTCTGTTCTTTACTCCACTTAGGTTTTGACTCATCTTCCTCAACCAGATTCTTTATACTATCACTCATCTTGAATTTATCATTTCCCTTATTTGGTGGTCTTCTTCTCACCTTCTCCTCAACTTTCAAAGCATACTAGTAAGCTTCTTCAACTGTGGAAACCTTTAACATACTCATCTAATCTTGAATGTTAAAAGCAAGTCCACTAATGTACCTCGCCACCTTTTCTCTATCCATCTCTCTTTGTCCAGATCTAATCACCACCTTGTATAATTTCTCAGTATATTCCTTCATAGTCATGTTCCTCTATTTCAGGTTTTGCAACTTTTTGAACAACTCCAATTCATAGTCTCTCGGTATGAACTTGGCCTTCAATCTTGCAACCATCTATCTCCATCGGGTGATCTTCAATTCACCATTCTCCACTCTATATTTTTGCAATTCTTTCCACCATAAGGAAGCATACCCTTTCAACTTAGTCTATGCCAACTGGACTCTTTGTGGGTCCTTGACATCCTCAAACTCAAAGTAATCCTCCAATTTTCTGATCCAATTGATCAGATCCTCCAGGTTCAGTGTTCTAGAAAAGTTGGAAACTTCAACTTTATGAAATCTACTCTCTTGCACCACTGCTCTCAAGAATCTTTCCTCTCTTTCATCTTCCTGTCCTTTAGCTTCTTCAAGCTCTTCATCAGCTTCCACATATTCATCCTCGGAATCAAGGTTTCTCCGCAAACCAACCAAAGCATTTCAGATTTTGTTCCTCACTTCATTCTTGAAGTCTTCCATCATCTTCTCTACCCTCTAGGGGTTTGTCCTTCTACACAACATCTCCTCTTCCACTATGGTGAGCTGCCTCAAATCGGCGATCTGACTGTCAATTGCAATTGCCTCCCCTCGGCGATCTATTGAACACATGTGCAGCCTGCCTCCAATCGGCAATCTGTCCACCCAAAGGAATGCCTCAATGTTCACAAATTTTCATTCCACCACCTAGTCCATAACCAGCTCTGATACTACTTGATGCATCCATAATTAGTAAAACCCTCCCGGCTTATGCAGTAAGAGTAACACAATGAAAGCAACAAGAAAACATAACAACATCACATAAATAGATCCTATTATTTCTTTAGAACCTCTGGCAACCATCCAGTTATCATCATATAATCATCAGATAACATCCAACAATTAACCGATTACATGTAGGATTCAAGCCAGATACAATCCAACCGAGACTCTAAGAATCAACCGGACCACAAAATGCGAATCTCAATCCTTATTCTTAATTCTACTTCCTTTGCCCCTACAAATGATTACCAAATTAACATATTATACCCACCAGAATATATCTGGGTCGGCCTCATAAGATTACATTTACTAATGCAAGAAAATGAAATGTGTAACTAGGTCAGCCTTAAGAATTAAAGGATTTTTTCTAGAAAATAACAACCATGAAGTGCGGTTAAATAGGAAGGTTGACCACATGCAAAAGAACATTGGACAAGACCCAAGATAGATCCATACGCCAAGAATCATGTCGGCAATGAATGAAAACCAACCGATAAGCACAAGAACTGTCCCAAAACCCACAAACAGTCAATTGAAAGCGATAATTGACCAAAAAAGAACCCAAATGAACTGTAAATCTAGAATTAAGCACATGAACTAGCCTGGAAACCAAAAATAAGATCTGCAATGAAAACAAAATAACTACTGGTAGCAACCAGTAAGAACACAAAAAACTGCACAAAGAACTAAATAAGAACAAAACTGAAAGGAAATATTTTTGGTTGATGCAATATTTTTCATCAACCAGGGATGCTCCTACATCATGTACCTACCAACGACACTAACCTAGGAACCAGGGGCGCTGAACTATCCTGGGGGTCTCCGAAAGTTAGTTTTTAGCCCATTTTTGTGTATTTTTGGATTGTATGAGTACTACAGAGGCTTGTGTTGTCTGTGTTGACATTCTTAGAGTTGATTATAATGTGTTTTGATCCCTTGTGATGTTTCTTGTTCTCTGGTAAGAGGTTTCATGCCTTATCGTTGAGGTGTTTCATATGCGATTTGTGGCTTCAACGAGAGGGAGAATGCCTCATTGTTGAGGGATTGGTTTTATGGTTCTAGTGGGACTTTTTATGCCTCACTGTTGAGGATTTTATGTTATTTAGATATCTTTTATGGTTTTCATCCATTATTGTCTTATCCTTGATGTCTTGTTGAAGGCTTCTTTCTATGAGTATGGCTTATGAGTCCTCTTTTCTTAGTTTGGTGTTCATTTTGTTATATTTGTTATTATATCACTTTTAAGCCTTTGTGATTTGGTTTTATGTTCTATGGATGTAAATTTACCCTATGGCCTTGGTTCATGGTTGGGGGAGTGGGCTCTTTCATGTGTTGGACCTAGGTTGTGAGTACTAGATCTCTAGGAAGGGGGTCTAAACCTATGGAACCACATGAAGATTTTATGGTTTAATTGCAAGTGATAACATAATAATAATTTATTAGAAAGTAGGGTATCTATTAATACATCTAATCAAGATAAATAATATGATATTGTATACCCCAATTGGATGGACCTAGGGAGGTGTTTTTAGGATCCTAGATTGGGAAGACCATCAAAGTGGTATACTAGATCTCCCTTGAGTAACTCCAAGGTGGAGATGGATTCCACATGAGATTAGTATGTGATGATACTCTACCCCACATGTATCAATTTTCCATATGCCTTTTTTTATCAGTTTTCCTCTGGAGGTTGATTGCATTGACTTAGCCATGTGTTGTACTTGGGCATTGCATCCTTCTGTCGAAGTCTTGTGAAGCCATGCCATATCCTTTGGTTTATAGGTGTCATCTTAGGTCTTGAGTGTGAGTTGGAACCCTATGTCATCTCCTAGCACTGGGGGTGGTTCCTATTTGGTTCCACATGGCCAGGTGGTTTGATGCCTTCTTCCATTGGGATATTCTCCTTGGATGTTAGCATGCGTGGATTTGATTCTTCATGTGATTATTATTCAGAGTTGATTTCTATGTACATGGAAAAGAAGACATTGTATCATGATGATTTGTATATGTAAAAAGGACTATGTATCTTTGAGCTAAGTATCTCTATGTACTTGTAAATAAAATTGTAATAGGTCTTTATGTAGTGAGTGGGAGAAAAAAGTTCCCTGAATATTCCTTGACGTATCTATTTTTTATATTAAAAGTAGCCAAAAAACAAGGGGTCTGACCCATTGGAACAACAAGGAAAACAATGGCAGAACCACTATCAACATAATAATAGTAGAGTTACAACCCTTTACCTCTATCAAAAACTATGATCATTCTATGTAAGTTTAGCAGATATAAAGAAGTATTAAACAAGGTTTTAGATATATGCCACACAGGGCAATAAACATAAAAGTTCAAATAAAAACATAGACTAACGCTATCCACTCATAGGCTACTAGGAGTAGACAAAAAACCAACCTTCCACAACACAGAGACAAATCATTTCTTTTTCTTGTGGCTCCTCTTGGGGAGGAGCTTTCTTGCCCATTCCTTTGTGAGGAATTTGAACAGGGCCTTGTAGTCCTTGTCGTCCTTTCCTTTGCCTTTGGAAGCACTTTCCTGCATAAGGCACATAGTGGTAGCCAAATAGTGCATCACATTCAACACAAATTTAGAAACATAATGCATTTTGGTTTCCACAGCCTCTAGCCTGTTGGTGATATCATGCGCATTATCAAATAGGGCCTCCACTTTTTTTCCCAGCTCCACCAGGTTGTTGTCATCCTCCTCCTTTATGCTACTCGCCTCCTCCACAACCATCAATTTCTCAAACCTAAGAGTCGGGGAGGGGGAATTTGTTTGGGACTTAGGGCCAAGATCCAGACTCTTAAAAATTATGGGGCTTTTGGAGGCATGGGTGGAGCTGACAGTGTGGGGGGTCAGGTTAGGGTGGAACAGAACCACATTATTAGTTGGGCTTGAGTTCCCAGTGTCATGCAAGGAGAAGGGGTCTCTCAGAGGTTTTTCTGAGGGTTTAGATGCTAGTTTGCTTGAGCAGCAAGGGATGTTGGCCTCGTCAGTGATTTCCATGTCAGAATCAATCTCCTGGATTTTGACTTTCTTGGGAGTTCTGACCTCTTCAAGGGAGTTCTTTTTTTTTCTTTCTACAAGAGCCAATTTCCAAGAGCCAAGGGAGGATAGCATTATGTTTAGCAGTAGGGTAGGCTGATGGACTGGTATTAGTCACATTCTAGATGGAGAAAGAACGAGGCGGGCAGAGGGTGAGGTGGAAGTTGTAAAGGCGCACGATGAGGCCTTGGTGAAGGATGGGGAAATATTTACCCTTTTTATTGGCCTTGGCAATATCCTTGACATTAGCATCTAGAGAATGCAACAAGAAAAATGGAATGGAAATATAGTCCTTATTTCTCATATGGTTAAGGAAAGGGAGATGGTAGTAATAGAAGATTCCATACCTCCCCTCCAACGTGAAGTATTTCATCATAATGTAACATACCTCATCCCATGGAGATGGGAGCTCCTCCCAGTTGAAGCCACCCGCCCTCTTCACCAGGTTTTCACCTTCACGAAAGAACTGGTTCAGGCTGGTAGTATCCGCAATACAACTCTGCTTTTTCCATTTTCTCCCCTCTATAGATAGACCTGTCACCTGTGTAATAACTTTTTCATTAATTTTGAAAGAGATACCCCCCATGGTAACTCTTCTGTCCTCCTAGGAATTCACAAATTGCTTGGATAGTCTCTCATCATTCCCCTTCATGCTTTCCATGAATTTATCAATGTCGCCTTCCGAACAGATGAACCACATCGTCGAATTAGCTTTAAAATCATCAACTTTATTGGGTTCCAGTCTGAGCCTATTCCCCCCCCCCATTTTTCATTTCTTCCAGTTTAACAAAGTAAATGTGAGACCTACTAGCAGAATCGCAGAGTCGAAACAGGGCCAAAGCAAGTTTGTAATAAAATCTGTGCCGAATTTGAGATAAAAGCATGCAATAAATGGTGTGATTATTATCTCTTATGTCCGAGTAGATATCAAAATTAACAAATCTACTAGAAACATGCGGACCTTCAATCTAGCCAGTATGATTTGACCTATCCCATCTATCACCTTTATCACCGCTAGTTGGCTCCATCCAGGTAATAATTAGGAAATAATCATTCCTGATATCAATATTGTCATCATAAACACATCCCTTGTGAGGGTGGTGATAAGGCCCACCATGGCTACATGGCAACCTGGGCCCATGATGGGCGAGATTTCCTTCCCAATTGAAAATTTGAAAATTGGCTATCTTCATCTGAAAAAGGTTATACGAATTCCTCATTGGACTTGGTTTTTTTCCCTCTCCAAGATCACCTTGGTGGTTATTGGTAGTAGATTGGGGTCCCCCCAACATCATAAGCCATTTTTCACCCTTCCCACCACCGCCATGGAGTCTGTAGCTGCATTCCCTTCTCTAAATACATGTCGGATGGTGAAGCCATCAAGATTAGCTAGAAGGATCTTGACATCCCTCAAAATGGAATCAACTCTCCATCCCACAGTAGATCTCCCCCTCACCGTTTCCACAATCTGTGAGTCTCCTTCAATTTCCAGCTGTTTAATTCCTATGGAATTAGCAAATTTTAGACCCCATAGGAGGGTCATTCCCTCTGCTTGTGTGATAGTATTATTCTTTAGGTTACCCGCATAGGCTTCCATAGTGTTCCCCAAGTGGTCGTGGATGATTCCACCACTCGCCTAGCAAGCATTTTGGGCGGATCCATCAAAGTTCAGTTTAAACCAGTGGAGTTTTGGGGTTAACCATTTGGTCAATCTCCTTTTGTTTTTAGCACTGTTGTTGAAGATTTCAAACTCTAGGGGGAGCTTTCAACTTTCAGCAATTTTTTTCTCCATCCAACTAGGAGGGTTGGGGGGGGTTTTCCACTTTTTCGCTAATATATTCTCTGAAATCATCTTGAAGCAATTGTGTAAGACACTATTAGGGGGGGTTTCAATATCTCTGAAGATTTTGTTGTTTCTCTCTTTCCATAATGCCGAGCAAATTTGCGACGGTATTTGCCTCTATAATTCGAGGATGAGGGGGTGGTGGGAGGGGGGTTTCCATCCATAAACAAATTGTTTAATGTCATTCTGGAAGACCCATTGGAGACCACATTTATCAAGGGTTTTATTCCATAGATGTTCAACAAAGGGGTAGAGGGTGAATAGGTGATCAATAGTTTCCTCATCAGCTTTACATAGAATGCATCTGTTGGGGAGTTGGAAGCCCCTCTTTTTTAGGTTGTCTTGGGTTAGGGTTTTTCCATGTTGATTTGGGGGATCAGTTGAGAGTTCCATATCTTCTTCCAGCACTCGACATCAGTAGGGGGTCTCAAAAGCTGTCTGTAAGCATATTTGACTGAGAAGGCGCCTGATTGGGTCTCTTTCCAAATGAATCTATCTTCGTGAGGGGCCAGGGGGTTTCTAATCTCCAACATAATATTTTGTATATCCCAAGCCATGGGTAACAGGTTGGGCCTGTTAAAGAAGAACTGGACAATGTTATTCCATCCTCTCCTTCTTGGTTCCATATAATCAGCAATATAATCCATACATAATTTGGTGGAAGCGAGTGTTAGCTAGGGGCCTGTCCTCCACCCAAAAGTCTTCCCAAAACCTAACCTTCCTACCATTTCCAATTTTCCATTTCAGACCTTCTCTTATTATCAGTCTACTTTTCAGGATGTTATTCCATAGCTTAGATCCCTGGGGTAGGTCTCCCGTACACAAGTTATAATATAATTTCTCTCGATCCAAGTACTTTGCCCTGATAATGTTACACCAATCCGCCTCACCTTTAGCCAGGGTTCAACTAATTTTTGCCATTAACACCTTATTCAGGGCATTTATCTTTCTTATACTCAGACCACCCATGGACTTGGGTAAGAACACATTGTCCCAACTGACCAGAGCAAGGCATTTTTTCTCTTCCAACCCCATCCATGGGAAGGTTCTTTGGATTTTCTCAAATTTTTCCCCCATGGCCCCAGATATTTTTAATATTGATGTATCTGTTGTTCATTATGTAATATGAATTTTATGAGTTCTATGTGAAAGTGAAATGGAATATTATATTTATTTGAGTTGTATTTGCATTTATGACATGGACTTGTATTATGTTATGCTTTAGAGTAAATGATGAAATGAATAGAATAGTTGCCTTGAATCCTACTGAGTAAATGGGAGCTATCTAGATGAAGTGCTTAAATGAATCTATGATGCATTATGATAAAATAAGATAAGATTATGTACTTGTGTAATTTGTAGTATTAAGCATTATGTTGTGATGTGGCAATCATGTGCTTGTTCTATGTTCCTTTATGTATTAGGTCTTGATGATGTAGAAACTATGATCTTGTAATAGGATGATGAACTACTATATGGTTTATGTTGTAGAATTGATCATTATGTTGGGTATGAGATCCTCTGATGAATCAAGGGATTAAAATATTGATTTTGTTTATTCTTGTAGTTTCATATGACTCTTGATTTGTTTAGTAGCATGGTATCCTATTTGAAAGTAGCTAAGTGTTTGTTGTTGTAAACTTGCATATGAATATGGATGGTAATAGTTGTGTTTAAGTAGATCATCTAATTCCATGAGTAAGGGAAAGATAAATGCATTTAGATTCATGATGCGTTAAGTAATTAATGGATCAAGATGGGAATTAGGAACATTTGGTTGGTATATTAAAATGAATCTAAGAAAATATTATGTGAATGAGCTATGCATTTGTGTTAATGTTGTTCTAGTTGCATGAAAAGTAAATGGTTAATTGGAATATAGAAAGTGATCATTCAGATGGATAAGTGTTAGGTGAAGATGATGTCAAGTAGTGACGTTAAGATACCCTTGGGAATGGTTTTGTTGTAAGAGTGTGTTTGGAGATAGGTTAATGCTTAGATGATTTTCTCCGCTTGCACAATCCAGTTCTATGGTTATGTTCATGTTGGTTTATGTGATCTTGCAAAGAGTTAATGTTGCATTGATATATGTTAATGATAACATAAAGTAATGGATGTTTAAAAAAATTAAAATTATCTCCATTTTCTAGTAGATTATAGGTTATTTCTCTAGGGTATTTTGGCAGGCATTACATCTGGTATCAGAGCCAGGTTGCAAATATTGGGATCTCTGGTTAGGGTTGTTTCTCTTGGCCTTACGTGGTGTACTTTAATTTTCTATTGGCTTGAGTTTTTCTTTGAAATTTGAAATGGAAAACGTCATGGGAACTTAGGAGATCTTATATGTTATGCTTGTGTTTCTCCCTAATCCCTCCTAGGAACCATAGTTGTGTTGCAATATGTGTATTAATTTATTATGAATACCTCTTATATGAGCATAATGTCTATACGACTCTATGCATTCTTTCTTGCTTGTGATTTCTAGTACTTACCCAAATATTAAAGGTTGTTTTCCCTATATAATTGATAATGTTATAGAGTGAAGAGAAATTGTGTGTGTTATCTAATCTAATATTATATTATAGGATTATCTTCTTCCATTGATTTTCTTATGAATATCAAGATGGAGTGTTTGTATTATACATATAAGAATGATTTAGTGTGGACCATGATGTGAAATTGAAGAACTTGTGTGGGATACACCTATATAAGAAAATACTAGTTTAATGATGCCTTTCTCTTTTGCTTATTCTCCTATGTAAAATATAAGGAAGTTAATTAGTGAAGTATGGATACCAATTAGACTATCAGGTGTTTATATATGTGTGTGATTTTTTATTTAAGAAAATATGGTTTGAATAAATCATATCTTTCAATAAGGACTTGAGATTTTTAGTTGTATTTGTAATATTAGGAGACCTTTTGGGAAGTTGAAGGTGCATATCTTAGAAAATTATGTGAATAGTTGCATACAATGATAAATGTGACATGCCTAGGAATTTCAAAATTATTCATGTACAATTTTTGTGTGCATACATTGGTTCATTGGCAGTGTTCTTTATCCCTCTCCTCTTATTTGGGTTAAAGAATCATAGTCCTTAGGGGTATAATGATAATAAGTAGAAGCATTGGATATGAATTGATGAAGTAAGGTACTGCATATATTAAACAAGCTCGATAAAATGAAATGTTTTTAAGATTGCGATTTGTGCATTGTATTCATGATTTATTTTAAGGGAAGAATTGATTAGATAAAATCTTTGTTGCATAAATAATGTAGGAAGTTATTATAAACTCACAAGTTAAAAGACAATGTTATAATATGTATGTAGAACGAAGTAAAAACTCAATGCATTGCATGTATAGAAACTTGAGATCATACCATTATGTCTTTACTTGGTTTGACAAGATAAAAGCCTTAGTCTTGAGTAGAAGCTGTGTGGTTTGATGAAATGTTCTATTTGATCAAATGGATGGATTGAGACTATATTCTATCTCCTTATCCTATTCAATTTTTCTTTAAGAAAGCATTTGTTCCATGAATTTTGAGCAAGATGAATTGGTAGTGCATTGAGTGAAGTTGTATTGCATTATAGATGGCTATGCTTCTTGTTCACTATGAATGCTTAGTTGGGAATGATTATAATTAAGCGATGATAGGAGATGAGATTTAAATAGGTAATCTATACTTGTGGTTGAATTTGTGTGTGACATTAAATAAACTTTAAGTGGTGGCAAGTAAGGCTAGGATATCAAGTTTCATGCTTAATATAGGCAATTGACTGAATGATGGTATGTAGGAAAATGATCATAGGAGATCGAAGTGGAAATCTAATATTAAATCTTGCTTCAAGTAATGAGATTTATTTGATAAGAGTCAACGATTTGAGTAATTACATGAATGACCAAATGTTTAAATGAAATCATGCAGAGAATTCTAATTATCTTCTTACTATTTATTGAGCATTGATCTATAAATGGTGTATGTATGTTGAAGTATATCATCAAGTGAATAAATGAAATTCTAATATTTGTTTCTATTATAACTCGGTAAAGGTGATCATTTTATAGACTGGATATCTTGAACATTACGGATGAATGAGAGTATTCCTTGGGTATGTATGAGACACCCTATTTACTTCTTGTATATGTCATCTTTTATGAAAGATAGTTGCCTAGATTATTGTAATGGATTGTATTGCAATAAATATGATAAAAGAAATTTGGGTATATGAATAAAATTATGATTTTAAATGTCTAGCATGCACTCTCTAACACATTCAGGGCATTGTACCCTTGGATGTTGTGTAGCAGTTACTCCCTCGTGGTGTGATTGATATTGGTCACCTTGCAATGTGGATTTGGACGAGTTTGTAATTTTGTTTGGGTGATTTTGTTATTTTGTGAAGTATCATTGAGGTTAATTCGATTTTGGGTCTCTTTTCTTTAGGGTTGGACACTAATTTCTTCTTTCATTTGTTTTGTTCTTGTGGTAGCGCTTGTCACACCTAATTTCTTGATTGACTTCATCGGAAAATTTTCTGTCGTTTCATGATTTAATAGTTGGATTTGAGGATCTCTCCTTTTGATTTCCTCTTTGTTGTTCATAGTAGTCATTCTATATGTTCAAGTGTTGTGGGCCCTCGTTTTGTGTCAGTGTTGTCTCTATCATGTTCACTTGGAACCTCTGATAGTGTGTGCAAGGGAGGACACCATAGAGAAGTGCACTAGCTTTAATGAACCATTAAGTAATGCTAATATTAGTTGACTAAATGAAAACATGTTAATGGATGAAATACACTAGCGACTTGTTAGATTTTATGGAAGTTAGATAGAGGTGCATTCAAATCGAAGAATTTGTAATATATGAAGTAGATAAAAAGCAAAGGAAATTGTTGATTCCATATCTTCCATGAGTGCTTATATATAAAAATATATCATGAATTAGAGTGCCTTTAGATATATTTGATTAGATGATAGATGTGTAATGCTTACATCAAAGTAGCGTAGCGAAAGTGTGGTAGGGACTGAGAAGTTGAATGTTGTAAATTTTGCTTTCCTTGAGAATTTTAGAGCATGAATTTTTGGTAATTGTGAGATTCTCTTGATTCTATCCAGTCTCGAAGGGATTATATTCAAATTTCCTCATATAGGAGTATGACATGTGGCTTCTTAATGATGTGCCTATGTGTGAAGTAATGTGTAAAATGTATGCTTGTCTTCTTAACTGCATTCAACTAGATGTTAAAGGAAGTGTTGCCATGCTTGAATTGTGTGAATTACTGTGATTTTTGCTTATAGATATTAACTCGGATACAATAATTGCAGTTTAGTCTTTCAAAGGTGGTTAAATAAAGTTCTCTTGAAGATATTTCAATGATTTTTCAGGCTTATTGTAACCGGTAAGAGTTTTTTTTTACTTGTTTTATCTCTTGTGTAACATATTTACTTGGATAATTGAAGTGTAGAAAGGAAACTTTTTGTAATCATTATCTTACTTTGAGATAGAAGTTGCTTAGTTTAAGAAGTTTTGTGTTGATGTGTGTATGTTTTCAACCTATCCCTTGGCGACTTCCAGGAGTAAGTTGAGCCGAAGGGGGGGGAGGATATAGTGCCCCTCCTAGACTTGCATTTTGATTTGTGTTCAGATGGACTTATTTAGACTTGTGATGGTTATTTATGACTCTTCTGCTATCTCAGATAGTATCATCGATGTTAGGACTTATGTGAGTTATATGACTTGTGATGATACTAACCCTATTTCATGATGATGATGATTCTATGTGATGTTTGATATTATATCGTGTGATTATCTTCATGAGTAAAGATGATGCCATATCACTCATTGCAAGCAGGATATGTCATCATGATTAGCTATCACTTGTTTGTTTATTATGAGGTATATGTATCGTATATATTGTGTCGGTCTTTGATGCACATTTCCAGGTACCAGACATCGACTCCACCCGACTTCACAGGTTTGATCGTGTCTTTTTCCCAATGGCAACTTGTCAGAGATGACATAGTTTCCCTCACACACTCTAGGTCTAAGATGTGTACCTTGTCGATTGTGCCACAATGCAAGTTGTGGTTAGAGTCTTGTGTTATGTTTGTCCCCTTGGTGTAAGTGGGTTTGAGTCTATGTTTATGTGAACATTGTGTAATTGTTCAATTATTGGATTATATATATTTATTTGATTATTTTTATTGGGCCATGACTCCATTGTCAGATTTTATTTAACCAATTAGGATTTATTTAATTGGTTTATTGAATTAATAATTGATTTGATCATTGGGTATAATTAATCATCAAACATCTATTTATTGGTGATTTATTTATTTAATTTGATTATTGGTGTTATTGAATTATTTTAAGTGATTTACTTATTTAATTGTTATTTGATGATTTATCTATTATTGATTTATTATTTATTTGCATTGTTTTAATGTTGAATATTTATTTATATATTTATTTGAGGATTTATTAATTATTTAATATTATTTATTTACATTGATTTATTGTTGAGCAATCTATTTATTATTTATCTATTTACTGTTGTTTTGCTTTATTTTATTTATTATTATTTTTTATTTTTTATTTATTGACTTTATTAATTTATTAAGTGATATTTGCGATTTGATTCTATATTTTATTTGGGGTTCCTATTTCTAAGGCTTTATCCTCTTAATTTATTAATTGAATTATATTGAGTCATGAAGCATTACTTAATGTGTTTTTACAAGTTCATATTGTCGGTAAATTATATTTGAATATATTTACCTACCCTTGCATATGATTGGTGGAATTTTAATTAGTAGGTAAATTATATTGAGGAAATAATATATGCCTCGAAACTTTGCAAGTTAGGTAAATAATATGGTTCTTGAAATATTTTTATTGGTCGACTTGCAATATAATTTTTGAGTTTAATTTTTGTATTTATCCGACTTCCTGTGCATTCACAAGGGTTGGAAAATTTGGGGAAGGTTTGAAGATTTAGATTTGGAGATTCTGCATTTGGCTTTAGATTCATTTTGTCAAAGGTTTTGCTAGATTTGGATTGCACCTTCAAATTTCAACTTGTTTCATCTTCTTCCAAGTTGGTTCCATTTGTTGGCACTCTACATTTTTGTTTCTGAGAATATTTGTTGTAGTGTCTGGAAAAGATTGTTTGGGGGAAATGATTTGGTGAATTGCAGTAGTTTAATTCCCTTTTGATGATGTATTTTTTTGGGTAAATTTTCATTCCAATGGTTTTATTTTTCTAGAAATTGTATTGTCGAGAGTTCTCTGAGTTTTCTCTGTGTCTAGATATGTCTTTTGTTTCTATGAATGCTAGAACTTGGTCAGAGATTATAGTTTGTGTTTTCTCTTGAGTTGATTACAAATCTCCCTTGATTGAGCATCGTTTTGGAGTCTTGTTTCTTGTTTCATGTCTACAAGTTCTTTGTGATTTCACTGTGAATGTGAAGACACATTCAATCACTTGCATTGGCTACAATTAGTCTCTATTTATCTTTCTTGAGTCTCCTTTGGGTGTATGCCACTTGTTCCTACTCTCCCTTAATCAGTTTGGCTCCCCAAACCTCAGTTTTGGCTCTATGGGAGATGACTTTCTTGATGCAATTTTTTACAATGACTGTGTACTTGATATATGTGTTGTATCAATCATTAATTAGGCCTTCTGGTTGTTGTATGAGGGTCATTTTGGACACATGAGCCTTCCTGAGTTCTCTCCTAAGCCTTATGCCTCAGAATTGAGTTATTTTCTGCATATCTTCCAAAAATGCTATGAAAACACCCAGAAACATTGTTGTTTGGACCAGGGGTGCTATGAGACAAACCAAGGGTGCCACCATACTATTGGATTGATGATGATTTTTTTATTGGATGACTTTATGTTTTGTTATTGATGGAACACATATACACACACATATTAGTTAAGTCAAACTAGTACTACTCATAAGTCTTTGTATTGCAAACCAATATCATTTGTATAGAGAAGTCCAACTAGTATGAAGGTGTCTAAATTGGTATATGTAGACAACTGTTATATGCAGGAATGGCAATTGGTTTTGGTCAATTTCACTGACACCAGTTTCGAGATGCAGTAGAGATCGATAAGGAGATGAATGGAGGACAAATGGTATATGAGTTGGAAGCAGTTAATACTCAACCAGTATCGATGTTCAAACTGATTTCACTTATTATGTGATGAGTTATCACCGGTCATGATGAGTTATCTCTAACCAACAGTTTTGGAGGTGATCTGTGATGTGTTATAGAAGATTGTCTAGATACCCTAAACCTAGGAAATTGTGATGAGGTTCTTAAGGCCGACATGAAATCTAATGTCTATAAAATAACATTATGATGAACTATTTTCATGATGCGAGATACGAGTGATGTTATGAGTTTGTGTTGATGCGAATTACAGAGTATCTTGGTGATGCAGTATTGAGTGAGCATAAAAGGATCTATATAAGAAAGATGTGCTATTTTTAGATCATTCCACCTGTTGTTTTCTAGTCACTACAATAGTTAAATCCCCTAACCGGGTAAGGTCTAACAAGCTTCATTATAAAAATCCTCTAACCATGTGATCCATTAGTTTGGATTTGAAATCCTCTACCAAGGTTACTCCTAACAGGGTACTACCTTTAACTGGGCATAGCTCCTAATAGGGCTTTGGGATCTTTAATAGGATTCGCTCCCAACAGAGCACTTTGTAGACCTTAAACGATCAATTACCTATTTCTATAGATAGTTAACTTGTGAGTACCATCTCACCGTGGATTTTCCCAGTTGGGTTTTCCACGTATAAACACTTGTGTTATGGTGAATATTTTACTTATTGTGAATGTTGTTATAACACTTTGGATTGATGCAAAGTCTTCAGTAAACTAGTTAATTATTTTTATTGGTCTGGGTTTAAAGTGTTATTGTTTTTTCTATCCCTGATTCACCCCCCCCTCTCTTAGTTATTTATAAGTCTATCACATACATCCCAGGAGTTCCACTATTCATACCAGGAGCATTGAGAGACATGTTGTGGGTGCTAAGGTCCTCAAACTACAAATGCAAGAAAAATGACCAAAAACGCCATAGTATGAACCAAAATGCTATGGTATGAACCAAAAATTCCATGGTAAGTATCGAAAAATGCTAGGGTACCTACCAAGGGCATTAAACTAGGAACAAGGGCAGCTGAACTATCCTGGGGGTCTCCAAAAGTTAGTTTTTAGCTTGTTTTTGTGTAATTTTAGATTCTGTGAGTACTCCAGAGGCTTGTGTTGTCTATGTTGACATTATCAGAGTTGATTATGATGTTTTTTTATCCCTTTTTATGTTTCTTGTGCTCTAGTAAGAGGGTTCATGCCTTACCATTGAGGTGTTTCATATGTGATTTGTGGCTCCGACGAGAGGGAGAATGCCTCGTTGTTGAGGGATTGGTTTTATGGCTCTAGTGGGATGTTTTATGCCTCAATATTGAGGATTTTATGTTATTTGGATCTCTTTGATGTTTTTATCCATGATTGACTTATCTTTGATGTCTTGGTGAAGGCTTTTTTCTATGAGTATGGCTTATGAGTCCTCTTTTCTCAGTTTACTATTCAGTTTGTTGTATTTGTTCTTATATCACTTTTGAGCCGTCATGATTTGGTTTTATGTTCTATGGATGTGAATTTAACCTATGGCCTTGGTTCATGGTTGGGTGGGTGGGCTCTTGCATGTGTTGGACCTAGGTTGTGAGTACTAGATCTCTAGGAAGGGGTCTAAACCTATGGAACCACATGAAGAGTTTATGGAACCACATGAAGAGTTTATGGTTTAATTGCAAGTGATAACATAATAATAATTTATAAGAGGGTTGTTTATCTAGTAATACACCTAATCAAGATAAATAATATGATATTATATGGCCCAATTGGATGGACCCAGGGAGGTGTTTTTGGGATCCTAGATCTGGAAGACCGTTGGAGCAGTATAACCAGTCCCCCTTGAGTAACTCCAAGGTGGAGCGGATGCCACATGAGGTTAGCATGTGATGGCACTGTACCCCACATGTATCCATTGTCCATATGCCTTGTTTTATTGGTTTTACTCTAAAGGTTGATTGCATTGACTTAGCCATGTGGTGTACTTGGGTGTTGCATTCTTATGTTGGAGTCTTGTGAAGCCATGTTATATCCTTTGGTTGATAGGTGTCATCTTAGATCTTGAGTGTGAGTTGGAACCCTATGACATCTCCTAGCACAAGGGGTTGTTCCTATTTGGTTCCACATGGTTGGGTGGTTTGATGGCTTCTTCCATTGGGATATTCTCCTTGGATGTTAGCATGCATGGAATTGATTCTGTAGTAACCCACCAAAATTGATCCAACAAAAATTGAGTATATTTTTTTTTTATTACGTTTTATTCAATTGCATACTCTGGGCATCCATCCAAATAGGACTGGGCATTCATCCATTCGGGATGAGCTTCTAACCATACGGGTTAGGCAGTTGTCCATACGGGACGTAAATTTCATCTATCAAATACGGGATAGGCATCTACCCATACAGGGTAGGCATCCATCCAAACGGGATAGGAGATGCTCTGGCCAGAGACTTAGACTCATCGGGACCATTCAGGTCCTGAGCCACTCACTAAGTACTACATTCTTCTAACAAGAATGCACCGAGGTCGCCGTCCTTAGGAGTAATAAGAAAATAAGACAAGCTTGAATTCCGCCTCGGAATTTGGCTTAAAGCCTCGGGAAGTCAAGCGAATCCATACGGGATTCCTTCCGAGTATGCATTGAATTGAGTTTGATTATCTTATCTTTCGATTAGGATTCTTACTCAACCAAGCCTAGACCCCACCCACGAACGCCTGAGTACGAGGGACAACTCCGTCCCAAGACTGCCTACATACCCACTTCGGCGTGGGATCAAGGCGTAAAGTATGTAGTTCTATTTTCTAATCTATGGTTTGATGTAAACTGATTTTGTGGGTACACAACCCTTTCTAGGGTCAGTGTCCCAGACAGTTTCTCTGCGGTTGCTACCCACGAAGGTAGCACTTAAGCGAAGGCTCAAGATGGCCTATTGCTTGTGGCCTAAAAAAAAACTAGATCCTAGTACTTAACATGAACGTCGCCCAATTGCAAATCACCAATATCCCTTCGAGGTGAATAAATAAATAAATAAATAAAGTCAATTTCATGAGAGCTCTTAACTAGTCCATCCCTAAGAGGGGTTTACTATGGTTTATCTCAACGGGTGTGAAATTCAATTAAAAGTTATCTTATTAAATTATCGATCCAAGAGGGATTACCCGCCCCTTGGATTTTTATCTTCCAAATGTCCCTTATTACTCCCCGACGATTTATAGGGACGATGCCACAGACGTCGTTAATGCAGCTTTATTAGGCATTAAGTGCAGTAGTTCAACACGACGGCATTACCCGTAAGCGTGACCCAGAGGCACCATATATACCGAACGCTGCTAGTTTTGGTTTTCCAACTTCCTTTATTTAGTTTTCTAACTACGAATAACAAAATGAAGCGTAAACAATGGAAGTAACTACCTGAAGTGAAATTTGCATAACAAATGAAACTTGCATAATAGTAACTGCATGAAAGATATAATAATTCGCATGCTATGAACGAAAGCAATTAATCCATGATGTAAGATGACTTAGGGAGTCCAAAATGACGGTCAAATCTAAATATTTGCAATAAGGTAAGTTAATCTCTAAGGACCAAATCAAGCGTCCCAATATTTCTTAATTTTTTTTTTTGAAGAATATAGTCTACGATTTTAAAGTCTATAAGGATAGTTTAATTACAATCATTAATCCCATTTTTAATTGAAAGTCAATATCCTTAAATGTACACTAAGGAAAACAAAATCATCACTAAATGTCATTATTATCAACCTTAAAAATTAACTAGATGGTAATTAACTTAGTTTATTATTATCAAAAAAAAACAATTTAAAACTTTCAACTTTAAATTACAAAAAAAATCGAATTTAAAAAAAAGTTTTTGTTGTAAATACAAAGGGGCTGCGGGGTGGGGACCACGGGTCCCATCACCCCTGCGGCCCTGCAGTCGCAGGTCCGCAGGGATGAGGGGATGTCGTGGGCCCCCCCCCCGTACCCTGCGACGGTTTATTGAAACCGTCCATGCAGACTGCGACCGAGTACGTGGAAAGCCGTGCGTTACGGAGTTTTAAGGAGATTTTCCTACGTTTGATGGGGTTTTTTTCTTGCCTTTGTTCTTTTTAATTTATATATATATATATATATATATATATATATATATATATATATATATATATATATATATATATATATATATATATATATATATATATATATATATATATATATATATATATATATATGAGTACATAAATGTTATATTATTATTATTATCTTTTTCTTATATCTCATACAGGAGTAATAAATTTAATTTTAATGAGTTATTGAAGATTACTCAAAGCAGGGTAATAAATTTCAGAGGTAAAATGAAGCAGAAACCAGAGGATTTTTTTCTCATTTCTTTGTTTTTCTACAGGGAAATACATTTACAGATAAAGAGAGTTTAATTCTTTTCTCCATTTCTTCTGTTTCCTACACAGGGAAAACTTATTCACAGAGAAAGGAATTCATTTCTCTACACAGGAAAAATCTCATTCACAGAGAGAGTTATCCATTTCTTTGCACAGGGAAAATTCGTTCACAGAGAGAGGAGATTTATTTATACACACAGGGAGATCTAATTTTTATCAAAATAAAATGAATCTAATTTCCATTTACTCTGAAACTAATTTCTTATCAGAAAGAAGAATTTCATTCTACAAAATCTGAAACAATTTTCTTATCAAACAATGAAAAATAAATCTAAAACTAATGAATCTTATTTTCAAAAATGAATCCCATTCTAAAAAAAATCTGAGACAGATATCTTATCAAAACAATGAATAATAAATCTAAAACTAATGAATCTTATTTTCAAAAAAATGAATCTCATTCTAAAAAAAATCTGAGACAGATATCTTATCAAAACAATGAATTTTATTCTCTAAAATCGGAAACTAAAAATTTAAACAATGAATCTTATTTCAAAAAAAATGAATTTCATTCTACAAAAATCTGAAACAATTTTCTTATCAAAACAATGAATTTTATTTTCTAAAAATCTGAAACTACATTCTTATCAAAAATTTAAACAATGAATCTTATTTAACAATAAATCTCATTATTTACAAAATCTTAGGGACTAATTTCATATCAAGAAATTTCAACAATGAATCTTATTTAAATCTTGACTCTCATTTTCTACAAAATCTAAACTAATTCTTTAACAAAATACAAATAAATTTCGTACTCATAATTAATCTACTAAAATCTAATCTACCATAAAAATGAGATGCATGAACTAAGTTGGAGGAACCTGGATGCTTGAAGATGGTGTGGAGTCTTCCTTTATCCTCCAAGTTGAAGAGAAAATCCTCCCAACAAAACCTTGGCTGCAAATGAAAAATGGACTACAAAGGAGAAATTGCAGAATTTCTTATGGAATAGCTAACTTTTCTTTTGAAACTTGTACCTATTTTATAAAAGAAATTTCAAATTCCCACTACCTAATTGTTAATTGGAAAAAAAGAGATTCTCTCCCAATTTTGGCCTCCATGCAAATTAATTGGGCTTAGTGGGAGGAGTTACATGCAAGGAGGTGGAGAAGCCTCTAGAAGCTTCTTATTCCTCCTACAACATGTGCCTTAAATTGGGTGAGGGAAATTAAATAACTAATTTAAAATATATATGCATTTTCCATGTGTGTGTGGTTTATTAATTTATTCCCTTACAATATTCATTCAATAATTCATCCAAAGAGTATAAATAGAGTTTTGTATTTTAAATCAAAAAAAGTGATAAAGGAGGGTTGTGACAGATTCTTCATGTGATTATTTTTCAGAGCTGATTTCTATGTACATGGAAAAAAAGACATTGTATCATGATGATTTGTATATGTAAAAGGGATTATGTAAATTGTGAGTGGGAGAAAAAAAGTTCCTTGAATATTCCTTGATGTATCGGTTGTTCATTATGTAATATGAATTTTATGAGTTCTATGTGAAAGTGAAATGGACTAGTTATATGTATTTGAGTTACATTTGCATTTATGAGATGGATTTGTATTATGTCATGTTTTAGAGTAAATGATGGAATGAATAGAATAGTTGCCTTGAATCCTATTGAATAAATGGGAGTTATCTAGATGAAGTGCTTAAATGAATCTACTATGCATTATGATAAAAGGAGATAAGATTATGTACTTGTGTAACTTGTAGTATTAAGAATTAGGTTGTAATGTGGAAATCAAGACTGTGTGCTTGTTCTATGTTCCTTTATGTATTAGGTCTTGATGATGTAGAAACTATGAACTTGTAATAGGATGATGCATTACTATTTGGTTTATGTTGTAGAATTGATCATTATGTTGGGTGTTAGATCCTATGGTGAATCAGGGGATTGAAATATTAGGTTTGTTTATTCTTGCAGTTTCATATGACTCTTGATTTGTTTAGTAGCATTTGAAAGTAGCTAAGTGTTTGTTGTTGTAAACTTGCATATGAATATGGATGGTAATAGTTGTGTTTAAGGAGATCATCTAATTCCATGAGTAAGGGAAAGATAAATGCATTTAGATTCATGATGCGTTAAGTAATTAATGGATCAAGATGGGAATTAGGAACATATGGTTGGTATATTAAAATGAATCTAAAAAAGTATTATGTGAATGAGCTATGCATTTGTGTTAATGTTGTTCTAGTTTCATGAAAATTAAATGGTTAATTGAAATATAGAAAGTGATCATTCATATGGATAAGTGTTAGGTGAAGATGATGTCAAGTAGTGACGTTAAGATACCGTAGGGAATGGTTTTGTTGTAAGAGTGTGTTTGGAGATAGGTTAATGCTTAGATGATTTTCTCCACTTGCATAATCTGGTTCTATGGTTATGTTCATGTTGGTTTATGTGATCTTGCAAAGAGTTAATGTTGCATTGATGTATGTTAATGATAACATAAAGTATTGGATGTTTTAAAAAAAATAAAAAAATCTCCATTTGCTACTAGATTATAGGTTATTTCTCTAGGGTATTTTGGCGGGCATTACACCAACTCCCACATGACTCACTACAATGATGCCAGAACCTCGTATCATAGAAAAATAAAAGACACACAAGACACAAAAGGTGGGCCCCACTCCACGTCAGTGCATAAGGGTTGTCAATTCTAGCATGACTATACCACCTTTGCCTAGGCGTCAATCTCAACTGATTCCACATCATCCAAAGCCCACTCTTCTTCATATTTAAATTTTCCTTCCATATATATTCAAACTTGCAACCCCCAACCCAAATTGACAGATGTTGCGAAAGTTGGTTCCCCAAGAGATGAAAGTTACCCATTAAACTCTACTACTAGGGACTCTTTGTAATACCCCTACCCTGTCCAAACCCATTTTGACCTCATTGACCAAGGTTTACTTTTATGTGGCTTACGTGGATGGTTGATTTATTGTGATTGTGGTGTGTTATTTTGGTGTTATGCTTGGGAATGTGATTAGGTACATATGATTATGCATTATTTTACATTGAGGAATAGATATTGAATTTACATTATTGCTTATTAATGAGTAGTTGTAAACTCTGCTTTTGCATTGTACTTTATAAATGATGAAATGTTAAGTTTATTTATGTGTTATTAATGATGGACTAACACATTTACTTTATGTGTGAGTTTCTTTATGTATATGTTGGCTTGTTGTGTGAAAGTGTATGGGGTGCGAGGAGATGATTTTCCTTCACTCACTTCAGTGAAACAGGGAATGTCATGATTCTCCTTCACCGATGTGTCTAGTGTGTTTGTATATATATGCATATGTGGTTCGTTGATGCAAGAAATTGTAGGTACAAGTACCGTATAGGTACAAGGTATCATCTCCACTTGGCTCCACAAGTTTGAGTGTACTTAATTAACCTAATGGAAGTGGAGGAGGTAGTTCTAAGGTCCTAATGTTAACCCCAGCCTTGCTCAATTGTGAGTGTCGTCATTCTTTTGGTTTTCTTGTCGGTTCACCTAGTAGGCTACTTTTTCAACATTAGTATGTGTGTCATGTTCTATTTTGGTTTCAGTTGAGTGTTGTGTGTTATGCGTTTTGTGTGTTTATTTATTCTCTTCTTGAGTAGTTAATGAGAATTTTATATGTGTCGTGTTGATTAAAAGGAATTAAGAATAAATTACATTAGAATCATTTTTGTGGTTAATTAGTTAATCGATTATTTTAATTGTCTAAGTTAGAGTGAATGTTGAATTATTAGTGAAAGTACAATTATATTTGGCTTGAGTAATTGTTTAAAAGACCATTGTTTTTATAAATTGATAAATCAAATTCTATTAAGCTAGCAAAATTAGAGTATTTATTTATTACCATATGGTGGAATTAAAATGGGGGTTATGCATTTTTTGAACAAGGATTATCATTTTCCAAATTTTGGAGATTTCCAACCCTACAATGGATTTTTGATATTTTGATTGGGAAGGATTTGCTTGGAAAGATTTTGTGGGTAGGAGCTTGTTGGATTCGAGGGGGAAAACTCTTATTGCTACTCGGTTTTCATGAGTTATTTCGGAGTATTTGGCTCCATGTTTCATTTTGAAATTCTTCAACTTGAAGGTGAGTTTATTTGATTTCTCCCTTGATTTTTTATGAAATTGTGTAATTCTTTTTGCAAATGGATAGCAAATGAATTTAGAACCTTTCTCCAACTTGAATTTTGGATTTTAGTTTAGATATGAATTTGTATGTTTAAACCTTTTTTTTTTAAATGAGAGTTGCTTTGGGGAATGTTGCCCAAATTTGTATGTATGTCAGAAAGTGAATTTTATTTCAAAAGTGTGATGTTGTTCACCCATCAACCAATGGGTTTTAAGAAATTTTCGATTTGGAAAGTTTTAATTTTTTGAGTTTTTGGAGGTCCATCGATGGTGGATGGCCTCCAAAACCTGGTTATTGGTCTCCTTAGACTTTTTGAAAAATGTGAATTTGATGTTTTAAATGTGAAATTATTATGTGGAATAATGATATTATATATGAAAATTTCATTTTTGGATTGAATTGGATCCATTCTCCTAGCGTCAGGGCCAATTGAGTAGTTGAATACATGTGCTGGAAATGCATTGTTACCATGAGTTTTTTTGTGTAAAAAAAAAATAGTCAAAACAAAATCACAGTAAATGTTATTTCTTGTGCAATGCTTAATAATTTATATTGTTTTTAATTTGATATATATATATAATTTGTAATTTGTAATTTTTATTTGGAAAACGGTGTTAGAGGAAATTCGTTTTTTAAAAGAAATATCAGTTTAGTATTGAATATATATAAATATATTTATACTATGTATTTTGAATTAGCAATATGAAGAGAATGTTAAATTTGATTGGATATAATAGTAAATGATTTTGTGAAAACAAAGGCTATAGGAATAACCATCAATTTTGTTAGTCGAAATAATTTTATTCTGTAAAATTGATTTAAATATTGAATTTAGTTTTCAAAAGTATTTTAAATGTTATTATCATTAATTTGAAATTCGAATTCAAATGGTATTTGTTATAGCCAAATTGGCTTAAATTGAAATGATTATATATTTTTATAAATGATGGTTTAATTAGGCTACAAGTTGTTGTTATTCCTTTAAGGTGTGTGGTTTAAAATCAAGTATTGAGCAAAGTTATTTGGGGTTTATGTTTACTTGGACCTTTTTTATGTGTTATTCCCTAATGTCGATTTTATTATCATGAAAGAGTCAGTTATTGAAATAGCTGCAATTAATTGACATTGGCTTTTAAGTATATTTTGAGTGATTGTTATGATTCCTTAACATGGATGATTTAGAGTGCAAGTGTATTCATTTGAGTTTTACTCTGCTTGGTGGATTTTTGGTGTTGATTTGTAAGAGTCATTTTCGTGTCATGGTGGCATTTTGTTGAATGTAAGTTTATTGTGCAAGTTGATTAGGTTAAGTTTTGGTTGTGGTCGTACTTGCCTTATTGTGGTTTTGGTTTTGTTTTGTGGATAGACCAGTTGTTTGTTTCACACATCCAATTGATTTAACCTTGGTATAAGGTTTGTTTAATCAAGATAAATTATGCCCCGCTCATGGTTGAGTGCTAGTACAGACTCAGGATGCAGTGGGAAGGCCTGGAATGGCAAACCAAATACCTTGTCTTCATGAAAGGTTTGTTGGGTCTGCATGAGACATGGATGGGGGCTGGGGTTTATGGAGGCCTGCCATGGTAACCTATACCATCTATGCGATGACATTCTTCCCTTATGTTCACTAGTGTGTATTCATATGTTGGCTTTACTTGGAGCACTCTTGTGAGAGTCATTCTTGTATGCTTATGCCTTGTGTGAGTATTTGATGTACATGCGAGACCATGTGATGCTTTGTTAGGGCTTGTTTGAGGGCCTTAGTACTATCTCCTAGCATGGAGGGCTGGTTCCTTTTCGGGCCACATGGTGAAGTGGTAGTGCCACTTTCCATTGGGTATTTTGATAGTGCCTTTTTGCGATGGATTAGCCTTGTAGGTGCTCTAGTTGTTATTTTGTATTTACTTTATTCCATGTTTTAGATGGATCCTTTTGTTCCTCTCGTATCATTCATGTATCTCTTGGACCCTATGTGGTCATATGTATCATTTTTTTATGTATGCCTTGATGGAAGGTTGTAATTGATGTAAACTTTGTGTATTTTTCATCTTTTATTTATTAGAATGGTCTTGCACTTGAATCAAACCCGGAGATGTAGCCCATTAGGGGTGAGCTCTAATATCAATTGGTGTTGTATGGTGTATGTGTTCATCTGGTTCCTTTTAATTTTGGATGTATGAATGGTATTATAGTTAAAATGTATAATGTAATTTAGGTGATATTAATCTTAATTGGATGTATGAAGTTATAAATAAAATGTGGTAATATATATTATGATGAATGTAACTTTAGTGATGTAATGAAACTAATGGGAGTTGTATATATTCAATCATGCTTAGTTTAATCTCTTATGGAATTTAATTTCTATGTTAATGTGGCAATCATTCTATCATGAGTATGTTTAATCAATCTCATTGTTAATTGGATTATACACCTTAATGTTCATTGAATTAATTGAGTAATCTTCGTTGGAAACCCTTTAGGAGTTTGTGTTAAGTCTTCCGCTTGTGCAACTTCTATTGCAATGTATATCTTGTACATTAGTGTGTTCTTATTAAAATAAATTATTTGCACTCTTTTCAAGTGTTTGTAGTTGTTTCCTTTAGTGTTTCTTTGCGAGGCATTACACTCTCCATGTAGGAGTATCTTAGCATTATTAGGTAGGGCATCCTTCCTCTTCCAACATCTTCATCCTCTAGTTTGGAAGCCTAGCGCTGCCAAGGCATCTACAACCATATTTCCTTCCCTATAGACATGACCAATTTCAAAGTGCTCTAACCCTAGCAGAAACTTGTGGATGTTTTTTATTATCCCTTCAATGGACTAGTTAGTCTTACTCAATCCCTTAACCGCATCAATTATGAGTTTGTAATCACCTTCAATGACTAAGGTGTTCAATCTACTTGAGAGAACAACTCTGATTCCCCAAAATAAGGCCATCACTTCAGCTTGGTTATTAGTATAGCCCTTCAAATTCCCAAATTAAGCTGCCACCAACTCCTCCATATGCATTTTTAAGACTCCACCTGCAACTGCCTCCCCCATGGTCTATCTCACAACACCATCAAAATTCAACTTACAACACCCTAACTTAGGTGGAAACCATCTAGTATTCCTTCTCAACATCCTTTTTGAATTATCAAATTTGGCATAAGAAAAAGGTAGGCTCCAACTCATCAAATTTGTCATCAAATAATGAGGGAGGAAAGCATGGACAAGGCCAAGAGATGGTAGAGATGTTTTCCAAGATGATCTTGGAAAAGGTTCCAAAAACAACCTCAATAGGATTTTCAAGATCACGGAAAATCCTATTGTTTCTCTCTTTCTAGATGCTCTAGCCAAGATGAGGTGAGATTATTCTCTAATTTTTTTTTATTAGGGGATTGTGAGAGGGCCCACTCCAACCTATTATAGATTGTTAGAGGTCCCTATTTATAACCTAAGGAAAATCCAATTTTTGCAACACCAAGCCCCAAAGAATTTTAGTGAAGGTGCAATGGAGTAATAGGTGGGAAGGGATTTCCTCTTCTTGTTTGCATAAGACACAATAGTTTGGGAATTGAAATCCCCTCTTAGATAGATTATCTTGGGTAAGGATCTTGTTGTGTAGAGCAATCCACTAGAAGAAGTTAATCTTAGGAATTAGTTGTTGGTTCTAGACCTTCCCCCAACACCGCAAGGAATTGTTTTCCCTTAGGAGAGAGAGATAAATAAACTTAACAATGAGCTCACCCACAAGGTTCATCCTTCATATGAATTTTCCTTCTCTCTGGAAGAGCGGGATTCTAGTTTATTTTAGTAGATTATTCATCTCCTAAGCCATATGCAACAAAAGGGATTGATGATGAAAACATCGGGAGATGTCCCTCCAAGATTTAGATGGGGAGATATAGTCCAAGACCCAATGTCCAAATAATGCATTAGCATAATAAAAAATGCTCTTGAAGAAATGGTGTAGAACTAATGGTTTATCCTCTAGCCAAGTATCCTCCTAGAAATGGATATTGTCCCTATTCCCAATCAATGACAACAAACTCGATTGGATTATTGTTTTGCATTTGAGAACATTATTCCATATCTTAGAGCCACTAGGGATCCCTTGAGCTGGAAGAAATCTATTAAAATTCTCCTCGGTGAGATGCTTAGAAAATATTATTCTACACCAATCCTCTTTATGTAGGGCCAGCTTCCATCTAATTTTTATCATGAGCACCTTGTTAAGCAAAGGAATTTTCCTTATTCCCGGGGCTCTCATAGATTAGGACAACAGACCTTATCCCAACTAACTAGGGCCATTCTTTTCTTTTCCTCCATGCATGTCCATAAGAAAGTCCTTTGAATCGTTTCAAGTTTTTCTGTCATAAAACCCAAAATCTTAAACAGGGAGAGGAAATAGATAGAGATGCCTTATCATAGGGGCTTCACTTAGTGAACCTAGGTTATATCATGTGCGTTCATGGCATACTAAAGAATTTGTCATGTCCCCTATTTTGGAGAGGAATTAAATAATTAATTTAATTAGTTGAGTTGTCCAAATTATTATTATTTCTCATGGATAACTTAATTAATTATTTTAATTAATAATATTAAGTTAATTATTTATAAAGTTATCAAATAAATTAAAATATTAAAAAATGACTTTATATTTAATTAATTTAATAAAGTGACTTAATTAGAAATTATATCAAAAAGTCACTTAAGTGAAATAATATTATTTCTAGAAGCTTCTAGAGATGGACTGGAAAAAGTATAAAAGGGAGATCTAGTTGAGCTTCAAGGCATCTTTGGATTGGTTTTTGGATATTGAATTGAGTTTTGTAGAACCAAGGGGTATCTACAGAAAATTGTCTTTGGGAATGAAAACTCCCATTGATAGCATAATTGAGGGAGTGAAATACCTTCTGAGGGGTTGCAGTTGAGAGTGGGAGATAGCTTAGTCTTCCATATTGTGCTTATTGGGATTACTATATTTTCACGGTGATTGGGATTCATGGTGTTTTTAGATCATTATATTGGACATCCCAAATGCATCAATTCTTATTAAAGTAAGAGGGCAATTTTATTTGAAGACCATTGGGAGTGAAATTAGGTGGGAGATGATCGATTTGTAGTTTTGATCCATATTAGGTTTCACCATTGTAAACCTACAATTTTGTTCATACCTCATCATTGGAGCATCATATCATAACTAGGAGGACAACACTAACATTAGGAGTTAAGGGTGATCCTTTAGAAGCATTCTGAAGGAGTATTTTGAGAAGGAAAAAGTGATAACCCAGGTGTGAAGACAATTTGTATAAGATCATCCATTCCCTTCAATTTTCTCATAAATCTCCCTATTGGCATCAAATCCTATCAAAGAATGTAGCACCTCCCTTGAGGGGTGAAGGTGAACATTTTAGGATAGGAGATTGAAAGCTAGCAGTTGATCAACATTAATTTAATAGACCTCCATTAGCAGCAGGGGCGAATTTGGAGAACTCTTTGGTTTGGTGATGGAGATGGCTCAACCAATTGGATATTGATTGCTTCTTCAGCTATCAACTAAGGCAATTTATTCTCAGGTTCTTTGTCACCATTCTATGTCCTCTTTTCAAATAGTTGTAATAATCCCGATAGTCACAAGTCTTCCAAATTATTGAGTAAAAAGTGGGTTTATTTTAAAGGTCATTAGTATTGTTATTGTAAGGTCCTATTGATCATAATCTTTAAAAAGAAAGGAAGGACAAGATTGCATTTTAATTACATGAATTGTTTGAAGTTACATGCCAACTATTTGATATAATGACAGCTAGTTGTAGGTGCATAATTGTGTGTCTAATTTGGAGTGGAACACTATAAATTAGTTGTATATGCATCATTGGAAATTACCCTATCAATTAGAAGTTATTTGAAGTTGTTTAATCATGAGAAAAATATGGTTGATAATCTCTACACAAGTCTGAAAATTCTGAGGCAGCAAATCAGCATAACACGCAAATATATAAACCGCATAACATGAGGTTGGACAATCATTGGTAGAAAATATTCCTTGCATCTTTAGTCAATTTACTAAAGGGGATATTTCAGAATCCCCCTATTTTAAAACAATATTTCCCTAGAATCCTTTTTTTCCACCCCCTCTTAATACACAACCTAAATTAAAAGCCCGCCTATTTGCACTAAATATTGCATTTTTTCTTAGCCCGAATTAAAAACCCCCCTTTTTCACTGATAGGAAAATTGTACCCTCATTTTTGGGATATTAAACCCCCCAATATGAATGCATGTGATATGATATTGCCCAGCCAATGACGCTCCCATGTGCATTATAAGGAGGCAACAAGGAGTTGAAGTTTTTTGACACTACTCAGAAGTCTACCCTTCCAACCAACCAACTTTCTTTAGATTCTTTCTCGGATTATGTTCCAAAAAATATTTGAGACCTCTTTAACTATGAGGGGCAACCCCAAGTAGACCCCCCAAAATAACACTTTGGCAACCAATAATAGCCTTGATTGTATCCTACAGTTTCATCGAAGTGTTGAAAAACTAAATACTACTTTATTGTAGATAATATGTTGTCATGAGGCTTCAACATATTGATTAAGAAATTTCTTCCACTCCCTTGATTCTACCACATAAGTTGCACCAAATAATATGGTTTCATCAACAAACTGTTGCAAAATAATCAACGATAGAGAGGAAGTAGACTTAACCCCTTGAAGAAATCCTTTGCTAATGATATTTAGAAATTTTTTGCCCAGAACCTATTCTAGGATGATAAAAAAGGTAAGGAGATAAGGGGTCCTCTTGCTAAATATCTCTAGTTGCTCCAAAATATCCCCTGGTAGCACCATTCAACAACACTACATACATCACAGTAGTAACACACTCCCTGATTAAGCCAAGTTTCATTATGACTTTAAAAAGAAAGTCTCAAATAACTCCGTCATAAGCCTTAGAGATGTCAATCTTGAGAATCATCTCTGGTTGTTGGATCTTATCCATAGAATGAATAATTCCATGTGTATTAACCACAACATCAAGAATTTGTCTCCATAGAACAAATCCCTTCTAGTTTCAATTTATGAAACCATCTAGGAAAAACTTGATTCTATTCACTAAAATTTTAGAAAATATCTTATAAACAGTGTTGCACAAACTAATAGAGAGTCTGTAAGACTTAAGGATTCTTGAATTTTAAGGACCAGAGAAATATAAGAGTTGTTAAATCTTTTCAACAGTTTACCAGTTTTGAAGAAATCCTTAGCAACTATGGTCACATCAAAGCCCACAATGTCCCAAAACTCTTAGAAAAAAGTCAAGGGGAAACCATCATATCTTAGGGCTTTATAGGCCCCCATAGAGAAAGCAACACTTATAACCTCCTCATCAATGACTGGGGCCATTAGCAGTGCATTGTCAGACTCATCCAAAGCCATGGGAAGATAATGGAGAAGATGGTCCTCCAAAAGAAAATTCTTGGACCTTCTCTCATCTCTAAAAGTATTAAAAAATTAATTAAATGTCATGATAGCCAACTAGGTATCATCTTTAATTTCTTGATTGGATTGATCTTTAAGTCTTAGGATCATATTTATCCTCCTATGTTTGCTTGTTAATCTATGAAAGAAAGTTTAATTTCTATAACCCTCTCTCAACCAATAGATTCTGTACTTTTGTTTCCAGTAGATTTCCTCTTGCTTCAAATTTTTCTTCCACTTTTCCCTCAATTCCTCCTTAGTCCTATGGGTAGATTCTAAGAAGTCCCCCTATGCCATTCTCTCTTGAATAGTAATCAATATTGCAATAATCTCTTTTTTTTCAGCAAAAATATTACTAAACCTGAACCTATTCCATCCTTTCGTATTTTCCCTTATCAAATCAAGTTTCTAAGCAATTGTATACATAGGAGTTCCATGAATTGGTGTGCTCCACCATTCACTAATACTATCTCTAAACTTCGGATCTGTTGTCCATATAATTTCATAATGGAAAGGAGTTTACCTACTGATAGATCTATCAAACCATTCTAGAATAATGGGATTGTGATATGAAACCATTTGGAGGAGAGCATGAAAATAGGCATCGTGTCTAATATCCCAGTTAGTCGAGACCAGAAATCTATCTTGCCTATCCTGGATAAGGTGATTCCCCTTCCTATGATTGGACCAGGTGAACTACTGCTCTCGCAAATCAACATCCAACAAACTATTTTTACTGATAAATTTTGTCAGATCACCATACTATCTGAACAATCCATCAAGTGTCGACATTTCTCAGAAGAAAACAAGGGAGAGTTAAAGTCACTTGGCACCATCTAATGGGAATCTTGATCCTGATGCATCAAATTAGATATCTCATTCCAAAGAACCAGATAACCAGTCTAGGTATTGGGTGCATAAACATTAACAAGATGCCAAGAGTTAGATTGAGAAGTAAACATTACATACAAGGAACTAGTAGAAGAAGAAATAAAAGACTCATCCAGTTTCATGGGGTCCCACATGGTGACCACAACCCCTGAGGCACCATTTGCATTACTAATAAGGAAAGAGGAACTCGACCAAATTTTTCTAACAATATTACTAAAAGAGTTGTTTGTCATCTTAACTTCTTGAAGTAGAAAAATATCAATCCTTTTTTCAAGAGTGCAACCCCTGATGGATAACTGCTTTTGGGAGTTTTTTAAGCCCCTCATATTCCATGATAGTAATCTTGTTTTTTAATTATGGTTGAAGAATAAAGGGTCATCTACCTTCCATTGGAAATTTCCCTTAATACTTCATTATGTCTAGAGAGTCTATGTGATGGGTGTCTAATCTTCACTTCTGGCCTCACATTATCCTTCTTATTCCTTGTAGACAGAGAGGGAATCTCCCCCTCCTCAAGGGGTCCTGAGACCACCGCACTATTCAATGCACCCATCAAAGCCACATTAGTAGGAGATATAGAGATCTCAAACTTTAATTAGGAACCTTTTGGTGGAGAAGAACATTTTGGATCCACTTGAGAAGACTTGTTTGGGGTTTCCATCATCTCGAGGAGCCCACTAGTAAAATGGTACTCCTCACTATAATCCTCCACACCAACCCCATCTAGAGTCTCATCAGTCACCTCAAGCTCAACAAATGTACATATTTTTTTCTATTTTAAAGGCTTTTTGGGGGGGCCTTACAATTAGAGATTAGATGTCCAAGCTTAGAACATTTTTGACAGTAAACCATGGAGTTCTCATAAACAATTGCTTGGGTCCAGCTTTCCAAATTGCAAAGTAATAAAATTGGGGCTCAGATTCTTTTTTATGGTAGCCAACACACAAAAGAAAGCAAACACTAACCTGGATCTTAGTCTGGTCACCTCATCGATTGACACATAAAGTCCAAATGTGCTACCAATCCACTAGAAAATTTGTTCACCCTAGAACTAAAGTGGGAGCCCCAACAAATAGACCCACACATGAGTAGTCTTGTTCAAATCTGCTACAAGATGAAAACTAGTTTTCCATATACAAAGAGAGAGATGATGTTTTCCATAGGTCCGACAACCAAAAAGGAGCACCATTAAGTCCTTCGCTACAAATTTAAACAAGAAGAGAGCACCGAGCATGACACTAATTATAATGCTTCCCTTCAACTTCCATTTTAAGGACACTTATTTCCTTACCTTGTCAATAATGGGTCTAAAAGAGAAAAATTTCCCAACTAGAGTGCCCTTCATTAAAGAGACAGCTCGGTCCACCACTGAATCCAGTCCACCACTAAATCTAGTAACACAATAGCAGGACCATCCTTAGTTTGCAAGCATGTTGGGACTATATTGATGTCCACTTGACTATGCACCTTAACAACAAGCGCATTCTTCTACCCATTGGGATGTGCGCTCCCCTTTGGATTCATCATCTCCAACTTATTGGAGTTATCAATACTATTATTACCATCTGGATTGGGGACAACAAAACTTTCAGGTTGAGAAGCAAAATCATCCAAAGTAAGATTGTTAGAAGGCACTTTAGTGGCATCTTGGATGGAATCCTTCAGAACAAACACACCAACAACATCTAGAGGAGGATCTGCAAGAAGGGAATCATGGCCCCCACTCTCCATGGTCTCCATTTGCAAGGACCAAAGGGTTGAAATAAGAAAAAGTTTGAGCAGGAAGTTGCAGAGTAGAACAGTCCCTATTGTTACTAATGAATATACTTCCTCTATAAATCCATCTCTTATGAAATTTTGACACACTTTATATAGATTACTTCAAGGATAATGATTTCCTTGGAGAAGAGGCATACATTATCTTCATTGGTTAAATTGATTTTTCTTATGCATATTTTTCAATTGATGTTTTATGTTGTGTTTTATCCCCACACCATAGTGCATGATGCAATGTCACACATGTTGATGCATGTTGATAGATAAGGGTTAGTTTCATACATCTATTTTTTTATCTTCCCTTCCCCATTGTTATAGTTCTTCCACTTGTATATTTTTCCTATACTTTTGGGATGATTTATGGTCATTGCGATGCGTCAACAAACACTCTTATCATGTTAGTCATAGTATGGCTAGTCACATGTTGATATACATTTGTCTATATCTTTTATGACTTTATTTATAATTTCTTCCTATGAATTTGAGGATGATGCAAAGCATCAAGCACTGTATCATGTTAACCTAAATTCAAACTACTAATTTGAAGATTAAAAAACTACTGATTTGTAAGATTTTTTGTGTAGATTTTAAATATAATTAAAAAAAAAAAATTAAAAATAAATTGTGCATATTTTTTACATAATTTTAAAAAAAAAATTATAGTAATCAATATTTATGACATCATGCATAACATTTTTCATAGAAAGAATAAAAGAATAAAAATCTAATTTTTAAAATATAGATTTGTCACACCAATATCCAATGTACAAGGTTTTTTCTTCATATTTTTTTGCTTCACACACACACACACACACACACACACACACACACACAGAGAGAGAGAGAGAGAGAGAGAGAGAGAGAGAGAGAGAGAGAGAGAGAGAGAGAGAGAGAGAGAGAGAGAGGTGTTAATTTTTTAAGGCTAAATAATTGTAATTTGGATAGAGGTGTATGTTGTCATGCATAACATTTTTTGTATTCATTTGAACTAACTTCTACTTTTTGTGTTGAAATGAGGATTGTGTGTCTGTGTGTGTGTAGAGAGAGAGAGAGAGAGAATTTTTGAAGGCAAAGATTGTAATTTGGATAGAGGTTTATGTTTTCATGCATAAAATTTTTTGTATTCATTTGAATTAACTTCTTTTTGTGTTGAAATGAGGACATTGATTCCTAGGGAAAAGATTTTTTTTAATCATTTTTTCTCTAGTTTTCTATTTTTCCATATGTGTGAAACAAAGACTTTAATGTTCGAAGATAAAACTAAATTCACAAGAAATAAAAAATAAATATATTCAAAATTAAACTTTTTGGAAATTTTATAATAAGGACCACATTCTTACAAAATGTAGCTTCTAAAAAAGTTCATTTTACTCCCCAAAAGGTAATGTAAAAGTGGTCTTTTGTTAGCATTTTGATAGGTGCCAAGGAGACTCCATTACAAGTATGATCTTTAAGACTAGAGGGCTTCTATCAAAGGGGGTTTGATCTAATTCTTTTCAATCATTCCCTTTAAATGGGACCTCTTAAGGCTTGAATCATTATATTTTCTAAACTATATGTGATTTTAGGGAAAAATCAAGATGTACCAAGCTTATAGCCCATTGTTGGGGGGTGGCAATATATAATGAGTGGATTATTTATTTTTAATGTGAAATATTAAAAATAAATACAATTAATAAAACTTTATGATTTCATATTTAAATTTTCAATTTCTATTTTTTGGCATGTGCACAAAATTATCAATTGAGCTCATAAGATTTCTCTAAAACTCGATGTGTTTTTCCTCTAGAATGTAATTTCATTAGAAGTATAAAATATATATAGGAAAAAAAATGTGAGGGTCATTATGAACTTGTGATTGCATATTTATATCAATTTCATGGGTATATGCAAATTAATTTATTAGTTTAATGGGTATAATTTTTTATTCATTAGAACCCAACCTTGAATTATCATATCATTAATAGCACTGCAAGTGAACATCCCAAAGGGAGGAGACTACTTCCTCAATCATACGAATATATAAAAATTAATCCATTAGAAAAGAGGGAGATCTCTATGGGGAATTTTAAAGACATTAAAGGAAGTATCAATGACTCCATGATTAATTTTTAGGAAGGGAACTAGATCATAGGGAGAAATCTTAGTAAGCAATGTCTGTAGATTGGATCCAGAGAAGGTAGTAATGTTAAATTGCTTTACCATTGATATTGTATAATGGGTTGTGAAATGTTATATAGAAGTAATTACAGAAATGAGAGTGAGGAATGTGAATTTAGGTTTTAGATTAGATGAAGATAGAATCATTAAGGTGTTCAAACTAAGGCAAAAGTAAAATGTGACGTTGTCATTTAAGAAATTGTCTTAGGAGTATACAACTAATAAGAGCAATTTTAGGAGGCATGGGTTGATATTTCATAGAGATCCCTTTGAAAATGAAAACCCTTAGGATGTGAATGTGATTATTTTTGTTAATGCAGGGCCAACATAAGCAAACATGTGTTACCCATACTTTAGATATGCCCAAGTACATCATTGAGCCAATTAACATGGCTCAATATTGGATAAAATAAAATTAAAGAATCGCTCATTTTCTTGTGTAAGAACTAGTATGTCAACAAGATTACTCTTTATGAATTTAGAGAGTACATATCTAGAGAACTCCACTATGAGTTAATGGAATATGAAACCATGAATCCACCAAACAAGTCTAGAGTTATTCACTTTTTTGTTACATATTTCTCTTTTGCATGGTGGACGAGACACTAAATTCATAAGAGATTAATAAAACTTTCCTAGATCAAAATAGTGGATGATCAAAGTTGTGTTACATGGATGTTATACATGGATAGGAACAATGACTTTGTCTCATTTACACTTTTGAAAAAAAAAAATTTGACCTTGTTTTTAGTAAATCTCATACACTTGTTCAAATAGGACTAGACAAACCAATGTAGTTAATAACTTCATGAAGCCATTACATATTTGTCTTTATGAATCATTATTCTCATAATTATAAGAAGAATCAAGGATTGTTAATGGATACATTAACATCAAGGTGTATGGATCCAATGTTCCTCCTAACAGTTTCCTTGACAAATGCTAAGAAGAATCACCTATATAAAAATTTAGTTGAGTAGTTTTAGTTCAAAAATTTCAACAAGGTTGGATTTTTTCCCTACTACCAAAATTGATGATTTAAAATTTCATTATTGGAAAGAATGCAATGAAGATTTAAAGTTTATCGAATAATTTCTATAACACTAGAGTCTATGAGGGAATGTGATATAAAATATTTAATTTATCAAGAAAAGCTTGCAAAGAGTACTAGGAGTGCAACACTATTATGGTTCAAGCTCAAATACATGATACGAAGTTACATGATAAGAATTGAAATGTCTTGAAACAAATAGAAACATGCTTAAGTATTCAAATTGCAAAGGTGAAGAGATGGAAGATAAATGCAAAGTATGCTAAGTCATTTTCGGCCCGTTAATGGGCTTGGTAGGATAAATCCTACAATGGTCCAGAAGCAAAGGGTAGTGTGGGAAAAACCAGAGAAAGGATGGATAAAGATTAATTTTGATGGGGATTCAAGAGGGAACCCAGGGGTTTCAAGAGAAGGTTGTAATGCAAGGAATGATGAAGGTTTGGTGTTGGCTAGCGGGGTGCAATGACTTTTAGATGGAACAAATAATGAGGCAAAGGCGAGAGTAGCTTTATTGGCCATCCTTCTAGGAGATAAACTCACAGTGTCAAAATTACACCTAGAAGGAGACTCAGAAATTGTTACTGATGCCATTGTAAAAGGGGTTTCACAATGTTGAAAAATCAATAAAATTATATACATTATTGGTGAAAAAATAAAAAATTCAAGATTTCAAAATTTCATATGTATGTAGAGAGGGTAACTCTGAAGCAGATGTGTTGTCCAATGTGGTTTGGCCTGTGATTTGGAAATCCAGGTTGTGAAGTGGTGGGAGGGAGGAGGATCACACGTGGAAGTTACTGTTTGATGTTTGCAGGTCTTTTTTAATGCGGAGGCACATGGGAGGACATGATTTTGAATTGCTCCTAGGATGAAACTGAGCTGGTTTTCACCTACGCTTTTAATGCCCAAAGCTTGTGTATGCCGCCATTTTCTGCATTCACATCGATTTGGCGCTTGGACATGCGATGTGTGGAAGGTGACATGAGAGAAAGAGAATCATGATTTTTTGATGTCTGGAGGAGGGTGTCCTTGGAATGAGGACACATTAATTAGAAACTTTGATTAGATGGTGTAAGACATGAATTTTTAAACGAAGGAGGAGTGTGAGTTGGCATTCATTAGTAGAGTATGGAGAAGAATAATCTAGAGAGCGATTGAAGACAAAAGGTAGTAACTACAGGTGGAACCCATGGAAGCGAACTTCTCGCTTCACTCAATAAAATAGTAGTTGGCATTTTTTGGGAAGGTCTCTAAAAAGGGACTTGGGGGAATTTTAAAATTCAATGATGACCTATTTCTGCAAATCATTGAAACTTTGTTAGGCGAAGTGTGTCTAGTTTCTGAGTTTTGCTACCACACTAATGCATACATAATCTCAATGATGGTGGCGTGGGGTCTGATGTTCAGAACAAAGGAAGAGGTGGTTTGGGTGGACAAATCTTGCGTCCCAAACCATTCTTTGTGCGGATTAACCTCTTTGATGGCAAGGGTAGTTACAGGTCATGGTTTACAACGCCCGTTTGGTGAAGGGATAATGTCAAATGGGAACGAAGTGGAATTTAGGCCATTTGTATTGTGGCAGGATGGAACGAATAAAGAGACAAGGACCGAGGAAGCTCATTTGGGTAGGGAGAATCTAAAGGATTATCTTTGGGAGAAGGAGGTGGAGTTGAGGGAAGCGAGGAAGGCGAACAAGAAGGACGAGGCAAAAAAAATTTTCCCCAAAGGACTATTGGATAAACGGATTTGGCAAGAAAAAAATAAAGTTGTAAATGTTTGAACGTCTTTGTTTTTTGTAATGTTTAAATGTTAATATTAATTTTCTAGTTGTATCAGTGGAGACAGTTACATGCCATGTTTTTAGGAAGGGATAGTATTCTTCACATGCTAGAATGTAGCAGTTGTATTAGATGGGTAGACAGTTTTTTCAATTCTCATGGATAGACTATAGAGGTTAATCCCCATTTTATATTTTACTATGTATACTTTTACTTACTTTTAATATAAATATATACTATTACCGATAAAAAAAATGTATGTTAGGTCATTTTCACTTAACATAAATAAGATTAAAAAACATGAAATCTTATAGAAATTTTTTTTAAATATGTTGTCCTGCATGGTAAATCTGAGAAGGAAAAGATGTTTGAAAAAATAGGAACAAGTAAGGGCCAAAGTGATAGTGGATCGAAATTGAGTGTATATGTTTAAGTTTAGGGAGAGAAGAGAGCATGGAAATTTTTAGCACCTATAAATGAAATGACTTTGAAGACCATAGGATCATGAGAAAGAATATGATTTTGTTGACTCCACAACATTTTAACAAGTAGTAGAAGATATCTCTAAATATTAATCTATCTCTAATAAACCCTTAAAAAAGGAAATATTAGATGATGTCAAGGAGACAAAATACAAAGAATTTGAGGATGATTAATTGATAATGTTTGGTGAAAACATATTCATAGATAAAATAAAATAAATAAAAGAGGAAGAGGACATGAAAAGATATAATTGATATCAATTTTGATACACAATATGTATGTATGTATGTATGTATGTATGTATGTATGTATGTGTAAAGTTAGGTTTTATATTCATAAAATAAAGTTAAGTTTCAAATTAGGGGTGAAAAAAAGGTTATGATTTTTATTTCAAATTTAAAGTTTAAATTGCTAAAATGAAATTAGGGTTTCCATTTCAAATTTAAGGTTTATATTGGTGAAATAAATTTAAAGTTTGTTTTAAATGCTTTTATTTTTGTTTCAAACTAGTAGTTTTAGTTTCTACTCCTACTTTAAATAAAGAATTTCTATTTTAGGTTCTAGTTTAGGGTCAAATTTATAGTTTCATTTCATATAGACATACAAATTTATAAAATATTTAAAAAATAATAATTTTCGTAATAATTATTAAATTTTAATTAAAAATATTTTAAATAGGTTGAAAATTTAACTTTGATGTGGGGGCATGAGAGGAAGGGTGTTGGAGCTAGATGGTTGGTTGGTTGGTGTTGGAATGCTTGTTGTCTAGTGATGAGGGTGATGTGCTTTTGACCAACCTAATTTCAACCAAAATGAAATAACTCCTTTATCTTTTTCCTTTGATCCGTCAAGGCCTTTACTTCCACAAAGATGGCACATGGTTTCTACTAAAACCATTTTGACTAAAACCTTTTTAAACAAAAAGGTTTTGGCTCAAACTACTTTGTTATTTGAAAGTGTAATATACTTTTCAACTTTCACCCTAAAAGAAATAATAGAAATACGAGTATGAAGGAAGATCTTGTCTTGCCTCATTTGGCTTCAAAAATGTATGGCCTTAACCTATCATACAGGTAAGACAACTCCAAATAACATATTTCAAATCAACTTTGATTGTTTTTGAGTTCTAAATATTGTCTTTCTTTGTTTTACATGTGATCTTGGTCTATCCTCATCTAGATAAAAAAATTATTATTTTTCCTTAAGTTTGACTTTTTTTTTTTACATTGTTAGTTATTTTCATCCCAAAATCCTTGAAATTTAATATTTATCATATAGGAATGATCCTTGTGAAATTTATTAATATTTTGTTGTTGTTTATGTCTTCATTTTTAGATATATATGAATGTGAACCAAATTATTGGTTCCTTCCAAGAGATTCAAATTTTTAATTGATTTAGTTTGAATTTCTTGTCATAAGAATGCAAGCATAAAATATTCATGTGAAATACCAAAAAAGTCATTGTAATCTCTAATATCAAGGCTATCCCTAATATTTCTATTAGGTATTTAAGCCAAACACTAGGAGGGATCTACATTGAACATAATGCATTTGTATTTTCTTTTGTATATATTCATTTTAATTAAAATTTTAATAGGATTTAATACAATATGGCCACCATTGCTTCATAATATGTATTATGTTTGCCAGGTTTGCTAGGTTTGCTAAAAGAAAATAGGGGTAAATTTAGTTAAATGTTGTAAATCACATCAAATTTTTTTATGCCTTGTAAACTCTAGTATCATTAGAATTAGAAGAAATTTAGATGTACTTATTCTCTCTATTTTTAACTAAATTTTGTTTGAAACATTAATACCAAAATGCATTACCACTACTCTATTATCTATTAGTATGGAAGGGAGAAAACAATCTATTCTAGATGTTAAGAAAATTCTCTCTCTCTCTCTCTCTCTCTCTCTCTCTCTCTCTCTCTCTCTCTCTCTCTCTACTATTTAATGCAGTTTTGTTAGTAATCAAATACATAATTCTCTCTCTCTCTCTCTCTCTCTCTCTCTCTCTCTCTCTCTCTCTCTACTATTTAATGCAGTTTTGTTAGTAATCAAATACATAATTCTATATTGCACAAATCTAGTGATTTTAGATATTTTGAGCTTTTTTATTGAAGTGATATTTTTCTATTTAAAACATAGAAATATAATACATGGTTTGTGATTTTCTATTAGCAACGTGGTCTTTTACAATTGAAATATACTAGTAAAGTGCATTATTTATTTCAGAGTTCTGATCTTATTTTCTTATGTTGCATTTAGACATGCATTTCTTATCATCCAATAAATATAACAATTTTAAATTCTATGTCAATAATGTATAAGCCTCTTACACAATTATAGTAAAAAACATTCTCAACTATTGGCTATTTTTGTAAACTATTTTTTCAACCTTTAAGGACTTGAACTACAACACAACCTTGATGTAAATCACGTTTTATAGGAAAATGTATATTTCCTCACTAAGAGGTTATCAACATTTGATGATCTCATTTTTGAAGTCCCCACATCACTCTTGGTGGCCCATTTTGCTCTTGGAATGAAATGTTGGATTATTAAGGCATCATCTTTCGATGCAAGAAATGTTTTGCTACAAGGCATTTGGCATTCGATTGTTCATGCTCAAAGGTCTCATATTCCTCCTCCTTGTGGAAGAATGTTGTGTACATGAACACCTTATTGGGGATGTGATTGAGGATACTTCTAATTTAGAGGCCTATGTGCCTCTTGTTGATGTTGGGGATGAAATCCCTTCTTCACTTGTATTGCTTATTGATTATCCTTTTAATCCCACTCCTCCTATGGATGGTGTTGTCATACCTCCTTTACTTCAATGATGGCTCTCAATAATTGGCTTCCCTAGATAGGCTTCTCTATCCTTATGCTCTACCCTTGAATATGGACTCAAAGAGGGTATCCTCTCCTCTCTCCCTTGTCTCAGCAAACATTGACAATGATGTTTCTTGGACCATTGTCCGTTGAAGGAAGAAAGGTCTTCTAAAATATGTTTATCTGTCCCACATTTGGGTCAAAGACTTGAGAGTTGCAAGGTTTGATTATGATGTTTGGTAGTCTTTTTATGTCACTATTTGTCTTGGTAGTTTTGTTGTAATTGTACTTCTCAATAACTTTGGGGTGCTATTTATACCATTTTTTTATCACTTTATAAAAAAGTAAGGATTGTTTCAAAAAGCCCATTGACCTAATAAAAAGATTCTTTGACCTATCACATCCTTTTTATAACCACTTGATTTACATTAGACTTCCAACCTTTTTTTTTCTTATGTTATGCATTTCTTCTAATCTAACAAAATAGTATTCCTATGATCTATGACCGTAATGTAAAAGTCTCTCATAAACCATTTTTTGAACCTTTAAGAACTGCAACAAAACCCTTATGTTATTAGATGTAAATCATATTCCTAAGGAAAGGACGGTAATGCAAACGTCTCTCATAAACCATTTTTTGAACCTTTAAGAACTGCACCAAAACCCTTATGTTATTAGATGTAAATCATATTCCTAGGGAAAGGTGGTTGTCCAAATTCAATGAACTATGGTGACCTCCTTTTTTAAACATATATGGGCCAGCGACCACTAAGCCCATACGCCAAAGCTTTTCATGAAAGAAACGTCTCCAGAGTTGGAATAAAGGGAATAGTAAGAACCCAAAAAGCACTAACCAAAGAACAAACCAGAGAAAGTAAATGTGGGATCTACAATCTAATGGAGCAAATTAATATCTGTAGTGGAAAAGCTAAAGCCTTCAGATACCATGCAAATGATTGTCCATTGGTTCTAATTCTAATATTTTGATATGAATTAATTCCCATCAAATGATGTTCTAAATTAGACGCCTATTTTGATTCCCAAAAGTATTTTTTTTCTGTGTGTAGGATCCCATCTGGCTTGAAAGTTGAAAGTAGTCTCTGGGCTTTCCCTATAAGCCTCCTCATCCATGGTGGAAATAAGTAACACCAAGAGAAAGAGATATGCTTTGTTCAAGGCCTAGTATGAGCTGAGTAGAGAAGAATGGCCATGTCTCATTGCAGATCATTTCTCAATTGATTTTGCTTTAATCACATAAACTAAAGCACAGTTAACTGAGAAATGATTTGCAATGGGGCTGGCTTTTTCTGCCATTGCCTTTGCACTTCTCTAACATTTTTCTCTTAAGGGTTTTCTACAAAAGCTGTTTATAAGATAAGAAAATGAGCAATGTTTGGCCTAGTGAGAAATCAGCTTGAATGGCAGATTTGTACAGTCAAGATTACAGAGCACGGCAGAGATGATCAGTCAAGATTAGAGATCATGGCAGAGATGTGCAGTTAAGATTAAAGAACATCTATTGTTTAGTATGATTGCTTTGGTTTTAAGTATGTTTTTTTTATGGACATTTTAGAGTATATTCAATGATCCATCGTTATGACTTTGATAGCTTGATCTTCAGTCTCGCAAAGAGTTTCCTTTTAGAAATTATACCTACTATCTCTTGTTTGTCATTTAATATGATTGCTTTTGGTTTCAATTGTGTCTATTTTTCAGATGGACTTCTATATTATATTCAATAATCCATCATCAGGATGAGCAGCTAAATCTACAATCCACTATGATAGCTTGATCCTCAGTTTCACAAATAGCTTCCTTTTAGAAATCATGCCTACTATCTCTTGTTTGTCATTTAGTATGATACTTTTGGTTTCAACTGTGTGTATGTTTCAGATGGACTTTGATTATATTCAGTGATCCATCGTCAGGAAGAGCAGTTAAATCTACAATCCACTATGATAGCTTGATCCTCAGCTTCATAAAGAGCTTCTTTTTAGAAATCATGCCTACTATCTCTTGTTTGTCGTTTAGTATGATTGCTTTTGGTTTTAATTGTGTCTATTTTTCAGATGGACTTCTATATTATATTCAATAATCCATCATCAGGATGAGCAGCTAAATCTACAATCCACTATGATAGCTTGATCCTCAGTTTCACAAATAGCTTCCTTTTAGAAATCATGCCTACTATCTCTTGTTTGTCATTTAGTATGATACTTTTGGTTTCAACTGTGTGTATGTTTCAGATGGACTTTGATTATATTCAGTGATCCATCGTCAGGAAGAGCAGTTAAATCTACAATCCACTATGATAGCTTGATCCTCAGCTTCCCAAAGAGCTTCTTTTTAGAAATCATGCCTACTATCTCTTGTTTGTCGTTTAGTATAATACTTTTGGTTTCAACTGTGTGTATGTTTCAGATGGACTTCGATTATATTCAATGATCCATTATCGGAAAGAGCAGTTAAATCTACAATCCACTTTGATAGCTTGATCCTCAGCTTCACAAAAGAGCTTCCTTTTAGAAATTATGCCTACAATCTTTTGTTTGTTGTTTAATATAATTGCTTTTGATTTCACTATATGTATTTTTCCAATCAACATTACAGATTACACTCAATAACCCATTATCAGAAAGAACGACTAAATTCAGAATCTGCTTTGATAGCTGGATCTTCAGCTTCACAAAGAACTTCACTTCAGAAATTGTGGCAGAGATTTTCAGTCGAGATTAAAGAGCATGGCAGAGATGTTCAGTCAAGATTAGGAGTATGACAGACCTGTACAGTCAAGATTAGAGAACATCAATTGTTTATTATGATTGCTTTAGGTTTTAACTTTGTGTTTTTTTATAGATGTTTTCAATTATATTCAGTGATCTATCGTCAGAAAGCGCAGGTAGATTTAAAACCCACTTTGATTGTTTTATCCTCAGCTTCACAAAGAGCTTCCTTTTAGAAATTACAGAGCATGGCAGATCTGTGGAGTTAAGATTGCAGAGCATGGCAGAGATGTTCAGTCAAGATTAGAGAGCATGGCAGATCTGAAGCTGTTCAGTCAAGATTAGAGAGCATGGCAGATCTGAAGATGTTCAGTCAAGATTAGAGAGCGTGGCAGATCTGAAGATGTTCAGTCAAGATTAGAGAGCATGGCAGATCTGAAGATGTTCAGTCTCAAACAAAAGCCAAAAGTATGATAGCGATTTACATTTTGCTATTTCTTTTGTGGAGGCCTTTTGTGAAGGCCTCTGTATTAAGGCACTTTGCTATGGTTTTCAGTAGCAATATGACCCCAAGGCTTTCAAGACTGAAATGTTTTTTTTGGTATATCTATTACCTAATGGAGCATGCTTAGATTTCAGCCTTACCCATGCAAAAGAATTACCCATATGAAAAGTGCATTGACTGCCATCTTTCTGGTCCTTATGACTGCATTGTTATTTGGGCCCTCTGCTGGATTATGTTATCAATTATGAATAATCTTCTAAAGCTAAATTCACAATTTTGTTTTAGTATTAGGGCTGATAGAGTGGAAGGGTTTGGGGTTGGGTTTTGGATAAGGTGGTGGTTAACAAATATTAAGTTGGGTTTTTGGTAAGGTGGGTAACAAATATTAATTTATTTTGTTATTTAGGATTTACATAAGGTTACAGGGAAGAGCATCAGTTATCGTTATAGTCTACATTATCGTTCATTCTTTGTTCACTCAATCTTTCAATTATTAATTTTATGTCGAGAGGAAAATTGTTAACTAAAAGTCCATTAATAAATTTCACATGTACTAATAGCCATCCACTTTACCTTAATAGTTAAAAAGTTTGGACTTTAATTGGAGTTGTGTAACTTTATTGGTACTCAAAGCACACGACTAATGGGACATTTGTGCATAATTATTGGTCATTTTTTAGGTGGTTGTAGTGCATGGTTTTTTGGGTATCTTTAAGTAGGTTGAAATGACCACTTTTTGACCCTTGGATGCATAACGGATCCCATAGCATGTGTCATTACTACCCAAAAGCCAAAACAATAGCTTTAAGTAGTTAAGTCGCATATAAACACAACAAAAAAAGAAATCATCAAAATCTGATGTACCATTTAAGATCCATGGGTGCACGAAGTTAGCTATAACAACTACTAATATGCTTCCCCTAAAGAGGAATTGGTTATGCTATTTATATACGGATTGTACAAAAAAATTTGCTTGGTCCAAGTGGATGGGATGATAGTTTTTGAACATCATAAAAAAGAAAAAAGTTTTTGTTTCAAAAAGAGGGGTTAGACTTATGTACACCTTACTAATGTAGACAATATTTAAGGTAAATTACAAAAAAAAGCTTCTTGTGAGCATCCATATGAGGATTTCATACATCAAATTAATTTTTCACCTAGCAATAATAGGATAAAAATAAATACATTTCTTATCAATTTTAATTTTTTTAAATAAATTAGTAGATACCTTATTTAAATGATCGCAACAAGTGTAACAACCCCAAAACCTAACTCTTAGGAAAATAAATATTTTTACTTTTACACATGATAAATTTATTAACAAGAGTAAAAGCATAACTCTTTTTTCAAAACATAAATATATATTCAAATAAAAATACTTTAACATTCTTGTCAAAATCCATAATGAAGGAAATCTTTTCTTAAATTTCATTGCATTGGAAATCATGAAAACAAATCATGGCATAAATGAAAGTTTACCAAATATACCTACGAGGAAAGTATTGTATTTGTCTCGCAAGCCTCTACTAGTCAACTACAAGAGGGAGAGAGATAATCATCAAGGCACTACACCTCCAACCATAGACCAATGGTCTCCCTCACACCTTACTACTAGAAGTGGCCCTACCCTTCACGAGGAGTATAGACAAGGGGACCTATGTGGTGATATCTGATTATTGGTGTTGTGCCACATATCTCAATTCGACCATACTACTATAGACTATCTTCTAACTAAGTATGACCATTCTAGATGATTTATGTTCTAGCTACACTTGTGAACTAACTTGTTGTGCATAGTGACTAATACGACACTTTGGCCAAAGTTTTATATTTCATAAAAAGTCTATATTCACTCACCTCTTACTCGACTTGGAGACTACTCTCTTCCCAGGGCTTGATAAGTAAAAATAGCAAGACCAAAAACATAAAAAAGAACTTGCTTACATGAACACTTATGGGTATGATCTTCCTCTTTGCAACTGCAACTTGGAACTATAGAGTCACTACCCTTAGTCCATCTTATATTGTTTAAGGTTTTTCCTACCTTGCACAAATTATAGAACCTACAAAAATATAATATAATCCTTGATTGGATTCTATGACCCACTGGTCTTTCTTGAATACCTAGTTCATCAAATGGCTTTCCCTTGCCAATACTAAGAGAGTATATATAGTCATAATTTATTTACTCATACAGATACTCTTGCACCTTACTATACTCATGTATTATAATAATACAAATAACTCTATCTTCAATTACCTATCGATTATACTCATATGGATATAAATTGCAATTTTATTTCAATAACGAGGATTCATAATGTATTGACTAAGAGAATCACAAGCATAATATAGAAAATACACCAATTCTCATTTCTTCTTCTGAAACAATATAAAGCTTTCTCATCTTGAACATTACACAATAACACATCTAATCTCACATTTCCAAGAAGGACATTACAAGTACAAAAAAAGAAGTTGTCAAGCAAAAATTTAGAACATGCCTGAGTGCTTTGGAGGTCGACGAGGGAAAGAACATGAGGCTCAGAGTCATTCCTCGAAATCTCCACCTCAAGCTTATCCATGTCTTAATTCACAATAAATACATGAAGAAAACTCTTTCCTAACTTTACTTCTAAAAGGAAAAAGGAAAATATTCTCCCTCCTAAGACTTCCTAAGAACAAAAACAATTCTTTTGCAAATGCACAATGATAAAATTTCTCCCAAAAGTCACTTTTAAAATCTCAAGGCTATTCTATTTATAGCCTCTCAAGTGAGGATAATTCTCCATTCAAAATTATCTTTTCCCTCCAAAATTGAGGATGATTTAATCCTCATAATCATTCGTCAACCATAAATTGGTTATCTCATTAAAAAAAACCTAAAATATTAAATAGATTCCCTGCATAAATTAGTTTGTTAACAAACTTGACTAATTAATCATATTATGGGGTTGACATACTATATGAATAAATAAAATATATGTTCACACTCATAGAAATTTACTAACCTTTACTATGATAGTTAAAAGTAAAGTTTTCAAAATTGGAATGAAATACTATGTAAAATTTGGGGATGTGACAACAAGATAAGATTAAAAGACAATTTTCACTTAAATGGATAAATGAGTTGAGTAAAAAATTATATTCATATTTTTTCATAATTTATCTATATACAAGTATTGATTTATTATCTAAATTGAAACATGTAAAGGAAATAAAGAATGACCACAACTTTCAAATAGTTATCATTAAAAAAATTTCAGTTATATTTTCATTAGGGGTCTATGTTGAATTCTTATAATAGAAAAACATTTTTAACTTATTTTTATTTCATATTTTTAGGATTTGTGGTCTTGTGGTTAAAGTCTTGTAGAGCTTTCAAGTATAAATATGCTCTTAGCTTGCTCTTTTTCAATCTTGCTAATAAAAAAATTGTTTGTAACTTATTTAAGTTCCTATCTAATTGAACAAATAAGTTTGATCATATTTATAACTTTATTGAAATATTTGTGTATCTTCTTTTAAATTCAATAAGAATATCATAACATCAATTTATGTTATTCTAAAAATTGCTATTGCAGCCTTCTATTTATTGAATTTCTCTTGTCATTTATTCAATTATCATAGTATTGTTCTTGAGTACTAAAAGATTGAGTGTAAGTGTATTAAAGCCTTGAGTTTATTGAATTTGTCTTGTCATTTATTCAGGTATCATAGTATTGTTCTTGAGTATTTAAAGATTGAGTGTAAGCCATCTAGTATTTGGGAAGATTGCACACATAAGATCCACTTGTTAGGCAAGGAGGTGTTTTGATGGCATTCATAAGACGACAAAAGTGTACCACAATGGGAGCCTAAATTTAAGTAAGGATTCACAACTTACACTCTATAATTTGTTTCAATAAAAAGTAGGAGAATGGATACAAGAACTTATCGTAGTATACCAATCCATGACTTTTGTGAAACCAATAAAATTCTTGTTGATAAAAAGGGTATTTTAAAAGTTTTCTTAATCTAATATTTAATTTCTATATCCCAACAAAGGAATCAAAGAATGAATATTAAATTTCTACTATCAAACAAATAGAAATGAATCTACTGTAAGTCAAAGGCCTAGGCATTAGAGTGGTTTACTTACCTTTCATTATTTCTAAAGTTTTTTATAGATGATGCAAAAAGTGTCAATTTCATGTTCAATTTTCTTTTCTAACTATTATTTTTCATTTATAATTTAATTATGATATGGGTGCTCCTTGATTTTCTACCTTGATAGATATCTGATTTCCATCCTTTGGCTTTTATGGTACACGTAAATTTATGATGAATTCAATTTTATGAGGTCCATGTAAATACCTATATGTGACATGTTTTGACCTAAAATCACACCCTCTTCCATCATCATCTAATATTTATCACTGCTAAGGGATAGGCTATGAACTTGGGACTTTGTAGCACCTTTTCAAGGTTTCACAATGCCTCCTCATACATGTATTGTCATAAGTTGTGAAATCATCCATATCGAGACTTCCTTACACTCATTAGCAACATAAAAAAAGATGTTTAGTACAAACCTCTCGAATGTGGCGAGAGAATTACATAACCCAAATGGGAGAACTGAATAGACATAGGTGCCCCAAGAACATTAAAAGCCATTTGTCTTGGTCCTTATTTGTTATCCTAATCTAATTATACTATTGATTTCATCTAGAAAAGAAAATTATTTCTTCCCTACTAGATAGTCCAAGAATTGATCAGTGAAGGTACGGGCAAACTGGTATTTCCTTGTGGTTGCATTAAGTTTTGTGTAGGCAACATAAGCATGCCACTCCCCCCTTCTTAGGCAGTATCACCAATGAAGAGAACCACTAACTATCTAATATTGGATAAATGAATCTAGTATACAAGAGTTTTTCCAATTCATTCTTCACACTCTTAGGCAATAAGATTAATTAAAAGGAAGTCAAGTACGCACAAGTAGATTCCTACACCAATCTTACACAAGAGAGGGATGCAAAAAATATTCAAACCCTTGTTCAATTACAAAATAAAATAGATGCACATACAAATTTCATATTTGAACAATTAAATATGCAACCATAACACAATGATTTATGTGGTAAAACCCTTTTGGGAAAAACCCACACTCCAAAACACCCATCTCAATTATATTATTCAATAACATAAATTACAATACAATTATCAAAGCTTATGTTGCTTAAGAGTCTTCCAGAACTTGGAATAAGTTCAATAGCATATCAATAGGATATAATTTATCAACATGTCATGTAACAATGAATAATACGAGAAGTATGTAATGCTATGCAAGTTAGGCACCCAAAAAGCATCCTCAATCTTCACCAAATCAATAATTTGAAAAAGCGCAACTCTCATAGGCTCTAGTTTCAACTTGCTAATCCAAACAAAGCATATTTTATCCTTGAGAAAAACATTCTCATCCATATTTGGGTGCTAAGAAAGATAAAAACAAAAAAATGCTTTATTCCTTATCTTGTTTCTAGAAATAGAAACTTCTAACCAAAGCTCTTTGATCAACATAGAAGATTGTCAATTCAATTTTTTTCATCATGCAAAATTTTGACTTCAACATCCTAAAATATAGGGCCTCTATGGGTGGGTCCAAATTGTTGGGAAAAATGGTGTCTCAACCTTGCATTTATGTGAGGTTACTATTTATAGTAAGTTTTCATTTGAGCACGAAATGGTGCGAAACTCTCCCTGAAGCTTCTGGTTGGTTAGATAAGCATTTCGGTAAATTTGCGTCGCAAGGTCACAGCTAGTTTTGAAGATATTAAAGTTTTCATCTTGGAGGGGTGCAATAAAATGTTTAAACTTAATTTTGGGGACTTTAGAGGCTCCAAAACGCCCTGAAAAGTGGCCGTAACCGGTGAAGCGGGTTACGAGGTGATAGAGCACTTCGCGAGCTTTCCGGCGCTTCAAACGGTTCGTCAATCGGACACCCAGTTCTCAAGTTATGGCCTCCGGAAGTTTGTACTCCTGAAATAGGAAAAATAATTTGTATCGGATACATAAATGAGCTGTAAAAGGGAGCGACACGTGTTGATGTGTGCTTTAACATGTCATAGAAGGGAGATAAGGTCGGCTACACCTTATTGGGTGGTTTTAGCCCATGGTTTTGTAATACCGTTTGATGGTTTCGTGTATTGTATCTCCTATTTATGAGGTGTGTGAGATAGAGGTTGTGTGTAAGAGTCTTATGGCTATTGAGTTGCCTCTGAATCTCTAATTAGTGCTACTCCTGCGAAGAGCTTGCTCTGCAAATATTTTGTAATCTGTTTTTGATTGCTGAATAAAATATTGAGCTGCTTTTGGAGGGTGGGGTTTTTCTCCTGAAAGGGTTTTCCCCACGTAAATCATTGTGTTGTGGTATGAATGCTATTATATCTATTTCTATTTTCTGTAACTGTTGTAATGATCTGAAAAAGTTTTGCATTACCCTCCTCTCAAGGTTAGTGTAGGAAGTTGTTTCCGCTACTTAACTTCCTTACAAGTGGTATCAGAGCCTGATCACCTTTGGTTTCAATTGTGGGCAGTTGGGTTTTTTGAACTAATCCAGATTTGAGTGGGAGCTTGTGCAGAAGACACTTTTTGATCTTGTTGCAGGAATTTTCAGATGGCGAGTTCGTCAGGGAGAATAGAGGTGGAGAAATTTAATGGAAGTAATTTTGAGATGTGGAAGCTGAAGATGGAAGATCTGCTAATAGATCGAGATCTTTGGGATGCTGTTGATGCGAATGTCCAAAGACCCTCAGATCCTACTGCAGCAGCTCAGTATGATGTTATGGACCAAAAAGCCAAGGGTCTAATCAGACTGTGCCTGGCAGACTTTGTTCTAATCAATGTCCATGAAGAAAACTCTGCAAAGAAGCTATGGACTAAGCTTGGTGAGATGTATCAAGTGAAATCTTTATTAAATCAAATTTTCTTAAGAAAGAAATTGCATTCCTTGAAGATGGAAGAGGGTGGACGAATTGCAGACCACCTAGAAGCATTCAATATGATTGTGGCTCAATTAGTATCCGTCGGTGTTAAGATGGATGAGGAGGAGAAATGTCAGATCTTTCTTTGTTCTTTACCTGATTCGTGGGATTCTCTTGTTATGGCTATCGGTAGTACTTCTGTTGTTTTGAAATCTGAAGACGTGGTGGGTGCCCTACTCGGTGAAGAGATGCGAAGGAAGGTATCCATCAGTTCAAAGGAAGCCCTAACCGTTTGTGGAAGACCTAAGGAGAAAGGCAAGAAGAATGAGAAGCGCGGCAAGTCCAAATCCAAAGGGAGATCGAAATCTCCTGGAAAGTCCAAAGTCATTTGCTGGAATTGCGGTAAACCGGGTCACATCCGTAAGGACTGCAAAGAAGAAAAGAAGAAGAAAAAGAAAAAGTTCGATTCTGATTCTGAGTCCGACAAGGAAGATGGCGATGCATTTATTGCGGCTTTGGCGACTCATGCAGGTAATGATGCCTGGCTAATTGACTCAGGTGCATCTTTTCATATGACTTCCAATAGAGATTGGTTTTCTGAATATGAAGGATTTAATGGAGGTAAGGTGTACTTGGGTGATGATTCACAACTAGACATTGTTGGTCGAGGTAAAGTTAGAATCAAGTTTTCTGATGGTAGAATAAAAAGGATTAATGGTGTGCTGCATATCCTTGGATTAAAACGAAACCTGTTATCTATGAGCAAACTGATAGATGCAGGTGTGCAGGTAGTCTTTTCTGAAGCAGGATGTAAGATGATTAAGGGTGCTATGGTAGTTGCTAGAGGTGTCAAGTTTGGCACTTTGTATAAGCTTGAAGCATACACTGTTGAATGTAATAGCACTTCTGTAAAAAGAAAATTTGCAGATACTTCACTAGAAGATTTGAAGGTTTCACCTTCAGCAGATGGAAATGGTTTTTGGGTACCTAAGGGTGCTCTTTCGTCTGAAGCAAAGTTACCTACAGAGAAGACTATGTTATGGCACCAGAGACTTGGCCACATTGGAGAAAAGGGTCTAAGGACCTTGAAAAATAAAAATCTTGTTGAAGGTTTGAATGATTGTAATCTTGACTTTGATTTCTGTGAGCATTGCATTTATGGAAAACAAAACCGCGTTCAGTTTTACTCGAGTTCTCATAAAACTTGTGGTGTTTTGGATCTTATCCATTCTGATGTGTTTGGTCCAGTAGATGTCTCTTCGATTGGAAAATCCACATATTATGTTTCATTTATTGATGATTTTAGTAGAAGGACATGGGTATATTTTCTAAAGAGTAAATCTGAAGTTTTTAGTCGTTTTAAAGAATTTAAAGCAATGGTTGAGTTGCAGACTGGAAAGAAAATAAAATGTTTGAGAACTGATAATGGCGGTGAGTTTTGCTCTAAAGATTTTGATAGATTCTGTAAAGACTGTGGAATTAACAGGCATAAGACAACTCCGTATTCTCCACAGCAGAATGGAGTTGCAGAAAGAATGAACAGGACACTGATGGAGAAGGCTAGGAGTATGTTGAGTGGTGCTGGTCTCGAACAAAAGTTTTGGGCTGAAGCTGTTGCCACTGCTTGCTACCTGATTAACAGGTCTCCTACATCAGCTCTTGTTGATAAAACGCCTATGGAAGCATGGTCAGGTCACAAGCCTTCATTGAGACATCTTAGAGTTTTTGGTTAAGAGGCATATGCACATGTGCCAAAGGAGAAGCGAACAAAGTTGGAGAACAAGGCTGTGAAATGTATCTTCATCGGGTATAGTTATGGTGTGAAAGGATACAAGCTTTGGGACCCTGTTGCACAAAAGGTAATTCACAGTAGAAGTGTTATTTTTAGAGAAATTAAGTCTCCTTCTGTTACACTGCAGCCAGAACAGACTAAAAAGGAAGATGTGATTCAACTTCCTTCTACACCTGAAAGAGTTGAATCGAGACCCCTAGATAGGCAAGAATTTGAGGAGAGCTCGTCTAGCTCTGAATCTTCAGAAGAAGAGGAAGAACCTCCAACTCAGCTTGTTCGAAGGTCTACAAGACATAGACAACCACCTGAAAGGTATTCACCTGATGATTGGAGATGTATTTTTGCTTTGAATACTAGTGTGGATGAACCGAAATCTGTAGAAGAGGCATTAGGTATGAATGATGCAGAATCCTAGAAGATTGCTATGGAGGAAGAAATGGCAGCTTTGAAAAAGAATGATACATGGAATCTTGTACCATTGCCTGAAGGACGAAAACCTGTTGGTTGTAAATGGGTGTTCAAGAAAAAGATTGGTTCAGATGGAAGCATTGAGAAGTATAAAGCAAGGTTGGTTGCAAAAGGCTACTCTCAGGTTGAGGGTGTTGATTACGGTGAGATATTTTCTCCTGTTGCAAAAATGACGTCCATTAGATTTTTGCTTTCTATTGCTACTGCTTATGATTTAGAGGTTGAGCAAATGGATGTGAAAACTGCTTTCCTTCATGGTGATTTGGAGGAAGATATTTATATGACACAGCCGGAGCACTATGTGGTGAAAGGCAAAAGTAATTTGGTCTGTAAATTGAAGAAATCTTTGTATGGCCTCAAACAAAGTCCTAGGATGTGGTACCAGAAATTTGATACATATGTGTTGAGTTTGGGATTTGAACGTTCTAAATCAGATCACTGTGTTTATTATAAATCTTATGTTGATCATTTCTTATTCATTGCATTGTATGTTGATGATATGTTATTCATTGGTAAAGGGAAAGGTATGATTTCAGAACTGAAGTCTCAGCTCGCTGCTAAATTTGAAATGAAAGATCTTGGTGCAGCAAAGCACATTATTGGGATGGAAATTAGAAGAGATAGGGTGAACAGAAAGCTATGGCTAGGCCAGAGTAAGTATGTGAATTCAGTGTTACAGAGGTTCAACATGCAGAACTGTAGACCATTGAGTGTTCCTTTTACAATTGGAATGAAACTATCCATTTCAGATTGTCCTGCATCCCCATTGGAGATGGAAGACATGAGCAGAGTGCCTTACCAGAGCGCAGTTGGAAGCTTGATGTATGCTATGGTCTGTACTAGACCAGACATTGCCCAAGCAGTGAGAGTACTTTCTAGATATATGTCTAATCCTGGTAGAGTTCATTGGGATGCAGTCAAAAGAGTCTTCAGATATTTGAAGGGTACTTTAGAGTATTCTTTGTGTTATCATGGTAATTCAGTTGGAGATATGACTTCCCTTGATATCCATGGTTATGTGGATTCAGATTGGGCAGGTGATATTGATAGAAGAAGATCCACCAGTGCTTATGTGTTTACTTTGTTTGGTGGTGCAATTAGTTGGATGAGTAAGCGACAGGCTGTGGTTGCTCTATCCACTACTGAAGCAGAGTATATGGCAGCTACTCATGCTTGTAAAGAGGCCATTTGGCTTAAGAGACTGTGTTCGGATATTGGAATAAAACAAGGTACAGTGACAATTTACTGTGACAGTCAGAGTGCAATTAGCCTAGCTAAGAACTCGACATTTCATGCCCGGACCAAACATATTGATGTTCAGTATCATTTTGTTAGAGATATGGTCGAAGATGGTAGGGTGAAGCTGGTTAAGGTGGAAACTTTGATGAATGTTGCAGATGCTTTAACTAAGGCTGTGAGCACAGAGAAGTTCAGATGGTGTTCAGAGTCTATGGGCCTTATGGCCCCTAGCAATTGATTCATTGTGTTGGCATTCCCTTCCGCTCATGCAAGGTGTTCGACAATTGGGAGATTTGTTGGGAAAAATGGTGTCTCAACCTTGCATTTATGTGAGGTTACTATTTATAGTAAGTTTTCATTTGAGCACGAAATGGTGCGAAACTCTCCCTGAAGCTTCTAGTTGGTTAGATAAGCATTTCGGTAAAGTTGCGTCGCAAGGTCACAGCTAGTTTTGAAGATATTAAAGTTTTCATCTTGGAGGGGTGCAATAAAATGTTTAAACTTAATTTTGGGGACTTTAGAGGCTCCAAAACGCCCTGAAAAGTGGCCGTAACTGGAAAATCAGGTTACGAGGTGATAGAGCACTTCGCGAGCTTTCCGGTGCTTCAAACGGTTCGTCAATCGGACACCCGGTTCTCAAGTTATGGCCTCCGGAAGTTTGTACTCCTGAAATAGGAAAAATAATTTGTATCGGATACATAAATGAGCTGTAAAAGGGAGCGACACGTGTTGATGTGTGCTTTAACATGTCATAGAAGGGAGATAAGGTCGGCTACACCTTATTGGGTGGTTTTAGCCCATGGTTTTGTAATACCGTTTGATGGTTTCGTGTATTGTATCTCCTATTTATGAGGTGTGTGAGATAGAGGTTGTGTGTAAGAGTCTTATGGCTATTGAGTTGCCTCTGAATCTCTGATTAGTGCTACTCCTGCGAAGAGCTTGCTCTGCAAGTATTTTGTAATCTGTTTTTGATTGCTGAATAAAATATTGAGCTGCTTTTGGAGGGTGGGGTTTTTCTCCCGAAAGGGTTTTCCCCACGTAAATCATTGTGTTGTGGTATGAATGCTATTATATCTATTTCTATTTTCTGTAACTGTTGTAATGATCTGAAAAAGTTTTGCATTACCCTCCTCTCAAGGTTAGTGTAGGAAGTTGTTTCTGCTACTTAACTTCCTTACACAAATTTCCCAAAAAATAGGGATAATGTCATATTACATCACCTGCCTGCATGTAGGATGCCACCTAAATAATAGGACCCACAAGATGAATGACAACTTATGAAATTCACAACACTAAAATAAATAAATATTCATCAAGTAATCATCTAATTAATGCTTGTACTGAAATGTTGATCATCTTAATCGAAAAATTATCCGAATTGTTGGGGACCTATAAAGAGTCTCCTTCTGTAACTCACCATAAATCTCTAAATAAACATGGAAGGAAAATTTTCTCGTTTATCATTCAACAAGAAATTGCTCCAGGTAGGAAATTAACTTTAAATGATAGCATCAAGATAAGATTGAGGAGAGCCAGTAGCTCTTTGAAATGCTTATGAAAATTTTGTCTTAGAATGTCAGGGGCCTGAATGCCCCTGACAAGCGAGCCTGAATCAGGCATCAATTGTATGATTGTGGGGAAGATGTGGTTTTTGTTCAGAAAACAAAGATGTCAACAGACCAATTTACTTCATTTTCTTGAAAATGGTCAAGATGGCAGTCTTTTCATACTGCCTCCAATGGTGCCTTAGGGGGATTACTTACCTTATGGAGGCCATATTCAATTTCAATGCAACACTTAGTGGATTTTCCAAATTGGCAAGCATTCAAATGTGTTCAATTTGATCTGAAATTATTTATATTCAATGTATATGCTCCAAATTCCACTCAAGGTAAGAATAAATTGTGGGAAGAAATTAAGACCTACATTGAGCAGTCTGAACCTATTAAAGTGATTCTTGTAGGGGACTTTAATGCTATTTTATCACCATCAAAAAAAATTAGCGGTATTATTCCTCATATCAAAGTCATCAATGATTTTAAGGCTTTTGTTCACAATAATGCATTCATAGATATTACCCCTTCAAAGGGTTCATTTACTTGGACCAACAAGTGGAAAGATCACTGCCAAATCATTGTTAGATTGGACCGTTTTTTGACATCTGCATTATGGATTGCAGAAAAATTTGATCTTAAGTCTGATATTTTTCCTTGGTCAAAGTCTAACCACTTCCCCATTTCTTTGTGTTTACAAGGCTCCAATGCTACTTCGGCTTCAAAAATTACTTTCAAGTTTCAAGCAAGTTCAGACACCAAGATTTTATTCCCCTTTTGCAAACATGGTGGCAATAGGCTTCTAGAGTGGAAGGAACATTTCAATATCAATTTTTTCAAAAGATGAGATACATTAAGACACAGATCAAGAAATGGAATACTAATGTTTTCAAAAAACAATTTGCCCAAAAGGAAGTTGTGTCGAAGAAATTGCATGATATAAATGAGCACATTATTCAAAATGGAATGACTCTGATCTCTTGTAGTCAACAAAAAATTGCTTTAGTCTGAGTGGAAGGAGCTCTTAGCAAGAGAAGAGATATTCTGGAGACAGAAGTTTAGGAAACTATGGCTTAAAGAAGGTGACCAGAATACCAAATTTTTCCATAGATCAACACAGATCAAAAAAGCTAAGAATACCATTTTTTCTATCACAGAATTAAAATTTCAGGAGAAGAGGATATCAAGCAAGAAGCAATTAACTTTTTCTCAAGGCATCTTTTGGCACCCACACAACAATCAGATCATTCAGATCATTCTACAAGAGCTAGACAACATTTGTTAGATTATATCCCACATATTATATCGCTTGAAGATAACTGTTCCTTGACCAAACCTTTTACAATGGAAGAGCTCAAAATGGTTGCTTTCTCTATGGCTTCTAATAAAGCTCCAATGCCTGATGGTTTTACTACACTTCTCTTCCAAAAAACTTGGGAATTCATAGGTTTTGATTTGCTTAAAGCTCTAGAAGAATTTTGTAATTCAGGCAAAATTCTCTCCCAATTTAACACCACTCATATTGCACTTATTCCAAAAGTACAATCTTCGGTTACTTTTTCTGATTTTGGGCTTATCTCATTGTGCAATACAATTGACAAAATTTTTACTAAGGCGATTTACATGAGATTGCAACATCTTATCCCTTCTTTTATCTCATTGGAACAAGGAGGTTTTGTCCCAGGTAGGGAAACGACTGAAGGTACAATTGTTGCACATGAAGTGTTGCACTCAATTTTCATTCCTAAGATTCCAACTTTAATCTTTAAGTTAGATATGATGAAGGCATATGATAGGGTTAACTGGGATTTTCTTATGGATGTATTCCATAAGTTAGGATTTGATAAGAAATTAGGAAGATGGATTTATGCTTGTATTTTTGGAGCTAGATTTTTAGTTTTGATTAATGGTTCAATAGCTGGCTATTTCTTCTCCTCTCAAGGGATTAGACAAGGAGATCCATTATCTCCACTATTATTCATCATTCTAGCTGAAGCTTTATGTAGATCCATTAAGAAGCAACGTTTAGATGGGCTTTGAAAAGGGATAAATATTCCACAAACATAGATTGTAGTAACACACTCCCTTTTTGCAGATGATACAATTATTTTTGGTCTGGCTAAACAATCTGAAGCTAAAAACATCAAGGCTACTTTGGAAACTCACATGATGGATTCTAATGAAAAAATAAACCCAAGAAAGTCTAAAATTTACATGTTGAATTCTGACCCAAATGTCAATAAGTCAATTATTGACATTTTGGGATTTCAACAGGCAGATTTATCATCTCAGTATTTAGGTGTCCCCTTCTTCTCTGGTGCATCTCGTCTTTCATATTGGGATAAGGTTATCCAAAATATTCAAAAAAGAAATGCATCTTGGAAAGGTAGGTGGCTTTCCTTGTTAGGCATAATTCTTATGGTTAAAACTATGTTATCAACAATCCCCAATTATTTTATGGCGATACTCAAAGCTCCTAGATTAGTTATTTTCATCATTGAAAAGATGATTAGATATTTTCTCTGGAAGGGGAATATGGATGGTAAAAAGAAGATTCATTTGATTTCAGTAAAGGATATTTGTTCTAATAAATTATCAAGAGGACTTGGAGTTCATAATTTGACAACGGGAAACTTTTGTTTGGGAGCAAAACTAGCTTGGTATATGTATACTAAACCTTCACTAAGTTGGTGCAGACTGTTGTAGGCAATATACTAAACCTTTTGCAGATGATACAATTATTTTTGGTCTGGCTAAACAATCTAAAGCTAAAAACATCAAGGCTACTTTGGAAACTCACATGATGGATTCTAATGAAAAAATAAACCCAAGAAAGTCTAAAATTTACATGTTGAATTCTGACCCGAATGTCAATAAGTCAATTGTTGACATTTTGTGATTTCAACAGGCAGATTTACCATCTCAGTATTTAGGCATCCCCTTCTTCTCTGGTGCATCTCGTCTTTCATATTGGGATAAGGTTATCCAAAATATTCAAAAAATAATTGCATCTTGGAAAGGTAGGTGGCTTTCCTTGTCAGGCATAATTCTTATGGTTAAAACTGTGTTATCAGCAATCCCCAATTATTTTATGGCGGTACTGAAAGCTCCTAGATCAGTTATTTCAATCATTGAAAAGATGATCAGATATTTTCTCTGGAAGGGGAATATGGATGGTAAAGAGAACATTCCTTTGATTTCAGTAAAGGATATTTGTTCTAATAAATTATCAGGAGGAGCTAGAGTTCATAATTTGACAATGAGAAACGTTTCTTTGGGAGCAAAACTAGTTTGGTATATTTATACTAAACCTTCACTAAGTTGGTGCAGACTGTTGCAGGATATATACTAAATCTTTTGCAGATGATACAATTATTTTTGGTCTAGCTAAATAATCTGAAGCTAAAAACATCAAGGCTACTTTGGAAACTCACATGATGGATTTTAATCAAAAAATAAACCCAGGAAAGTCTAAAATTTACATGTTGAATTCTGACCCAAATGTCAATAAGTCAATTGTTGACATTTTGGGATTTCAACAAGAAGATTTACCATCTCAGTATTTAGGCATCCCCTTCTTCTCTGGTACATCTCGTCTTTCATATTGGGATAAAGTTATCCAAAATATTCAAAAAATAATTGCATCTTGGAAAGGTAGGTGGCTTTCCTTGTCAGGCATAATTCTTATGGTTAAAACTATGTTATCAACAATCCCCAATTATTTTATGGCAGTACTCAAAGCCCCTAGATCAGTTATTTCAGTCATTGAAAAGATGATCAGATATTTTCTCTAGAAGGGGAATATGGATGGTAAAAAGAAGATTCCTTTGATTTCAGTAAAGGATATTTGTTCTAATAAATTATCAGGAGGAGCTGGAGTTCATAATTTGACAACGAGAAACTTTTCTTTGGGAGCAAAACTAATTTGGTATATGTATACTAAACCTTCACTAAGTTGGTGCAGACTGTTGCAGGCAGTGATAACTTTATGAAACCCACTCTCAAAAAACTGTATAAAATCTTAGCGAATATTTTATTTGGCAAATCTTTCCTTTTAAAAAAAAAAATATTAATGTTAAAGGCGCATTTTTTTATATCAATTTTTTTGGTAGAAAATATTGGCGAATCTTGAAAAATAATAAGAATATGCATTAATTACTATTGAAAATCCTTTCATTTAAAAAAAAGTTTTTAATAGAAAAGTAAAGGCCTAAAGGTGAAAATCATTAATGACTTTAAGGGGTAGAATCTACTTTATTTAGTTTCTACCATTAACTTAAAATAATCTAATAGCCCTCTTTGTATTTTATGAGATAAAATATACCAGCAATTTCAAATACTCATGGGGCCAAAAATTGTTTTTAGACGATTGATTTTCATTGAGGCCATTACAACTTGTGGGTACAATTTACCTCATAGAATACAATGAAGGTCTTTAGATTATATTTTAAATCAATGGTGGCAACTAAAGATTGTTGATATAACACTAAAGTAACTAATAATTATGATATATTATTGGCAAAATAATTTAGATTTCTACAATAAATTATAAAATGTTGGTGAATATGATCCAATCATGTATCAGATGTTGTGGGGAATCTTTGAGTTAAAAAAAACTAAATTCTCTAGCGATTTAAATAACACTAAAATAAATTTTTTTGTAAAAATGTGGCAATTCAAGTCACCTCAAAAGATGAACTTATTAGCCAAACCTTGAAGGACGAATCACAAAATCGTTAACTAATTAAACTAATTTTAAACACAATACAATGAAATAAATGATAGAAATAGAAAGATTAAACTAATTAAAACTCCCTGTTCTCCACTTGTGCTTCCATTGTTCTTCTCCATTATTGTATTGTCACCCTTGCACCCACCCACCTCGGCACCCACCCTGTGACCCATCTTATTGTATTGTCACCCTTTCACCCACCCACCTCAACACCCATCGTTGCACCCACCCACCTCCGCACCCACCCTATGACCCATATTATTGTATTGTCACCCTTGCACCCACCCACCTCCGCACCCACCCACCTCGGCACCCACCCTGTGACCCATCTTGGTACCCACCCATCCTACCACTCAACCCTCACCCACCTTGTCACCCACCTTGGCACCCACCTTGGCATCCACCTTAGCACCCACCCACATTGGCACCTTGGCACCCACCTTGGGCAGGGTGGGTGCACACCCACCCCGTGACCCATCTTGGCACCCACCCATCCTACCACTCAACCTCTCACCCACCTTGTCACCCACCTTGGAACTCACCCTGGTACCCACCTTGGCATCCACCTTAGCACCCACTCACACTAGCACCTTGGCACCCACCTTGGGCAAGGTGGGTGCACATCCACCCATCCTAACGCCCAACCTTTTACCCACCTCTTCAATTGTCTTATTTAATAGAAGAAGGGTTCAAATTTAATTAATTTATTGATTTTAATTAACAATTAATTAATCAAAGGGAGTTGACTAGATAGATTGGCTAGTGAATTGAATAGATTAGTCAGTTGACTAGATTGATTGAGAGATGACGGATTAGATGGATTAGAAAACTGAATTGATTGATTAGTCAGAAAAAGGTGATTAAGAGTTAAAAGGCGAGATTGATGAGTTAACTAAGTTAACTGATTTGATCAATCAGTTCTGATTTTAGCATGTGCTGTAGGATTTTGAAGTTGAATTTGATTTTCATTTTCAATTTGGATTTGAATTTGGACTTTTGAATGTTGAAATGCACATGAAATTAACTGAAATTCACATTTGATGAAATATGAATTTGGTAATTTGGAATTAGATGAAATTAATTGGAATTAGAATTTGGGGAATTGGAAGAATTAATTAATTAAATAATTTAAATAAAATTATTTAAACATTAGAAATGAGCTTAATTAAATAATAAAGATTATTTAACTAAGGAAAATGTTGCAATTAATTAAATAATTAATATTTAATTAATAATTGAGAAAGGAGTTAACTGATTAATTAATTAGAGAATAGAAATTGAATAATTAGCGATGTTGGATGTGATGATCAGAAGAAATAGTTAATTTAATCAAATAATTAAAGAATTACTTAATTAAATAGACAAATAATGAGTGTAGAATCAATGAGACATTTTTAGGTGTCTACATTTGCCCCTCTTTGACACAATGTTGAAACGACGTTGTTTCAAAGAAAACAAAAAAATTTATGCCCCAATATGCCCCGGTGATACTTAGGGTATAATGCCCCCTCGAGATATTGTTTATGCATTGATGACATGAATGATCTCTCAAAAGAAGAAAGATGTTAGATGATAGATGGAAGAATTGCTAACTTGGTGACATGAATGGGTTTGATTAGAGGAAATAAATGGTTAGAGTGATTTGTAGATTGATTGAATGATAATACTGATGAGATTGATAAGATAAAGATTAAGTCTAGTTTTAGGAGGGACACATCATGTATAAGACAAAAATGATCGAAATGTTTGGTTTAGAGAAGGATACATCCTGTATAAGATGAAGATAGAGGATCGTGCCTAGTTTCAAGAAGGTCTAATCCTGTATATGGCAAATGATAGATCAAAAACATCTGGTTTCAGGAAGGATACATCCTGTTTAAGACAAAGATAGATAAAAATTGGATGAATGATGAAATATGATGAAGGTGAGGAATAATTGATTGATAGATAGAAATGTTGAAATGATAGAATTATATATGAAAAGATTGAAATTAAGTGATGAGAGAGATCATGTTAGAATGATTGGAAGAATTGAAAAGGTTGATTCAAGAAAAGATTCTTGATGAGAGAATGATTTGAAAAGACAATCAGCATGATGAGATCAGAAAAATGAAATAATATGATGATGATTTGATTGATGGTGAATAGTCTTCTTGTCTGTATTCATAATGAATACATATTCGTCATTGAGCCTTATTATGTAACAATGAAGCTTTGTACATCAGGGTATAAGGAACCAAGATGCATAGATATCTTATTACAAAGAACAAACATGTAACAGACAAGGAGTGAACCTTCCATTCTAGGAATAACAACAGGGGTCGAGGTATGTGTGATAGTCACAAGCATAGTTATCCTTCATGGGATACTTTCTGAATGAACGTACCAATCATAGACACCCACTTGAACTATTGCTCTGAACTTCATTGGTTCACACCAAAAAAAAATAGCAAACAAAGAAAAAGGATCATGCCCATCACGACTGTAATGCCCCGCCAGGAAACCCTGAAGGGATTAAGCCATAACACAAGAATAGAGTGCAAATAATTTTTTATTTTTTATTTTTTTTAAAAAGTTACACCACATTAAGATACAACAAGATATCAAAGATTCAGATTTAATTAGCGGAAGACATCAACTAACACCTAAAGAGTTTCCCAACGAGATTACTTAAATTTCACAACTCACTTAACTCACACAATTAATCCAATAAGCTAATTATCTTAATAACAAGATAATTCTTAATCAGGATAATTTCTTTCAAAAGATGGAAATATAAATCACAAGCAAAGATTCATCCATTAAGATCTATTCATAATCTTCATTCAAGCTTTTCATTTAAAATTACAAACCATACATCTAATACTCTAACACACTAGAATTTCATCATATACATATGAGATCTTTCAAGCATACTAAATTTCCTTAACAACAACTGAATATATATTCCATTACTCCAAGGTACATCCTTTCACATTCCAATTTAATACATTTTAAAAGATGATTGCATACATGCATCTATGATAATTCTCATCTAAACCACTTATGCATTCGATCGAAATGACATTCAAGAAAGGACTGCATAAGCATTTAAAGTTAATTCCATTTATCCACTTATCCATTCTAACATAAGCTAATCATACAAGATAAAGCTGAATAAAGAAAACATAAGAGAATAACATCACATAACACCATAATGATCTCGGAGTTCACCCCTAAAGGGCTACATCTCTGGGTCTGCTCAATTGCAAGACCCCTCTGAATAATAAAGTTAAGAATACAAGAGGTTACACTATTACAATCCGGCCATCCAGGCGAAATACAAACAATATACAAGCGACCGCATCGGTCAATAAATACATAAACGATCCCTGAAAAGAACAGGATCCAGCTGAACATAATCAAAGCTAATACAAAGGTCCAGAAGAGCATCCAAAAAACTGAGTCATCACCACCCAAGGTCTAACATGAAACCGATACTCACAAGGGCAGAGACAAAAGGACGACCCACAAAGGTACCCTTAACAGGACAAAACGACAATGCACTAGCGAACGTAGGGACAAGTGTCATCACACAACCTGGTATGGTTACCATGGCAAGTCTTCATAGGTCCCGACCCCATACACTGGGTTACCTTGGCAACCTAATCCAAACTTCCGGCCCATCCAAGCCTCATGTGGACCCACACATCCTCTCGTGAAGACAAGGATGGTGGTTTTCCATTTCAGGCCTTCTCACAGCATGTCGAATCTATGATAGTACTCATCCCATGTGTGAGGCACAATTATCTTACTTAGAGATTACATTCTAATCTACTGTTAGGTTATCACTTATTAGACTCACTTTCGACGGGTTACCCAGCAGCCACTTTGGGTGCGGCCCCCAATCGAAAGCCACTTTCCCATATGACACTAGACCAAACTCAGACGAACTCAAAAACCAAGGAATAGGCATGGTCAGACGAACAGAGTTCAAGAAGGGAGAAACAACCATCTGGTCAAACATGACTCAAAGATGATCACTTACTGACGGTACTCTAACTAGAGACCTGACAAACTAAGGTCAACCACGAATCATCATTCGACTCACTCATAGAGGATATGACCAAATATGACACTACCACAAAACCACAGTCAACTCGGAACCGAGGACTGAAACAGGTATCCCAAATCATTCCATACGACAAGGACCTATCAAACAAAGCACTCTTGCCATTCCATAATTCAAAGCGAATACAGAAATTAAACTCGCAAAGGCAACATTCAACAGATACAATCTTTCTCCAAATTAATCTAGACATTAAATGTCGATCAAGATTTTCCACAAAGTCTATATTAAAGCAGTTATCTACCTCATCTAGGTATAGGTTGTTCTTGGTTTTCTAACTCACTGATGTTCATAGCATCGAACAGACATATTAAGCCATAATGAGTTCTTTAACCAATTTCACAAGAATATAATATAAACAACCATTAACTAACTAATTTAAAATTTACAAAAGCACATCGATAAAATTCAATTACCCAACGATAAAATATTTCACTTACTTCCCAATTACTCAAATGATATGTTCTTGGATAATATTTAACATCATCACTTGGTAATAATATCATATTTCAATATTTTTCCATTAACATAATATTCTATTTTATTTTTAAACAATACTACCTCAATTAGCCAAATACTCTAATCAGCTAGGAGGTAAGATATAAATTTATTAATCTAAGATGAGTCCAAAATATAACCAATTAATAATTAATTGCGAGATTAGCAGTGCTAGAATTTAATTAGACAATGTGCACTAAACATAAAATGAAATTGACTGTTAATTAATATATAAATTCCACTATATAATTAATTAATGTCAAATTATCATTAGCTATGATTATGCCACATTATCCTAATTAAAAATCTAATTAAAACTTAACATGAAATAATATTAACATATTATATTTTTTTTTGAACAATAAAAAAAAACATTCTTTTATAAAAAACTAATTAAAACCAAGCATTTTAAGGGGGCGGCGAGGGCCGGCCCACCTCCCAACGTGCGGCTGGGCGTCCCAAACCCCCACCGCAGGGAATCATGCGGCGGCGCCACTGGCGGGGGTCGCAGGTTCCGCGGTGCCTTGCGGCCGCCGCGGCCCCTGCGGCCACCGCAGTGAGCTCGGGGTCCCTGCTAGCGGCAGACGAGAGTAGGGTAAGGGGGAGGAGGCGGGTGGAGCTCTGCTCCCCGCCCTCCGAACCCCAACAAAACTTGCCAATAATTTAATTTAAAAAAGCACACAGTTCGCTCGATTTTGAAAAAAAACAATGATTCAAAAATTGTTTATAGATTTCGGTTCATAATAAGTTTCGGTTTACAAGCAAATATGTTTTGGTATCAATAAAATTGATGGGTTTTCTTCTTACAAAAACAAATGGGTTTCCAATACCCAAACAAAATGAGGAATAATAAAACCCCCAAAACAATTTCATTCTTCAACTTATATAAGGGGGATTCATTGGAGTCTTAGGCAGATTTGCTCAAGAACAGCCAACCCCAAATTTGGTTTTCATTTCATCCCTATTTTTTTTTTTTAAACTTCAACCAGATTCTTCATAAACACCAAAATGATTTCTTCAAGCAAGAATCCAAGAAATAACCAGAGGCCTACCTGATTTAGCAATCCTGGCAAGATCAGAGGAGAGCCCAAACCTGCAAGCTCCAAGCAAAATCCTTCCAAAATCCCCAAATTTCCTCCAAAAACATTCTCCAACCCAATATTTTCCAAAAAAATGTCCATCCCCAAAATTTTTCCAAAATTTAGGTTATAATAGAGAGTTGACCAAAAATTCCATTTTTGGAATTAAAATTTTTATTTAAAAATAATTCTTTTCTAACTTTAACAACAAATTAAATTGCTTTACAATTAAAAAAATTGATTTCCTCATTTAATTCAATTTACCTTTTCTAATCAAAAGCCAACAGAATACAATTTAATCTATTGCAATTAAATACAGAACTTTCTTTTTCGACAGCATATACAAAATGCATTTAATATTTAAATTAACTATTTAATTGAACTTGCTCCCAAATTAAAACGAGCAATCCAATATCAACAAAAATCGCATAACGAAATCCCGATTAATCAAGTCCATTAATCTCTAATGCACAAATACATATTTAATCAAAATAATTACTAAGGACTAATTAATCAATTTAACCAAACACACCAAGCATGCAAACCGAGAAGGTCAACCAAACAGACGACTCGCAAACCCAACCAAAAAGGGATTACCGACAGCGACTGACGATGCTCACTTGAGCACGACTAAGGTCAACTAGGGTCTTATGACCACCTAATCCAACTCTAAGGATTAAAGAGGTACACTCAAACCTGCAAATTCAGGTGAAGACAAACCTCGCACTCATGCGGCGTTGTACCTGAAATCTCCTGCAACCAAGAGTCATACATGCATACATATATAAACTTAATGAAAGCGTTAGCCCGATATTAATACCACGAAATAGGAACACTAAACAACTTGCATACAACTAGTGTGGGAACCCACATCCACAGCTATGCGTTAAATCAAACATCTGACTATAATCATTATATTAACATAAACTAAACAAGATTAAACCAAGATTAGAAATAGATTAGGGCAGGGGTATTACAACGACTCCTCTAGTCACTTTTGGACATCCTTGAGTAGCTAGAATCATGGTTTTCACAAATTGATAAAAGATAAAACCAATTAGAACAAAATGCAACAACCATACAGATTTGTGTCTTCGTGTGATTTCTTGATATGATGATTGATAATGCCTGGTTTCAAAAAGTTGCGAACCTCGTTTAAGACTGATCTGTCTGGTTTTGAGTGTATCCTCTTCTGTTTAAGACAAGATAATGATCACGTTGATATGGATAGTTGACATGATTAATAAGACTTGTTCAGTTTGATTGCAGATGTTTGGTTTAAGATAGTTATATCCTTTGTGAACTTCATGTGAAGTGTTTGTTGGATAGCTGCTAGGATATTTGATTCTTGCGAGACATGTTATTGCAAGTTTTTGATGTTTTATGATTTTTAGTTTATTTTCGAAGAGTTTTTTGATGTTTTTGGATTTTGATGTTTTTTATTTTTTCAACTTTTTTTATTTTTTATTTTTTGATATTTTTACGATGTTTTTGTTTGATTTTGATTTTTGCGATGTTTTTGGATTTTGGTGTTTTTGAATTTTTCAATGTTTTTGATTTTTTTGATGTTTTTGGTATTGATGAAACATGCCTGCCATTAATTGATAAAGATAAGAATAACTTGGACAAAATCCAATAGACATACTGATCTGATGCCATTGTTTTGATTTGTGTGATCATTGATATGAATGTCTAGTTTCAAAGAGTGAGTATCCCGTATAAGACTGATCTGTCTGGTTTCGAGTATACCCTTCCTTTTATAAGACATGTCGATGTTTGATAAAGTTTGTTCGATAGATTGATTAACAAGACATGTGATCATTTTGATTGTAGATTTTGAGAGTTTGTCTTTTATTGATTTGATTTGATGGATGGTCTATGGTTTCTTGCTTTGATTTTCAATTTTTGATTTAAGGCTTTTTTCAAGACATTTTCTGATTTTTTTCTTTTAGATTTTTTTGTGATCATATTTGATTTTTATGATTTTTGAAAGATTTTTTTTTTATGTTTATGATTTTTGAAAGATTTTATTTTTTTATTTTTATGATTTTTTCAGCTATGCCCCCAACATGCAGACCTGTAATGACATGATGATCTACAAAATGCATATGGAGACAATGAATTTAGACATGAGCTATACTAATGCAGTATGCAAGATGAAGATGCAATTCCTATTTGAACAAGGATGATTGTGTGTTTCCTTCATTCTGAAATGCACTAATTGAATTGAAGGTGTGAAATGTTTCAAAGATAGGAGTTCAATCCATTCTCAGAAGAGTTTAGACCATCCAACCTAACACACTAAGTAACCAAGATTTATGAATGGAGGCATGAAAAACTTCTCCACCAATTTGTGAAACTTTGATCTTCTTTTTCCAATGTGTGTGCATTTGAATTCATTTTGACTCTTATAACCATAAAAGACCCTTGGAATCCAATGTGGCTAGCTACATGAGTTATTCTCACTTCAAAAGCATTTTGGATAGAGCCTCGCTGCCAACAAGCTTTTAGGGCTCTGACGAGGTTATGCACTATAATCTCTCAAATATTGCTCCATTTCTAGCAGTCATCTATAGCCCGGATGGAGTTACTTGCATGTTCCCATAGTCAAGCTTTTATTGTCGCACTTATATGCGTGATATCTTAGTAATATATCATTTTTTATTTTGCCTTGAGATGGATATTGGCATAATATTTTTCTTTGCTTTTCTTCATTTTCTTGCCTTGACTTGTAAGTGATGAAACCTAATTGGGTATGACAATTACAGCGGCACTGAACTAGAATTTATTGATTTTTCACTAGCCACGTGACCAACCAGGTATCTGTAATGACTTAGAGTATTGATTAATGTGTGAGGTATAGCAAATGATAGATTTTGGGTAACAAGGATCAATAGTGAAACATCTACTCAACCATAGATAAAGCTCAATGACAAGGCGATGTTTGAAACTGAATGACTAAATGCCTCCTAAAGACTTCATGATCAAGTATCTAGGAAATGAGTCCATCTTCTTTCCTTTCATTACAGACAGGTGAACAACTCAGACAATCATCTTGTGTATTTATTGGTACAACTATATGAGAAAGAAATAATGGTATGCAACTATATGTTGTGCAATGGTGATATGCAAACAACTATGATGTACTCTGAAAAGAAGATATGTAAATGCAATACTAAAAATTGAAGTGAACCCACCCTTAGATGTAATATCTTTTTAGGTGCATGTTGTTATTGAGTTGGTATGAACTTTGTGTAGATAATTCATTGGTCTTTGTTTGAAGAGTTGGATGAACCTGTCTTTTTCAATAGGATATTCAACTAGGTGTCTTTCATGTATAGTTTGTGCTATAGCCTCCTTATTTTCAAACCAATTCGGCTGTGATAGATCTTCTTGCCCCCAATCTTTCAAGTGTGCATGTATGAGGAAAATAAGTTTTGGTTTTGAAATTGTGACATGAGTGGGTGTTATGCTTGTTTTTATTGATGCATTTGAAGAGGATGGTGAAGCCAACCAGGTGTTGATCTCATTAGCTGGTGTTATGCTTGTTTTTGTCACCACATTGGCATTTGATGATGATGCACATACAATTGTTGACAAGTTGTCTTTTGTAGTATGATCTGGATTGGTGATTTTATTGGTAAGGGGTTCATGAACAACTTGTATATTGGAATTGTGGGGGAGACTAGGAGAAATGATAATGGGATCTTGTTTAGGAGGTGGATGTTGGATGGTACTTAAAACAACACTTTGTTCTTGAGTTAAAAGGGTATTATTATGAGTGGAATAGAAGAGAATAAGGGGATCATCATAGGATTCTTGGTCGGCGGGATCTTGATCAAAAATTGGGTAGGATGAAAAGGTTTCTTCTTGATCTTGATTTGTTTCATGGGTCATTTCTTCTGATTTTAGATTATTCTCTTGACATGGGGAAGGAGTTTGGATATTCATGGGAGATTCTTGGAAGGTTTCAACATTTTGACTCGATGAGAAAGGATTTTGAATTAGACTCTTTGAATCATGACTTGGATTAGATTGGATTTGTGCTATGGATAACCCTTGGGAGATTGTGCTATTGGGTAGAGATGGTGTGGATTACTCTTGTGTAACTTCAAGGGATGATGAAATGGTGGATAGATATGATTGATTTGGATTTTGGTTGAATGAGATTTGATTTAGGTTGAAAGAGGTTTGATTGGGTTGAACGAGGTTTGATTTTGGTTGAAAAAGGTTTGGTTTGGATTGAAAGAGTTTTGGTTTTGGTTGAAAGGAGTTTGAATGTTGGGTTGATGTGACTGGTATGTTTGATATATTGGGTTGATGTGATTGGTATGTTTGATATGTTGGGTTGAAAGAAGGTTGACACGACTCTAATGTTGGTTGAACTAAGGTAGGAGTGATTTTATTGAAGAATGAAGGTTGGCATGTTTGAATGATCTCACAAGGAGAAGAAGGTTGGCCTAATGATGATTCCCTCATGGTTATCACTTCTCTCATCATTTTTTCTAACCAGTCCCTATGGTTGTTAGGGCTACTCATGTCTATCATTTGTTGTTGCAAAGTCTTCATTTGTTGAGCTAAGGTTTCTATGGATGGTGATGGAATAGGAATAGAAGGGATGAATTTTTCACCTTCCCTGCGAAATGCATAATGCCAGTTGATGATGCTTGCTTGATTGGTTCGGACCTAGGATCACAACATGTAAGATGTTTTCTCCATTTCTTGAATGTTAGATTTAGATTTTGATGTTGATGTTGACACTTGATCTTGTTGATGTTGAAACTTGACTTTGTTGAGGGATTTGATCTTGTTGATGTTGAAACTTGACTTTGTTGAGGGATTTGATCTTGTTGATGTTGAAAATTGACTTTGTTGAGGGATATGATCTTGTTGATGTTGATGTTGCAAAGACAAAGTAGCAAGCAAAGAAAACAATTTAACTAAAAAAAGAGAGCACTTGTTTAAAGGACTCTTTCAAATCCTCATGAATGTTGAGATCTTTTTCAAGACCCCATTTTGTTTTTGATAGTATTTTGGCAATTTGATAGCACATCAAGAAGACTCTCCTAAAGACAAAAGGTCACAAGTATTACCATAGCCGACATCTTGATACTCCGTCAGCTCAAACATACCTGTCACACCCTAGGGTGCGTCCATTTTTTTGCCTTTTTTAATAAATTAGACCAAAGAAGATTGCTCCTCAATTGGCTCGTTATCCTAGGAGATATATGGTGAGTGTCTTGGGGGCAGATTCTTCCTCACCCTTGCATTGTGATAATCCAAGTGTCTAGTTACTGACTCAGTTGGGCTTCTAATTTATAAGGTGTTTAGAAAGGGTTTCGTTTGAGTGGTCATAATCAACAATGTTTTACACTCTATTGAGAGAGGTCTCCTCGTCTGTAGAGGTTACGCTCTACAGATTTTAACTTACCGTATAGGCATTGAGGGAGGGATAACACCGTTGTGATAGCATGTAACACTCGTCACATATGATTTTCATCACATACAAATTTATTGATAGTGGCTTGGATTACTTAACTTTAGTCGTTGCCACTTAGGTCATTCCCTCTCACTTGGCCTTATAGGCTACTTGGGAGGTAGGCCTTCTAAAGGTGTTATCCTAATGCACAAAATGAAATAAAGCATGAAAAATGTGGGTTTGGCTTTTTGATCACCCAAAAAAGGGGAGAACATATACTTATCACCTTGAAGATATGAAGAATAATGATTCCTTTTAAACCTTCATTGGAATGTTTTCTAAACTATGGGAAATGTTGCTCCAAAAAGGCACAGGGTTCATTTTAACTGTCATAGCAATGATGAAAGTTGTATTGTTCTTTATTAAAAGCACCAAAAAGAAAGATTTAGCTAAACTAAGTTCAGCTATCCCTGCAAGAAACCATGAGAATTGTTAACACATTGTGGGCTCTCCAGCCTAATTTTCTTCCTTTGGTTACAAAAATCTGCTTCAGTGTTTATCAACGATCTGTTATAAAACATAACACTAAAAGACTAGAATTTAAGAAAAATAAAAGAATAGAGGTTTTTTTTTAACATGAGGAACTTGCTAAATATAGAAACTTTCTAGAAATGGAAAATTTTTCAGAAATAGAAACCTACCAAAAATGAAAACTTTTCAAAAATGGAAATTTGCCAAAAATGGAAACTTTCTAGAATTGAAAACGTGCCAAAAACAAAAACTTTCTAGAATTGGAAACCTACAAAATGGAAACTTTCCAAAAATGGAAACCTGCCAGAAATGGAAACTTTGCAAAAATTGAAACTTGCCAAAATAGAAACTTTCCAAAAATAGAAACCTACAAAATGGAAACTTTCCAAAAGTGAAAACCTACAAAAATGGAAACTTTCCAGAAATGGAAACCTGCCAAAAAGGGAAACATGCAAAAATGGAAACTTTCCAGAAATGGAAACCTGCCAAAAACAAAAATTTTGAAAAACAAAAATCTACAAAAAACATAAACTTTCTAGAAATGGAAACTTGCCAAAAATGGAAACTTTCCAGAAATGGAAACCTGCCAAAAATGGAAACATGGAGGCATAAATAAAATTTAAAATTGTTGTTAGTTCACGTTGGGTTCACCATATGTTTCTCATGTTTGAAATCATCAAATCTAAGCTGATTAGACTGAAAGGACGAATCACAAAATCCTTAACTAATTAAACTAATTTTAAGCACAATACAATGAAATAAATGATAGAAATAGTAAGATTAAACTAAATTAAAAATCCCTATTCTCCACTTGTGCTTCCATTGTTCTTCTCCATTATTGTTGGTGTAGGTGGCTCTCAGGTATTGCACTGATTTCTGCATAAGATGGACAATAACTTTGAAGACTGTGATTCTAGCTTGAATTGAGAAAAAAGGTTGAATTTATAGATTTTCAACACAAAGGATGTGAGAAATAGAACTCAAGTGTTGATTGATAGACAACTGAAATTGATTGACCTATCAACTCATTAGATTGATCTGTTAACAAGGTTGCTTGAGGAGTTGACTAGATAGATTGGCTAGTGAACTGAATAGATTAGTTAGTTGACTAGATTGATTGAGAGATGACTGATTAGATGGATTAGAAAACTGAATTGATTGATTAGTCAGAAAAAGGTGATTAAGAGTTAAAAAGGGAGATTGATGAGTTAACTGAGTTAAGTGATTAGATAATTGATTTGATCAATCACTTCTATTTTTAGCATGTGTTGTAGGATTTTGAAATTGAATTTATTTTCATTTTCAATTTGGATTTGAACTTGGACTTTCGAATGCTTAAATGCACATGAAATTAACTGAAATTCATATTTGGTGAAATATGAATTTGGTAATTTGGAATTAGATGAAATTAATTGGAATTAGCTGAAATTTGAATTAGGGAGAAAATGAAATGAAATTAGATGAAATTAATTGGAATTAGAATTTGGGGAATTGGAAGAATTAATTAATTAAATAATTTAAATGAAATTATTTAAACATTATAAATGAGCTTAATTAAATAATAAAGATTATTTAAGGAAAATGTCGCAATTAATTAAATAATTAATATTTAATTAATAATTGAGAAAGGGGTTAATTGATTAATTAATTAGAGAATAGAAATTGAATAATTAATGATGTTGGATGTGATGATTAGAAGAAATAGCCAATTTAATCAAATAATTAAAGAATTACTTAATTAAATAGATGAATAATGAGTGTAGAATCAATCAGACATTTTTAGGTGTCTACATTAGCCACTAAAATGTTCATTGGTTGCAAGCAAAATATTTAGATAATATATTCCATATAGGATTTTCACAATTGAAAATCCCCTTGCTGGCTCGATCATGTGGAACTTTCTTGTAAGCTATAGAGGTCTAATCTTGCCACACCTAACTTGACAAATTCATAATGGTGAATTAGCTTCTTTTTAGTCCGATTATTGGAATGGGTATCCACCTTTGGACTTAGTAGAGCAATTTCAATAGGATTAGCAACATTGCAAGGAAACTATTGGCAACAAGGTGAAATATTATTTCCAATCAAGAGATAGAGCTACAAGAAAGGTACAATGGGTAAAGTTGGAGCTCCATTTATGTCTCTTCATCTTGAAAAAGAACTTAATACAGAAATACAAAGTCGCCAAGTTTATTTTAAACTTTAAAATGAAAATCTGATTTGGGCCCCATCAAAATCAGGACATCATACAGTAAAGATGGGATATAAAGAAGCCATCTCCCAACATGGTCAGCTTACTTCTCAAAGATGTTTATCCTTTTGTTGGTCTCCAAGTATTCTTCCTAAAGAAGGGTGTTTTAGTTGGTTAGCATTGAAACATAGAGTCCTCACAAGTGATCGCCTTGTCAAGTTAGGGATTTCACAAACTCCATTGACGTGTGGTGTTTGTAATTCTGCAAATGAGGATGTTGTTCACCTTTTTATTCACTTCTCATTCTCCTCTTCCTATTGGGAATATGTAAGTTCTTAGCTTCAATAGAAGGCTCCAATTCCTAAAAGCCTTTGGGACATGTTCTCATCTTGGCTAGTGTTATATAAAAATTCCATGTTTGCAAGTATTTGGAAAATTGTACCTACGACAGTAATTTGGAATATATGGTGGGAGAGAAACAAAAGGATCTTCAGAAAGAAAATTTCATCATTAACTACTATCATTGTTGTGATTGAAAAGTCAATTTATGAAATAACCAATGCCTATGTATTCAAATCAAAACATGTCAGACCCTCTTTCACAGATTGTGATGCAATTCAATTAAAAACATGGCCTAAGCTTTCACTACCATTTAAAGGAAGCTAGTTCATTGCAAGCACTGAAAGAATTGATAGAAAAAAGGTTAAATGGTTACTGCCAAATGCATATCAAATTAAACTTAATTTTGATGGGTCATCGAAAGGCAATCCAGGACCTTCTGGTGCAGGTGCTTTATTAAGGGATCATAAGGGCATGCTAATTCAGGTGAGGTCCATTAAATTATCAGAACGAACTAATAATCAAGCAAAAATCCAAGTGTTATTTCATGGTTTACAAATGGCTATGGAATTAAAAATTAAAAACATATTGATTGAAGGAGATTCCTTGTTGGTAATCAATGCATGCAGGGATCAAACAAATTGCAACTGGAAAATTACTTATGTCTTGAAACAAATATGGAGGATGCTATCTCTTTTTGAATCTTTCCAAATAAATCACATTTACAGAGAAGCCAACAAAGCAGTAGATGAATTGGCTAGTTTGGCTCATGAACAAATAGAGCAACAAAATAACTTTTTTGTCAAAGACATCATTATGCCCTCAAAACTTCAACAAATTTTGATGGAAGAAATTATGCAATAACCTGTATAATCTCTTTCTGCTCGTGCTTTCTAACATTTTCTTCTTTTGCAGGAATGGTTGACAACATTTTGTCATCAACATTAGCAGATACTGCATGACACTTCGAATTGCAATTTTTGACTTGTCAATGTTGACTGTGTCCTTTGTGATTGGTTAGTTTTCAAATATACAAATGGCTTCTTGACTAGTCAACATGCTGATTGTATCATTTGTGATTAGTTGGAGGAGTGGTTCATGGCTGTTACCTCATCTTTTTCCTCGACATGTTACCACTATTTGACCCCACCCTATCCGATCGCTCACTCTGAGGTGACACAATCATTATGTTTCATGTTTAACAAGATTAAAAACTACTTGTTATTATAATGATTGCCCACTTCACACCTCGGGTACATCTCAAATGGTATGCATAAACAAATAACACATGTCAAAATTTCTTTAGATTGTCTTTGTGGCCACATGCAATATATCATATCTCCACAACACTTGTTTTCCAAAGAAAAACCTGAGGTATCTTATGCATTAAAAACACCATATTGGATTAAATGGATGATATTTTTGCAGTACATCTAGTAAGCCATAAAAGCAATATTTGAATGACAATTTCCATTCTCGTAATGCTGCAAAAAAGATAATATCTTTTAATCATTGCTCCTTCTAGTTTTGTACAAATTTTTCTTTTATATACTTGGCCCCTACGTCATTTTCATTCACAAAAAATGGCTGTCTTCAAGGCCCAGTTCAAATGTTGCAGTATACTTTGGTGGACTATATTTCGATGGAGATCTAAACCTTCAGTTCTCTTTTGTATTTACTCCATCAATCTTTGTGGTAAATGAACTTTTCTCTTCTATTTTTGTTCTGCATTATTCTCGAGGCTTCAAATTTCCATATCAGGGTTTTCTGTTTTTAATCTTTGGATGATGGATCATTACTTGAAGAATTTTAAAGTGCCTATTAAACCTAGGAAAGGGGAATTTCCATTTGTTGAGCCTCTTGATGATGGTGAATTGAGGATTTTCTTTATAATTTCTTGCCCATTTAGGCTAGATGTAATCCAAAAAGTGGTTGGGGAAGGAATTTTATCTCCTCGGCCTCTCAGGCTTTTATTTCCTTCGCACTTGCTCTCTATTTTCCTTTCAAACTGCTTGGATGCTCTAAAATCATATGACTTGTTGAAAATCATAGTCGATGACTCAGTTCAACCTAGATTCCTCAAACAAGGAGAGTTGTTGAAGTCTGTGCAAAAATACGATTTGGGTTCAAGAAATGGATATATCTTGGGTATTTTCCCTAGATGGGATTTGAAACACACCAAATATGGAGAGATTTATGATGTATTCATTTTAGGTTTGCAAAATGATGACCCATGGCAACTATATAGTGTTTTGCAGACTCATTGATAAGAGATGGATGCTGCATGAATTAAAGTGCTCAAGGACAAGTTCTTTGCAATCTATTTTCTTATGTCTCATCTAGTTTCCCATCATGACCAAATTGCTTCTCCAAGTGCACAGGCTCAAACATCTGCCAAAACGAGGAAGACAAAGGATACCATGGTGAAGCTTTTGCATCTAAAAAACAAGCTCGTGGTTAGGGATGCAAACTCTTCTATGTTTTGTTCATAGTATGGGGTATTCTGATTTTATATTGCCCAATTTTGTATCGACAGACTTTATTTATAGTTACATTTTGTTGATAAACAATATGTATATGCCATACCTATAATTATGATCTATATACTTTCAGATGGGTGGTTTTTTTACTATGATATAGGATGTTCTAATTTACTAAGATAACAACCTACTATGAATTACAAATTATTGCAATCTTTATGTAATTTGGCCAGTACTATAATTGTGGCATTTTGTAATCTTTTCACTTTAATATATAAATTGCGGCTTATGCCTTTTACTTCAAAAAAAATAAATTAACTTCTCTAGGCCCCAAGGCCCATGGAACTACACACTATGAGAGTTGAGAAACACAACACCATAGGAGCCTAAATGATCTCTGCAAGCTGAATAACTTGTTACAAGGAGAAACAAGAAAGCAAATAACAGATAAAACAAATACACAGAAAATATGCTCAAAAAGATGAGAGCTCAATATTCACAAAATGTGTAATGTGATAATCCTTACAATACAATGAAAAGAATGAACCTCTAATAGATCAAGAAACCCTAAAAAGGAAAACCTAGACTTGCACATAATAATTAATAAAAGAATTAATTATTATGCACCTAAAGTTAACTTAAGTGTAAAAGAGATAAAGGGAACTTAAATAATTAAACAAATATTATTTAATTGATCAGTTAAATACTTGAATACTATAACACCCCTCCTTAAGCTAGACTTAGGGAGAAGCTAAAACCTAGAACAACTACTAAAAGCAAGAAAGATGGGTCCCGACAACAAGGCTTGATCAGGTACCCAAATACAACCAAATCTCTATGAACCGGAGAAATAGAGAAAACCACGTGGGAACAAAACTCTACTCCAAACAGAGATGGAAAAAGCAAGAAGAAGGACTAGAAAAGCCTCCAAACAAGAATGTTCCAAAAAGATAGGAACAAGAGAAGATCAAAAGAATCACTGAAGCATGAAGAACCTGCAAACATTGTCAAAGAATAATTGCTGATCTACAGAACCTCCACTAAAATAGAACATGACCAGGTAGAGAAGATTGTAATCTGTATGAGTGCCCTCAAATGACACTACTCAAATCAGAAGGCAAACAAAGGCAAACAATTGAACTCAAAGACACAGATGGCATGAGAAACCAAAGCCTAAAGAGTTGATCAATTGAACCACAGAAGCATTAGAACCAATTGGACAGACCTCCCCATAATGTTGAAAAGGGAGAGGGAGAGGCACATTGAAAAGAATGACCAACATGAACTGCATGACAAAGAACTAGGAACATTGAAGGCACAGAGATAGTACATAGTGTCATGGAAGGAACACTCACTTGACACACAACATGAGGCAAATGTAGTGGAAGGAACACTCACTGGAAAAAGGTAGATGGAAAACAAGGCAAACATCAACCCCCTCAGGGCACTTTAAAAGTAGTACATGTACAATAAGGCACAAGATGTGCAAGATCCTAAGTAAACAATGCATGATGGCACTTTATCTTAGTGCATTTGTATAAAAGAAGCTACAATGATAAGAAGATTGGAAATAGAAAGGAGAACCAAAATAGAGACATCCTACTTAGAGAAGAGATCCCAGGACCTAAAACAACCAAGATATCCATAGAGTGCTGAAAAAGAAAAAAACTAAAGAAAATATTCCTGGAGCAGAATCTGGAAAGAAAACTCATATGATTGGAAAGTACACAGGACAAACTTTCCAATGATATAAAGTTTTTTGAAAAATGGAGGTCAGATGCATGCTCAAGTGATGTCTCCCAGAGTGCAAAAAGGAAGCTCTGGGTTTGACAGAAAAACACACTATCAAAAAAAATAAATTAGAAGTTCAAACCTCCAGATCTGGATAGAGCTTGGAAAGAGCTTTCCGATGATATAAGATTTGTCAAAAAATGCCTCCGTATGACCAAGTTAGGGCCAAAATTAAAAAAAACCCCTTTTAGGACATAAAAAAGTTTATTTGTTTTTTATGACGAAATTTTTTTGATGCATTTGCAAGTACAGTCGTACAGATTTTTTGTGCCTTGAAAAACATGCCAATAAAAAAATCATGCCCCAGATACCCCTATCTCTGAAAATAGGCAAATTATATATCAAACTTCATGGAATCAACCTTCTAAATCCAACTGTGGGGTTTTTTTGGCACCAAAATTTACCAAAAAATCAGCTATCCCCATAAATAAATTAAAAAAAAACAACAATACAAACCCTCGAATATACAGATCTGAAGAACAAGTCCCAAAATCACCCAGAGGCTCAGGAGTAAAAAATGGTCAAGTTTTATATGACCATAGGGGTTTTTGGGCCTTTTGAGCATGATGGTGAGGTCCGTTTAGACCCAAAGTGCTCAGAAAAAGGCCTTTCCTTAGGTGCATAAAAAAAACTTCTGAAAAACCCTAGATCTGCTTCCAAGGCAAAAAATCTCAAAACAAGAACAGATAGCTACAAATCTGAAGCTCTGATACCATGTGAGAGTTGAGAAATACAACCCCACAGGAGCCTAAAGATCTTTTGCAAGCTGAATAATTTGTTACAAGGAGAAGCAAGGAAGCAAAATAATCTGAAGAATGTTCCAAAAAGATAGGAACAAAAGAAGATCAAAAGAATCACTGAAGCATGAAGAACCTACAAACATTGTCAAAGAATAAATGCTAATTTGAAGAACCACCACTGAAATAGAACATGACCAGGTAGAGAAGACTATAATCTGTATGAGTGCTCTCAAATGATACTACTCAAATCAGAAGGCAAACAAAGGCAAACAACTGAACTCAAAGATTAAAAAGAAAAATAATAGATAAAACAAATACACAGAAAATATGCTCAAAAAGATGAGAGCTCAATATTCACAAAATGTGTAATGTGAAAATCCTTACAATACAATGAAAAAAATGAACCTCTAATAGGTCAAGAAACCCTAAAAAGTAAAACCTAGGCTTGCACATAATAATTAATAAAAGAATTAATTATTATGCACCTAAAGTTATCTTAAGTGTAAAAGAGATAGAGGGAACTTAAATAATTAAACAAATATTGTTTAATTAATCAAATAAATACCTGAGTACTCTAACACACACCATCTAAACTTTTTTGTGACCAATGGCTTTGTCAATGAATCTACAACATTCATAAAAGTTTCAACTTTCTCCAACTTCACCTTTCTATCTTCTACCATATCATGGAAAAAATGAAACAAAACATCAGTGTTGTGCTCTAGCATGGAAAGTAGGTTTCTTAGCTAAGCTAATACCACTCTAATTGTCACAAAAAATTATAATCTATACTACATCAAAACCAATATTAGAACATGACATCTTAAGCCCAATGGCTTCCTTACAAGCATTAGTAGCTTCCATGTACTCTTCTTCTATAGTGGATAAAGCGGTCCTTCAACTTGTTGCTTACTCATCCAACTAATAGAACCACCAAAAATCGTGAAAACATATCCACTGGTGGATTTTTTTTGTCAATGTCACCTCTCAAATATGAATCAACATATCCATGAATACTACCCAAATGCCTAGATCCAGTAGGATTACCATGAAAAAATTGTGAGTACTAAAAACTACCCTACAAATATTTGAACACTCTTTATTACATCCCAATGTACTTGTCTAGGATTAGTCATATACCAACTAATGACTCCCACTACTTGGGCAATGTCTAGCCTCGTATAGACCATAACATAAATAATACTACTAACAACACTTGCATATGATACTTTGGTTATTTTCTCCTTCTTAGTAGGATATTTTGTGTTGGAAATTTGGAAATATTGATTATGTGTTGCATTGATGTTTGTCATTGATGTCAACACTAGCTTATTTGGTTATCTACCGGGTTCCAGTAGAGTGGTTGGAATTTGATGATGATCAAGAGATTTGTCTCCTATATGTTCTGATTGGTGGAATTAGTTTGGTTCAGTCATTCATATTATTCAGATGTGTGTCACATTTAGTTGGTTCATGATTTTGTGATTTGGAAGCTATCATATGTTCTAGTAAGCCTTTTGGTTACCAGTAAGGGTTCTACCGGCAGAGCTTCATTGGATATCTTTTGATGGATTTGATAAATGGTTTTGGTGCAGCTTCTAGAAGGTTTTCAGGATGTTGATGGTTATCGTGTTCATGTTCCATTTGATTGGTGGTATCTCATTTGTCTTATGGTGACCTATTTTAGGTCCGGTCTTATTCTAATAGGTTATGGACTAGTTTATGTAACATGTTGGTGGACGCTCCTGATGTGTTACCCATTGGATTTATTATTTGGTTAATGTTGTTTCAGTCTTAGGCCGACTTGGATTATCATTGATTTGCGGGTTTATGTAATGGATTTATTGTATTATCTTTTAGGTGGCCGACCTAATTGTTTAGGTCTCGGGTTGGTTTAAATATGATTTAAGATCTCTTTGTAGATCGTGGTATGTGGGTTATGGGATTATCTATGTGTGAAAAGTTATAATCATATACAAAGGTTTTGGTCGATCATAGGTGATCAAATTGGGTTTGTGTAAGAGGTTTAAGATCTCCGACATTGAGCTTAACTGAAATTGTACTCAAGCATAGGAGATATTATTCTTGCACTTCATTCTTATTTCCAGATTGTAGTCTAGATATCTTTTGTAGTCAATGAGGATCCTTTTGTGATGAGTAGTGCATTCTAGGCTATTGGCCTTCCTACATGTACGTGCCCCTTATTGTAATCACATACTTACTGTAGAAGTATCATCTGACTATGGGTAGGCTTCCCACCGTGGTTTTTCTCTTTACCGGGGTTTCCACGTGCAAATATTGGTGTTATGTGTTGTGGATGCATGGTAATTGGTTTATAATTTATGTTTGTGCTCAATTGATATATTTTCTATTCCAGTATTTGGTTTATGCATTCCGGTAAAAGGTATTGTGTGCTTAAAGTATCATAATCTCTTAACAACTGATTCACCCCCCCACCTCTTAGTTGTTCACTGGTTATCCTAACAATTTGTATTAGAGCTTGGTCCTCTTTGCAAAAGCTTAACCTCTTGAGGAAGATCCTATGGTGAGTAATCGGTCAACTTCAATTGCTTACCGAAAGGACAACCCTAGGCTTGAAGGAATAAATTATAGAGTATGGAAGCTTTAGATGGAGACTCATTTGAGATGTCTTAGTAAGGAGATTTGGGAGATCATTGAGAAAGGCTATACCCCTTATGATCCAGCATCTAGCAATCCTCCTATGGCAGACTTGGATAAGAACATTGAAAATGACTATAGAGTGAGAGAAGACCTTTTGAGAGCCCTTTTAGATCAACAGGTAATGGTATTAACAGATAAATCATCTGCAAAAGCTATATCGGATAAGTTGGAGACTCTAAATGAAGGTGACCCTACTGTTAAAATTGCTAAACTTGATGGTTATCAGGTTAGGTATGAGAACCTGAGAATGGAGGAATATGAAAGAATTACTGCTTTTATGGAAAGAGTCAATGAAATTATTTTGGGAATTCAATGTTGTGGTGGATCTCTAAGCGAAGATGAGATTGTTTCTAAAGTAATGAGAGCTTTACCATTTTATTACAAGATGAAGGCTATTGAAATTAATGAGCTGAGAACAATGTCTAACACTTATGTTAATAGGGATACTTTGGTTGGAAAGTTATCTACTTTTAAGCTTGAAGAATTCAGTCCTCAAGGAGCTACAAAGATAGATTCTGCATTCAAGGCATCTACATCATCGACTGACAAGAGTGATTGGAAAGCATTATATGTGAAGGAATTAGAGGATATGAGGAAACAAGATGAAGAGATTGAATAACTTTAAGCCCTATTTTCTAGAAGAGTACCTAAAGGTCCAACAAGAAGTAAGTATGAAGGAAAATAACCTTTCAAATGTTTTGCATGTAATAAGATAGGTCATTTTTCATCTAGATGTCCTGAGAGGAATTTAAGATTTGAGGAGAAAGATAGAAGATCTTTTAAGCCTAACCATGAATATCATAATAAGCATAAGTACAAGAGGAACAAAGACAAATCATGCTACTATGCTCACGAGGAAGGTGTAACTGATGATTCTGATGATGAACCGACAAAAGATTTAGCTAGTGGATTTGGCAATGGAAAGGAATGGGTATTCTTGGCTATCAAGGAAGATGCTCCAGAACCTATCATTCATAATAAAGAGAAGGCCCTTTCTGCTAAAATTGAAGACAATGATGAATGGGTAATAGACAGTGGATGTTCACATCAAATGACTGGAGATAAAAGGAAGTTTTTATCTTTGTAATAATTTGATTGTGGTCTGGTCAGATTTGAAGATGACAAAGCATGCATGATCAGAGGAAGAGGAACTATATCATTGGATGGTAAGCATAACACTGATAATGTTTATTATGTTGAAGGTTTAATGCATAATCTTTTGAGTGTAGGATAGTTGGTGGATAAGGGATTTCAATTACAGTTCAAGGATGGAAAATGCAAAATCATCAATAGATCTGGATTGGAGATTGCAACCGGTACTTAGACTAGAGGTAACATCTTTCATTTGAACTTTGGTGAGAAGATATGTTTGATTGCACATATTGATGAGAGTTGGCTATGGCATAAGAGGTTGGGTCATGTGAATTTTCATTTTTTAACTAAGGAAGTAAGAGATATACGTAAGATTGTGAAGCCTCATAATCCGGTATGTAAGGAATGTCAAATGGGAAAGCAAGTCAGAACTTCTTTTAAGAGTATACAAGACAAATCTAATGATGTTTTTGATCTTGTTCATATTTATTTATGTGGTCCTACTATAATAAGAATTTTTTAGGGTGATAGATATTTCATGCTAATCGTTGATGACTATTCTAGAATGATATGGGTTACTTTTCTAAGGGAGAAATCTAAAGCCTTTGAAAAATTCAAGAACTTTAAAGCTATGGTTGAGACAAAGACAAGATTGAAAATAAAATTCTTAAGATCCGATCAGGTTTGTGAATTCACATCCAGTGAATTTAACAGTTATTGTGAGAAACATGGGATAAGGAGATAGTTGTCTGCACCCCAGACACCTTAATAGAATGGTGTTATGGAAAGAAAGAACAAAACTATCTTGGATGCAGCTAGATCTATGATGATGGAAGCTAATTTGCCACATATCTATTAGAGAGAAGCTGTGAGAATGACGATGTACACATTCAATAGAGTTCATATCAAAGGAGACACTGGTAAGACACCTTATGAGTTATGGTTCGGTCATACACCTACAGTTAAGTATTTCAAAATCTTTGGTAGTAAACGTTATATCAAAAGAGATGATGCCATTGGAAATTTTGATCCTAGATGCAATGAAGGAATATTTCTTGGTTATTCAAATGAAAGCAAATAATATATATGTTATAACAAAATATTGCAGAGAGTTGTGGAGAGTGCTAATGTCAAGGTGGATGAGCAATAAATAGGTCAAATCATAACTTATAAGAGAGAACCGGAAGTGGAAATGATCATAATTGAACCGGTAACACCTGTACGGAAACAAAATGTTGAACTGATTTCCCCAATAGTATCTAAAAATTCAACAGTAACTGAAGATCAGAGCAGAGAAATAGAAAGTCAAAAGACTCCTAGGTATGTAAGGTTGAATCATTCAGAAAATCAGATCATTGGAGACAAGAGCAAAGGAGTGATGACAAGGAGAACATTGGCAACTGAAGAGGTATGTTTAATTTCTCAAATTTAACCAACATCGGTAGATGAAGCATGTAAGGATGAATGTTGGGTGAAAGCTATGGAAGAGGAATTGGATCAGATAGAAAAGAACAACACATGGAATTTAGTTCCCTGACCTAAAAATATGAATGTTATTGGAACTAAATGGGTTTTTAGGAATAAATTGAATGAAGATGGACAATTTGTGAGGAATAAGGCTAGATTGGTATGTAAAGGATATTCTTAGAAGGAAGGAATTGATTATGATGAAACTTTTTCTCTTGTAGCTAGGATTGAAGTTGTCAGATTATTTCTTGCTTATGCTGCACATAAGAAATACAAGGTTTATCAGATGGATGTTAAGTGTGCATTTCTAAATGGAGATCTTGAAGATGAAGTCTACATTGAGAAACCTAATGGATTTTCTCTTTCACATGATAATAACATGGTTTGTAGATTAAGGAAAGCTTTATATGGTTTGAAGCAAGCACCTAGAGCTTGGTATGCTAGATAGGACAAGTATCTTTTGAATCTTGGTTTCACTAAAGGTAATGTTGACGGTAACTTGTATTATAAGATCACTAATGATGACATATTGATTATTGAGGTCTTTGTGGATGATATCATTTTTGGAGGTGAGGAAAAGCTATGTATGGAATTCTCTGATAATATGAAGAATGAATTTGAGATGTATATGATTGGAGAAATGAGATTTTTATTAGGTTTGTAGATTAATCAGACTGATAAAGGTATTTTCATTTGTCAAACTAAGTGTGTTAGAGAGTTGTTGAAGAAATTTGGTATGAAAAATTCTAAACCAGTTGGTACTCCTATGGTTACAAGTGAGAAATTGACAAAGAAAGATTTATTAGCTTCAATAAATCCTACAAGGTATAAATGAGGTTTGTTATATTTGACTCAGACTAGACCAGATATAATGAATGTTGTTTGTATTGTAGCAAGATATCAGAGTGATCCTAGAGAGAATCATGAAAGTGCAGTGAAAGGATTTTCAGATATTTACAAGGAACAATTGAATATGGTTTGTGGTATCCTAAAAATGATGACTTTACATTATGTGCATATATTGATGCAGAATGTGTTGGAGATATAGATGACTGGAAAAGCACATCTGATGGAGCTTTCTTTCTTGGAAATAAACTTGTTTCATGGATCAACAAGAAACAATGGTGTACTTCTTTATCTACTGTTGAAGCTGAGTATGTTGCTACTGCTACTAGTTGTACACAAGTTCTATGGATGAAGCAAATGCTGAAGGATATAAGGGTAGATTGTAATGAACTAGTAGTTATTCATTGTGATAACTCTATTGCTATTAACATATCAAAGAATCTGGTATTTCGTTCTAAGACAAAGCACATATCAATCAAGTATAACTTTTTGAAGGAAAAAATGGAAGCAAATGAAGTCAGATTGGTTTATGTGAACACTAAAGATCAGATTGCAAATATCTTCACTAAACCTTTTCCCAAGTAATCATTCAAGTATTTTAGAGACATATTGGGGGTCTCTGCCCCTTTGTTTGAGACTTGAGTGATGTGGATTGACATCAGTCTGATATGCATTATCAGAACTATTATTCATTCCGGATTGATGAGATGGTGCTACTACTCAGGGGAAGTAGTTAGCTATGTGGTTCAAAGGTTTTATGATTTTTTCTTTGATGTTTATGTCAGATTTCTAGCATTAATGCCAAAGGGGGAGAGATATACATGTAAAAAATAGAGCTTAATAGGAATATCAATCACAGGGGAAGTTTGGTCTATGGTTTGGTTGTTTGCTTAAGGACTTCATTGTTATGTCATTTGATTGGATATCTTCCATTGGGGGAGACTTGTTTGGCATTTCTTGGCACTTGGATGTTTTTCACATCTAGTGTTTCCATCAATGCCAAATGGGGAGATTGTTGGAAATTTGGAAGAATTGATTATGTGTTGCATTGATGTCAACACTAGCTTCTTTGGTTATCTACCAGGTTCCGGTAGAGTGGTTGGACTTTGATGATGATTAGGAGATTTGTCTCCGGTATGTTCTGATTGGTGGAATTAGTTTGGTTTGGTCATTCATATTATTTAGATGTGTGTCACATTCAGTTGGTTCAGGATTTGGTGATCCAGAAGCTATCATATGTTCTAGTAAGCCTTTTGGTTACCGGTAAGGGTTCTACCAGGAGAGCTTTGTTGAAGATCTTTTTATGGATTCAATAAGTGGTGTTGGTGTGGCTTCTAGAAGGTTTCAGGACACTGATGGTTATCATGTTTGTGGTCTAATTGATTGGTGGTATCTCATTTGGCTTATGACAACCTATTTTAGGTCCGGTCTTATTCTGCTAGGTTATAGACCGGTTTATGTAATGTGTTGGTGGATGCTCCCGATGCGTTACTAGTTGGATTCATTGTTTGGTTAATGTTGTTTCGGTCTTAGGACGACTTGGATAATTATTGGTTTGTGGGTTTATGTAATGGATTTATTGTATTATCTTTTAGGTGGCCGACCTAATTGCTTAGGTCCTGGGTTGGTATAAATATGATGTAAGATCTCTTTGTAGATCGTGGTATGTGGGCTATGGGATTATCTGTGTGCGAATAAAGTTATAATCATATGTAGAGGTTTTGGTCAATCATAGGTGATCTAATTGGGTTTGTGTAAGAGGTTTAAGACTTCTGGCATTGAGCTTAACTAAAACTGTACTTAGGCATAGGAGATGTTATTCTTGCAGTTCATTCTTATTTCTGGATTATAGTCTGGATATCTTTTATAGTTAGTGAGGCTCCTTTTGTGATGAGTAGTGTGCTCTAAGTTATTGGCCTTCCTGCATGTGTAGGCCCCTTATTGTAATCACATACTTACTGCAAAAGTATCATCTGACCATGGGTTGGCTTCCCATTGTGGTTTTTACCTTTACCGGGTTTTCCATGTACAATTCTTGGTGTTATGTGTTGTGGATGCATGGAAATTGGTTTATAATTTATGTTTGTGCTTAATTGATATTTCTACTATATTGATATTTGGTTTATGCATTTCGGTAAAAGGTTTTGTCTTCTTAAATTATCATAATCTATTAACAACCCCCCCCTGTCAGTTGTTCAATGGTTATCCTAACAATTTTGAACAATCCTCCATAGAAAGCTTTGTCCCTTGTAGCATAGGAACAACTAACTATCTGCAAGATGCTATGTTAAATCTCTCCAATATAGAGTTCACATACTTACTCTATTTTAACCAAAGCTTTATATCTAATCTCTCTCTCTCTTTTGATCTCAATCCCAAGAATATGCCTAAATCATACCTAAATCATTCCTCTCAAACTATGTTAACTATTGGCCATTTGGAAGAATTAATTATGTGTTGCATTGATGTTTTCTCATTGATGTCAACACTAGTTGTTTTGGCTACTTTACCAGTATATTTCTGGTCCCGATAGGCTATTTGGTTTCTGGTTGGATTAGATCATGATCTGGTATGCTCCGGTATGTTCTAGCTTATGGAATTCACTTATTCATGCTACTCAGATTCATGTTTAGTCAGTTGGATTTGATCTGGTGATCGAATGCTATCCTGTATGCTGGTAAGCTTGGTTTGTTGTTTCAGTGAGGGTTTCATCGGCAGAGAATTATTGAAGATCTTTGATGTTATGCATAAGTGGTGTTGGTGCGGCTTCTAGTGGAGATTCAGGATGCTAATGGTGATCATATTCAAGACTTGGTTGATTGGGATCATTTCTTTAGCGTGTGCGGACCTATATTGGGTCTAGATTTATCTAGATTATGGACCGGCTTAATGTAATGTAGTACCCTTCCTCATGTGAACTCATTAGACTCATATTTTATTATTGTTTGTTTTCAGTGGATACATTACCATGATGTGTTATTTAGACTTTTATGGCATTATTTCATGCTTTATCTGGATATGAGATGCATAATTTATTTGCAATATTTCAACACTTGTGATTTATGGCATTTGATAGATTATTGCTATGTACTGACATTTTACTTTATCTATGCAATGTATAATTATATGTTGTGTGTCTGCGAGTGTATTGGATGCAAGGGGACGATTTTCCTTCACTCATTTCGGTGAGACAGGGAACATTGCGATTCTCCTTCATCGATGTGTATGCCGTGTTTTCAATATTATATATATGCATGTGTGGTTCAGTGATGCAGGATATCGTAGGTACAAGTACCGGGTATCGTCTTCACTTGGTTTCACAAGTCTGAGCGTGCCTTATATTTTTCGATGGAAGTGGAGGAGATAGTAGTTGACCCTATTTTACTCATTTACACTCATGTGAGTGTCGTCAGTTGGTTGTCCTGTCAGTTAGTTCGACCTTTATTTTTTGTCATTTGATATTTCTATGAGTATTTGCTTGAGATTTGTTCAATTTGTGTGTTTTAGTGGATTTGATTAATTAATTAAGTTTATGGAGTTATCTCATAGTTGAATTATGTATGCATTGAGATATAAATTTAAATAATTAAAAGAAGTTATTAAATTAAGTTGCAAGCTGCATGATATTAGAAATATATTTTATTTAAATTTTAGTGGAAAAATAAATTAGATTAATTGCATTTATTGTTTCCTAGAATTTTAAATAAATAAAAGAATAAATAAATGAATAAAAGAATTCATTAAAATTATAGCATTGCTTTAATTTCTTTATTTAGAAAATTAAATAGAGTTGGATGAGAAAAGAAAAGAAAAGAAAGAAAAATGATTTTTAATTATTGCATGTTAACTTATCCTTGGTTAGAAAATTAGAAAAGAAAATGAAATTGCTTTTATTCTAAATTTAGTTTTTTGGAGAAAAAAATATTCAACCTAGAATTTTAGTTTAAAAGGGGAATAGGTCTTTATTTTAAGGATAGACTAGAAACAGGTCAGGGATTTAGGTGAAGAAATTTATTTGGAAGCTTGTTGAAGGATTGATTCTCTTCTACAAATTTCTTCCAGGAAAGCTATACCAGGTTCTTTTGATTGTTTGTTTTAAAGAAAATATTTCTCTTTCTTCTATCTTCTGAATGATGTGTGTTTGTCATATCCTGTTGGATTATTTCTTGTTCTAGTTTATGGAAAAAAGTTATTTCATGGGTGTCTGTAGATTAAATTTTGAGAAAATTGGGAAAAGTTATTAAGTAAAATTTTGCCAAGATTTTTGTTGTGCATGGAAAATTGCAAGATTTTTGAGTGAAAGCATGGCATGTCCTGCTGTCAGATCCACTATGATGTCGATATTTGGAAGGGGGAAGTCATCCTTAGGACATGCCTTATTCAGATCTCTGAAGTCAGTACAAATGCAGATGCCCCCTTTTGGTTTGCCAACAGGCACAATATTGGAGATCCACTCTGCGTAATCAATTGGTCTAATGAAACCAATGTCTAGGAGTTTCTTGAGTTCTGTTTTGACTAGTACTGCAATCTGAGGATGCATCTTACAAAGCTTCTGCTTGACAGGTTTGGCTCCTTCTGCTATGGTGAGGTGATGCATTACTAAATTAGGATCAAGCCCAAGCATGTCTGCATATGACCATGCGAAGTTGATCTGACGCTTCTGGAAGAACTCTATAAATTTAGGTTGTTCCTCTGGAGTGAGAAGAGATGCCAGATGTATGATATGAGGATTTTCAAGAGTCCCCACATTGTACTCTTTGGTTTCCTCGATGAGAATTGTTGATCGTTCCTATTGTGTATTATCAGGGAGAATGTCAAACCCTTCATCCTCAGGCACCTCAGAGAGGTTTTCACCGTTGGATATGCTCTTTCTTTTTACTTTTGTTGGATCAAACAGTGCCACAGTGTGGTTTTCACTGGAAGATCCATGTTTTATTGTTATATTTTTGCAGCTGAAAGGTTTGGCATCCGCCCCGAAGTATGCTACGCTATTAAGTTCAATGGTGAATCCAGCTTTGTGATCCCCACTTGGTAGGTTATCCCTTAATTCCAAAAAGTCAATGATAGCCTCATCGTTTTGGAAGAAGTCAAGACATGGGGGATTTGGTTGGTTCCATTCGATGAGTTCAGGGTGGATAATGGGCATTACTTCATCAATTAGGTTAAGTGCGTTAGATGTATCAGTGAGGTTTAAGACGTTATGGTGAAGGTCATTAATGGTACTCTCCCTGTCAGAATTAGGCATAGGATGAGACATAGGGTCTGTGGAAGATGTTTCCAGTTCAAGAACCCAAGTGGTCTTTATCTGTGCTTCTCCGTAAACAGGGATGTCTTTGCGTGGTGGAGGTGGTGATGTGTCTTCCTCATCTAAAGTATTAAGCTGTACTGAATCAAATTCCCATTCATGTGAGTCAGTCTCTGAATCACTTTCCAGCATCCGATTGCTATACCATACTGGGATGTCTTTTGAGTTAAACACTGCAGGTGTGATTGGTTGATATACCTTTGTAGTGATCGGTGCTACAGGAAGTTTGATGGGGATAAAAGAATCTGGCACAGGAAGTATCGGCAGTGTTGACTCAGTGGCTTCTGCGGGAACTGCTGGTACCATAGATGCTACTGCAGGTTCTGATACAGTTGCTGCTGCTAATGGTACTATGGATGTAATGGCTGCTGCGAATGGGATTACTGGTTTGATTGGTGGGATGATTGGTATTGTAGATGGTTGTGTTGGGGTTGTGAGCCTCGATGGGGCAGTCGGGATGGTGCTTGAGGCTGCTTTAATGATGAAAGGTGTCCTTTTTGCAGTAGGTTGACATAATGGTTTGCTGGGTTTTCCTTTGAATTTGAGTTTAGGAAAGATTTCTTTCTCAAAGCCTAGGCCTGTATTACCTTTGGGCTTTAATTCTGGCAGCAGAGGTTCATGTCATCCTTGTTTGTAATATCCTAAAGCACTCTGACCATCATACCCCATTCTTCGCATAATGAGGAGGCCTTTGCCATATTGATCCATAGGAAGTTTAACTTGTGGTAGATTAGTGGTGAGGGGATCTTTATAGATCCATTTTGCTAAGTCCTCATCTTGGGTTTCTTCTTCTTGACTCTTTCCAAGGATGAAAGGCGTCAAAGCACATGCAGGCATGATTAGTGGTTGCTAGAGTAATTGCTGTGGTTTACCATGTGTTCTAGGAGAAGTGGGCATCTGTCCCACACAAAAGAGTTGACTCAAGTTGTATTCCCTGGGACCTTCCTCTGCTATTTTCATCTTAAGCTTTTCTTGCTTGGGTATAGTGGTGTTCGAACTGGCAAGAGAGGCTGGACGTCGGGTTCACCAAATGATGCTCTACAAAAAGGATTAGAAAATCTGTTTGATGGCAACACACACAAGAGCACAAGAAACAAACGTTAGTTTTAGCAACAAAAGATTCTCCTAAACAGGCATATCAAGAGAGATATTAAGCATGAAATAGAAAGCATATAAACATAGAATAAAATAGCTAATCAAGATGCTCATAGTTGCTCCTCCCTTGTTCCTCTCCTCTCCAAGTCCCAAATGAGTGTAGCTCTCAGCTTTTAGCACTATCCATGGATGCCATATGGAGATTCAAGATAGTTGAATATGATAAGCAAATGCTATGCAAGTGTAGATAATGATGCTATGAGAAAGCTCTATGCTAATGCCGGTATAACAACAATACTCTAATGCTTCTTTTTGCTTGAGGAGAAGGGTTCTATTTATAGAAGAAATGGGGAAATGAAGGGTTAAGATTGAATGGTTTAATCAAGGGCCAAGTTTGAAAGTTGGGGATCCATGTGCACAATTGGCACCAATAAAATGGTGACAAGTGTCAACATAGGATTGGGTTGAGAGAAAAGGTTGGAGGCATTAAAGGCCTGAGAAGACCTCATGGTTATCTAGAGGCTAAGGGTCAAGTCCAAATTAAGATTACCCACTAGATTAAGAGTTAATCCAAGGATAAACCTTTGTGCAAATGTTTAAGAGATAATCATGGTCAAAGCATTAATGGCCTGATGAGACCTTTGGGTTGGGTAGAGGTTGAGTCAAAACAAATGTTTTAACCATGTGGGAGGGTTTGAGGTAACCATTAATGGTTATTGGAGACTTTGGGGATTAAGTGGTTGAAGGTTGAAAGCCTTCAATGGTTATCAAAGACTTTGAGCCATTTAGTGGTTGAAGGTTGAAAGCCTTTAATGGTTATCAAAGAATTTGAGGGTTTGAGAAGTGACTTCCCTTTTTCTTAGGAATGTGACAAAGTTTAGAGAAGGGGTTAGGTTATTTAGAAGTGATTAGAAAATTCTAGAAGGGGTTTAGGCATGCAAGTGGATTTTGTAGGAAAATGCAAGTGGGAGAAATTTTGGTATTTTCAATTAAAATAAAATCATTTATTTCAATTAAATGGTGTAATTTGCATTTGGATAAATATTCAAATAAATATTAATTTATTTAAATGAGAAAAAGAAAGATAAAGCATTAAAATGCTTGAAGACTTTGAGAGAAACCATTAAAGGCTTGAAGACTTTAAGGAAAACCATTAAAGTCTTAAGAAGACTATAGAAGGAAGCGATCAAGTTTGAAGACTTTAAAGCCATCAAGTTTGAATACTTTAAGGGAAACCATTAAAGGTTTCAAGTGGGTGAGGATAAATAGGATTTTAAATAAATAATTTATTTAAAATAGTTGTGCAACTTGCTTTTGTAGGAAAATACAAGTGGGTGGAGGATAAAGGTGATTTAAATAAATTATTTATTTAAAATAATTGTGCAACTTGCATTTGTAGGAAAATGCAAGTGGGTAGAGGATAAAGGTGATTTAAATAAATGTTAATTTATTTAAATGTGAGAGGTGGGATTTAAATAAATATTAATTTATTTAAATGTGAGATCAGATTTAATTAAACAAATATGATTTATTTATTTAATTAATGGTCTGAATTTGGTTAAGTGAATTAAATCAAATAAATTGAATAATTTATTTAATTAATAGGAGAAGAGGGTTAAGATGAATTAATTAAATATTAATTTAATTAATTATTAATTGATGGTTAAATAATCAAATAAATACTAAGTATTCATTTAATTAAGTGGATAGATTTATGTGACTACATTTGCCCCTCTTTGAGACGGTGCGGTTTATCGCGTCGTTTCAAAGAAAGAAAAATAGGTGTGAAGAAATGCCCCATAAAATGTAAATTTAATGGGTGGTATGCCCCCTCAAGAGATGGGCTGAATTTTTTTTGAAAAATTGGGCGATCTCTTGAAAAAGAATGAAAAGTGGAAGGGAGGTAGAATAGAAGAAATTAGAACTAATGATGAAAGAATGGGAGAAAATGGAGTGAATATGAAAAAACAACAAGCCAGTGGGTACCCTAAGGTCATGCAAGAGATACATAGTAGATGTAGTGTGGGGTTTGGATTGATGCTATACAATTGATCAAAATTGGTTGGACAATCTGATGCAATCGGTTTAATTGCCCCAGTCAAGTCAAAACGTGATAGTTGATGTGAGTTGGTCGCTTGGACATGATAAAGTCTGAGTAAGTGAATCAAAGTGACCCGATGTGACTTAGACAATTGATGTAATTGTCCGATGAAGTCAAGGTATCTGAAGCAAAATACTCATTGAGACTTAGACAATTGATGTAATTGTCTGTTGGATTGTGTTTGATTGGTTGATCAATTGATAGTGTGTGCGTGTGATGGATGATTGTGGGGAATCATGGCAGCCCCATTGAGACTAGGTCATTATGATAAATGCCTATTGTAGTCTAGGTTTTCCATAATCGATTACCTGTTGAGACCCGAAGATACTTGATCAGAGTATCTGTTGATAGTCTAGGTGTGTGTGAGTTGATGTACCTGTGCAGACAGAGTAACTGGCTTGACTTATTGGATGACTTAGGATAGGAAACACAATCCCTCCTATTTAAAGATGGATGGTGATGAACGTGGCTTGATTAGGTTGATTGGGACACGATGTAGGGTATGTGATGGTGATTATCAAGATGGGGAGGGTTGGGGGGGTTCAATGTTAGATAGAAGAAATGGAGGACCTATTACATTCCTATGGAAGAAGAGGAAAATAGAGTATCCATTGTCATTACTATGTATGAATGATATGCAGCTATTTATGAATGTATGGTTGGATGGAATGCAATGAAATGCAATATATACAAATGAGATGGAATGACGATCCATGGTGATTTATTTTTCATCATTGAGCTTTAAAATGTTGTAAGAAAATACAAGAAACTTGACATAAAGATTCAAGATGACCAAAGTATTTCTTACATGGATTTTGATATAGCAAGTTAATACAAGCAACTTGATATAATGGATCAAGTTGACCTGAGTATTGCTTGCGGAACAGACAAGGATTATCTCCTTTCATGCATGACTTGGATCATCCTCCTTGATCTTAGGCTGATCATATCCTGAGATAAGTGCATACCATAATAAGAGATAAAACCTTTATCCAGTTTGGATGAGGTAGGAGGAACCAAAGAAAAAGCATTGTACCTGCAAACAATTAGTATATACATAAAGAATAAAGAATAAGGATCCTTGGTAATGGTTCATGCTCATATGGTCGAGGTATACGCTGTAGTCAACAAGCCATAATGATCTATGACTGCATTTGGCATAAGATCACATAGCTTGGTGAACTTCCCACATAGACACCATTAGTACATGCCCCAGAACTTCATCGGAAATAATGCGCAAACGATACAAAACAATGCTGCAAGATCCTGATACAGATAAATGAACGATTGTACTCACAAATCAACCAAGTATTTGATAGCTTAACATAATTTTCTTGTCAAAGAAAACGTCACTTTTGTCTTGGTTTTGGTAAGGAAGGATGCATCCTTGTTGAAGACAGTTTTGATTGTTGATGTCTATTGTTTGGTCAATTGATAAGTGGTCATTTTGTGGAGTATATCACAATGTTTGTTCGGTATCTATAGGGATGAGTATGTACAAGGTGTTGCCATGTTTTTGTGTGATTTTTTGATGTTTTCTAATGTTTTTGGATTTTGTGAGACATTTTTTGAATATTTTTGGATTTTGAAGTGTTTTGAATGTTTTTGGATTTTGAATTTGTTTTGAATGGTTTTGGATTTTGTGAGATAGTTTTAAATGAAGAACTTTAATGAATCATAAGACAATGTGGAATCCACTTCCATCAATAGGTTAAAGGCATTGCCCCCAGTTTAGACATGACTATAAAAAAGCGGGATACAGGATGCATATAGTACTATCATAATTGCAGAGGAATAACAAGCCATGTTTTTTGGATGGATGGATGTATGTATGAAGTAGATGTGATCGCAACAAGTTTGAAAGACAATGGAGCCATAGCCTTTACGAGTGGCGCCTATTTGCCAGGTTTTCACCATCGTACTTACCCAAGGTGCCACCGGAGTGGTTGTTCACCGTTTGGATGCATGATTTTTCTTTACTTTTTTTGAATGTTTTTGTATTTTCTTCAGGACATTTTTTCTGAATGTTTTTGGTATTTTCTGGTATGTAGGGGAGCCTGATGCTCTGTACAGCTTAGGTATAAAACCGTTTGAGGTGCATGCTGTTGATTGGATCTGCAAGCGGTTCTCCTTCTGATGTAGCCAACTAATATGCCCCGGACCCGAACACAGCAGTGACAACATATGGGCCCAGTCAGTTTGATTCAAACTTGCCCTGATGTTCTCGGTTTGGTTGGTTGCGAGGATTCTCTCGTAGAACAAGATCACCTACCTCAAATGTACGAGGTCTAACTTGGTGATTGTAGCTTCTGCTCATGCGCTGTTGATAGGCTTTGAGATGGTTGTATGCAGCTTGTCGTTTCTCATCAAGTAACTCTAAGTCCTGAAGACGTGAGACTCTGTAAGCTTCATCATCAATGAGATTGTGCAAGGAAACCTGTAGTGACGGTATCTCGACCTCAATATGCAAGATAGCTTCTGCACCATATACCAATGAATAAGGAGTTGCACCTGTAGGGGTTCGAATGCTAGTTTGATATGCCCATAGCGCTGGATTTAGTTGAACATGCCAATCATGGCCAGCATCATTGACTATCTTTTTGAGGATTCTTAATATGTTTTTATTCGATGCTTCGGCCTGACCATTGCCTTGTGGGTAATAGGGGGTGGAAAAGCGGTGTTGGATATGAAATTTCTCACAAAGTTCACGGACATCCTAATTTTTGAAAGGGAGACCGTTATCTGTGATGATGGACATGGGCACACCATACCGACACATGATGTAGTTGAGTATGAATGAGGCAATCTGCTTGCCAGTGACTTGGGTAAGTGGAACAGCTTCGATCCACTTTGTGAAATATTCGGTGGCGGTAATAATGAATTTATGGCCATTGGATGAAGATGGATGAATCTTACCCACAAGGTCAAGGCCCCATTGACAGAAAGGCCATGGTGTTGTGATTGGTTGCAGTTCCTGGGCTGGTGCATGTATCAGGTCGCCATGAACTTGACATTTCTTGCATTTTCTGACAAAGTAGTGGGAATCCTTTTCCATAGATGGCCAATAATATCCAGCTCGCATGAGTTTCTTAGCTAGTGATGGACCACTTGAATGAGTCTCACAAATTCCTTCATGGACTTCTTCCAAAGCCTTTGTTATCTCACCTTGTTCCAGACATCGAAGGAGAGTACCATCAAGACCACGTCGGTATAGGGTTTCAACAATAATGGTATATCGAGCAGTTTGGCGAATGAAGGTTTTTCGTTGGTTATTCGATTGGTTGGGAGGAAGGGTATGATCGCGAAGATAGGTGTAGAACTCACTGTACCATGGGGATTCAGAACTGACAATGTGACATATCATCTCAGATTCAGGGATATCATAAGTGGGGATCTAAAGCTGTTTTACCAAGAACTCGTAGCGTGTTGAATTTTGTGGAAGATCTAGGAGAGATGCGATGGTAACCATAGCATCAGCAGCTCGATTCTGATCTCTTGGTATCTGCTCAAAAGTGATAGTAGTAAATGATGTCTTTAGAGTGTCCACCATTTGCTTATATGGCATGAGTTTATCATCTTTGGTCTGATATTCATCAGTTGCTTGTCGAATGACTAGTTGGGAGTCGCCATATACTTGTAGTTCTTGTAATTTCCATTGTACGGCTAGCCTGAGTCCTGTGATCAAGGCCTCATACTCTGCTATGTTGTTTGTGCATGGAAATGTGAGCCTGTAAGACTTCAGGATGCTATCACCCTGAGGTGTGATAAACAGAATGCCTGCCCCCGAGCCGTGCCTAGTGTATGAACCATCAAAATATAGTTTCCATGGTTGTGTTGTTGTGATCATGAATATCTCTTCATCTAGAAAATTGGAAATGAGAGGATGATCGCCTATGAGTGGTGCATCGGCCAACTGATCTGCAATAACCTGACCTTTGATAGCCTTTCGGTCCACATACTCAATGTCAAATTCACTTAGAATCATCACCCATTTGGCCAAGTGACCTGTCAAGGCTGCTTTGCTGAGTAAATACTTGAGTGGATCAATCTTTGCAATGAGCTGTACCTTATGTGTCAACAAATAGTGCCTCAATTTAGTAGCTGCTAGGATTACTACTAGGCAAGCTCACTCAATAGGTGTGTAATTGAGTTCATAGCCCACCAGTGTGCGAGAGATGTAGTATACAGCACACTCTTTGCCTTCTACATTATGTTGTGCCAGTAGTACACCCAATGCTGTACTTGTTGTCGAGATATAGAGTAACAACGGTCTACTTGGATCTAGTGGGATCAGCAATGGTGGTTTCATGAGATAGTCTTTAAGTGTCTAAAATGCTTGCTGGCAGCGGGCATCCCACTGAAAGTGAATGTTCTTGTGTAGCAGGTGTGTGAATGGGTGACACTTATCAGCCAATTGTGCAATGAATCTTCAGATGGATTGAAGCCATCCTTGTAATGTCCTTAGCTGACTGATATTCTTTGGTGGTGGCATGTCCATGATTGCCTTAACTTTTGCTGGATCGACCTCAATACATTTGCTTGAGACAATGTATCCTAGAAGTTTCCCGAAGGTTACACCAAAGACACATTTCTTTGGGTTGAGTCAAACATGGTATTGTTCCAGTCTATCAAAGATTTTATCTAAGATGTGGAGATGTCCTTCTCTGGTGAGTGATTTTGCTAGTAAGTCATCCACATAATCTTCCATCATAGTATGCATCACGTCATGGAAGATGGTGGTCATTGCTCTTTTATAGGTCGCTCCTGCATTCTTTAGACCGAAAGGCATTACATTCCAGCAATATGTGCCCCATGGACATGTGAAGGCTGTCTTATGTTGATCTTCTGGTGCGATCTTTATCTGATTGTATCCTGAAAAGCCATCCATGAGTGAAAGCATGGCATGTCCTGCTGTCAGATCCACTATGATGTCGATATTTGGAAGGGGGAAGTCATCCTTAGGACATGCCTTATTCAGATCTCTGAAGTCAGTACAAATGCGGATGCCCCCTTTTGGTTTGCCAACAGGCACAATATTGGAGATCCACTCCGCGTAATCAATTGGTCTAATGAAACCAACGTCTAGGAGTTTCTTGAGTTCTGTTTTGACTAGTACTGCAATCTGAGGATGCATCTTACAAAGCTTCTACTTGACAGGTTTGGCTCCTTCTGCTATGGTGAGGTGATGCATGACTAAATCAGCATCAAGCCCAAGCATGTCTGCATATGACCATGCGAAGTTGATCTGACGCTTCTGGAAGAACTCTATAAATTTAGGCTGTTCCTCTGGAGTGAGAAGAGATGCCAGATGTATGATATGAGGATTTTCAAGAGTCCCCACATTGTACTCTTTGGTTTCCTCGATGAGAATTATTGATCATTCCTATTGTGTATTATCAGGGAGAATGTCAAACCCTTCATCCTCAGGCACCTCAGAGAGGTTTTCACCATTGGATATGCTCTTTCTTTTTACTTTTGTTGGATCAAACAGTGCCACAGTGTGGTTTTCACTGGAAGATCCATGTTTTATTGTTATATTTTTGCAGCTGAAAGGTTTGGCATCCGCCCCGAAGTATGCTGCGCTATTAAGTTCAATGGCGAATCTAGCTTTGTGATCCCCACTTGGTAGGTTATCCCTTAATTCCAAAAAGTTAATGATAGCCTCATCGTTTTGGAAGAAGTCAAGACATGGGGGATTTGGTTGGTTCCATTCGATGAGTTCAGGGTGGATAATGGGCATTACTTCATCAATTAGGTTAAGTGCGTTAGATGTATCAGTGAGGGTTAAGACGTTATGGTGAAGGTCATTAATGGTACTCTCCCTGTCAGAATCAAGCGTAGGATGAGACATAGGGTCTGTGGAAGATGTTTCCAGTTCAAGAACCCAAGTGGTCTTTATCTGTGCTTCTCCGTAAACAGGGATGTCTTTGCGTGGTGGAGGTGGTGATGTGTCTTCCTCATCTAAAGTATTAAGCTGTACTGAATCAAATTCCCATTCATGTGAGTCGGTCTCTGAATCACTTTCCAGCATCCGATTGCTATACCATACTGGGATGTCTTTTGAGTTAAACACTGCAGGTGTGATTGGTTGATGTACCTTTGTAGTGATCGGTGCTACAGGAAGTTTGATGGGGATAAAAGAATCTGGCACAGGAAGTATCGGCAGTGTTGACTCAGTGGCTTCTGCGGGAACTGCTGGTACCATAGATGCTACTGCAGGTTCTGATACAGTTGCTGCTGCTAATGGTACTATGGAAGTAATGGCTGCTGCGAATGGGATTACTGGTTTGATTGGTGGGATGATTGGTATTGTAGATGGTTGTGTTGGGGTTGTGAGCCTCGATGGGGCAGTCGGGATGGTGCTTGAGGCTGCTTTAATGATGAAAGGTGTCCTTTTTGCAGTAGGTTGACATAATGGTTTGCTGGGTTTTCCTTTGAATTTGAGTTTAGGAAAGATTTCTTTCTCAAAGCCTAGGCCTGTATTACCTTTGGGCTTTAATTCTGGCAGCAGAGGTTCATGTCGTCCTTGTTTACAATATCCTAAAGCACTCTGACCATCATACCCCATTCTTCGCATAATGAGGAGGCCTTTGCCATATTGATCCATAGGAAGTTTAACTTGTGGTAGATCAGTGGTGAGGGGATCTTTATAGATCCATTTTGCTAAGTCCTCATCTTGGGTTTCTTCTTCTTGACTCTTTCCAAGGATGAAAGGTGTCAAAGCACATGTAGGCATGATTAGTGGTTGCTGGAGTAACTGCTGTGGTTTACCATGTGTTCTAGGAGAAGTGGGCATCTGTCCCACACAAAAGAGTTGACTCAAGTTGTATTCCCCAGGACCTTCCTGTGCTATTTTCATCTTAAGCTTTTCTTGCTTGGGTATAGTGGTGTTCGAACTGGCAAGAGAGGCTGGACGTCGGGTTCACCAAATGATGCTCTGCAAAAAGGATTAGAAAATCTTTTTGATGGCAACATACACAAGAGCACAAGAAACAAACGTTAGTGTTAGCAACAAAAGATTATCCTAAACAGGCATATCAAGAGAGATATTAAGCATGAAATAGAAAGCATATAAACATAGAATAAAATAGCTAATCAAGATGCTCATAGTTGCTCCTCCCTTGTTCCTCTCCTCTCCAAGTCCCAAATGAGTGTAGCTCTCATCTTTTAGCACTATCCATGAATGCCATATGGAGATTCAAGATAGTTGAATATGATAAGCAAATGCTATGCAAGTGTAGATAATGATGCTATGAGAAAGCTCTATGCTAATGCCGGTATAACAACAATACTCTAATGCTTCTTTTTGCTTGAGGAGAAGGGTTCTATTTATAGAAGAAATGGGGAAATGAAGGGTTAAGATTGAATGGTTTAATCAAGGGCCAAGTTTGAAAGTTGGGGATCCATGTGCACAATTGGCACCAATAAAATGGTGACAAGTGTCAACATAGGATTGGGTTGAGAGAAGAGGTTGGAGGCATTAAAGGCCTGAGAAGACCTCATGGTTATCTAGAGGCTAAGGGTCAAGTCCAAATTAAGATTACCCACTAGATTAAGAGTTAATCCAAGGATAAACCTTTGTGCAAATGTTTAAGAGATAATCATGGTCAAAGCATTAATGGCCTGATGAGACCTTTGGGTTGGGTAGAGGTTGAGTCAAAACAAATGTTTTAACCATGTGGGAGGGTTTGAGGTAACCATTAATGGTGATTGGAGACTTTGGGGATTAAGTGGTTGAAGGTTGAAAGCCTTCAATGGTTATCAAAGACTTTGAGCCATTTAGTGGTTGAAGGTTGAAAGCCTTTAATGGTTATCAAAGACTTTGAGGGTTTGAGAAGTGACTTCCCTTTTGCTTAGGAATGTGACAAAGTTTAGAGAAGGGGTTAGGTTATTTAGAAGTGATTAGAAAATTCTAGAAGGGGTTTAGGCATGCAAGTGGATTTTGTAGGAAAATGCAAGTGGGAGAAATTTTGGTATTTTCAATTAAAATAAAATCATTTATTTCAATTAAATGGTGTAATTTGCATTTGGATAAATATTCAAATAAATATTAATTTATTTAAATGAGAAAAAGAAAGATAAAGCATTAAAGTGCTTGAAGACTTTGAGGGAAACCATTAAAGGCTTGAAGACTTTAAGGAAAACCATTAAAGTCTTAAGAAGACTATAGAAGGAAGCCATCAAGTTTGAAGACTTTAAAGCCATCAAGTTTGAATACTTTAAGGGAAACCATTAAAGGTTTCAAGTGGGTGAGGATAAATAGGATTTTAAATAAATAATTTATTTAAAATAGTTGTGCAACTTGCTTTTGTAGGAAAATACAAGTGGGTGGAGGATAAAGGTGATTTAAATAAATTATTTATTTAAAATAATTATGCAACTTGCATTTGTAGGAAAATGCAAGTGGGTAGAGGATAAATGTGATTTAAATAAATGTTAATTTATTTAAATGTGAGAGGTGGGATTTTGGGGGATTTAAATAAATATTAATTTATTTAAATGTGAGAGAAGATTTAATTAAACAAATATGATTTATTTATTTAATTAATGGTCTGAATTTGGTTAAGTGAATTAAATCAAATAAATTGAATAATTTATTTAATTAATAGGAGAAGAGGGTTAAGATGAATTAATTAAATATTAATTTAATTAATTATTAATTGATGGTTAAATAATCAAATAAATACTAAGTATTCATTTAATTAAGTGGACAGATTTATGTGACTACAGTATATATGCATGTGTGGTTCAGTGGTGTAGGATACTATAGGTACAAGTACCGGGTAGGTATTTAGTATCGTCTCCACCTGGTTTCATAGGTCTGAGTGTGCCTTATATTTTCTGATAGAAGTGGAGGAGATAGTAGTTGACCCTATTTTACTCATTTACATTCATGTGAGTGTTGTCAGTTGGTCGTCCTGTCAGTTAATTCGGCCTTTGTATTTTGTCATTTGATCTTTTTATGAGTATTTGCTTGAGATTTGTTCAGTTTGTGTGTTTTAGTGGATTTGATTAATTAATTAAGTTTATGGAGTTATCTCATAGTTGAATTATGTATGCTTTGAGATTATAAGTTTAATTAATTAAAAGAAGTTATTAAATTAAGTTGCAAGCTGAATGATATTAGAAATATATTTTATTTAAATTTTAGTGGAAAAATAAATTAGATTAATTGCATTTATTGTTTCCTAGAATTTTAAATAAATGAAAGAATAAATAAATGAATAAAAGAATTCATTAAAATTATAGCATTGCTTTAATTTCTTTATTTAGAAAATTAATTAGAGTTGCATGAGAAAAGAAAAGAAAGAAAAATGATTTTTAATTATTGCATGTTAACTTATCCTTGGTTAGAATATTAGTAAAGAAAATAAAATTGCTTTAATTCTAAATTTAGTTTTTTGGAGAAAAAGATATTCAACCTAGAATTTTTGTTTAAAAGGGGAAGAGGTCTTTATTTTAGGGATAGACAGGAAATGGGTCAGGGATTTAGGTGAAGAAATTTATTTGGAAGCTCGTTGAAGGATTGGTTCTCTTCTACAAATTTCTTCCAGGAAAGCAATACTAGGTTGGGTTGCTTCTTTTGATTGTTTGTTTTAAAGATAATATTTCTATTTCTTCTATCTTCTGAATGATGTGTGTTTGTCATATCCTATCTAATCATTTCTTGTTCTTGGGTAAAGTCCATTCTTGAAGTTAATTTCTAGTTTATGGAAATAAGTTATTTCCTAGGTGTTTGTAGATTAAATTTTGAGAAAATTGGGAAAAGTTATTATGTCAAATTTTGCCAAGATTTCTGTTGTGCATGGAAAATTGCAAGATTTGGGAGGAATGGGGTTTACCAGAGAAATCATTCCCTCTCATTTGATTTTGTTTTGATATTTTTCTATCATTGTTCTATCAATATTTATACATCTGTGTGTAATTATTTAGTTACTATGGTAATGAATTCAATATTTATGCTTTTGGCGGTTTTAAGAAAAGATTGCCTATATTAGGATCTTGTGTAAATGGTATTTGCAGTCAAGCTTAATTTTATTGTAATTCTGGTTAAGTTGCCATTGCATCGTATGTTATTGTATCTCCTTAGTTAGGTGTTGTTGTATAACCTTATTGATGTGAGCCATTGTGTGTTTTGTCCAAATGGTCAATCTTGGGTTAGTGATTATGTATCCTTCACCTGTGGTTTGTTAGGATTAGTTATGGCTATCTATTTTGCCATAGAGTTCTCATAGAGAGACCATTCCTATTAGTGTCCTATGAGAGAGAGTAACTTTCAAGCAGGGGCCATGCCCGAAGTGGATGACAGGATAACCCATCGAAAGTCAGTTAAAAAGTGATAACCTAATAATAAATTGGGGGAGAGTGAAATAAATATTAATTAAGATAATGTACCTCATGCATAGGTGTAGTGCTTGCACAGGGCTCATAATTTCATGAGAAGGCTTGGAATGGCAAACTTACCACCTTGTCTTCACGAAAAGATTGGTAGGGTCCTCATGAGACTTAGTTGGAGCTGGAAGCCCGGAGAGGTTACCAGGACAGAGAGCCGAGACCTAAAAGGCCTACCATGGTAACCATCAAGCTATGTGATGACACTCTCTCCTTAGATTCACTGGTGTTTTGTGAGTTGAGTCACATGGATGTTTGCGGAGTCTTGTAGTTCTTTTGTACTTGTCTTACTTTGCTTACTTGAGGGTTTTCTACTATCCCTAGCACGATGGGGTGGTTCCATTTCAGGATCATATGGTCGAGTGGTAGTGCCACTTCCCATCAGATGTTTTGGATTGTACCTTTAGGCGAGGAAAGGCTTCGATGGTGTTTCTTGGTTCGTGGTTCATGTACCAGCTCATGTTCGGGATCATTGTTCGGTTGAGACCTTATGGTCATTTTATCAAACTTTTATGTAACCTTGATGTTGTAGCTTTGTAATCCATGGTATTATTGGAAGCCATGTATTTATGGATATTGTAATATTATGTCAGTGGAATGTATGTTAATTCAGTTGCTTTGATCTTATGTATAAATGATTTATGGAAAATTGAATGCATGGGAATACTTGATTCTTTCATTATGGAATTTAGTTGTATGTGTAGTTTTGAACTTAAGCATCTACTTTATCTAATTAAATGGACAATTGGATTAACCATGGTGTTAATATAATCTACGATTAATCTTCATTGGTAATCCTTAGGGAATCATGTGATAGTATTCCGTTGTGTTACTAGACGTGCAAATGTTATAATTAATGCTCTTGATCTTTAAAAAAAAAATTATTTCACCCTTTAGTTGCCTAGTTGTGTTGTTTTCCTTTAGGGTTCCTAGCGGGGCATTACATTTGGTATCAGAGCACAAGTTTCAACACTAGGTACTCTGGGTTTGTAGTGAGCCTATCCAGTTTGACCTTTTTGCTTAGGTCTTAATGTTTGTGTTTCCCTTGTTTTATCCTTGCCATAGGTCTGAACTGTTTTCTCTATACAGTGTTAGGTCATGGCTAGGAAATCTAGGGGAGGATCCAGCGAAGGTGAGAGAGCTATATTCTTATTTTTTTTAGGCTTCTATGAGTAAGCCTAGTTCTGGGGGGGAGAATGTAGTACCCTTCCTCATGTGAACTCATTAGACTCATATTTTATTATTGTTTTTTTTCAGTGGATTCATTACCATGCTGTGTTATTCAGACCTTTATGACATTATTTCATGCTTTATCTGGATATGAGATGCATAATTTATTTGCAGTATTTCAGTACTTGTGATTTATGATATTTGATGGATTATTGCTATGTACTGACATTTTACTTTATCTATGCAATGTGTAATTATATGTTGTGTGTCTGCGAGTGTATTGGATGCAAGGGGACAATTTTACTTCACTCATTTCGATGAGACAGAGAACGTCGCGATTCTCCTTCATCGGTGTGTATGTCATGTTTTCTATATTGTATATATGCATGTGTGGTTTGGTGATGTAGGATATTGCAGCTACAAGTACCGGGTAGGTACGAGGCATTGTCTCCACCTGGCTTCACTGGTCTGAGCATGCCTTATATTTTCCAATGGAAGTGGAGGAGATAGTAGTTGACCCTATTTTACTCATTTACGCTCGTGTGAGTGTCGTCAGTTGGTCATCCTGTCAGTTAGTTTGACCTTCGTATTTTGTCGTTTGATCTTTTTATGATTATTTGTTTGAGATTTGTTCAGTTTGTGTGTTTTAGTGGATTTGATTAACTAATTAAGTTTATGGAGTTATCTCATAGTTGAATTATGTATGCATTGAGATTATAAATTTAATTAATTAAAAGAAGTTATTAAATTAAGTTGCAAGCTGCATGATATTAGAAATATATTTTACTTAAATTTTAGTAGAAAAATAAATTATATTAATTGCATTTATTGTTTCCTAGAATTTTAAATAAATAAAAGAATAAATAAATGAATAAAAGAATTCATTAAAATTATAACATTGCTTTAATTTCTTTATTTAAAAAATTAATTAGAGTTGCATGAGAAAAGAAAAGAAAGAAAAATGATTTTTAATTATTGCATGTTAACTTATCCTTGGTTGGAAAATTAGAAAAGAAAATAAAATTGCTTTTATTCTAATTTTAGTTTTTTGGAGAAAAAAATATTCAACCTAGAATTTTAGTTTAAAAGCGGAATAGGTCTTTATTTAAGGGATAGACAGGAAACAGGTCGAGGATTTAGGTGAAGAAATTTATTTGGAAGCTTGTTGAAGGATTGGTTCTTTTCTACAAATTTCTTCCAGGAAAGCTATACCAGGTTGGGTGGCTTCTTTTGATTTTTTGTTTTAAAAAAAATATTTCTATTTCTTCTATCTTTTGAATTATGTGTGTTTGTCATATCCCGACTTATTATTTCTTGTTCTTGGCTAAAGTCCATTCCTGAAGTTAATTTGTAGTTTATGGAAATAATTATTTCCTGGGTGTTTGTAGATTAAATTTTGAGAAAATTGGGAAAGGTTATTATGCCAAATTTTGCCAAGATTTTTGTTGTGAATGGAAAATTGCAAGATTTGGGAGGAATGGGGTTTACTAGAGAAATCATTCCCTCTTGTTTGATTTTGTTTTGATATTTTGCTATGGTTGGTTTGTCAATATTTGTACATCTTTGTGTAATTATTTAGTTACTATGGTAATGAATTTAATTTTAATTAAATTTATTAGGTTGGAGTCAATCATCCATAAATATTGAAGAAGAAACCCTAGAGCAGAATCTTGGCCGAGGACACTCAAAAGTGGAAAATTTGCTTCAGGAAAAGAAATGCAGGAGACTACCCAGAGTGCGGGAGGTGCACAAAAATCTTTTTGATAAGCCCTAGAAGCTAAGAAGTTGTAGTTCCCTGTGGAGGCAAGGTTTGAAACCGAAGATGCTACAACTGATCCAGTGCTCCTCTGAGTGAAAATCAAAGCACGAGGAGCCGTAGAAGCTTCGAACGCCACTAGATTTTTGAGAACTATTTCTGTGAGAAAATCAAAGCGCTGAGGGTGGAAGCCGGATCGAGGCTCGCAGGGGCTGACGTGACTTCCACGATGTCTACATGGAGGAGTTAATCTCCTCCACTTGGTTTGCATATCCTTCTTCACCCACTTGCTATTGCATTTCATGTTTTCATTTATTCTACTTTGCAAATATTTATTGTGATTAACTTCACCCACTTTCCCTCCCCCGCGTGGATCTAACCTTGGTTTCCAATGAAGCCAGAGTTAGATGAAGATATTAGTAATCCTAAACCCTCACCACAAACATTACCAGCCCTAGCTAAGTCCTTTGCCGAGACTGTCACCCAGACTGCAGATGGAGTCCGCTCAATGACGCACTTCCTTAAGACTCCTACAGGTGAAGGACCCAGTCAGGACGATAAGCTGCCTTGCGATTCCTCGGGCTCTTTCTGCATTTCTCTAAACTCTGAAATGTTGGATGAAATTAGTTCAGAAAAACATAGATTAAGTGACACTGCTATCTTTTTTGCCTATGTTGATGCTCAAAAATGCCCACCTAGAAAATTCATAGACGATTGGTTTCATAATTTATGGAATCTTAAACTAGGGCTTAAAATTACATTCTGTAGACAAGTTCAGAGAGGTCTCTTTCTCATTTTCTTCAACACGCATGAAGCCCTATTGGAAGCTCTTAAAAGCCAGTACTGGATGGTTGGAAATACATCTTCTCGAGCCCTAGCCTAGTCTCTAGAGGTGGTTAATGAGGAAGTCCTCGTGCTATCCTCTCCCAGATGGGTCATCCTCAAGGATGTCACCCCCTTTTTGTGGTGTTTTCTTCCCCAAATAATGGCACCTTTTGGTAAAATCGTTAGGGTTGATGAAACTGCTAGATTGGTGCCCAACCTAGATGCAAGAATGCTTGTCTCAATCAAGCTTGAAATCGACATTCCACCATCTTTAAACCTAGATATTAACGGAGACACATTCATCTGCCCGATTGAAATACTTGGAGGATTAAATGCTTGTTTTCTCTGCAAAAAAGAAGGGCACATTTGCAAAAATTGCCCAATTATCAGTTGTAGGAAGCAAATGCATAATTCTGGTGAAACTTCTGTAAACCCTAAAAATGTTAATAATATGCAACCTCCCCCTCCTATTATTGAGATCCCTAAAGACATGTTGTCCACAGATCCCAGTCCCTCTCCTTTTGTCACTAACCCTCTCGTGCCTGATCGCGCACCCTTGGCCTTTGAGCCCCTCATCCCTATTTTCGTCCCCTCTCACAACCCTGTTGACTCACCTGTTGATGGTTTCCAGCTTGTTACATCTAGGAAATGAAGGTGTAAACTTACCCCTCTCAAAGCCCTAAACCCTAGCCATTCCTCCTCTAGCCAGTTGGCCTCTTCTCCTAATTCCCTGGTCCCTGAGCAGTCCCCTGTCAAATCTGTGGTTAGAAATATGGTTAATAAGTTGGAAAACCCCAGCCATGATGATGATGCTAGCATTAGAAATAACCTTGCAATGATCCTCAGATCTAGAACCCCCGTTCATTCGGTCTCCTCTTCACTTGTAGGACTTACTTCTGACACTAGCACCATTAATCACTCGACTTCAAATTTGCTCAAAGAAATAGAGGACAATCATATAATAGAGGTTATATATGCCAATAAAGGTCTAGAAGAAATTAGATCTAGCACTATGCTCCCTGACTTTCCAGGCTCCCAGTTGTTTGGGTCCGACATAGGAGGAAATGCTGATACTAGAGCGGAGCCTCCCGAAACCAGTGAAGATGATGAGGAATCTATGAAAGGACACTCCCTTATTAAAAAAAAAGGTAGGCCCATGGGCTCCAAAAACAAGAAGAAATCTAGCGATCAACAATGATCTCCCTACCAGCCCCCCATAAACCCTCTACCTTGATGAAATACATATCATGGAACATTCGCGGCCTTGAGTCGCCTGACAGAAAATTTTTTATCAAAAGGTTTTTGGATTTGCACAAAAACTTAGATTTTTTGATGTTACAAGAACTTAAATCTGTTGGGTTCTCCCTCGACGCATCGCTTGACTTCATTTGGCGAGATGCAATCAAAATCTGTACCAACCACCCGAAAGGTAAAGGAGGGGTTGGGCTTCTTCTTGCCCCTAAATGGGCTAAGCACCTCAAAGATAAAGGAACCTCTCCCTATAATAGAGTAGCTTGGGCTACCTTAGAGATGAAGGGTTCTTGCTTTGGTATATGCTCCATTTATGCTTCTAATGATTATAAGGAACGAATATCCCTCTGGAATTGGCTAACTTCCCTCCCAAATATTCCCTGGGTCATGTCCGGGGACTTTAATATGATTGAATCCTAGAATGACAAGGCTGGGGGTCTCCCGTTTGAATGGAAAAACTTAGAAAAGCCTCATTGGGATAGATTCAAATAGCATCTGCAACTCTTTGACCCCTTGGAAGCCACTAAACCTGACAACCCTAACCTATGGCACACCTGGTGCAACTTTCAGAAAAGCACCAATCAGATCTACTCTAGGTTAGATAGGTTCTACGCTAATAAAGAATTCTTCTCCTTTTCCCCCAACTAGTTTGGGAATGTGGTTGCAGTCCTACCAACTACCCTATCTGACCACTTCCCCATCTTAGCCATTATCAACATCAGAAACTCCATCACCCCTTGCCACTCTTGCAATAAGAAATTCTTGCTTAATACCTCCTTGTTGCAAGATGAGGATGTCCTTATTGCCATCAAATTAATTAGACTCTTCAATCTACAACCGCATCTCCCCCAATCCCCCTTGAGTAGATGGCAGATGAACATTTCTTCCTGGTAGATTCTTCTCCAAACCATTGGCTAGAAGAAAGCCAAGGACTTCAGGTTCATAGAAAAAAATCTTACTCTATGCCTTCACTCCCTTGAGCATGAAATTCAACTACAACCCTCTTCCCCTACCTTGGCCAGGCAGGTCTCTGAGGCTAGAGATATCCTTAGAAAGCACCAGCAGGTTAAGATCAAAGGTGCTTTCATCAGAGCCCGTAACCATTGGCTCTAGTTTGGTGATAAGGGCTCCAAAATATTCTTTAATCTACTCAAACAAAAATAGATCAGGGAAAAAATTGATAGAATATCTATAGACAATAAGGAACTCCTTGATATCTATGACATCAAAGAAACCTTTGAAGTATTTTACAAGACTTTGTTTACCTCTGAGGATAATGAGGCTTCGACAGATGCCCGCACCAGATGTAGGACCATTATCCCTAATAGAATCTCTGAGGATGAATCCAGCCTCCTCAAAGCTAAGCTAACCATGCACGAAATCAAGGATACCATTAAGGCTCTTAAGGATAACAAAGCCCCAGGCCCTGATGGACTTCCTGCTGAATTCTACAAAACTAACATTGACTAGATTGCCGATGACCTTTATGATATCTATAATGAAGCCCTTGCCATAGGCACCCTGGGGGAATTCATAAATAGGGGTATCATTAAGCTTGTCCTGAAAGAAGGGGACAAAGCTCTTATTAAAAATTGGAGGCCAATCACCCTCCTTAATGTCTCCTACAAGATCCTGGCCAAAGCCTTAGCCTCTTGACTTGAGAAGATCCTCCCCAAGTTCATATAATCCACCCAAACAGGCTTCATCAAAGGCAAGTACATCCTGGAAAATCTTGTAATGAGTTGGGAATCCATGGAATGGGCCAGGACCTCCAACCAAGATGCCGCCATGTTCCTTGTCAACTTTGAGAAAGCATATGACAAGGTGGAATGGAACTTCATCCTCATGATGCTCTCTGCCTTTGGCTTTCCTAGCGAATTCTGTGACTATGTTCGAATCCTCCTTAAAGATGCATCTTCCCTGCTTGAGATCAATGGGACCCTCTCCTAGTCGATTCCCCTCTCTAGATCGATCAGACAGGGCTGCCCCCTTACCCCTGCTTTGTTTATCATTGCTTTTGATGCCCTATATTATCTCCTTAGAGATGACACCCTATCCCCTCATGTCCAAGGCATTACCCTGCCAAACGACTCTGAACTGATCAACATCCAATTTGCTGATGATACCTCATTCTTCCTGAAGCTCTCAACACACAATTTTGATTCCCTCAATCAAAAACTTGACATTTTCGGTAAGGCCTCTGGAGCCCAGGTATCCAACACCAAATCCATTCTACTTGGTTGGAAAGAGAATCCCCCAAACTGACTTCAACAATTTGGCTATGCGTGGGGAGGACCCACTAAACTAGTCCGTTATCTTGGCATCCCCTTTTCTTTATCTCCCTCTCTTAAGGACATGTGGGGTTGGGTGAAGGGAAAGATAGACAGTAAACTCAACAAATGGGACAATAGGGTTCTCTCCCTTGCTGGCAGGATTCAAGTCTGCCAAAAAATCCTATCCTCATATAATATCTACTACTCCTCGATTTGGATGTTTAGCAACTACCAAATCCTTGAAATTCAAAAGGCTATCAGATGGTTCCTTTAGTCGGATGGGAAGGGTAAAAGGAAAGCCCACACGGTCAAATGGAATTGGTGCCACTTGGATAAAAAACTTGGTGGGCTAGGCCTTAAGGATCTTAGACTGTAAGGCATCTCCCTTGTAGCCAAATGGATATTCCACTCTTTGGAAGAGCAAGAACCTTGGAAAATCCTCATTAGGAACAACATACAAAATGGTGTTCCCAAAACAGCCAAAACTTGGAAAGCTCTCCCACTCAGTGACCTAATTGCTGGTAGCTTTCCCATGTCTGTCCAAGGCATCTAGGTGTTCAAATCTATCTAGAAAGCCTAGGAGCATGTGCGTGGTCTAATCAACAACTTGAGCATCAACTTTGATAAGTCCCTACATGGTGAAAGGTCAATATGGTGGAACTTGCATCACAACTCCAAACCCCTTGCCGTAACCCAAGGCTGCTCAGCTAAGCATTAGCATAATAAAGGAATCAAGTACATTATGGATATTCTTGAACATAATCACCTTATTAGCTGGGAAGCCCTTAGCACTAAATATGACCTCCCAGCATCTCATAAGAAGACATACAATATGATTAAAACTACTTGTGTTCCCTTTAACCTCCCTAAGAACACCCATGTAAATGCCCAAAGGTACCTTTCATTCCTATGGAAGGATGGCTCTACCCTCCCTAAAATCAAAGCCAAATCTATCTACACCCTATTAAACAGTGATCCATCAGTGATTGAGCATGTCAGCAAACTATGGTATGTTAATCTTAGGCCCCACACTTGGCAGCAATCTTTTGTGAAACTCTGGTGATCCCCCATTCCTCCTAAGATTCAGTACTTCAGATGGCAACTTATGTTGGACAGATTACCTATTAGGATATCGGCTGAATATGACCAGTGCTCTGTTTGTAGAAAACCTGAGACTGCATGCCACATCTTCTTCAATTGCCCCTTTGCTAGAGATATTTGGCTTTTGTTTGGAATTACTATCGCAGAATTTGTGTTTCCTCTTGATATAGTTACTGGTTTTATTCATGGACTGAGAAAGGATACTAATCTTGTTTGGCAAATCTTATCTTCGTATATTCTTTGGTTTATTTGGAAACTCAGAAATGAGGAGAAGTTCCAAGGTATTACAAGGAAACGTACTGAGTTTTTTAAAAAACTCACACATTACAAAATTGTTGTGCAGGTCTGTTTTGTGATGAACCTCGAGAGAAATAAGCTACTGCGGTTCCTAAAAGATGGTAGGGCAACCATGTTTGTTTACGAGATACAAGACAGGTACGAATGGGCTAGGATTGCAGAGAACCAGACCTTTGATAAGGCAGTGCAGAAGTTGATAAAGGATCTACAGGACAACAGGCCTCCTCCCTTCAACAGGATTGAGATGTGCTCCCAGATCCTTGCTAGAAAGGTTTGGATGGAAGGCGAATAGGGTTGGACCACATGGCTGGAGGATCAGGATGAGATCCTCCAATTCTGATTTATTCTGCTATGCCTCCTCTTTTTGGATAGTTAAATGACTGTATATATTCCTCTGATTGGTGGTTGAGGCCCTGCCCCCGCTCCCTAGTTTTGTATAAACTCTCTATCTATATTTTGAACTCTCGATTTCTAATATAAAAGAAAAAATTTATTAGGTTATTAAAAGTTATGGAGAAATTGTTTTATTGTAGTATTTTGGAGAAAATCTATATTAATTAGATTCCCTGGAAATAAATTTTATTGAAAATAAAATTTAATGTTTTTTTAGGAAATTGGAATTCAAAAAAAAAAAAATTAATAATAAAAATAATAAAATAAAAATTAATTAAATAAATAAAAAATTAATTAATTAAATAAATAAAATAAATAAAATAATATAATATATTATATATATATATATATATATATATATAGTATTGTGGTTTTATTATGTTATTCTCGAAATAAAAAGTTATTGTAAAAATAAATCTTCATTTTATTATATATTTTTAATGTGATATAATTATATGATATTATATTCGATGAGTATATATATTTATGTAATTTCATTATATATATATATATATTTGTAGATGTATAAAAATGACCATATTCCTAAATGAATATTTTATGTTCATTTCTCTATTTAATTAAATCCAATTTAATTAAATTATCCACATTCCTCTATTTAATTAAATAAGTTACAAAATTTATTTAAATTAAATTCACTATACCCATTTAATGAATAAATCATTTTATTCAATCAAATCCCCCTAGCCACTTTTAATTAAATTCAAAAGTTATCCTAAATTGAATAAATCAAATTTATTTAATTACAACCAAATTGAATGAAAATCAAATAATTCAATTAAATCTCATTATCCCCCATCCACTTGCAAAATCCCAAAACCCTTCCTAAATCCCTTCTAGAATCTTCTAATCGATTCTAATTAACCTAACCCTCCTCTAAACTTTGTCACATCCCTAAGCAAAGGGAGGTCACTTCTCAAATGGTCCAAAGTCTTGGATAACCATTGAAGGTTTTCAACCTTCAACCACCAAAACCCTTAAAGTCTTTGAAAACCATTGAAGGCTTCCAACCTTCAACCACTTAATCCCCAAAGTCTCCAATAACCATTAATGGTTATTTCAAACCCTCCCACATGGTTAAAACATTTGTTTTGACTCAACCTCTACCCAACCCAAGGGTCTCATCAGGTCATTAATGCTTTGACCATGATTATCTCTTAATCATTTGCACAAAGGTTTATCCTTGGATTAAATCTTAATCCATTGGGTAAACCTAACTTAGACTTGACCCTTAGCCTTTAGATAACCATGAGGTCTTCTCAGGCCTTTAATGCCTCCAACCTCTTCTTTCAACCCAATCCTGTGTGGACATTTGTCACCATGTCATTGGTGCAAATTGTGCACATGGATCCCCAACTTTCAAACTTGGCCCTTGATTAAACCTTTCAATCCTGACCATCCATTGCCCTGTTTGTGCTATAAATAGAGCTCTCATTCTTCCATTTTTAACAATCATCTTTCAAATTTGAAGCATCACACTTATGCTCAAATTCTTTCAAGCTTTCATATCATTTTATGCCCATCATTTAGCCTCTCTTTAGATCAGAATTAATCATGAATATGCATATTAGAATAAGTTCTTTATCATTTTAGTTCAATTATAGACTAAATATAGTATGCTAGGATAGTTTGTTTACTAACCTTGTCATCTTATAGTTAGTTTATTGCATTTCTAGCATCATACCTAGCCTATAACACATCTCATACTAAAATCAGTTAAAAATCTCTCTCGTTCTCATATTTGCCATCCCTAAACCATTTTGCTCAGTAATCTGAGAGCAAAAATGTTGGTTTGAGGGACATTGTGAGATAGAGAACCATGGGACCCTCCTTGGGAAGCTGAGTAACACCTCGTTACTCCATAGCTTGCATCAAGAAGTCCTGTGTGTGTGTGTGAACTAGTATTCTAACATATTTTCATATATTGAATTTTATTCGCCCACTTTTCCCGCACACACATTTCTGGCGCCCACCGTGGGGCACGCACCCCAATAACCTATCATTTTTTAAATTTGAAGACTTTTGCAGGTACACGGGAAACTAGGATTAGCACGTCTAAGAGATATTTTAGCGCATCCGCCAAACAGTTTAGCGCTTCTAGCCTACTGTTTAGCGCGTGTGCTTCCTATCTTAGCACGTCTAAACTGTTCCCTAGCGCATGATCCTATTTGACAAATTTTCCTATAGGTGTCGACGCCGGCGAAACACAAACTAGCGCATGTACCAGACAGATTAGCGCATACGATAAACCTTTTAGCGCTTTAAATACATATTCCAGCTCGTTGAAGCAAATAGTTAGTGCGTAAGATTCAAATTTTTTTCTGCACAAACGGATCCCGGGAAATATCAAAAACACAGATTAGCGCGTACAACACACAGTATAGCGCATCCGAGAAACAGAATAGCGCACAGAAAAGAAACAGTAGCACATCCGAAGAGTATTGTAGCGCGTACAGTTTGTTCTGTAGCGCATCACAAACAAAACAAACAAAAAAATTCTGTAACTGAATTCCAAAAATTTAGACTTGTGGAAGTCCCCCGAAAACAAACTAACAGCCTTCTTGTTATTTTGCAGGATTTTTAACAATTTTCTTGCAGGTAGAGCGAGTAAGTTTGCTTTTAAAGAAAAACGCTTTTCTTTTTGTTGACCTTTGAAAATCGTATTTGCTTTATTGACGGTCTATTTTCCATAGATTAGACAATTATTGCTATGAAGGATTAAAAGGAACATCATGCTTGTTGGAGCAACATCTCCAAATAGAAATTAGCAAATTATTGTCTTGAAAGTTAAAAAGAACAACTTATTTGCCTTGTCTCGAAAGTGGAAGGTATATGCTCTCCCCTTAAACTGGGTGACCAAAAAGCCAAACCACTCTTATGCTTTCAGTATTTCAAGCAATAAATCCTTTAGCAGGCCTGCCTTCCCGAGGAGTTGCAATCAACTCTTAAAGTCGTTTATGGCCGGTGTGAAGGGAATGACCTAAGTGGGGAATGGCTTTGACGCCAAGAATTCCAACCCACTATAATCAAATGTGGAAAGTGACGAAAGTCCTTTTCAACGGTTGCGCGCAGTGATTAGCCTTCCCCCAGTATCCTCGAGATACGTAAAGCCTTTGTTCTAAAGGTTGGGAAGCCTCCTGAGGGAGTTTATCACTGACGGTCGAACGAGAAGCCTGATTAAGAACCTTAGCATTAAAAACTTTGAGCTGAGTCAGTATCCAAACATTTGTAACATCATAGTGCAAGGGTGGGGAAGAATCCGCCCCCAAGATTACTCACCATATATCTCCCAAGATAACTATTCAACTGTAAAGCAATTCACTTTGGGTTAACTTCTGGCAAAAGGCAAAAAAACGGGCGCCCTCTAGGGGGTGACACGGCTATTTGAGCTGACGGAGTATCGAGACTAGTGGGCTATAATGTTACTTATGACCCTTGAATAAAGAGTCTTTCTGAAGTGTTTTATTTTGTATCCAACCTGTTAAAACATTGGGGATTTGAACACATCCTCGACAGAACATACACTTTCTGTTAGATCAGGCGAAATGATTGTACTTTGTGTGCCGTGCTTGCATTTTGTATTTCAAAAAATCATCCATCATACTTAAAATTTCTCTCAACAAAAAAAAATAAAATCAAAATCCTCACACAAACAACCAAAAGAAAAAAATCAGGGCAGTTTAGCGCGTGAGAGCAACATCTTAGCGCATGTAACAGATCTTTTAGCGCATCCAAAACAAAAAATAGAGCGTACAACAAAAAAAGTAGCGTTTCAACTGCAAAGCAAAACAGAGAATAAACCTTTAGCACGTGCAAAATAGATTCTAGCGCGTCTCAGGAAAACATTAGCGCGTAGAACGCCCATTTTAGCGCATTAACCAAAACAGATAGCGCGTAGGAGGCACAGTGTAGCGCGTTGTTTTCCAAACAAACTTCACAGTAAAATTCAAACAGCCTGTCTTAGCGCATGAAACAAACAGGTTAGCGCGTAGAAAGCCAATTTTAGCGCATTAACCAAAATAGATAGCGCGTAGGAGGCACAGTGTAGCGCGTTGTTTTCCAAACAAACTTCACAGCAAAATTCAAACAGCTTGTCTTAGCGCGTGAAACAAACAGGTTAGCACGTAGAAATCCCATTTTAGTGCATTGGCCTAAACAGTTAGCGCTTCTGAAGCCCAGTTTAGCGCGTACATTTTTCACAGTCAAGAACAAAATTTTTCTAGAATCTGTACTTTAGCGTGTAACCGGGGGCAGACTAGCGCGTGTGAGAAACATTTTAGTGCATCAGGAAAATTAGATAGCGCATCAAACCTCTGCTTTAGTGCATGAGAAAAGATAGAAAAACAGAGAGTTGAAAAACCGAAAATTTAGAAAATTTTGAAAATATTTTGAAAACAGTTTTTCATCAAAACACATCTTTTATCAAACCAGAGTGACAAAAACAAATCATTAAAACTATTTCTCAAGTCAAATTTGTGTCAAACAAAGTTGTCAAAATCCGAAAACGAATCAAGCAATAGAGGATGTCTTTCCTATCATAATCCAGAACATTTTCATCATCAGTATCAATCAAATCCTTTACCATCTTACGGATTTTTATCTCACAAACACTTGTCTAAAAATTTTCAAATTGTCAAAATCCAATTTCCAGATCAAGAAACTTCTTATCCATATCATTTGACACACTTTATCATGAAGGGATAGCTAAACCTTCATTCTGATAAAGTAAGATTTGAAATTTTCAAAACAAGAATCAACTAAATCCAAACAAATCAAAGGAAATCATTAATCACTCATGCATGACTAATCCCCTCATTCTGAGAAGAAAGAACCTCTATCGCAACATCACGTTGAAGAAACAACAACCGAGCTTTTCCAAATTCATCAAGAGAAATAAATTTTTATACATCAATCGTCAACTCTTCAAATCCCATCGGATATTTCTTCATCACGTCAAACGTTATATCCAAAACAAATCCAATGAATTTGACAAAGAACCCCTGAAAACAAGAGCATACTGTCAAAAGTCTGCTTTTAATCAAAAGATAAACCGCAAAGGAAAGATCAATCCAGCATTCCTGCCCGACGAATGCATCACATATAACACATCTAGACCAGAACCAACAACGCCAGAGCAAAATATCAATGAGGACTTTGTTCCCTTCATCACTGAAAGTTTCTATTAAAATGCCTATCACTCGCTCTCAACGAAACAAACAAAGCGAGACACCCGCGGAATCAAGTATGAATCGTCGATTATCAAATCTTTTTGAAGTTCCACCATCAGAAGATCCTGAAATTACTGACACAATTCTTCAGGAATGCCAAGAAAATCCTTCATTTCAAAAACTCATCGAAAAACTCATGGAAAATGACAAGGAAAAATATTTACTCATGCTTACAAGCAAAGGCATCAAACTTCCTGAAGATTTTGACGCAAACGTCTTTCAAACAGGATCTCAACAATATACATATCAAGAACGACAATGAGAAGAAGAAACTCGCATACCTGAACAACATATTCCAGAGCAACATATACCAGAAATGCGAGTACCTGCATTCGAAACCCCAGAAAAACACATACCATTTACTACACCTTTTTAGTTGAGAACAAATACGAGGGAAGAACTCTTCCCTCGGTAGGATAATGCACCCTTGATTGCTCTTACTCAACAAATACAAATGTTGCAAAGACAAATACACGATATGCAACAAGGGACAATAGTGCGGTACTCTATAAACGAAATCTGTCCTTATCCATTTGACAAAAGCTTAAACATGATACCTTTTCCTCCAAACTCAGACATTCCCAAATTTGATAAATATGATGGGAAAGGTGATCCTCGAGATCATGTTCGAGAATTTTGTACTATGAGTCTTGAATTTGCTCATAATGACACTTATCTGATGAGGTTATTCCCAAGAAGCCTGGGAGGACAAACAATGGAATGGTTATCCAAGATTACACCACCTGTCAGATCATTTGACGAATTGGTTAAAAAATTCATCACCCATTATTCTTACAACATCCAACATGCCATAACCATGCTAGATATTTGCAACACCAAACAAAAGAACAATGAAACATTCATGTTATTCCTTCAACGTTGGCGACGCATGGTATCAAGATATCCTTGAGATATTCCTGAAAAAGAGAAAATGGAAATCTTCATTGATAACTTGAATGGTGAGATGAGTTATAGACTCAAACTTCAATGCATACCATCTTTTGACAAATTGATCGAAAATGGCATCCAAGTGGAGGAAGCTTGTGTCAAAAAGGGAACACTCAAGTTCTACAAAGAAGGAACGAACTCATCAAACTACAATAACCAAAATAATACCAATCTAGACAAAACTCGATTTTGGACTCGAAACAAAAATGAAGGCAACAGTGAATCATATGATCCTAAATCTAAACAGCCAGTACTTGCCTTATCAGGAAATACTCAAAATACGAAAAATCCTAAAAATGCTACTCCCAGTGCTAACACATATGTCCCAAACAATGCTCAAGGACAACTCAATACCAACAACGCCAACGATAATCAAAACAAAAACCTGAATCCAGGGCCTAACAACAATTCACGCAATAACACCAATAACTTCCATAAACGTATCTTCACACCATTGGGCCAATCATTAGAGTCCGCATTCAGAGAGCTGTTGGCAAACAAGGTTCTTTCTTTACCTCCAATCAACAATTATGAACCCCCAATCAAACCACCTTGGTGGAATGATTCACACTATTGTGATTTTCATCAAAACAAAGGTCATAGAACAAACGAGTGCATGAGATTGAAACACATAATCCAAGACATGATTGATTGAGGTGACTTAACAGTGGATGGTCTCAAAACAAATAATGATCACGAAGCCTTCAAAGATCCTCTTCCAAATTATAACAAAGATAGAGCATCAACTTCAAATGATACATGCGGAGCTCATATTAATCACATCTACAACAATACAATCAATCACATATCAGCTGAAGACCATCAAGTTAATGTTATAACCATTCGAGATAAACGTGATCATGAATCTGTCAATGTAACAACCCAGAGTCAGAAATATGTCTTGAAGGGACATACTACACCTCCAACTACCACACCAAAGATCCAATACGACTTAGTTAATCAACTGCGCAAGACTCCGGCTCAGATATCTATCCTGGAATTGTTGAAACTGTCTCCAAGACACAAAGACATATTGGAGCAAGCACTATTAGAAACAAATGTACCTCAAAATCTGGATACAGATAGATTCCAAGCTATGGTGGCCCACATGACAGAATCTCATAACCTCACCTTCTCAGAGCATGATAATACTTCATTAAGTCATCCACATAATACCCCTCTACATATTGAAGTCATTGTTTGCAAACACCATGTCAAAAGAGTCTTAATAGATGGAGGAGCTGGACTTAATATACGTACTTTAAAGCTTATCCGTGCACTAGGCTTCTCAGAAGCATCTATTGATCCTTGTAAAAAGATTACCATAAAAGCATATGATGATGAGGAAAGGTCCTCTAAAGGAACAGTGATATTGCCCATTCAGGTAGGACCAGTACAAAAGGATACTATATGTCAAGTTTTAGATATTGATCTCACCTACAATATCTTATTAGGCCGACCTTGGATACATGAAATGCAAGCAATACCTTCTACATACCACCAGTGTGTCAAGTTTCCTTATGATGGACAGGAAATCTCCATATCCGCTGATCACAATCCATTTGAACATTGCAATGCAATGGGGGCAGCCCAAGACAGTTTGGTTCCTTATAACAGAGAAAAGCAGCGGTCTTCAACATCTGATCCACCAACAGTAAAATCCAACTCCTTATGGGGAGATTTCAAACAGAAAATGCAAATCAAAGATCAAGGCATGGGCAAATACTCTATGGAGCCTTCATGTTTGACCAGATTGCCAACATCACCTAGATCCCATGATTTACCTTCTAAATCAACACATCTGGCAACTCAGCCCATAACTAAATTTGATGGTACCTTCATCCAATTGGGAACTCTAGCACATGAATCAGAAGATAAAGATGTTCTTAACTGGCTATACAGAGATGAAGAAGAAGCTACTAGAGCGGCCACTCTAGACATTGTTCTACCAACGCACCTGTATGGAAAAGGTTACTTGATCATGAAACAAATGGGATATGGCGGTAAAGGACCTATTGGGAAACGCCAAGAAGGAGTTACTGAACCTATAGATCTTCCTTCACAACCTAGTAGAAATAAAGCAGGATTAGGTTCTAACTTCACTTTCCTATTGAAAAAGCTGACACATACAAATGCAAAACCTCAATGGAAGGAAAAGAAGAAATACAAGGAAGAATCCTGGCAGGAAGCTCTCTTTGAATCAGCCGAAACAATCCGCAAGGCAAGAGAATATCAAGATCAGAAGATACATCAGGGAAAGCTTTTGAATCATAAGAAGGCCATATCTGCAGCAGTGGCTCATATTCACACACCAATGGCTCAAGACTGAATCATATCATCACAAGAAACTATCATTCCTTCCAGGGGAAGCACAATCTATGAACAAATCCAGACTATAGAAGATGGATTGGATACAGAATCAACACAGAATATCAAAATAGTATCTATCATCAAGGATTTGTTTTCACCATACAACATACCTATTTACAGCACAGATAGAATTTGGGATGATGCCTATGAGACAGATTCAAATGAATATGAATGGGGTACCTACTCAGATACTACTACAAATATCCCAGATAATACTGATTTCATATCCATTTCTCAAGAAGAATATAACACGGTAGATAGACCTCTTGAATTTGGACCACAACATATCTATGACGTTCAGGAAAGCGAACAGAAATATTACGAACAAGTCTATGTAGAAGATGATACCATCGAAGACCTCGATGAAACCCTAAACTTCTTTAAAAACAAGACCCATCACGATGATAACTCTATCCTAACACTTACAGTAGCTAAACTTGACCCGCCCAATGATTCCTTACCACTCGTCTTCCCTGATCTCATTGACTGGACTGAACCGGAGACTCACGATATCCTAATTTTTCTAGATGATAACTCTATTATCCACTACCTATGTACCATAAATCCCAAAATAGGCTCTACCAGTGAACCAAATAACGACGTCTGTTCTTCAGGGAGTGCCAAGTCTCTCAGTCGCAAAAATGAATCAAATAATGAATCTAATGCTAAAAACCAGTCAATGGCAGCAATGGATCCCAAAAAAGTAAAAATAAAGGACGCATCTGAGGGTGAAAACCTTTTTAAGGCACCTAAACATGGGAGACTTGACACTCTTCCTGAACATTTTCATGAACGATCACCCATATTGATTGAGCCCACTCAATCAATCAACATTGGTACCACCGAAGCGACTAGAAACATTCACCTTGCCGAATCTCTGACAGAGGAGGAAAGATCAGCATTCATCATCTTCTTTAAAGGATAGCAAATTAACTTTGCCTGGTCATATGCTGATATGCCTGGAGTGGATCCACACCTAATCATGCATCACTTGTCCATCTCGGCGGGGGTCAAGCCAATCAAACAAAAACTACGAAAGATGAATCCACAGATAGCACTCATGGTCAAAACGGAATTAAAGAAATTATTAGATGTCGGATTCATACGACCTATTGACTATGCAGAATGGATTTCTAACATTGTTCCAGTCTCAAAACCAGATGGCAGTATCAGAATATGCACCGACTTCAGAGATGTCAATAAAGCTTGCCCAAAAGATGACTTTCCTCTACCAAGTATTGATATAATTGTAGATCTCACAGCAGGCCATGCAATGCTCTCATTAATGGATGGTTTCTCAGGCTATAATCAAATCAAAATAGCTCCTGAAGATCAAGATAAAACAGCATTCACATGTCCTTGGGTAACTTACTGTTGGAATGTTATGCCTTTTGGCTTAAAGAATGCCGGAGCCACTTATCAAAGAGCAATGACAACAATATTCCATGATATGATGCACACATTTATGGAAGACTATGTGGACGATTTACTAGCAAAATCTTACACCAGAGCTGAACATCTTGGCATCCTAACAAAGATCTTTGATTGATTGCAGAAATTCAAGGTCAGACTCAACCCTAAGAAGTGTGTCTTCGGGGTTACATCAGGCAAGTTGCTAGGTTACATTGTCTCAGCTAAAGGTATTGAAGTTGATCCAGCAAAGGTACAAGCCATCATGGATATGCCACCACCAAAGAATATCAGTCAACTTCGATCTCTCCAAGGATGACTTCAATCAATCAGGCGATTCATCACTCAACTAGCAGATAAAAGTCTGCCATTTAACCACTTGCTACATAAAAATGTGCCATTCAAATGGGAGACTAAATGTGCTGAATCCTTTTACCAAACTAAACAGTACCTGATAAATCCACCAGTTCTAGTACCACCAATTGCAGGAAAGCCTCTTATATTGTATATCTCAATGACAGATGTTTCACTGGGGGCACTATTGGCACAAGAAGATCAACAAGGAAAGGAACACGCCATATATTACATCAGTAGAACATTGAATGGCTATGAACTCAATTATACATTCATTGAAAAGGCTTGCTTAACAGTTGTTTTTGCATCTCAAAAGTTCTGACATTATATGCTAGCACACACTATCAAGCTAGTAGCCAAAATTGATCCTCTCAAGTATCTACTCAGCAAGGCCGCTCTCACAGGCCGATTGGCTAAATGGGTTATGATTCTCAGTGAATTTGACATCCACTACACAGAAAGATGAGCCATCAAGGGACAGGCAATTGCAGATCAGCTGGTTGAAGCACCGTTACCAGGAAAGCAAACCATGGACATTGAATTTCCAGACAGGGATATTTTTGCTCTTTCCTCCAAACAATGGACCCTATACTTTGATGGATCCTATACACAACATGGTTCAGGGGCCGGCATTCTATTCATCACCCCTGAAGGACACACTATGCCGAGATCATACAGGCTTATGTTTCCATGAACAAATAATATGGCTGAATATGAAGCATTGGTCATAGGCATAAAAATGGCTGTCGAATGGAAAATCACAGAATTGAAAGTCTATGGAGACTCACAACTGGTCATCAATCAAATCAACAACAACTATCAGACAAAGGATGATAAGTTACTCCCCTACAAACGGATGGTGGATGACTTCAAACAGTATTTTGTGCACATCACCTTTGAACAAATACCCAGGTTGAACAACAAAGCAGCCGATGCAATGGCTACAATCGCTTCATTACTACAAATTCCAACACAATAGAGTCATTATGAGTTCCTGGTAGAGCAACTGTTCTCCCCCGCCTATGACCACTCTGAATCCCATGTTATATATGCCTTAACCGGTTCAGATTCTCTGTTATATGGACCAATATACAACTATCTCAAGCATAATATCTTACCCATTGACCAATCCTGTAACCAAAAATGTAACTTTATCCGACAAGCTGCCCGTTACACCCTTACCGCTGATACCTTATATCGTCGAGGTCTAGATGGTACTCCTCTTCATTGTCTTGATCGTAATGATTCTAATTCAGCTTTACACGAGCTTCATGAAGGTATTTGTGGCACACATTCGAGTGGCACTACTCTTGCTAAAAAGCTTCTATGAATGGGATATTACTAGCCTACAATGGAGAAAGACTCATATCATTTTGCCAAGAAATGTCCTAAATGCCAAATCCATGGCAATCTGATACATGCACCAGAACAGGAACTGCAACCATTTACCACATCCTGGCCCTTTTGTCAGTGGGGATTGGACCTGGTAGGCAAGATACACCCTTCATCTTCAAATGGACACAAGTTCATTATAACTGCAACAGAATACTTTACCAAATGGATCGAAGCAGTTCCCATGACCACAGTGACTGGGAAACAAATTGCCTCTTTTATCCTAAATTATCTGATCTGCAGATATGGTATTCCAAGTTCAATCGTCACGGATAATGGATGACCGTTTAAAAACCAAGATGTGCAAGAACTATGTGAAAAATTCAAAATCCAACATCGGTTTTCTACACCATACTATCCACAAGGGAATGGTCAGGCAGAAGCATCTAACAAAATGATCCTAAAAATCCTCAAGAAAACAGTGAATGATGCAGGCAAAGATTGGCACGTACAACTCAATCCAGCACTTTGGGCCTACAGGACTAGCATTCGCACACCTACAGGGGCAACACCATATTCCTTGGTATATGGATCAGAGGCTATTTTACCCTTGGAGGTAGAAATTCCATCTCTTAGAGTCTCTTTGAAAGGTTTGATTCCAGATGAAGAGTATCGAGTCAACCGACTGCAAGAACTGGAACTATTAGATGAAAGACACCAACATGCTTATACTCATCTCAAAGCATATCAGCAACGCATGTGCAGGAGCTACAATCATAAGGTCATTCCTCGCAACTTCAAGGTTGGTGATCTAGTCCTAAAAGAAAATCCAAGAAACCAGCAAGATAGAGAAAAGAAAGGGAAATTTGAACCTAACTGGTTGGGTCCCTATGTCATCATTTCAGTCTATGGATCAGGTGCCTATCAGCTAACAAATTCTGAAGGAGATGTGCTTGATGATCCAACTAACAACATTCATCTAAAGAAGTACTATACTTAAGGTAGCCTAGTGCACGGAAAAAGCCAAAAACAAACAAAAAAATCAAAAAATCCAGAAAAAGCAAAAATACAAAGTACAATAAAAACAAATGGTGAAAACCTGGTAAATAGGCGCCCTTGTGAAAGACCGGCTCCTTTATCTATATCCATGCCATTTTATCCATCAAAACACTATCGGCCATCGCCCGACACTTAGCATATATCCATTCAGGACATACTTAGTGTAGTCACTATCCTGAGTTATTCATCTACCGCATTTCACCACGGCTTGGAAATCACTATACATAATCATATCCAGAAGAACACTCATCTAGGGGCATTAAACTATTCAAACACTTGCAAACATTCAAGATATTCCAACTATTGCAAAACTCCAACACAGGACATCCAAAAAACACAACTACGCTTCATCACAAACAACACCAAACATGAACAATACACAAGAAACTTAAGGATGGATGATTTTCTGAAGTACTAAATGTTGCATTATCGCATTAAAGTCTTGATTATTTTGCATTTTGAACTTTTTAAATAAATTGGAATCTTTTCCTTATCTCATCAAAAGCTTTACAGCCAGAGATCATGAGGAACTTCCAACATTTTCTTAGTCTTCTGTCTGGGAGGCGATCACTTGTATTGTGTGAATATTTGCCTCGAGACGTGATCCATATCACTGAAGGCCTGATTCCATTTCACGCATATAAATGATCTAATCTTGTATGTTTACGCAATACGCACTCAGGTCGTCTTGGTTCAATTATACCTTGACGCTTGTGCTATCTTGCAAAATCAAATATCATGTAAATTTTTCTCAGGTCATTATGGTTCAATTATACCATTATGCTTGTATAAATTTTCAACATATCCTAAACAAATCAATGCTCAATGATGATATCTACAAAGAAAGCAAACAAATGGCTATATCGGATGGCAAATACAGAATGAGGATGCTACCAAAAAAATATATATAAAAAAAAAAAAAAATAGTTGCATATCATATCATACATCTCATTTTCAAAATATCATTCATCATTGCATCCCTCGCATGCATATCTATCACATCATCATGGAATCTTTCTTCACTTTCATATCTTCTATCATTCTTCCAACCTATCTTCTATCATTCTTCTAAACTATCTTCTATCATTCTTCCAACCTATCTTCTATCATTCTTCTAAACTGTCTTCATCATTCTTCCAGCCTATCTTCTATCATTCTTCTAAACTATCTTCATCATTCTTCCAAACTATCTTCTATCAGCTCTTATATAGGATATATCGTTCCTGAAACTAGATGTTTTGATCAACTCTTATACAGGATATATCGTTCCTGAAACCAGACACTCGATCATCCATGTCTTATACATGCGGTATCCTTCTTGAAACCAGATGCTTGATCATCCATATCTTATACAGGTGGTATCATTCTTGAAACCAGATGCTTGATCATCCATGTCTTATACAAGAGGTGTCATACCTGAAACAAGACTTGCTCTCATTCCAATCAATCTAATCAATCTTATCAAACCCATGCATGCCATCACTATCTACTCTTACATCTTTCAAACAACATTCTTCTTCTTTCGAGAGATCATTCATGCTTTGTGTGCACGAACGATCTCCCAAGGGGGCATTATCATATCAAATCTCAAAACAAATCCAATATCAGTTTCCACATCAAAACAAAGATATCAAAATCAAACTTACATCAACAACATGAAACAAATTTGCTCATCTACATCAAGTTCAAAAACCTATCATTTCATATCAACTTGTAACACAACTCAAGTTCTCAAAAACCATATCAAAACTTGTAAAATAACTCAAGTCTCCACAATCACATAAACTTGTAAAACAACTCAAGTTTCCCACCCATATTAGCTTGTAAAACAACTCAAGTTTCCAACCCATATCGGCTTGTAACACAACTCAGGCTTTCACACACATTGAACTTGAAAACAGACCACGCAAATAAATCATATTCTGATCAATACAACAGATTGATATCTATACATAACTTGGAAATTTGCAAATCAAAACAAGTTATACTGACACTCATATTGGACAACTACATAAAATCATGACAACATGACACAAATATCGAATCTGGGGCATCACACATCAAATCAAATCTGGGGCATCACCATCAAAATATTGAATCTGGGGCATCACATCAAATCTGGGGCACGATTGGTAAATCAAAAAAGCGACACAACAAAAATTGCATTTGATCATAAATCATGATAAGGCATCATTTTCTTTGAAATAACATGTGCACACACGTCACTTCAAAGAGGGGCAAAATGTAGACGTATAAAAATGACCATATTCCTAAATGAATATTTTATGTTCATTTCTCTATTTAATTAAATCCAATTTAATTAAATTATCCACATTCCTCTATTTAATTAAATAAGTTACTCAATTTATTTAAATTAAATTCACTATACCCATTTAATGAATAAATCATTTTATTCAATCAAATCCCCCTAGCCACTTTTAATTAAATTCAAAAGTTATCCTAAATTGAATAAATCAAATTTATTTAATTACAACCAAATTGAATGAAAATCAAATAATTCAATTAAATCTCATTATCCCCCATCCACTTGCAAAATCCCAAACCCCTTCCTAAATCCCTTCTAGAATCTTCTAATCGATTCTAATTAACCTAACCCTCCTCTAAACTTTGTCACATCCCTAAGCAAAGGGAGGTCAATTCTCAAATGGTCCAAAGTCTTGGATAACCATTGAAGGTTTTCAACCTTCAACCACCAAAACCCTTAAAGTCTTTGAAAACCATTGAAGGCTTCCAACCTTCAACCACTTAATCCCCAAAGTCTCCAATAACCATTAATGGTTATTTCAAACCCTCCCACATGGTTAAAACATTTGTTTTGACTCAACCTCTACCCAACCCAAGGGTCTCATCAGGTCATTAATGCTTTGACCATGATTATCTCTTAATCATTTGCACAAAGGTTTATCCTTGGATTAAATCTTAATCCATTGGGTAAACCTAACTTAGACTTGACCCTTAGCCTTTAGATAACCATGAGGTCTTCTCAGGCCTTTAATGCCTCCAACCTCTTCTTTCAACCCAATCCTGTGTGGACATTTGTCACCATGTCATTGGTGCAAATTGTGCACATGGATCCCCAACTTTCAAACTTGGCCCTTGATTAAACCTTTCAATCCTGACCATCCATTGCCCTATTTGTGCTATAAATAGAGCTCTCATTCTTCCATTTTTAACAATCATCTTTCAAATTTGAAGCATCACACTTATGCTCAAATTCTTTCAAGCTTTCATATCATTTTATGCCCATCATTTAGCCTCTCTTTAGATCAGAATTAATCATGAATATGCATATTAGAATAAGTTCTTTATCATTTTAGTTCAATTATAGACTAAATATAGTATGCTAGGATAGTTTGTTTACTAACCTTGTCATCTTATAGTTAGTTTATTGCATTTCTAGCATCATACCTAGCTTATAACACATCTCATACTAAAATCAGTTAAAAATCTCTCTCGTTCTCATATTTGCCATCCCTAAACCATTTTGCTCAGTAATCTGAGAGCAAAACATTGGTTTGAGGGACATTGTGAGATAGAGAACCATGGGACCCTCCTTGGGAAGCTGAGTAACACATCGTTACTCCATAGCTTGCATCAAGAAGTCCTGTGTGTGTGTGTGGATTGGTATTTCTGGTAATTTTCACATTTTAAGTTTTATAAGCCCACTTTTCCCGCATACAATATTTAATTTGGAATTTAATTTAGATTATTGGTATAAGCTAATCGGATATATTTGTAAATTAATCATGAGCATATAATTATGGGGTTGATTTGATCTTATTGGACAAATGAAAAAAATGATTTATTTGTATTAATATAGTTGTAATTCTTATTTTCTGGAAAATCTTTAATTGCAAGTTATTTATGCTTTTGGCTGTTTTAAGAAAAGATAGTCTGTATTAGGATCTTGTGTAAATGGTATTTGTAGTCAAGCTTAATTTCATTGCAATTATGGTTGAGTTGTCATTGTGTCGTATGTTATTGTATCTCCTTGGTCAGGTATTGTTGTATAACCTTATTGATGTGAGCCATTGTGTGTTTTGTCCAAATGGTCAATCTCGGGTTAGTGATTGTGTATCCTTCACCTGTGGTTTTTCAAGATTAGTTATTGCTGTCTGTTTCACCATAGAGTTCTCGTAGAGAAACCTTTCCTATTAGTGTCCTATGAGAGAGAGTGGCTTTCAAGCAAGGGCTATGCCCGAAGTGGATGACAGGATAACCCCTTGAAAGTCAGTTAAAAAGTGATAACCTAATAATATATTGGGGGGGGAGCGAAATAAATATTAATTAAGATAATGTACCTCGTGCATAGGTGTAGTGCTTGTACAGGGCTCATAATGTTACGAGAAGGCCTAGAATGGAAAACTTACCACCTTGTCTTCACAGAAGGATTGGTAGGGTCCGCATGAGACTTAGTTGGAGCTGGAAGCTGGGAGAGGTTACCGAGATAGAGAGCCGAGACTTAGGAGGCCTACCATGGTAACCATCAAGCTATGCGATGACACTCTCTCCTTAGAGTCACTAGTATTTTGTTAGTTGAGTCACATGGATGTTTGTGGAGTCTTGTAGTTCTTTTGTACTTGTCTTAGTTTGCTTGCTTGAGGGTTTTCTACTATCTCCTATCATGGTGGGGTGGTTCCATTTCGGGCTCACATGGTCGGGTGGTAGTGCCACTTCCCATCGGATGTTCTGGATTGTACCTTCAAGCGAGGAAAGGCTTTGCTGGTGTTTCTTGGTTCGTGGTTCATGTACCAGCTCATGTTCAGGATCATTGTTTAGTTGAGACCTTGTGGTCATTGTATCAAAATTTTATGTAACCTTGATGTTGTAACTTTGTAATCTGTGGTATTATTGGAAGCCATGTATTTATGGATATTGTAATATTATGTCAGTGGAATGTATGTTAATTCAATTGCTTTGATCTTATGTATAAATGATTTATGAAAAATTGAATGCATGGGAATACTTGATTCTTTCATTATGGAATTTAGATGTATGTGTAGTTTTGAACTTAAGCATTTACTTTATTTAATTAAATGGATAAGTGGATTAACCATGGTGTTAATATAATCTATGATTAATCTTCGTTGGCAACCCTTAGGTAATCATGTGTTAGTCTTTCGTTGTGTTATTAGACATGCAATGGTTATAATTAATGCACTTGATCTTTTAAAAAAAAAAATTCACCCTTTAGTTGCCTAGTTGTGATGTTTTTCTTTAGGGTTCTTGGCAGGGCATTACATTTGGTATCAGAGCACAGGTTTCAACACTAGGTACTCTGGGTTTGTAGTGAGCCTATCCAGTTTGACCTTTTTGCTTAGGTCTTAATGTTTGTGTTTCCCTTGTTTTATCCTTGCCATAGGTCTGAGCTATTTTCTCTATACAGTGCTAGGTCATGGCTAGGAAAGCCAGGGGAGGATGCAGCGAAGATGAAAGAGTTGTATTCTTCATTGTTTTAGGCTTCCAGGAGTAAGCCTAGTTTTGGGGGGGAGAATGTAGTACCCTTCCTCCTGTGAACTCATTAGACTCATATTTTATTATTGTTTTTTTTCAGTGGATTCATTACCATGCTGTGTTATTCAGACCTTTATGACATTATTTCATGCTTTATCTGGATATGAGATGCATAATATATTTGCAGTATTTCAGTACTTGTGATTTATGATATTTGATGGATTATTGCTATGTACTGACATTTTACTTTATCTATGCAATGTGTAATTATATGTTGTGTGTCTGCGAGTGTATTGGATGCAAGGGGATGATTTTCCTTCACTCATTTTGGTGAGATAGGGAACATCGTGATTCTCCTTCATCGGTGTGTATGCCGTGTTTTCTATATTGTATATAGGCATGTGTGGTTTAGTGATGTAGGATATTGCAGGTACAAGTACCGGGTAGGTACAAGGTATCATCTCCACCTGGCTTCACAGGTTAGAGTGTGCCTTATATTTTCTGATGGAAGTGGAGGAGATAGTAGTTGACCCTATTTTACTCATTTGCACTCGTGTGAGTGTCATCAGTTGGTCATCTTGTCAGTTAGTTTGGCCTTCGTATTTTGTCATTTGATCTTTTTATGAGTATTTGCTTGAGATTTGTTCAGTTTGTGTGTTTTAGTGGATTTGATTAATTAATTAATTAAGTTTATGGAGTTATCTCATAGTTGAATTATGTATGCATTGAGATTATAAATTTAATTAATTAAAAGAAGTTATTAAATTAAGTTGCAAGCTACATGATATTAGAAATATATTTTATTTAAATTTTAGTGGAAAAATAAATTAAATTAATTGCATTTATTGTTTCCTAGAATTTTAAATAAATAAAAGAATAAATAAATTAAAAAAATGAATAAAAAAATTCATTAAAATTATAGAATTGCTTTAATTTCTTTATTTAAAAAATTAACTAAGAGTTGCATGAGAAAAGAAAAGAAAGAAAAATGATTTTTAATTATTGCATGTTAACTTATCCTTGGTTAGAAAATTAGAAAAGTAAATAAAATTGCTTTTATTCTAAATTTAGTTTTTTGGAGAAAAAAATATTGAACCTAGAATTTTAGTTTAAAAGGGGAATAGGTCTTTATTTTAGGGATAGATAGGAAACAGGTCAGGGATTTAGGTGAAGAAATTTATTTGGAAGCTTGTTGAAGGATTGGTTGTCTTCTACAAATTTCTTCTAGGAAAGTTATACCAGGTTGGGTGGCTTCTTTTGATTGTTTGTTTTAAAGAAAATATTTCTATTTCTTCTATCTTCTGAATGATATGTGTTTGTCATATCCTGTCTAATTATTTCTTGTTCTTGGCTAAAGTCCATTCCTGGGGTTAATTTCTAGTTTATGGAAAGAAGTTATTTCCTGGGTGTTTGTAGATTAAATTTTGAGAAAATTGGGAAAAGTTATTATGGCAAATTTTGCCAAGATTTTTGTTGTGCATGGAAAATTGCAAGATTTGGAAGGAATGGGGTTTACCAGAGAAATCATTCCCTCTTGTTTGATTTTGTTTCGATATTTTTCTATGGTTGTTCTGTCAATATTTTTACTTCTCTATGTAATTATTTAGTTACTATGGTAATGAATTTAATTTTAATTAAATTTATTAGGTTTTTTTTTTTTTTGATCGGTAATTTTGGATATATTGATTTTCAAGAAAAAAGTTACAATCTACAGGGCCAAACAGATATCGAGATCAGCCCAAATTCAGTTCAAACCTACTATGCAGAGTTCCAACAAAAAAGAAAAAGAAGTAATGCAGTACTATGCATTCATGCACGACATATTATAGTAATCCATAAAAGTTTTTGTTTTTGAAAAAGCAACAAAAGCAGAAAGCAAAAAACACAGATTTTTGCACCATGACTGCTCAATCTGAGTCGCTCTGGTTCGACATCTTCCTCTCCTCATCATCGACATCCGCCAAGGCTTTCCCTTTGGCCACTTCAGTCTTCATCTTCAGAATATAGTCCAAGTTCCCGAAGTCTGGGTCACCTTCCACGCTAGCTAGAAACTCTACCACTCTCCCCTCCTTGAAGCGGTCCTGGAGCTCTCTTCCCACCTCCATGCATGCCACCACCTTAAGTGCCTTAAGGACCTCATCTATTCATATCAACTTGACACAGAGCTTCATGGCTTCCTAGCCAATGCGAGCTCATTCCCTGCATTGCTCCTTTAAACTACTCTTTGGTCCCCTGACAAACGATAGTATCTCCTCCTCTGCTTCGCCTTCCCGGATGTGAATTCCAAGATGAAATCAAGATTAATTAAGTAATCCCCATCAACAAGATTTTTCATTGTTAGGTTGACTTTCTCCACTATGGGCTCGAATTCACACGCCTAGGCCATTATCAAAGAGTAGACCTCCATATTTGTTCTGTACCGGAAATGGATATGCACCAATTCCTTCCCAAACATTAACCGAGCAGCACCCCACAACTTCTCTTCCTTGTATTTGAAAAGACCTTGTAGGTGCTTGTCCAAAACTGTTCCCAAGAAAGGGACCAATTTCTTCTCTGTTCAGAGCGTGAAATTAGTCTCCATTGAACCTACTCGCAACCTGTTAAACCAGAAAAACTAAATTGCAAAGACAAACAACCTTCATTAACCCAGTTTTTGGTGAATACATTGCACAACTTTCAAATTAATTATAAATCCGCCGTCGTTTGTGGCTAGGTATAAATGCATGATCTGTGAAATAAATGGAAAGAGATTTCACAATAGATTTCCTGCCCACCACCATTGTCTCAAACCAAGACTCTATGCTTTTGATCTACTAGATTAATTATTATGCCAGTGATAGTGATTACTCATCCTTGAGAGCCATCTAGCGTGCTTACTGGTTTGTAGCTTCATGAACTGCATTAATACCACTTCCATACACTACCATTACCCTTCCACCACTTGGCCACTTGGCATGTCATATCACATCTAGCATTTGAGAGAAGGTTCGCCCCTGCGTTAGCACCTCTCCTGACATGGGAAACCCGAAAAGCTTCAAAAGCGGTGAGTTTTTTATGTATTATCTCCACCCAATGAGATAGTTTCCATGAGGGGGTGTTACCTTTTTCTATTGCATTCATAACCACTTGGGAATCCCCTTCCAAATGTAATTTTGACACTTTCATGTTTATGGCCAATTCCGTAGCCATTAGTGTCGTCTGTGCTTCCGCTTTGTTATTTGACCCATTCCATAGTCGTCGAGCCCCCTTGAATAGGATAACCCCTTTATCATCTCTTGCAAGTACTCCCACTCCTGAGATACCCAAATTCCCCCTAGAGGCCCCATCAAAATTAATTTTAATTCACTCCTTTGCTGGCGGTTTCCATTTAACTTCGTCTTTTGTTGGTTCCAAAAGGGGACTAACCCTCCAGGACCCATTAGCGGGTTTTAAACTTTATGGTTTGAACCAAGGATGTAAGCACTATAGGCAAGAAGCCCCACTATTTCTCCAAGGTTCTCCCCAAGGTAAAGCATGCTCCATTATTAACATAGTAGAGATGATCCCATGGGGTTTGAACCTAGGTTGTAGGCACTACAGGCAAGAAGCCCCACCATTTCACCAAAGGGTCATCCCTCTTAAAACTTTATGGTTTGAACCAAGGATGTAAGTACTATAGGCAAGAAGCCCCACTATTTCTCCAAGGTTCTCCCCAAGGTAAAGCATGCTCCATTGTTAACATGATAGACATGAACCAGTGGGGTTTGAACCTAGGTTGTAGGCACTACAGGTAAGAAGCCCCACCATTTCACCAAAGAGTCATCCCCAAAACTTTATGGTTTGAACCAAGGATGTAACCACCACAGGAAAGAAGCCCCACTATTTCTCCAAGGTTCACCCCTAGATAAGGCTGTTGGCATTATGTAAACCGGCATGAAGACATAATGATATTGTATGTTGTCATTGATGTCAATATGGGACATAGTGTGAATTGACACATGTGATAAGTGAAGAGAGAGGAACCGACATATGTATGAACTGGTTTATATGCCAAAGTGAAGTGGCATATTTGTTCAAGGAAAGTGAAGCGACATATTTGTTCAAGGTGAATCGGCATGTAGTTATGGGAACTGGCACATGGAAGCATTGTATGACTATTAGTTGGTAGGTAGCTTCCACTTCGGGGTTTCTGATTGGAGTACCTCAAGTCTCTGTGACTCAATCAGTGATCTTTGTGTGATGAGTTAGTAGTATGATGAAGGACAGATTGTGTTGACATGTAAGCTCTGTGTGCGTGAAGGATCTTGCATGAAGATGACTATTCCTATCTACCTCGGGAATGTGCGAAGTTTGTTAAATGGTGATAATGCATGATGGGTTATCAGCCGCCATGAAAATAGTGGATAATGGTCGATGGAGAATGTCTTGAGATCGATTCAAGATTGTTGCATTTAATGCAGCATGATTCAACAGTCAGGATCGAACCGTTTGAATTGCTTAACCTAATAGGTTTAGGGTTTAGGGTTTTTGCTACCGACCTATATGTTTCCTATAAGGTTGATGTTGGGTTTCTTTTTGAGGTTGTTGGCAAAAATTGTGAGTGTGTATCCAAGGAAAGTGATACGTGATTCCTGCCAGACCAAAGGAGAGAAGAGATACCTGCAAAGTGAATGTGCAGAACGAAAAGAGGAGCCTAAATGGATCTGCATTAGCATTAAGTGTTGTTAACAGATAATTGTAATACCTATTGATCTCTAACCACTTCAACAGTTGTAAAATCCCCTAACAGGGTAACCTTAACTGGCTTGATTCAAAATCCCTTAAATCGGGTGGTCTTAATCGGCTTGTTTCAAATCCCTTAATCGGGTAACTCGAGGCTAATGAGTTCTGAGAAGCTAGAGAAGCTAAGGAGATCCTTTCAGCTATTGAGTTCTTGAAATCCTCTAACAAGGTGACCCTACCGGGTTTAACCCTTAATCGGGTATCCCTTAACTGGGTGATCCTTAAGAGGATCGGTTCCTACCAGAACCTATTGTAATGTCCTTAATCGGACAAGGCTCCTAACAGAGCGGACTTCTAAAGAGTTCAAAAAGTAACTTGTGGGTATTCATCCCCACCGTGGTTTTTCCTAGTTGGGTTTCCATGTGAAAAATATGTGTGTCATGTGAAATGCTTCTGTCTTGTGATGCTTTGTTTTACCTGTTAAGAACATGAAGGTTCTATGTTTTATGCCTATCTATAAAACATATTGAACTCATTGTTGTGAAGATCTGATGGTCAAGTTTACTGGTTTATGCATGAGAATATAATGATACTGTAGTATTGAGCTAAGAGGAAATCTTATTGAGTGACTGGTTCATGACTGATTGAGCTATACTGGATGTTACCGGTTGCACTCTGCTTTATCGGTATCCCTGTTTGTCAGTCATTTGGAGCATTTGTTGTCAAACTAGTTTTTGACTGTATTTGTGTTTCTACTTAGTCACCCCCCCCTCTCAGTACCGGTTTGGTACTAGTGGTTCATCATTGACCTATCAATTGGTATCTGAGCACTCCAGGTCATTTGTGTTGTAAGCTTAACCGCTTGAGGAAAAGATCCTAGTCAAATGATGAAGAGGGAAGGTCCAAAGTTTAACAGGGAAAATTTTGGTATATGGAAAGATAGGATGAAGGTATTCATCAAAAGAATGGGTGTTCAACACTAGAGTTATGTTGAAAATATATATGTTGTTCCTACCGATACTCTCACCGATGACCAGAAGAGAGAGATACAAGAAAATGGGCAAGTCATGGAAGCCCTCATCAGTAGCCTATCTGACATTGAATTTATTGATGTTCACGACAAGGCAAATCCCAAAGAGGTATGGGATGCTCTTGAAAATATCTATGGTGGTGATGAGCATGTAAAATAGGCTAAGGAAGAGAGCTTGAGAGGAAAGTTTGAAGACATGTAGATGGTTGAAGGAGAGACCATTTAGTAGTATGGAATAAGAATCAAAATAGTTGTTGGAGAAATAAAGAGTGCAGGTGGCAAAATAGAAGATTCCATTGTGGTAAGCAAAGTCCTGAGATCCCTGTTGTCGGTCTATGCAATAAGGGTTGCTACTATTCAGGAGCTGAGATCAATAGACAAGTCTAAGGCATCCTTGGATTCCATCATAGCCAAGTTGATAGCCTATGAGTTGAATAGTTTTGATGGTAGTGTTCAAAAGATAGAATCAACTTTTAAAGCTTCTGCTATACCATCCAGAAAATGAAAAGAGGCTAGCACTAGTGGGGAACCTAATCAGAAGAGAGAAATGAAGGATGAAGAGTTTCTGATGGAATTTGAAGCTCTTCTTACCAGGAGATTTCCAAAAGGGACTGGTAAATACAAAGGTAAGCTTCCTTTGAAATGTTTCTCTTGTAATCGGATAGGACATATTGCTATGAACTATCCTAATAGTGACAACAAGGATAAACTGGAAAGGTTCAAGAAATTCAAAGGAGGAAACCGAAGAAATTGGTTTGTGGCAGTTGATGATGGTGTCACGGATGAGGAATCAGAAGCTGAAGAGAATGAAGACATTGTGTTTGTTGCTGTAAAGGAAGATGTGGCAGACAAGAAGGCTCTTGTCTCCTAGTTTAATGATTCCAATGAGTGGATCATTGATATTGGTTGTTCTCACCGTATGACTAGTGACTAGAGCAAGTTTCTATCCTTAGAGGAGTATGATGGCGGTGTGGTTTGCTTTGTCAATGATGCACCATGCATGGTCAAAGGTAGAGGGTCCATCTCTTTGAATGGAAAGAGTAGTGCTGACAATGTGTACTAGGTTGATGGTCTCAGACACAACCTTCTAAGTGTTGCCCAGCTAAATGACAGTGGTCTCACTCTACAATTCAAGAATGGAGTTTGCAGAATCAAAGGTAAAGATGGTAAATTGGTAGCCACCGACATGCAGACTAAAGGTAACCTATTTCATCTAAATGCAAATATAAGTACATGTCTTATGGCTAAGCTTGATGATAGCTGGATATGGCATAGGAGATTCTGCCATGTGAACTTTGATAACATTATGAAGGCTAGTAAGATCAAGCCAATTAGAGGGTTGCCGGTGTTGAGCAAACCAGATAATACCTTGTGTAGAGAATGTCAATTGGGGAAAATGTCTTCCTCAACCTTTAAAGGTAAATCTTTCACTATTGACAACTTTCTTGATCTTGTGCATACTGATTTATGTGGTCCTATGAAAACTAGAAGTGTGCAGGGTGATAGGTAATTCATGATTCTCACTGATGACTACTAAAGAATGATGTGGGTCACATTCTTGAAAGACAAGTCTGAAGCTTTTGGGAAATTCAAAGCTTTCAGAGTATTAGTGGAGAAGGAAAGTGGTAAAAGGATCAAATGTCTCAGAACTGATCAAGGAGGGGAATTCACTTCCAGTGAATTCAACAAGTATTGTGAAGAATTTGGCATCAAGAGACAGCTGTCTGCCCCCTGGACTCCACAGTAGAATGGCCTAGCAAAGAGGAATAACCTGACTGTGGTTGAAGCAGCTAGAACCATGTTGATCCAAGGAAAGGTTGCTCACACCTTTTGGAGAGAAGCGGTGAGCACTGTAGTCTACACTATGAACTAGGTACTCATCAAAAAGGGTAAGGACAAAACTCCTTATGAGTATTGGACTAGTAAGACACCTATGGTTAACTACTTTAAGGTATTTGGTAGCAAATGTTACATCAAGAGGAGTGAACATCAGGGCAAATTTGAAGATAAATGTGATGAAGGAATATTTCTAGGATATTCCACCAAGAGTAAAGCTTTCAAGTGCTACAACAACAAGACTCAAAGAATTATGGAAAGCATCAATGTAAGAGTTGATGAATCCTCTGAGAAGACTGAGGAAACTGATAGTGAGCAAGTTGTAAATGAACCGGTTGCCTGTCAATCAAGTACCAATAACAGTGTTCCTAAACTAGTGAATGCTGATACTGATGAAGATGAGGATGAAGAAGAACTAGTTAAGACCATTCCTCAGTATGTCAAGTTGAATCATGATCCCAAGCAGATCATAGGTGATAAGGATGCAGGAATCCTTACAAGAGGAAAGATCAGAGAAAACTCATGTATGATCTCTGAATTTGAGCCTAGGTCATTCAAAGAGCCTCATAAAGATGAAGATTGGATCAAGGCAATGGAAGAAGAACTTGACTAGATAGAGAAAAATGGTACATGGTCCTTGGTACCCAGACCAGAGCATAAAAATGTCATTGGCACCAAATGGGTGTTTAGAAATAAGTTGAATGAGGATGGCTCAGTGATTAGGAATAAAGCCAGACTGGTATGCAAAGGATATGCTCAATAAGAAGGTGAAGACTATGAGGAAACCTTTGCTCCTGTAGTCAGATTGGAAGGAGTTCATATGCTTCTTGCATATGCAACTTTTAAGAGATTCAAGGTATATCAAATGGATGTAAAATCTGCATTCCTAAATGGTGTACTTGAAGAGGAGGTGTATATTGAGCAACCAAATGGGTTTACCCTATCTGAAGATAGTGACATGGTATGTAGGCTACATAAAGCATTATATGGTCTAAAGCAAGCACCCAGGGCATGGTATGAGCACCTACATTCCCATCTTGTGAAGATTGGATTTGAGAGAATAAGTGAAGATAACAATATCTACTTGAAGTCTGAAGGAGATCAAATTCTGATCTGTGAAGTTTTTGTTGATGACATCATCTTTGGTGGAGATGACAAGATGAGTCATGAGTTTGCTGATGAGATGAAGAAAGAGTTTGAGATGTCACTCATAGGGGAGATTAAGTTCTTCATTGGACTGCAGATCCAGCAGATGGAAGATGGAATCTTCATCAATTAGTCAAAATATGTCAAAGAGGTGTTGAAGAATTTTGGCATGGAAGACAACAAAATGATTGGTACACCGATGGTGACCAGTTGCAAATTGACAAAGGAGGATGATTTCGCACTAGTTGATGAGAAGGAATATCGGTCAATGATTGGTAAGTTGCATTATGTAGTGCATAACAGACTGGATATTGCACATGCAGTTGGCATCACTCCAAGGTTCCAGAAGAGTCCAAGAGAATCTCACTTGATTGCAGTCAAGTGGATTCTTAGGTATCTAAAGGGAACAGTTGACTATGGATTGTGGTACCCATACAACAATAATTTCAATCTGAAAGTGTTCATAGATGCTGATTGGCCCGGTAATGTGGATGACCAGAAGAGCACAACTGGTGGTGCATTCTTTCTTAGTGGTAGACTCATCTCATGGATGAGTAAAAAGCAGAGTTGTATCTCTCAGTCTACAACGGAAGCAGAGTATGTTGCATCTTTCATGAACTGCACTCAGACAATTTGGATGAAGCATGTACTGGAAGGCTTCAAGATCTCCATATCTGAACCAATAAGTATATTATGTGATAACACAAGTGCTATCAATATATTAAGGAATCCGGTTTTACATTCTAGAACCAAGCATTTTGAGCTTAAGTATCATTTCTTGAGGGAAAAGGTTCAGAATAAAGAAATTGCACTGGAGCATGTGTCCAGTAAGGAACAGTTAGCAGACATATTCACCAAGCCTCTCCCAAAGACAACTTTTGTGCATTTGAGAGGTGAATTAGGGGTATTACCCCTTTAGGAGGTGAACTAAAAGTGATTGTTCCACATCAGTCAGGTACTGGAAAGACAAAGTTTTGATTGATTGGTGTGTTGAAGGATACTACTCCTTAGGGGGAGCAGCATGATGGAATAGTGATGATTGTACCTCCACTTAGGCATTGTTGTCAAAGGGGGAGAAGGAATGAATCGAAAAGATATCTGCAGCAAATGGGGAGAAGATGTGAAGCAGAGAAGATTTCTTTTGTATATTACCATCAATGCCAAAGGGGGAGATTGTTGGCATTATGTAAACCAACATGAAGACATAATGATATTATATGTTGTCATTGATGTCAATATGGGACATAGTGTGAACCGGTTTATATGCCAAAGTGAAGCAACATATTTGTTCAAGGAAAGTGAAGAGGCATATTTGTTCAAGGTGAACCGGCATGTAGTTATGGGAACCGACACATGGAAGCATTGTATGACTACCAGTTGGTAGGTAGCTTCCACTTTGGGGTTTCCGGTTGGAGTACCTCAAGTTTGTGTGACTCAATCAGTGATCTTTGTGTGATGAGTTAGCCGTATGATGAAGGACAGATTGTGTTGACATGTAAGCTTTGTGTGCATGAAGGATCTTGCATGAAGATGACTATTCCTATCTACCTCGGGAATGTGCGAAGTTTGTCAAATGGTGATAATGCATGATGGGTTATCAGCCGCCATGAAAATAGTGGATAATGGTCGATGGAGAATGTCTTGAGATTGATTCAAGACTGTTGCATTTAATGCAGCATGATTCAACGGTCAGGATCGAACCGTTTGAATTGCTTAACCTAATAGGTTTAGGGTTTAGGGTTTTTGCTACCGACCTATATGTTTCCTATAAGGTTGATGTTGGGTTTCTTTCTGAGGTTGTTGGCAAAAATTGTGAGTGTGTATCCAAGGAAAGTGATACGTGATTCTTGCCAGACCAAAGGAGAGAAGAGATACCTGCAAAGTGAATGTGCAAAAGGAAAAGAGGAGCCTAAACGGATCTGCATTAGCATTAAGTGCTGTTAACAGATCATTGTAATACCTGTTGATCTCTAACCACTTCAACAGTTGTAAAATCCCCTAACAGGGTAACCTTAACTGGCTTGATTCAAAATCCCTTAAATCGGGTGGTCTTAATTGGCTTGTTTCAAATCCCTTAATCGGGTAACTCAAGGCTAATGAGTTCTTAGAAGCTAGAGAAGCTTAGGAGATCCTTTCAGCTATTGAGTTCTTGAAATCCTCTAACAAGGTGACCCTACCGGGTTTAACCCTTAACCGGGTATCCCTTAACCGGGAGATCCTTAAGAGGATCGGTTCCTAAAAGAACCTATTGTAATGTCCTTAACCGGACAAGGCTCCTAACAGAGCGGACTTCTAAAGAGTTTGAAAAGCAACTTGTGGGTATTCATCCCCACCGTGGTTTTTCCCAGTTGGGTTTCCATGTGAAAAATATGTGTGTCATGTGAAATGCTTCTGTCTTGTGATGCTTTTTTTTATTTGTTAGGCACATGAAGGTTCTATGTTTTATGCCTATCTATAAAACATATTGAACTCATTGTTGTGAAGATCTGATGGTCAAGTTTACTGGTTTATGCATGAGAATATAATGATACTGTAGTATTGAGCTAAGAGGAAATCTTATTGAGTGACTGGTTCATGACTGATTGAGCTATACTGGATGTTACCGGTTGCACTCTGCTTTATCGGTATCCCTGTTTGTCAGTCATTTGGAGCATTTGTTGTCAAACTAGTTTTTGACTGTATTTGTGTTTTTACTCAGTCATCCCCCCCTCTCAGTACCGGTTTGGTACTAGTGGTTCATCATTGACCTATCAATTGGTATCTGAGCACTCCAGGTCATTTGTGTTGTAAGCTTAACCGCTTGAGGAAAAGATCCTAGTCAAATGATGAAGAGGGAAGGTCCAAAGTTTAACAGGGAAAATTTTGGTATATGGAAAGATAGGATGAAGGTATTCATCAAAAGAATGGGTGTTCAACACTGGAGTTATGTTGAAAATATATATGTTGTTCCTACCGATACTCTCATCGATGACCATAAGAGAGAGATACAAGAAAATGGGCAAGTCATGGAAGCACTCATCAGTAGCCTATCTGACATTGAATTTATTGATGTTCATGACAAGGCAAATCCCAAAGAGGTATGGGATGCTCTTGAAAATATCTATGGTGGTGATGAGCATGTAAAATAGGCTAAGGAAGAGAGCTTGAGAGGAAAGTTTGAAGACATGTAGATGGTTGAAGGAGAGACCATTTAGTAGTATGGAATAAGAATCAAAATAGTTGTTGGAGAAATAAAGAGTGCAGGTGGCAAAATAGAAGATTCCATTGTGGTAAGCAAAGTCCTGAGATCCCTGTTGTCGGTCTATGCAATAAGGGTTGCTTCTATTCAGGAGCTGAGACCAATAGAAAAGTCTAAGGCATCCTTGGATTCCATCATAGCCAAGTTGACAGCCTATGAGTTGAATAGTTTTGATGGTAGTGTTCAAAAGATAGAATCAACTTTTAAAGCTTCTGCTATACCATCCAGAAAAGGAAAAGAGGCTAGCACTAGTGGGGAACCTAATCAGAACAGAGAAATGAAGGATGAAGAGTTTCTGATGGAATTTGAAGCTCTTCTTACCAGGAGATTTCCAAAAGGGACTGGTAAATACAAAGGTAAGCTTCCTTTGAAATGTTTCTCTTGTAACCGGATAGGACATATTGCTATGAACTGTCCTAATAGTGACAACAAGGATAAACTGGAAAGGTTCAAGAAATTCAAAGGAGGAAACTGAAGAAATTATTTTGTGCCAGTTGATGATGGTGTCACAGATGAGGAATCAGAAGATGAAGAGAATGAAGACATTGTGTTTGTTGCTGTAAAGGAAGATGTGGCAGACAAGAAGGCTCTTGTCTCCTAGTTTAATGATTCCAATGAGTGGATCATTAACAATGGCTATTCTCACCATATGACTGGTGACTAGAGCAAGTTTCTATCCTTAGAGGAGTATGATGGCGGTGTGGTTTGCTTTGTCAATGATGCACCATGCATGGTCAAAGGCAGAGGGTCCATCTCTTTGAATGGAAAGAGTAGTGCTGACAATGTGTACTGGGTTGATGGTCTTAGACACAACCTTCTAAGTGTTGCCCAACTAAATGACAGTGGTCTCACTCTACAATTCAAGAATGGAGTTTGCAGAATCAAAGGTAGAGATGGTAAATTGGTAGCCACCCACATGCAGACTAAAGGTAACCTATTTCATCTAAATGCAAATATAAGTACATGTCTTATGGCTAAGCTTGATGATAGATGGATATGGCATAGGAGATTCTGCCATGTGAACTTTGATAACATTATGAAGGCTAGTAAGATCAAGCCAATTAGAGGGTTGCCGGTGTTGAGCAAACCAGATAATACCTTGTGTAGAGAATGTCAATTGGGGAAAATGTCTTCCTCAACCTTTAAAGGTAAATCTTTCACTATTGACAACTTGCTTGATCTTGTGCATACTGATTTATGTGGTCCTATGAAAACTAGAAGTGTGTAGGGTGATAGGTACTTCATGATTCTCACTGATGACTACTAAAGAATGATGTGGGTCACATTCTTGAAAGACAAGTCTGAAGCTTTTGGGAAATTCAAAGCTTTCAAAGTATTAGTGGAGAAGGAAAGTGGTAAAACAATCAAATGTCTCAGAATTGATCAAGGAGGGGAATTCACTTCCAGTGAATTCAACAAGTATTGTGAAGAATTTGGCATCAAGAGACAGCTGTCTGCCCCCTGGACTCCAGAGCAGAATGGCCTAGCAAAGAGGAATAACCTGAATATGGTTGAAGCAGCTAGAACCATGTTGATCCAAGGAAAGGTTGCTCACACCTTTTGGAGAGAAGCGGTGAGCACTGCAGTCTACACTATGAACTAGGTACTCATCAAAAAGGGTAAGGACAAAACTCCTTATGAGTATTGGTAGTAAGACACCTATGGTTAACTACTTTAAGGTATTTGGTAGCAAATGTTACATCAAGAGGAGTGAACATCAGGGAAAATTTGAAGATAAATGTGATGAAGGAATATTTCTAGGATATTCCACCAAGAGTAAAGCTTTCAAGTGCTACAACAACAAGACTCAGAGAATTATGGAAAGCATCAATGTAAGAGTTGATGAATCCTCTGAGAAGACTGAGGAAACCGATAGTGAGCAAGTTGTAAATGAACCGGTTGCCAATCAAATGAGTACCAGTAACAGTGTTCCTGAACTGGTGAATGCTGATACTGATAAGATGAGGATGAAGAAGAAAAGCAAGAAGAACTAGTTAAGACCATTCCTCGGTATGTCAAGTTGAATCATGATCGCAAGCAGATCATAGGTGATAAGGATGCAGGAATCCTTACCAGAGGAAAGATTAGAGAAAACTCATGTATGATCTCTGAATATTAGCCTAAGTCATTCAAAGAGCCTCATAAAGATGAAGATTGGATCAAGGCAATGGAAGAAGAACTTGACTAGATAGAGAAAAATGGTACATGGTCCTTGGTACCCAGACTAGAGCATAAAAATGTCATTGGCACCAAATGGGTGTTAAGAAATAAGTTGAATGAGGATGGCTCAGTGATTAGGAATAAAGCCAGACTAGTATGCAAAGGATATGCTCAAGAAGAAGGTGAAGACTATGGGGAAACCTTTGCTCCTATAGTCAGATTGGAAGGAGTTCATATGCTTCTTGCATATGCAGCTTTTAAGAGATTCAAGGTATATCAAATGGATGTAAAATCTGCATTCCTAAATGGTGTACTTGAAGAGGAGGTGTATATTGAGCAACCAAATGGGTTTACCCTATCTGAAGATAGTGACATGGTATGTAGGCTACATAAAGCATTATATGGTCTAAAGCAAGCACCCAGGGCATGGTATGAGCACCTACATTCCCATCTTGTGAAGATTGGATTTGAGAGAATAAGTGAAGATAACAATATCTATTTGAAGTCTGAAGGAGATCAGATTCTTATCTGTGAAGTTTTTGTTGATGACATCATCTTTGGTGGAGATGACAAAATGAGTCATGAGTTTGCTGATGAGATGAAGAAAGAGTTTGAGATGTCACTCATAGGGGAGATTAAGTTCTTCATTGGACTGCAGATCCAGCAGATGGAAGATGGAATCTTCATCAATCAGTCAAAATATGTCAAAGAGGTGTTGAAGACTTTTGGCATGGAAGACAACAAAATGATTGGTACACCGATGGTGACCAGTTGCAAATTGACAAAGGAGGATGATTCCACACTAGTTGATGAGAAGGAATATCGGTCAATGATTGGTAAGTTGCATTATGTAGTGCGTAGCAGACTGGATATTGCACATGCAGTTGGCATCACTGCAAGGTTCCAGAAGAGTCCAAGAGAATCTCACTTGATTGCAGTCAAGTGGATTCTTAGGTATCTGAAGGGAATAGTTGACTATGGATTGTGGTACCCATACAACAATAATTTCAATCTGAAAGTGTTCACAGATGCTGATTGGCCCGGTATTGTGGATGACTGGAAGAGCACAACCGGTGGTGCATTCTTTCTCAGTGGTAGACTCATCTCATGGATGAGTAAAAAGCAGAGTTGTATCTCTCAGTCTACAGTGGAAGCAGAGTATGTTGCATCTTTCATGAACTGCACTCAGACAATTTGGATGAAGCATGTACTGGAAGGCTTCAAGATCTCCGTATCTGAACCAATAAGTATATTATGTGATTACACAAGTGCTATCAATATATCAAAGAATCCTGTTTTACATTCTAGAACCAAGCATTTTGAGCTTAAGTATCATTTCTTGAGGGAAAAGGTTCAGAATAAAGAAATTGCACTGGAGCATGTGTCCAGTAAGGAACAGTTAGGAGACATATTCACCAATCCTCTCCCAAAGACAACTTTTGTGCATTTGAGAGGTGAATTAGGGGTATTACCTCTTTAGGAGGAGAACTAAAAGTGATTGTTCCACATCAGTCAGGTACTGGAAAGACAAAGTTTTGATTGATTGGTGTGTTGAAGGATACTACTCCTTAGGGGGAGCAGCATGATGGAATAGTGATGATTGTACCTCCACTTAGGCATTGTTGTCAAAGGGGGAGAAGGAGTGAATCGAAAAGATATCTGCAGCAAATGGGGAGAAGATGTGAAGCAGAGAAGATATCTTTTGTATATTACCATCAATGCCAAAGGGGGAGATTGTTGGCATTATGTAAACTGACATGAAGACATAATGATATTGTATGCTGTCATTGATGTCAATATGGGACATAGTGTGAACCAGTTTATATGCCAAAGTGAAGCAACATATTTGTTCAAGGAAAGTGAAGTGGCATATTTGTTCAAGGTGAACCGGCATGTAGTTATGGGAACCGGCACATGGAAGCATTGTATGACTACCAGTTGGTAGGTAGCTTCCACTTTGGGGTTTCCAGTTGGAGTACCTCAAGTCTGTGTGACACAATCGGTGATCTTTGTGTGACGAGTTAGCAGTATGATGAAGGACAGATTGTGTTGACATGTAAGCTCTATGTGCATGAAGGATCTTGCATGAAGATGACTATTCCTATCTACCTCGAGAATGTGCAAAGTCTGTCAAATAGTGATAATGCATGATGGGTTATCAGCCGCCATGAAAATGGTCGATAATGGTCGATGGAGAATGGCTTGAGATCGATTCAAGATTGTTGCATTTAATGCAGCACGATTCAACGGTCAGGATCGAACCGTTTGAATTGCTTAACCTAATAGGTTTAGGGTTTAGGGTTTTTTCTACCGACCTATATGTTTCCTATAAGGTTGATGTTGGGTTTCTTTCTGAGGTTGTTGGCAAAAATTGTGAGTGTGTATCCAAGGAAAGTGATACGTGATTCTTGCCAGACCAAAGGAGAGAAGAGATACCTGCAAAGTGAATGTGCAGAAGGAAAAGAGGAGTCTAAATGGATCTGCATTAGCATTAAGTGTTGTTAATAGATCATTGTAATACCTCTTGATCTCTAGCCACTTCAACAGTTGTAAAATCCCCTAATAGGGTAGCCTTAACTGGCTTGATTCAAAATCCCTTAAATCGGTTGGTCTTAACCAGATTGTTTCAAATCCCTTAACCGGGTAACTCGAGGCTAATAAGCTCTGAGAAGCTAGAGAAGCTTAGGAGATCCTTTCAGCTATTGAGTTCTTGAAATCCTCTAACAAGGTGACCCTACCAGGTTTAACCCTTAGGCAGGTGATCCTTAACAGGATCAGTTCCTACCAGAACCTATTGTAATGTCCTTAACCGGACAAGGCTCCTAATAGAGTGGACTTCTAAAGAGTTCAAAAAGCAGCTTGTGGGTATTCATCCCCACCGTGGTTTTTCCCAGTTGGGTTTCCACGTGAAAACTATGTGTGTCATGTGAAATGCTTCTATCTTGTGATGCTTTGTTTTACCTGTTAAGCACATGAAGCTTCTATATTTTATGCCTGTCTATAAAACATATTGAACTCATTTCTGTGAAGATCTGATGGTCAAGTTTACTGGTTTATGCATGAGAATATAATGATACTGTAGTATTGAGCTAAGAGGAATGCTTATTGAGTGATCGGTTCATGACTGATTGAGCTATACTAGATGTTACCGGTTGCACTCTGCTTTACCAGTATCCCTGTTTGTCAGTCATTTGGAGCATTTGTTGTCAAATTGGTTTTTGACTATATTTATGTTTGTACTAATTCACCCCCCCCTCTTAGTATTGGTTTGGTACTAGTGGTTCATCATTGACCTATCAAAAGCATGCTCCATTGTTAACATGGTAGAGATGAACGCATGGGATTTGAACCTAGGTTGTAGGCACTACAGGCAAGAAGCCCCACCATTTCACCAAAGGGTCATCCCCTAAAACTTTATGGTTTGAACCAAGGATGTAAGCACTACAGGCAAGAAGCCCCACTATTTCTCCAAGGTTCTCCCCAAGGTAAAGCATGCTCCATTGTTAACATGGTAGAGACGAACCCATGGGGTTTGAACCTAGGTTGTAGGCACTACAGGCAAGAAGCCCCACCATTTCACCAAAGGGTCATCCCCTATTAGGTTATTAAAAGTTATGGAGAAATTGTTTTATTTTAGTATTTTGGAGAAAATCTGTATTAATTAGATTCCCTAAAAATAAATTTTATTGGGAATTAAATTTAATGTTTTTTTAGGTTATTTGAATTTTTTTTTTTTTTTAAAAATTAATTAAAAAAAAAAACTAATTAAAAAAAAAAAATTCTTTAATCATTTGGGGGTGATTGAGAGCTCTGCAATTTTTGTGAGTATAGAGGACAGACATCATTTAGGTTCGTGGGCGGATGTTGCTTGGGAGGATCCGCCGCATACCCCACAGTGGGTTTTCACCAAGGTTCGATGGGAGGACAAAGCTTGGCACATTACCAAGGCTGGGCGGAAGGGTCTGTATCGTTTGGTTTCACATTACTTTCAATGTTTCTTTCATAGATAGGGTTTTTCCTCTCGACGTCAGTTTCCTTCATTGTCTTCCCATCGTCTGTACACTCAGGGATTACAACCTCGTCAGTAGTTTATCTCAAAAACTAAAAGATCTCAACTTCGTGGTGATATTTGCTCTTCTGTTCAGGTTGTGAATTTGAGATCTAGGGTTTCTCTGACGGGAACTTCACATTCAGCGAAGAATATAGTAAATTTAAACCCTAAAATTGCTTCTCTAGGGAAGGAAATGGATGTGAATTTGGGAACTAGGGTTTCTATGATGGGCCCTTTACATTTTGCGCACTTGAAGAACATGGTAATCTCTAACCCTGAAGTTGTGGAATTGGTAAGTATCCCTCTAGAACCCATTAAATCTCCTTCTGTTTGGATGCTGATACCTTGCATTGATTTGGTAGGAACCCTAGTTGACAAGAAAGCACATTGCTTGCACTCAAATGCTGTGTTGGGGGAAGTTTGGGGGGATCAATTGGGATTGTCTAAGCTTTATATGAAATTGCAAAAACGTTGGAAAAATTTGCATTATTTTTAGTTAATTTCAGCATTGTCTTTCGTTATTATCTTTGATTCACCATTGATTTGCGCTGAGGTTTTGGGCTCAAAGCATCATTGGTTTGGAAATCACCTCTTGTTTGTGTCAAAATGGAAGCCTTTCTTTGTGCCTGCTTGCTCGAAAAAGAAGTTAATTCCATTCTGGTTTGGGTTACCAAAGATCCCCTTTGAATTTATGGATCCTGTTGTTTTGCAACAAATTTGGAGTTCGTTTGGCTCTTTTATAACCTCTCAAATGGATTTTTTGGAGGGGGAGGTCTGGTAAAAATCTATGTTTTGGTTAAAACTGATTGTGTGTATCCCCATACATGTAATATAAAATCTCAAGAAGGTATCTGGCATTAGAATATTGAACGGTTGGATAATGAACTTCTTCAATCCACTCTTATTCTATATGCAACATTGTTCATGGATTTTAAGAAACATTGTTCTCCGGTTGAATCTATTCCCAAAACTTTTTCTTCATTGCATATGGATCACTTGGGTGTGGCTACATTGAATATACCTCAGAATAATCATGATGTTAGAACTTTTCCTAGGGTTCCTGGTCAGTCAAAAATATCACATAGTCCCACCATAGGGGATCCCAAGATTTTGTTTCATCCTCAAAAATCTGTTAATGATTTAGGGTTGCACCAAATTCTGAATCAGGATAATGTTTGCCTACAAAATCCAAGCCTTCGAATCCTCCTAGGAAGGATATAGGTTTTCAACCTAGTCCTAAGGTTCCAAATGTTGTAACTCCCCAGGATTCGATTCTAATCTTTGAAATTCAGAATCTTGTTTCCTCTCCTGCCCATCAGGGGCAAAATGTTGGTGTTAAGGAAGTAAATTTGGATTGTATTATGATGCTAGAAGTGGTTGTGCCTGATACAAAATTGGTTGAACAGGTGAATGATTTTTTCATTAAGCATGCCCCTTAGTCTATAGGGGAAGTTGCTGATAGAGTTATTGATTCAATTGATACTGATTTAGGTAAGATTCATTCTTCCCTTCTTATTAATTTAACACCTAATCCTTTTGAGCTCCTAGCTTCTAAGGATTTGGGGTCTGTTATGGCAGATGTCTTAGCTTCTCCAAAATCTGGTAAGCCTTTGCCAATCGTTCAAACCTCTTTACTTTTAACTTCACCAGTTGGTTCACCTAGACGAGGTAGACCCCCTAAGAAAGCTCAGACTGAAATAGAAATTGATGTTGGGGTATAGAAAAATTTGTCCCTTTCTCCTGGTATGGGTTAGGGGAGAAAGAATCTTTCCCTAGGAAGACCTAAAAAATCTACCTCGACTCCCTTAAAGGGGAAAAAGAAAAAGGGGAATCCTTTGTTGACTAGTCCTCCTATGACTAGATCAAGGGCTGTTAAAAGAAATTTATAGAGTTGTTTTGGTAATAGTACCAAATCTCTGGTTATTGAGAAGAGGGGAGCTTTGGCCTCCCCTCGAGGACAATGAAGATTATTTTTTGGAATGTTAGGGGCTTAAATGCCCTTAACAAGAACTGCTTGATTAAATCCTAGATGGATTTAATTAAGTGTGATTTAATTATGTTGCAAGAGACTAAATTATCTTAGGGTTCTGCTGATGTGCTTTTTTCATCTTTGAAAAGGTGGAACTTTGTTTCTCACCTAGCTACTAGGGCTTTTGGAGGCCTAGCATTATTGTGGAATAACTTCAATATAGATGTCCAGTTAGTAACTTTGGCTGCAAACTTGATGTTGTTTTTGATTCTTAGCAAGGTTTCTAAGGTTAAGATTTGGTTATTTAATGTTTATGCTCCTTCTACGATTCAGGCTAAATGTAAGTTGTGGGGTGACTTAAAAATGATTGCTTCTCCATTAGGGAAGGGGTCTTTAGTCATATTTGGGGGAGATTTTAATGCAATCATAGATTCTAGTGAAAAGAGAGGAGGCATTCTTCTGGCTAAGAAAACAATGGTTGATTTTGGGAATTTTATTTTTGACATGGACCTCTTTGATTTTAAATTTCAAAATGGGGTTTTCACTTGGAAAAATATGAGGAGAGACTTTTCTCAAATGGTAGAGAGGTTAGATCATTTCTTGCTCTCAGAATCGTGGTTACAATCAGAATTTGAGTTTTTTTCCTCTATTTTGCCTTTGACAGGTTCTGATCATTTTCCGATCTCATTAACTATCTTGGAGGGTACTCCTAATTTTAAATCTTCTTTTAAATTTGAACCTATGTGGTTCAGGGACCCCTCATTTTTACTCCTTCTGAGGGTATGGTGGGACTCTGCCCCCTTTTGTCCAGGGTCTCGAATGTTTTAGATTGTTAAGAAACTCAGTTTTTTGAAGAAAAATATCAGAGAGTGGAATTCTTCACATTTTAAGAATATTTTCCATGAAAAACAAAGAATCCAAGATATGATTGAATGTTTAAATACACACGTGCTTTCTCATGGTATGGCTTCTCATGTGTTTGATGAATTAAAATCCTTAAAATCAAAATTAGAGGAAGTATTAGGGAAGAATCTTATTGGAGACAAAAATCCAGGGAAGTGTGGCTTTCAGATGGGGACAGAACTACAAAGTTTTTTCACTCTTCCACCAAGCTAAAAAGGAGTAGAAATAGGATATCTTGCATAGAGGATCCCAATGGGAAGCTGCTTACTAAATCAGAAGACATTGCTTTGGAAGCAGTTAATTTCTTTAAATCATTATTGACCTCGGAGGGTGGATGTGGATCGAATGGTTTTCTTTTAGATATTCCCCCTATAGTGCCCTTGGAAGATAATAGGATGTTGATGTCTCCTTTCTCTTTGGAAGAGGTTAAATGTGTGATTTTTGATATGAATCCTGACAAGGCTCTGGGGCCTAATGGGTTTACCACTTTATTCTTCCAAAAGTGTTGGGACTTTGTGGGCAAAGATGTCCTTTTGGCTCTTGAAGAGGCTAGGAGAAAGAGGTCAATGTTAAAACAACTTAATACCACTTTGATTGCCCTTATCTTGAAGAAAGAAGTCACTAAGACCTTTGTTGACTTTCATCCTATTGATTTATGCAATACTCTATATAAAATATTTACTAAGGCAATTTCCCTTCGATTTGCAAAACTTCTTCCCAAAATCATCTCCTTAGAGCAGGGTGGGTTGTTCCTGGTAGGGAAACACCAGAGGGAGCCATTGTGGCTCATGAAGTGCTGCATTTTATCCATACTCAGAAGGTTCCATCTATGATTCTCAAACTGGATATGATGAAGGCCTATGATAGGGTTGAGTGGGAGGCTTTAGTTTGTGTTCTTCTCAAATTATGTTTCTCTAAGGCTTGGGTCAAATGGATTAAGGTTGTTATTTCCACTGCTGGATTCTTGGTTTTAATTAATGGGTCTCCTTGTGGTTTTTTCTCCTCTTCAAGAGGTTTGAGGCAAGGGGATCCTCTATCCCCTTTTCTGTTTATCCTTTTAGCAGAGTCTTTTAGCTGGGCAATTAAGGCTGCAAAATCAAAAGGTTTATGGAAGGGGATTGTGATCCATGGGGTTCTTGTTCCTATTTCACATTGTTTATTTGCAAATGACACTCTGTGTTTTGGTCAAGCTTCCTTAAAGGAGGCTAATACTATAAATGGGATTATCCAAAAGTATGCAGCTTTTTCTGGCCAAAAATTCAACATTGAGAAGTCAAAAATATTCTTCCTTAACAAATCACAATTAGTCCAACAGAGATTGCAGACCTTTTGGGGTTTTGATCCTAGTATTCTTCATTGTAAGTATCTGGGTATACCTTTTTTCATTAAAAAAATAATCTATCCTTTTGAGAAAAGCTCATTTCGGTCATCTTAAAGAGGATTTTATCCTGGAGCCATAAATGGTTAAGCCTTGCAGGAAAACTTGTACTGATTAAATCTGTGTTGAATTCAGTCCCTATTTATCTTATGTCAGTAGTAAGCACCCCTAAATCGGTGTTAGTAAGTCTACAGGACACTCTTAGGTCCTTTCTCTAGAATAGTAATAAAGATGGGAAGAATAAATTGCCCTTAGTAGCTTGGGATAAAGTCTGTCTGCCCAAGGAACAGGGGGGTACAGGTATTAGAAATTTGAATAAATAGAATTTGGCTCTGGGAGCTAAACTGGTCTAGAAGTTGTATGAGAAACCTGATTCTTTTTGGGCACAAATAATGTTTGCAAAATACTTGAATAATAGACCTAGGGAGTATGTCTTTCAGATATCTAATCTACCTTTAGGTTCGGCTATGTGGAATTTTATTTGCAAATGTCAGAACGTTATCTTGGCACATCTTTCTTGGATTGTTCATAATGGGAAAAATGTTAGATTTTGGGATGAAATGTGGAATGGTCATACTCCCTTACAAAATATAAGGGACTGGTCCCCTTTGATATATATCCTTTCTTCCCTTTGGGGGGTATTTGTGGCAGATTACTTCGAGGTAATTCATAATGGTGATCTGAAATTGGCAAAATGGAAGTCCATTGAATTCTTGGATGTTGAGAATGATCTCAAGCTGCATTTTGCAAAGGTTTTGGAAGAAAGAATGATTATCCTATCTGACTTTGAAGATGAACTTGTATGGACTAGGAACATCTCGAGCAAATATATGGTTAAGGATGGATATAACTTTCTTGTGTTGGCCAACAACTCTTCCTCTTGGCCACATAAGCTTTTTTGGCATTCGACCTGTCTTCCAAAAGCTAGTGCTTTCGGCTGGTTAGCAGTCCAGGATAGGGTACTTACAGGCATGCGCTTGGATAGACTTGGTATCACTAATGTTTTTTCTTGTGTGTTATGCAAAATAAATATGGAAACCTCCTCTCATCTCTTCCTTCACTGTGATTTTGCATTTCAATGCTGGCAGTGGCTTTTTGACAAATTGAACCCGTCTTTTGTAATAGGGAAAGATCTTATTTCACACTTCAGAGCCTGGCCTCTTCTGTTTGCTTCATCCTTCTATGCTTGTCTTTGGATTGCTTCCCCTTCCATATTAATATGGAACATTTGGCTAGAAAGGAATAATAGGATCTTTAAAAAGAATAGCTCTTCTCTTGAGGAGGTTTTACTAAAAATTGAATCCTCTATTTCAGAAGTTGTCTTGTCTTATATCTTTAAGAACCTCGAAAATCTCTCTTCTTTTTTGCACTGGGATAGTAGGGTGACTAGGGTCTGGAAGCTATTATCTATCTTGCCTTCTCATGGTTCCATTTTGAGAAACAATAATGCTTTAATCAAAAGACATTTAGCTATTTGGAAGCCCCCTCCTAATACATATTTTAAATTAAATTTTGACGGTGCTTCTCATGGAAATCCTAGTTTGGCAGGGGTAGGTATGGTGATTTTTGATCATCATGCAAATATTGTCCAGGTTAGATGTCATGCTGTTGGGTATAAGTCCAATAATTTCATAGAATTTAAGGCCCTGCCATTGGGCTTGGACATGGCTATATCCTTGGGCATCAAGGATCTTGTAATTGAAGGGGATTCAATGGTAACCATCCAATGTGTTATGAAGAAGAAATCTAATTGTTGGAAATTACAATATGTTCTGGAGTTAATTTTATAATAGTTGGCTTTCTTTGATTCCTTTTTGATCACCCATTGCTTCAAAGAAATTAATATAATAGCAGATTTTTTGGCAAACTTAGCCATTGACACTAATGCAAACTTGCAGGATATAAGTATGGATGAGTTACCGCCTTCCCTTCTGGAAACATTTACATTAAATCTTCTTGGTTTTTCTTAAATATGTTCTCATAAAAAGTCTTTCAGTTCCCTTATGCCTTAAGAAGGTAGCATGTTTGGGGTTTATGTGTAGGTGGTAAGCATTCTTAGTAGGCAATTCCTAGTTGGCTATTGAGTATGCTTATGATCTGTCATAAGCAGCAAGGGTGGTACCTGTTATGGTATTAAGGTGGTGCCCTATCAACAGATTGGTTTCGAGGTTATGATTTGTTATTTTTGATTTGCTTTATCCTCACTCGTGTGTTTTAAAGGATTTACTATTTTATGATGTACGAAGGGAATGTGTTTCAGTTGTAATCATTCATGGTTTTTTATGAAGCCATTATGATAAGGAGTGTGTAGCTTGTTATGTGGCACCGGTTGGGATATGAAGTACTGGTTTCAGCCGCCACCCTCGTGTGAAGTCCATTATTTATGGTTTATCTTGTATGAGCTTTAATCTTGATTCAATTGGCTTTATTTATAATTATGAAGTACCATGATTATCTTGGTTCACATTTTTGGTGGCGACTGGTTTTTAAAAGCCGATTTCGTTCTCAATATAACAGTAAATACTTGGATTATTCTTGTTTGACCTCTGTTTCATATGTCAAGTGCTTTTTCTCTTTCAAGATATAGGGTCATTGTTGAATGCCCGATTGAGAGGGAAAATGAGGCTCCCAGTAATAATTCTGAAATGCTTGGGGAAGTGTTCTGTTTGCTTACTCCTTAGGTGGATTTTGAGGTTTGCAGGTTGCTGGGATCTCTCTAGTTGCAATCTGGTCTCTCCTTTTCTGGCTCTGAGATTTTGTCTCAATTTCTTACTGTTTGCTATGACATTTTGCTTGATAAGGATTTACTTCATATCTTGGTTCATACATTTATCTCTCCCTCGATTTGCTCCTGGGAGCTTGTTAGTTCTGCATTGGATAATTATCATTTTGAGTTGGGCTCGTTTTATTATGGGGGTTTTCTTCCTCGCTCTGATCTGCTAGATAATGGGAATTGTGGAGTTTTATTGTTCAAGTTGAGAATGGGGTTATTATGCGATAGATTGGGGGACACATTGCATGCTTTTGAATCCTTGCCAGAATCGGTTCCTTCACAGTTTGTGGATAAAGCCTTAGTGGTGCTTATGGGTTTACATTCTCTGCTCTCTTTTGGTTTTTTGGCCTTAGCTCCTCCATGGATAGAATCTCCCTTGCAGATCATTCCTCCTTTGATCATGGATAGAGAGCCCCCTATTAAGAGCTCAAGCTCTTGGTTTCAGAACTAACTATGTGTGCAGATATGTTGTTGTCTTTTTGATGCAGGGTTCTGATCGATTGATATATCTTTATGGCAAGCTTGGGAAGCCTTGTGGCTGGGTACCTCCTCTATAGATTACTCCTCATAATTTTTTGGATAATGATATGTATATCTTCGATAAGCCATGTAATGGGAGGGTGATCAATATCAAATATGTAATTGGGTTTATGGGGTTTTTTGGATAATGATATGTATATCTTTGAAAGCTATGTAATGGGAGGATGATCAAAATCAGATATGTAACTAGGTATATGGGGTTTTAAATTTACTTTTTTTGGGCCACAACCAGACGTTTTCTTGTGGGTTCTTTCCTGCCGGTATGCCCTTTGAACCCATTTGTATTTTCAAAATTCAAAATTAATAAAATATAAGTTTAGTGGCTTGCCCACTTTTATTAAAAAAAAATAAGAATTAATCAACTGAAAAAAAAAATATATTAAAAAAAAATTAATTAATTAAAAAAATAAAATGAAATAATATTATATATATATATATATATATAGTATTGTGGTTTTATTATGTTATTTTGGAAATAAAAAGTTATTGTAAAATTAATCTTCATTTTATTGTATATTTTTAGTGTGATATAATTATATGATATTATATTCGATGAGTATATATATTTATGTAATTTTATTATATTATTATATATATATATATATTTAATTTAGATTATTGTTATAAGCTAATCGGATATATTTGTAAATTAATCACGAGCATATAATTATGGGGCTAATTTTTATGTGATTGATTTAACCTTATTGGAAAAATGACAAAATTGATTTATTTGTATTAATATAGTTGTAATTCTTATTTTTTGGAAAATCTTTAATTGCAAGTTATTTATGCTTTTGGCTGTTTTAAAAAAAAGATTGCCTGTATTAGGATCTTGTGTAAATGGTATTTGCAGTCAAGCTTAATTTCATTGCAATTCTAGTTGAGTTGTCATTGTGTAGTATGTTATTGTGTCTCCTTGGTCAGGTGTTGTTGTATAACCTTATTGATGTGAGCCATTGTGTGTTTTGTCCAAATGGTCAATCTTGGGTTAGTGATTGTGTATCCTTCACCTGTGGTTTGTCAAGATTAGTTATGGCTGTCTGTTTCACCATAGAGTTCTCATAGAAAGACCTTTCCTATTAGTGTCCTATGAGAGAGCGTGGCTTTTGAGCGAGGGTCGTGCCCGAAGTGGATGACAGGATAACCCCTTGAAAGTCAGTTAAAAAGTGATAACCTAATAATATATTGGGGGGGAGTGAAATAAATATTAATTAAGATAATGTACCTTGTGCATAGGTGTAGTTCTTGTACATGGTTCATAATGTTACGAGAAGGCCTGGAATGGAAAACTTACCACCTTGTCTTCACGAAAGGATTGGTAGGGTCCGCATGAGACTTAGTTGGAGCTGGAAGCCAGGAGAGTTTACTAGGATAGAGAGTTGGGACCTAGGAGGCCTACCATGGTAACCATCAAGCTATGGGATGACACTCTCTCCTTAGAGTCACTAGTGTTTTGTGAGTTGAGTCACATGGATGTTTGTGGAGTCTTGTAGTTCTTTCGTACTTGTCTTACTTTGCTTGCTTGAGGGTTTTCTACTATCTCCTAGCACGGTGGGGTGGTTCCATTTTGGGATCACATGGTCGGGTGGTAGTGCCCCTTCCCATCAGATGTTTTGGATTGTACCATCAGGCGAGGAAAGGCTTCGCTGGTGTTTCTTGGTTCGTGGTTCATGTACCAGCTTATGTTCGGGATCATTGTTCAATTGATACCTTGTGGTCATTTTATCAAACTTTTATGTAACCTTGATGTTGTAACTTTGTAATCCATGGTATTATTGGAAGCCATGTATTTATGGATATTGTAATATCATGTCAGTGGAATGTATGTTAATTCAGTTGCTTTGATCTTATGTATAAATGATTTATGGAAAATTGAATGCATGAGAATACTTGATTCTTTCATTATGGAATTTAGATGTATGTGTAGTTTTGAACTTAAGCATTTACTTTATCTAATTAAATGGACAATTGGATTAACCATGGTGCTAATATAATCTATGATTAATCTTCATTGGTAACCCTTAGGGAATCATATGTTAGTCTTCCGATATGTTATTAGACGTGCAATGATTATAATTAATGCACTTGATCTTTAAAAAAAAAAGATATTTTACCCTTTAGTTGCCTAGTTGTGTTGTTTTCCTTCAGGGTTCCTGGCAGGGCATTACATGTAACATGTGGATTGGACTTCTCGATGTATTTCCAGGATGTCTTATGTGTTGGATATTATTTGTTTGGTCTCAGGCCGACATGTTTTGTAATTATGTAATTGTTTTATTGTTTGGTGGCCGACCTTATTGTTTATGGTCGAAGGTTTGTATATATATGATGTAAGATCTCATTGTAGATCATATGTGGAATGTAAGGGATATGGTATAGGAACAAATAATGTAATAATCATTCATGTAGAGGATTTGTTTGATCATTGGTGATCAAGTTGGGTTTATGTAAGAGGATTTAGTCCTCTGGTATTGTGCTTAACTAGAACAGTACTCAAGAATTTGAGATGCTATCATTGCAGTTCATTCTTTCCTCCAGATTGTAGTTTGGATTTCTATGTATTCAGTGAGACTCCTTTTGTGATGAGCAGTGTGCTCTAGGTTGTTGGCCTTCCTGCAAGTGCATGCCCCTCAATTGTAATCACATAATTACTACAAAAGTATTATCTGACTGTGGGTAGGCTTCCCACTGTAGTTTTTCCCTTTACCAATTTTTCCACATATAGATATTGGTGTCATGTGGATGGTATTTATTCTCTAATTGTTGCTTGTGCTTAATTGGTATATCTACTATTTCGGTAATTGGTTTATGCATTCTAGTATTGATCTTTTGGGTTCTGGTATTAAAGTCTAAATTGCTTAAGGTTTCAGTAATCTAGTGACATACTTACTCTAGTTTAACCGAAGTTTTATATCTAATCTCTCTCTCTTTTGATCTCAATCCCAAGAATATGCCGAAATCATACCTAAATCATTCATCTCAAACTATGTTGACAACTCAAACTTCAGATCTAAAATCATACTCATACTATTCCTAATAAACAACATAGCATCCTCATATTGAATTATGATAAGAATGCAACCATCATAATAACTTAAGTACACACATTGGTCAAATTTAGATCTCAAATATCTCAAAGACAACACACAGTTTTCAAATTTATGGTAACACATTCTAGGAGATTTCTTTAAACCATATAAATATTCTTCAACTTGTGAAATAAATGTTATTTACCTTTTTCAATAAAATACTCTAGTTGTGACATAAAATTCTTCCTCCAAATCATCATGAAGATATGTTGTCTTCACATCCATTTGTTCTACTTCTAAATTATATGATGTTAAAGGTGATAAAAAGAATTGGATAGAAGCTCATCTTTGCAACTAGAGAAAAAATATCACCATAGTGAACTCCCTCCACCTAAGAATATGCCTTAGCGACCAACTATACCCATTTACATCCAATGGGTTTCCGTCCTTTTGGAAAGGGCACCACATCCCATGTATCATTTTTATTCAATGAAACCATCTATTCATCCATAGATTCCATCTAGGAATCTACATCACTCATACCCATAGCCTCTTTAATAGTTATAGGCTCATCAATGCTAGCAACCAAAGCAAAAATATAACTATAATCCAACAAAAAAAACCAAACCTTTCCTATTGCTACCTAACACTAGTAGACCTCCTCAATTGCTAAGGTTGAGGTTCTTCATCTTCTTTTGAATGTTTAGAGTTTCTAGAGACCTTCTCATTATCAAGTCCAATAGGATTATGTAGTTTATCTTTCATTTGAGCATGTAGAACTTAAATTACCTCCTTATTTAGCTTCTCCTCTTTCTCTAGCTACAACGCAACTATGGAAGGTTTCATCTCTGAAAAAATCACACTTATGTTGTAGAGAACCTTCAATGTCATTGAATCCCAAAACTTGTATCCCTTTAAACCAAAACCATAGTTGATAAATATATGATTTACTACCTTATTTTCCAATTTATATCTCTTCTCAATCAAAACATAAGTGTAAGATTCACAACCAAATACTTTGATATGTCTCAATGAAGGCTTTTTACTAGATCACACCTTTATAGGTGTCTTTTCTACAAATATTAATGTAGGAGATCTATTAATCAAATAACATGTACTAGCTACAAATTTAGCCCAAAACTTATATTCAGGGCCAACACCACTCAACTTTCTCCTACCCCTCTCTATCAACATCTTGTCCATCCTCTCTGTAACTCCAATTTTTTCTAGGGTGTATGGATTTTTTTTATATCTCTCAGTCCCATGGTCCTTATGAAACCTATCAAATTATATCAAACAAAACTCACCACCATTATTAGTCCTCAAACACTTAATATTTCTACTATTCCTTATTTTCAACAAGTATTTTAAATTTCTTAAACAACTAAAGACTTCAACCTTACTTCTAAGAAAATAGACAAATGTCCTTCTGTAATCATTAATGAATGAGACAAGGTACATCGATCTAAATAGTTAAGGAGCATTCACATGACCAAATACATTAGTATAATATAATCTAATAACCCAAAATACATAAGAACTAGAAAAAACAAACACGATGTTGTTTTCCATATATATAATATTTGTAAAAGTCAAACTCAAGATTACAATCATCAAGGCCTTTGAAAAGGGTTTTATTGTTTAAGGCTCTAAGACCATTCTCACCAATGTGATTGATTCATTGGTGTCATAATATTGTTTTCTCTACTAGAAGCTTCATTTCCTAAGAATGAGCACCCTTAGGTACCCAAAAAACATGACCATCAGATGTAGCTTTTATAAACTTCTCTGCTTCATTTCATGGTGAGAATAAACATTTAAATATTTCTCCTTTAAATTGTTAGAAGAACTATTGCACTGAAATGTGCATGCAACTAGTTTGTACAAGGTGTCGATCTGAACACCCTTATCCAGTACCTTAGATCCTCTAGTCATCTTGCATCCTCCATTCGAGAATGCAACATGCACACTTGAATCATTTAATTTTCTCATTGAAAATATGTTTCGTGCCAAACCTAGGATATGTAAAGCACCATCAATCCTCTTCATTCTACCATTAGGAAATCTTATCTTCACTCTACCATCATATTCTTCATAATTTGAAAACCATTCTCTATGAGAGGTCAGAAACAACTGATTCTATCAACCATGCATCTTTTGATGCATGTTTTTCCAAGGTTGCAAAAAAAAGAATATACATCACCATGAGAGGATTTTTTAGAGTTAAAATCAAATAAATCCTTTTTATCTTTCTTTAAATTCTCCTTGTACTCTTTGTTAATATTGTTAGAGTATTCGGGTATTTACTTGATTAATTAAACACTATTTATTTAATTATTTAAGTTCCCTTTATCTCTTTTACACTTAAGCTAACTTTAGGTGCATAATAATTAATTCTTTTATTAATTATTATGTGCAAGCCTAGGTTTTCCTTTTTAGTTTTTCTTGACCTATTAGAGGTTGGATTCTTTTCCTTTGTATCATTCCATTATCACATTACACATTTTGTGAATATTGAGCTCTCATCTTTTTGAGCATATTTTATGTGTATTGCATTTTTTGTTATTTGCCTCCTTGCTTCTCCTTGTAACAGGCTATTTAGCTTGCAGAGATCTTTAGGCTCCTGTGGTGCTATATTTTCTCAACTCTCACATGGTATCAAAGCTTCAAATTTGCAGCTATCTGTTCTTGTTTTGAGAATTTTTGCATTGGAAGTAGATCTGGGGTTTCAGGAAAGTTTTTTATGTACTTAGAGATAGGGCTTATTTTTTTGAGCACTTTGGGCCTAAACAGACCTCACCATTGTGCTCAGAAAGCCCAAAAACCCCTATGGATATAAAACTTGACCATTTTTGGCTCCTGAGCCTTAGGGAGTATTTTTTCTCTAGTATCAGGTCGTACGACCTTAGCACGTAGTTCGATAAAAAAATTTCACAAAAATAATTTTTGCCTTTTTACAGCATGCACGCTGATTTTTTGATTTAAAAAAAAAAAATCAAAAAATCAAAAGTCAAAAAAAAAAAAGTTGTTTTGGGGGGTTTCCCCATGGTACGAAGGGTGTCGTGGGGCCCCATGCCATGCTATAGGCCGCTGCCACTATCAGAGTGGGCCCTGCCAATGCCCTCTGATCCTTGATGGCCTCCAAGACCCTTCTCCCTGCTACAACACCCTATCAGCCCCCGACGCCGCAACAACCATCGACCCTGCCTTCCTGGCCCCCGCAGCGCCCCACCCACTGGCCCTCCTACCGGCCCCTGCCTCTGCATTGTGCCACCCACAACACCCTACTGGCCTCACTGCCACTGACCACCACAACTGCCCAACCACTGCCCTTCTAGCTGCCGCTACCAGAAACAACACCGTCGCTGAGCCCTTTTTGCTGCCCGCCCCTATGCTTTTCGACCGCCGCCACGACTCCTCTACCGGAAACCACTGCACCTCCACCCAACCACCACAATGCCACCCATGAGCCACCTTCGCCTGGCCCTACCCCATTGCACCTCCCTCTTGCCTCTTTTAGAGGGGGGTTGGTTTTTTTGTCATAACTTGGGGAAATAGAGTCATTTTTTCAAAAATGAATAGGCGTTAGAATGTTGATTCTGAGATGGACCTCATGGTGTTAGAATTTTTTCCAATTTTTCTGTTTGACTGTGTTTTTTTCTAGTCAAAGTGGGGTCTCTTTTTTGCACTCCGAGAGCCATAGAATGAGCATCCGCACTCCATTTTTTGAAAACTATATATCATTGGAAAGATTGTCCTGTGTAATTTCTAGCCATATGATTTTTCTTTCCATATTCTTCTCCAGGAATATTTTCTTCATTTTTTTGCTTTTCTACACTCTGTGGATATCTTGGTTGTTTCAAGTCCTAAGATCTCTTCTCTGAGTAGGATGTCTCGGCTTTGGCTCTTCTTTTTGTTTCCAGTCTTATTACCATTGTAGCTTCTTTTATGCAAACACACTGATATAAAGTGCCATCATGCATTGTTTACTTGGGATCTTGCACATCTTGTGCCTTATTGTACATGCACTACTTATAAAGTACCATGGGGGGTTGATGTTTGCCTTTTTTTCCATCCACCTTTTTCAAGTGAGTGCTCCTTCCATGACATTCACCTCATGCTATGTGTCAAGTGAGTGTTCCTTCCATGACACTTTGTACTTTCTCTATGCCTTTGATGTTCCTGGTTCTTCATTGTGCAGTTCATATTGGCTCTTCTTTTTAGTGTACCTGTCCCTCTCCCTCTTCAGCATTATGGGGAGGTTTGTCCTATTGGTTCTAATGTTTCCATAGTTCGATTGACCAGCTCTTCAGGCTTTGGTTTCTCATGTCTTCTATATCTTTGAGTTCAGTTGTTTGCCTTTGTTTGCCTTCTGATTCGAGTAGTGTCATTTGAGGGCACTCATATAGATTATAGTCTTCTCTACCTAGTTATGTTCTATTTCAGTGGAGGTTCTTCAGAGCAACAGTTATTCTTCGATAGTGTTTGTAGGTTCTTCATGCTTTAGTGATTCTTTTTCTCTTCTTTTGTTCCTATCTTTTTGGAACATTCTTGTTTGGAGGCTTCTTCAGTCCCTCTCTTGTATTCCATCTCTGTTTGGAGTAGAGTTTTTTTCCCACGTGGTTTTCTCTATTTCTTTGGTTCATAGAGATTTTGTTGTACTTGGGTACCTGATCAGGCCTTGTTGTCGGGACCCATCTTTCTTGCTTTCAGTAGTTGTTCTAGGTTTTAGCTTCTCCCTAAGTCTAGCTTAAGGGGGGGTGTTAGAGTATTTGAGTATTTACTTGATTAATTAAACAATATTTGTTTAATTATTTAAGTTCCCTTGATCTCTTTTACACTTAAGCTAACTTTAGGTGCATAATAATTAATTCTTTTATTAATTATTATGTGCAAGCCTAGGTTTTCTTTTTTAGTTTTTCTTGATCTATTAGAGGTTGGATTCTTTTCCTTTGTATCATTCCAGTATTACATTACACATTTTGTGAATATTGAGCTCTCATCTTTTTGAGCATATTTTCTATTTATTGTTTTTTTGTTATTTGCTTCCTTGCTTCTCCTTGTAACAAGTTATTCAGCTTGCAGAGATCTTTAGGTTCCCATGGTGTTGTATTTTCTATAACTCTCACAAATATGACTAACCTTGCCACAATTCCAACATTTCACCTTGGACTTATCAAGAGACTTATTTCTCCTAGAAGACTTGGATCTTGCTTTATTATCCTTCTTCTTTCCTTTCTCTTTCAATCTTCCATGAACAGAAAGGGCTTCCTTGGCCATCTTAGAAGATTTTGTTTACATCTCTTTAGAAAAAGATGGTGCAACCACATCATCCAAATTGAATTGGGTATTGATACTTTTAATAGCCATCACCAAATGATCTAATGATTTTGGCAAAGAACATAACATAAGCATGCAATGATCCTAACCTTTAATTTATCACCAACAAAACCCAATTGTACAACAATAATATTAAATGCATTCAAACAATCTGCAATGGATCCTCCTCCTTCCATCGTCATAGAATAAAGTTAATTTCTTAGGAATATTTTTTTACCAATGATGTTTCCTGATAAACATCTCCAAGATTCTTCCAAAGATCTTTTTCATTATTTTCTTCATGAAAATTCAAGAGAACCAAATCAGCCAAATAGATTTTATCGAACCATTGGCTTTTCAATCCATTAAATCCCAAACTTCTTGGGTTGTAATTATTGGATTTGTACCAAATATTGCAGTCCATAAATCTTTATCTATGACCATATGTTCCATCTTGAGTTTCCACAACTCAAAATTGTTGTCATTGAACTTTTCCATTCAATTCTATAGGATGTGCTTCCTATCTTTTTCTTGCAATAAGGTTACAAAATCTTCCTCTGCAAAAATCTCATTGAAAATAAGATTAGCATGAAAAATCCTTCAACCCACCAAATGAAACAAAGTTAGAAAATCTCTGATATCAACTAAAAGGAACATAAGTACATGAAAGTAGCTTCCTACACCAATCTTACATATGAGAAGGCTGCAAAATTATTTCAAAGACTTGTTCAGTTATAAAAGAAAATAGATGCACATACAAATTTCAGATTTAAAAAGTTAAAATATGCAACCATAACACAATGATTTATGTTGTAAAACCCTTTCAAAAAAGAAAAAAAATAAAACACCCAGTTTAAGTGTATTATTCAATAAAATAACTTTGAATACAATTTTTAATGCTTATGCTTTTCAGGAGTCTTCCAAAATTTGGAATAATTTTAGCAGCATAACAATAACATAAAATTCATCAACCTATCATGTAACAAGAATAATACAAGTAGTATATAATGTTATGCAAGCTAAGTCCCCAAAAAAGCATCATCCATCTTCATAAAATAAAAAAAATAAAAAGGTTCAACTCTCATAGGCTCCAACTTAACCCTACTAATTCAAAATTAAAAAATCTTATTCTTGGGTGTCTATCCTTGATAAAATCATTCTCATTCATAACTCGAGCACCAAGAAAGATAAAAAAAAATAAAATTATTTCTTCCTTATCTTGTTTTGAAATAGAAACTACCAACCAAAACTCTTTGGTCAACATAGAAGATTGTCAAATTATTTTTTTTCATCATGGAAAATTTCTACTTCAGCCTCATAAAAACTTAGGACCTCCAAGGGTGGGCATAAATTTCCATAAAAAATAAGGATCATACCATATCACATCTCTTGTCATGTAGAATGCCACCTAAACAATAGGACCCAAAACATGAATGGAAACTTAGAAAATTCACAACAGTAGAATAAATAAATATTCATCAACTAATCAATGCTAGCACTCAAAGTTTGAGACACCTTAATCCCAACATGCGCCCTTTGTTGAGGTTTCCTAATGGGTCTATATCTCTCCTTAATGTATATTCAATGTGTATAGAGGTTAAATTTAATGCCCTTCATATCATGGTGATCCCATATGAATATTATTTTATGAGCATGTAGCATGGTAATTAATTTAGATTGTTTCTACATGGCCAATTGATTTTTAATATAGAGTGACTTATCAAACAAAATATCTATGTCACAACCCTCCTTTATCACTTTTTTTTGATCTAAATACAAAACTCTATTTATATTCTTTGGATGAATTATTGAATGAATGTTGTAAGGGAATAAAAATAATAAACCACACACACATGGAAAATGCATATATATTTTAATTTGTTATTTAATTTCCCTCACCCAAATTAAGGCACATGTTGTAGGAGGAATAAGAAGCTTCTAGAGGCTTCCCCACCTCCTTGCATGTAACTCCTCCCACTAAGCCTAATTAATTTGCATGGAGGCCAAATTGGGAGAGAATATTTTTTTTCCAATTAATAATTAGGTCGTGGGAATTTGAAATTTCTTTTATAAAATAGGTACAAGTTTCAAAAGGAGAGTTAGCTATTCCATAAGAAATTTCTGCAAGTTGAATTCTCCTTTGTAGTCCACTTCATTGACAGCTAAGATTTTTGTTGTGAGGATTTCTCTTCAATTGGAGGATCAAGGAAGACTCTACACCATCTTCAAGCATCCAGGTTCCTTCAACTTAGTTTATGCATCTCATTTTTATTGTAAATTAGATTTGATTAGATTAATTATGAGTATGAAATTCATTTGTGTTTTGTTAAAGAATTAGTTTTAGATTTTATAGAAAATAAGAGTCATGGTTAAATAAGATTCATTGTTAAAATTCTTGATATGGAATTAATTTTAGATTTTGTAAAGAATGAGATTTATGGCTTAAATGAGATTCATTGTTTGAAATTTTGATAAGGAATTAGTTTTTTTGATTTTGTAGAAAATGAGATTTATTGTTAAATAAGATTCATTGTTTAAAATTTTGATAAGAAATTAGTTCAGATTTTGTAGAGAATGAAATTCATTGTTTAAATTTTTTGTTAAGAAATTAGTTTCAGATTTTTAGAGAATGAAATTCATTGTTAAAAAAAATTTTGATAGGAAAATTGTTTCAGATTTTGTAGAATGAAATTGATTGTCTAAATTCTTAGTTTCTGATTTTGTAGAAAATAAGATTTATTGTTTTAATTCTGATAAGAAATTAGTTTCAGATTGAAAGAAGTTAGATTCATTATCTTTAGCTTATTTTGATAAGAATTAGATCTCCCTGTGTGTATAAATAAATCTCCTCTCTCTGTGAATGAATTTTTCCTGTGTAAAGAAATGAATTCCTCTCTCTGTGAATGAATTTTCCCTGTGTAAAGAAATAAATCCCCTCTCTCTGTGAATGAATTTTCCCTGTGTAAAGAGATGAATTCCTTTCTCTGTGAATGAGTTTTCCCTATGTAGGAAACAACAGAAATAAGAAAAGAAATAAACTCTCTTTATCTGTGAATGTATTTCCCTATAGAAAACAAAGGAATGGAAAAAAAAAAATCCCTCTGTAACATTATTAATTTTCTATTGTTACCCTGCTCTGAGTAATCTTCAAATGTATTTAATGGTTATAATACTCCTGTATAAAAATGATAATGACAATACTGTAACAAATATATATCTATACATATATATATATATATATATATATATATATATATATATATATATATATATATATATATATATAAATATAAATAAGTAACCAAAAAAATGAGAGAGCTTTTCGAACTTCAAATCTTTCCCCGAGCCCGTAATGCATGGCGTTTTCACTGTTTGGACGTCGGCAACAGTGCATGGACGGTTACGTAGTAACCGTCGCAGAGTACGGGGCCGCGGGTTCCCTCACCTCTGCGGTCCTACGCATGCAGGGCCGTAGGGGTGATGGGACCCGTGGTCCCCACCCCGCAACCCCTTTATTACCATAACATATGCAAGCCTTTCTCCATTAAGTTTTAAAATCGATTTTTTTTGTATTTCGAAATTTGAAGTTTTAAAAATTGTTTTAAAAAAAAAAATAATAATCTAAGTTAATTTCGTTTTAAGTTGATAATAATGGCATTTAATGATGATTTTTTTTTTCCTTAGTGTAAATTTAAGGATATTGACTTTCAATTAAAATGGGATTAATGTGTAGCAAGATTGTAATTAAACTATCCTTAATAAACTTTAAATTTGTAGACTATATTCTTCAAAAAATGAATCGTTGGGACACTTGATTGGTCCTTAGAGATTAACTTACCTTATTACAAATATTTAGACTTAATCGTCATTTTGGACTCGCTAAGTCATCTTACATCATGGATTATTTTCTTTCGTTCATAGCATGCGAATTATTATATCTTTCATGCAATTACTATTATGCAAGTTTCATCTGTTATGCAAATTACACTTCAAGTAGTTACTTCAATTATTTACGCTTTCATTTTGTTATTCGTAGTTAGAAAACTAAATAAAGGAAGTTGGAAAACCAAAACTAGCAGCGTTCGGTATATATGGTGCCTCTGGGTCACGCTGACGGGTAATGTCGTCGTGTTGAACTACTGCACTTAACGCCTAATAAAGCTGCATTAATGACGTCTGTGGCATCGTCCCTATAAATCATCGGGGAGTAATAAGGGACATTTGGAAGTTAAAATCCAAGGGGCAGGTAATCCCTCTTGGATCGATAATTTAATAAGATAACTTTTAAATGAATTCCACATTAGTTGAGATAAACCATAGTGAACCCCTCTTAGGGATGGTCAAGTTAAGAGCTCTCGTGAAATTTTCTTTATTTATTTAATTGTTTATTCACCTCAAAGGGATATTGGTGATTTGCAATTGGGTGACGCTCATGATAAGTATTAGGTTCTAGTTATTTTGTTTAGGCCACAAGCAATAGGCCATCTTGAGCCTTCGCTTAAGCGCTACCTTCGTGGGTAGCAACCGCAGAGAAACTGTCTGGGACACTGACCCTAGAAAGGGTTGTGTACCCACAAATCAGTTTACATCAAACCATAGATTAGAAAACAGAACTACATTCTTTACGCCTTGATCCCGTGCCGAAGCGGGTATGTAGGCAGTCTTGGGACGGAGTTGTCCCTCGTACTCAGGCATTCGTGGGTGGGGTTTAGGCTTGGTTGAGTAAGAATCCTAATTGAAAGATAAGATAATCAAACTTAATTCGATGCATACTCGGAAGGAATCCCGTATGGATTCGCTTGACTTCCCGAGGCTTTAAGCCAAATTCCGAGGCGGAATTCAAGCTTGTATTATTTTCTTATTACTCCTAAGGACGGCGACCTCGGTGCATTCTTGTTAGAAGAATGTAGTACTTAGTGAGTGGCTCAGGACCCGAATGGTCCCGATGAGTCTAAGTCTCTGGCTAGAGCATCTCCTATCCCATTTGGATGGATGCCTACCCCGTACGGGTAGATGCCTATCCCGTATTGGATAGATGGAATTTACGCCCCGTATGGACAATTGCCTAACCCGTATGGTTAGAAGCTCATCCCGAATGGATGAATGCCCAATCCTATTCGGATGGATGCCCAGAGTATGCAATTGAAATAAACATAATAAAGGGAAAAAAAAAATATACTCAATTTTTGTTGGATTAATCTAGGGTGGGTTATTACATGTGGTATCAGAGCAAAGGTTCAAAACTAGGCCTTGTGCTCACTTCAATTTACTCAACTAAGGGAATGTTTTACAATAATAGAAATTAAAATTTTATTCTACAAAAAGAAAACTAACTACCCAATTTAACTTTCAGGTAAAACCTAGAATGGCAAGAGGAAGAGGAAGAGGAAGAGGAAGAGGAAGGGGTAATGGGAGACGTACCAGGAGTCAAAGGGAGGAAAACCATGAGGAAAACCATGAGGAAAACCATGAAGGGAACCATGAGGAAGATCATGAAGAGGTTAGACACAACCTAGGGAATAACGAAGATGGGGTCCAAGCTATAATCGACCTTCTAACCGAACAAAGAGATAAAATCAACTTCCTGGAACAATCACTGCAGGACCTTAGGGAAAGGCAGAATGGCTATGAGAACAGAAGTGGTACCGAGAACGGAAACCCTGGTAGCAATCAAGGAAATGTGATGGGTAATGGGAAGGAAAATAACATATTGGAACTCTCCAAGGATTTGAAGAAAATCACCCCTCCCAAGTTCGATGGGAGGCAGATTGGTGAAGGGGCTGACAATTGGCTAAATGAAATGGAGAAATATTTTGAGCTAAGAGATTTTAACGAAACAACCAAGGCTTTATGGGGCTCCTATCAACTCACAGGGGAGGCGGCTAGTTGGTGGACCAACACCAAGGAACAAAATGGGTATAACAGGGATACAATCACATGGGATCAATTTGTTCACCATTTTCGAGATAGGTGGCTCCCTCAATTGTTCTTTGATGAGAAAGTGACAGAATTCCATAATCTACGTCAAGGGTCCCTATCCGTTCAACAATATTGGGATAAGTTTGCCAAGTTGCTTAAATATGTGCCTATGTACCAAAGGGATGAAGAAGGCCAAGCAAGGAAATTCATTTTGGGGCTGAATACCAACATAGGGGCAGAGGTTGATATGCATGGACCCAGAAACATGAATGAAGTACTTGAAAAGTCCCTAAGACAAGAGAGGAAGATTCAAACACTAGCAGGACGGAACTATAATGGGAATCACTCATTTAAAAGGAAGCAAGAATTCAATGGAAACACTAATTTCAACAAGGGTCAAAGGAATAACTCTTCCGAAAGGAGACCACCGCCTAATCAATATCAGAGGAATGGAAATGATAATAACAGGGGTAATAATAATAGGGGCAATGATAACAGGGGCAATAATAACAGGGGCAATAATAACAGGGGCAATAACAACAGAGCCAATGATAACAGAGGCAACTATAATAGGAATGACCAGCAGAACAGGATAACTTATCCACCCAGGGGAAATGAAACAAGGAATGATCCCCCTAGAAATCAAGGTAGGAGAGGGCCTCCAGGCGGATGCTTTATGTGCGGGGAAAACCACTTTGCTAGAGATTGCCCCAGGATGCAAGGACAAATTAGAGCCAATCAACCCCAACAAGGGCCCCAACAGAGGATTCATGCAGCAGTTAGGAACCAAAGAAGAAGATACCAGAATGTTCCTGTGGAAACTACAGGTACACTATTTGAACAACCAATATCAATTCTAATTGACACTGGATCATCTGAATGTTTCATCTCACCTGAATTAGTGAACAAATATGCATTAAAAGTTAATCAAATGGAGTCATCATGGATGGTTCAATATGGGGATAAGGCAACTAGAGAAGTAACTAAGTGTTTACCGAGGGCAAGGGTACAATTCCCTGAGTTCGAAACAAGGGTAGATCTCTATGTGGCACCCTTAGGATTATATGATGTAATTATGGGAATGAGTTGGTTAGCAGACCATCAAGCTAATGTAGATTGTTATAGCAAAGTTGTTGAATGTTTGGATGATGGGGGGAAAAGGGTCAAAATCCAAGGAAAGTTTAAACCCATTAATATAGAAACTATCTCAGCAATGCAATTAAAGAAGGAAAGGAGAAGAGGAGGACAAATCTTTATGGTCGAAATTGATGAAGGAAAGGAGGAAAATACCCCAACATTTGAAAATGCCCCTTTCTTAAAGGAGTTTAAGGATGTTTTTCCAGAAGAACTACCCGGTTTACCCCCTAAGAGAAAGTTTGACTTTTCTATCGAAGTACTCCCAGGAGCTGAACCAGTATCAAAGGCACCTTACCGAATGAACACGATAGAATTATAAGAGCTCAAAATGCAATTAGAGGAACTCTTAGCTAAGGGATTAATAAGGCCAAGTGTATCACCATGGGGAGCGCCAGTTTTATTCGTTAAGAAGAAGGATGGAACCTTAAGGCTATGCATCGACTATAGGATGTTGAACAAAGTTACCATAAAGAATAGGTATCCCTTACCTCGCATAGAGGACCTTTTTGACCAAATGAAAGGAGCGGCAGTTTTCTCGAAGATAGATCTTCGGTCGGGGTATCATCAACTTAGAATTAAGGAAGAAGACATTCCGAAGACAGCTTTCAGGACAAGATATGGACATTATGAATTCACAGTAGTTCCTTTTGGAGTAACTAATGCCCCAGCTGCATTCATGAACCTGATGAATAGTGTATTCCACGACTACTTGGATAAGTTTGTTTTGGTATTTTTGGATGACATATTGATTTACTCTAGAAATGAAGAGGAACATTTAGCGCACCTACAAATTGTTTTGCAAAGATTGAGAGAACATAAGTTATATGGGAAATTGTCCAAATGTGCCTTCTTTGAGGAAAAGATTCACTATCTTGGGCATATAATATCAAAAGAAGGAATAGCAGTCGACCCAGATAAAATAAAGGTGATGGTAGAATGGCCAATCCCTAAGAATGTTTCAGAGGTAAGAAGCTTTATGGGGCTAGCAGGTTACTATAGGAGGTTTGTGGAAGGATTCTCTAAGGTAGCAAATCCCATCACCTCGTTGCAAAGGAAGGGCAAAAGGTTTGTATGGACCGAGCAAAGTGATAAGGCATTTCAAATCTTGAAGGGAAAACTAACTTCAGCACCCATTCTAAAGGTACCAGACCCAAATGGACACTTCACAGTGGTAACAGATGCTTCTATTGAAGGGTTAGGAGGAGTACTTGTCCAAGATGAAGGGGTAGTGGCTTATGAATCTAGGAAGCTAAAGACTCATGAAGTCAATTATGCACCCCACGACTTAGAGTTGGCAGCAATTGTGCATGCCCTCCAAAAGTGGAGACACTTCTTACTAGGGAAGCCCTTTGAGCTTAAGTCGGACAACCAAGGACTAAAATACATCTTTACCCAACCTCACTTAAATGCCAGACGAAGAAGGTGGTTAGAGTTTCTAAGTGAATATGACTTTGAGATTGAATATATTAAGGGGAAAGAAAATAGGGTGGCAGATGCCTTAAGTAGGAGGAGACACTTGATGACTATAGCAACCTTCAAAACCTCTTTCAAAAGGCAAGTAATGGATGAACAAGGACATGACCCATGGTATGAGCAAGTCAAATTAACTATAAGACACAACCCGACTGACCCTAAGGTCGAAGGGTATACATTAGATGAAGATGGGTTTCTCAGATACAATAATAGAATCTATGTTCCTAATTCAGGAAATTTAAGGGAAGTAGTCTTATCGGAGGCTCATGATGCCCCTTATTCAGGCCACCCAGGAGTTAACAAACTTTATGCAGATCTAAAGAAGCTATACTTTTGGCAAGGATTGAAAAATGATATTGTCAAGCACGTAGCTAAATGTTTGGAGTGTCAAAGAGTAAAGGCAGAACATAGGCACCCAACTGGATTGTTACAATTGCACGATGTACCTCAACATAAGTGGCAAGTCATTAGTATGGATTTTGTACAAGGGTTACCCATGTCACCTTCTAGGCATGATGCAATAATGGTGGTAATTGACAAACTCACTAAGGTGGCACACTTTATACCAGGGAATCTGACGGATGATGCACCCACCTTGGCTAGACGCTTTGTTAAGGAGATAGTTAGGTTGCATGGAATACCAGAGAAAATCATATCAGATAGAGATGCAAGATTCACTTCCAGGTTTTGGACCACTCTTCAATCAGCTCTAGGAACTCAACTAAATTTTAGCACCGCATACCATCTGGAAACCGACGGTCAGACAGAAAGGACAAATCAGATTATGGAAGACCTGCTTCGTATGTACTGCATGGACCAACAGAGAAAATGGGAAGAGTACCTACCTTTGGTAGAGTTCGCCTACAATAATACATATCAAACATCTTTGGGAATGGCACCTTTTGAAGCTTTGTATGGTAGACCATGTCGAACACCTTTGAGTTGGGATAGTCTTGAAGATAGAGTGATTATTGGTCCAGATATGTTGAAAGAAATGGAAAGGAAAACTAAGGAAATTAGGCAAAGGTTGAAGGAAGCCTCGGATAGGCAGAAAAGTTATGCAAATAAAAACAAAACACCAAGGGAGTTTGAAGTAGGAGAGAAAGTCTTCCTAAGGGTTAGGCCACACAAGAGCTCCATAAGATTTGGGAAAAAGACTAAGCTTGCACCTCGTTATGTCGGACCCTTTGAAATATTGGGAAGAATTAATCCAGTTGCTTATTGGTTGGCCTTACCTCCCCAATTGAGCCGAATACATGATGTCTTCCATGTATCTCTTCTTAAGAAGTATGTACCTGATGAGAAACACATTTTGAATTGGGATGCCTTGCAGGTCCAAGAAATGGGGGGAATAATGATAGAGCCATTCAGAATCTTGGAGAGGCACCAGTGCCAGTTGCGCAACAGAGAGGTTGATCAGTGCAAAGTGCAATGGGACCAGTACGACGAGAAGAATGCCACGTGGGAGGATACTAAGGAGATGCAGCAGCTATTTCCCTTTTTGTTTTGAACATGAACTATAAACTCTTTTGAATGCATTTAATAAGTGCATCGGGACGATGCACAGATTAAGGGGGGGAGGATGTCACAACCCTCCTTTATCACTTTTTTTTGATCTAAATACAAAACTCTATTTATATTCTTTGGATGAATTATTGAATGAATATTGTAAGGGAATAAAAATAATAAACCACACACACATGGAAAATGCATATATATTTTAATTTGTTATTTAATTTCCCTCACCCAAATTAAGGCACATGTTGTAGGAGGAATAAGAAGCTTCTAGAGGCTTCCCCACCTCCTTGCATGTAACTCCTCCCACTAAGCCTAATTAATTTGCATGGAGGCCAAATTGGGAGAGAATCTTTTTTTTCCAATTAATAATTAGGTAGTGGGAATTTGAAATTTCTTTTATAAAATAGGTACAAGTTTCAAAAGGAGAGTTAGCTATTCCATAAGAAATTTCTGCAAGTTGAATTCTCCTTTGTAGTCCACTTCATTGACAGCTAAGATTTTTGTTGTGAGGATTTCTCTTCAATTGGAGGATCAAGGAAGACTCTACACCATCTTCAAGCATCCAGGTTCCTTCAACTTAGTTTATGCATCTCATTTTTATTGTAAATTAGATTTGATTAGATTAATTATGAGTATGAAATTCATTTGTGTTTTGTTAAAGAATTAGTTTTAGATTTTATAGAAAATAAGAGTCATGGTTAAATAAGATTCATTGTTAAAATTCTTGATATGGAATTAATTTTAGATTTTGTAAAGAATGAGATTTATGGCTTAAATGAGATTCATTGTTTGAAATTTTGATAAGGAATTAGTTTTTTTGATTTTGTAGAAAATGAGATTTATTGTTAAATAAGATTCATTGTTTAAAATTTTGATAAGAAATTAGTTCAGATTTTGTAGAGAATGAAATTCATTGTTTAAATTTTTTGTTAAGAAATTAGTTTCAGATTTGTAGAGAATGAAATTCATTGTTAAAAAAAATTTTGATAGGAAAATTGTTTCAGATTTTGTAGAATGAAATTGATTGTCTAAATTCTTAGTTTCTGATTTTGTAGAAAAGAAGATTCATTGTTTTAATTCTGATAAGAAATTAGTTTCAGATTGAAAGAAGTTAGATTCATTATCTTCAGCTTATTTTGATAAGAATTAGATCTCCCTGTGTGTATAAATAAATCTCCTCTCTCTGTGAATGAATTTTTCCTGTGTAAAGAAATGAATTCCTCTCTCTGTGAATGAATTTTCCTTGTGTAAAGAAATAAATCCCCTCTCTCTGTGAATGAATTTTCCCTGTGTAAAGAGATGAATTCCTTTCTCTGTGAATGAGTTTTCCCTGTGTAGGAAACAACAGAAATAAGAAAAGAAATAAACTCTCTTTATCTGTGAATGTATTTCCCTGTAGAAAACAAAGGAATGGAAAAAAAAAAATCCCTCTGTAACATTATTAATTTTCTATTGTTACCCTGCTCTGAGTAATCTTCAAATGTATTTAATGGTTATAATACTCCTGTATAAAAATGATAATGACAATACTGTAACGAATATATATCTATACATATATATATATATATAAATATAAATAAGTAACCAAAAAAATGAGAGAGCTTTCGAATTTCAAATCTTTCCCCGAGCCCGTAACGCATGGCGTTTTCGCTGTTTGGACGTCGGCAACAGTGCATGGACGGTTACGTAGTAACCGTCGCAGAGTACGGGGCCGCGGGTTCCCTCACTTCTGCGGTCCTGCGCATGCAGGGCCGCAGGGGTGATGGGACCCGTGGTCCCCACCCCGCAACCCCTTTATTACCATAACATATGCAAGCCTTTCTCCATTAAGTTTTAAAATCGATTTTTTTTGTATTTCAAAATTTGAAGTTTTAAAAATTGTTTTTAAAAAAAAAATAATAATCTAAGTTAATTTCATTTTAAGTTGATAATAATGGCATTTAATGATGATTTTTTTTTCCTTAGTGTAAATTTAAGGATATTGACTTTCAATTAAAATGGGATTAATGTGTAGCAAGATTGTAATTAAACTATCCTTAATAAACTTTAAATTTGTAGACTATATTCTTCAAAAAATGAATCGTTGGGACACTTGATTGGTCCTTAGAGATTAAATTACCTTATTACAAATATTTAGACTTAATCGTCATTTTGGACTCGCTAAGTCAGCTTACATCATGGATTATTTGCTTTCGTTCATACCATGCGAATTATTATATCTTTCATGCAATTACTATTATGCAAGTTTCATCTGTTATGCAAATTACACTTCAAGTAGTTACTTCAATTATTTACGCTTTCATTTTGTTATTCGTAGTTAGAAAACTAAATAAAGGAAGTTGGAAAACCAAAACTAGCAGCGTTCGGTATATATGGTGCCTCTAGGTCACGCTTACGGGTAATGCCGTCGTGTTGAACTACTGCACTTAACGCCTAATAAAGCTGCATTAACGACGTCTGTGGCATCATCCCTATAAATCATCAGGGAGTAATAAGGGACATTTGGAAGTTAAAATCCAAGGGGTAGGTAATCCCTCTTGGATCGATAATTTAATAAGATAACTTTTAAATGAATTCCACATCCGTTGAGATAAACCATAGTGAACCCCTCTTAGGGATGGTCAAGTTAAGAGCTCTCGTGAAATTTTCTTTATTTATTTAATTGTTTATTCACCTCAAAGGGATATTGGTGATTTGCAATTGGGTGACGCTCATGATAAGTATTAGGTTCTAGTTATTTTGTTTAGGCCACAAGCAATAGGCCATCTTGAGCCTTCGCTTAAGCGCTACCTTCGTGGGTAGCAACCGCAGAGAAACTGTCTGGGACACTAACCCTAGAAAGGGTTGCGTACCCACAAATCAGTTTACATCAAACCATAGATTAGAAAACAGAACTACATACTTTATGCCTTGATCCCGTGCCGAAGCGGGTATGTAGGCAGTCTTGGGACGGAGTTGTCCCTCATACTCAGGCGTTCGTGGGTGGGGTTTAGGCTTGGTTGAGTAAGAATCCTAATTGAAAGATAAGATAATCAAACTTAATTCGATGCATACTCGGAAGGAATCCCGTATGGATTCGCTTGACTTCCCGAGGCTTTAAGCCAAATTCCGAGGCGGAATTCAAGCTTGTATTATTTTCTTATTACTCCTAAGGACGGCGACCTCGGTGCATTCTTGTTAGAAGAATCTAGTACTTAGTGAGTGGCTCAGGACCTGAATGGTCCCAATGAGTCTAAGTCTCTGGCCAGAGCATCTCCTATCCCGTTTGGATGGATGCCTACCCCGTATGGGTAGATGCCTATCCCGTATTGGATAGATGGAATTTACGCCCCGTATGGACAATTGCCTAACCCGTATGGTTAGAAGCTCATCCCGAATGGATGAATGCCCAATCCTATCTGGATGGATGCCCAGAGTATGCAATTGAAATAAACATAATAAAGGGAAAAAAAAAATATACTCAATTTTTGTTGGATTAATCTAGGGTGGGTTATTACAATCTAATTGGATTTCTTATGAAATCATAGAATAAAATTCTAAACATGATATGTTGAGTGTGTATCTATGAGTCAATAGATGGTTAAATATATAGGTAATAGAGGCACAGTCTAGCAAATGTGTTGCAAGAAGAATATTATCCAACAAACATGATAAGCATACCAAATAATAGTATTATTGTGGATCCATCCCATAATTTTTCTACATGATATATTAGAGAAGATTGTATTCACATCCCAAATTCAATCAATGGGATTCATTCTATTGTCATCAATGTTTGAAGGAAATATTATGATTATCTTCGAGATTGGGCCAAATTGGTGGGTATAAAAATAACTTCTTGGTCACATTTTCATTAGAAATAATCATATTCTATTATCTACTTCCAATGAAAGCATCAACTATTGCTATCCATGGCTGGAAAAATATGAGTGGGTATCATCCGAAGTTAGTCTATGGTTGTAGGACAATAAAGTCTATTGGATATCCCCAAGAATCAAGTGTAATAATCAAGCCTTCAATTACCCCTTCGAGCTTAAAGATTAACCTATCAACTAATTGAAGCATTGTGGGTGTAGGTCAAAGGTCAACTATTTTTAAATGTTTTAATATTCATGACATTAATGGTAACACCTAAATTAATTAGAGTATTTTGTATAAGGGAGTCAATAATGTGCATGTCCATAATTGGGTTGTTAATTTCTATGCATTTTGGGACAAATATGTTGTTCAACATGACATCAACTATTATAATAACTGGTGGACAACTGAGAGGGGGGGTGAATCAGTTGTCAACAGATTATATTAATAAAACCACTTTATAACCTTTAACCGGAGCACATAAACATTAAACACCAGAATAACAAAAAAAAGATACTGGTAAGCAATAAAACTTAAGAATGAAACAAAGAATCAACACAATGCAACCATACCACATAACACCATGATTTGTATGTGGAAAAAATGGTAAAGGGAAAATCCACGGTGGGAAGCCTACCCACAGTCAGATGATACTTTTGTAGAAAGTATGTGATACAATAAGGGGCCTGCACATGTAGGAAGGCACACTGCCTAGAGCGTATTGCTCATTACAAATGAGTCTCACTGAGTACAAAGAGGTTATAACCACCTCAATATAATTGGACAACAATCAAGAAGAATGAACTGCCAATGATAGCATCTACCATGCTTGATTATAGTCCTGATTAAGCTCAATACCAGAGGCCTTTTACCTCTTACACAAACCCAATTCGATCACCTATGCTCGACCAAATCTCCTTCGCATATGATATTTCATTCCATGACCATTACCACCACCACCATCACGATCTGCAATGAGATCTTACATCAATATACACAAACCCTAAGGCCTAAACTAGTTAGGTCATCCACCTAAAAGATATTACAATAAGATCATTACATACATCCACATTACAATGACATACCATGTAGGCTTTAGACCAAAACAACATTAAGCAATCCATTAATCATCCCAGTAACATGTAGAGAGCACGTAACATGATACCGATCCATAACCTGGACCCAAATAGATTCACCACACCAAAGCGATGTCTCCAATCAGTTGAGGCACAAACAAAGATCACCTTCTGCATCCTGAATTTCATCTAGAAGCTGCACCAACACCACTTATGCATCTTGTCAAAGATTCTCAGTAAAAGCTTTGCCAGTAAAACCTTAAACCCTTACCGGTATAGGCCTACTAGAGTTTATTATAGCATCTGATCATCAAGTCAATACCAAATGACCAAAACATACTCTAGAAACATCAAACCAAACATATTCCATTGATCCAAACATGTCAGTAGTATCCAACTGATAGTCCCTTCTGTCGGTAACACTAGTTCTTCTACCGGTAACCAAAATTTGTCTGTTGGTAACCAATCATAACAACTAGTGTTGACATCAATCAAAAAACATCAATGGAACATATAACCAATTCCTTAATATTGCCAACAATCTCCCCCTTTGGAATTGATGGCAACACTAGATGTGAAAAATAAAACATCTAAGTGCCAAGAAATGCCAAAAATTTCTCATAGAAGATATAACAATGAAAAACTAAAAAATGCCAGCAACTCCCCCTGAGGAATGCAGTCCAATATGAAATTGATCTGAATCTCTCTCCCATATGACATATTATGACATTAATTTTCACATATAACTCTCCCCCTTTGACATCAATGCCAAAGATATGACATAGATATCAAAATCTTGTGAATCTCAAAGCTGACTACTCCCTCTGAGTAGTAGCACCACTACATCAATCCAGAGAAAACGATAAAGCTGATGATGCATACTAGAATGATGTTATGCTCCATCAATTAAGTTTCTTCTGGAGGGGTAGATACCCCTAACCTATCTCTCAAATATTCAAATGATTCCTTAGACAACGGTTTAGTGAATATATCTGCAATCTGCTCTTTAGTGTTCACATAAATCAATTTGACTTCCTTTTCCTCCACCTATTCTTTCAGAAAGTTATATGGTGTAGGAGCACCTCATCAACAAGCTATTCATGACCCTAAGGATGAATAATAGGACCATTAGGATATGTTAGAGTGTCTTGTGTTTCATGTATGCAAATAAACCCCACCATGTAAGCCCATGTCACTAATTAGGCAATTTGAGAAGCCAATGGGGATAATGTGGTAAAAAGGTGGTAGTAGGTGGTTTAGAGTTATGTTTGATAGGTTTTAGAAATGTTTTATGTGTTTTTGGTTGGTCCATGTGTGTGGATCCTTGTTGGCATTACACACTCTAATGGTATTTAAAGGTGATTGAAGGTGTTGTCATTGATGGCAACCTTGTAATCCTATGGCACCGACAAGCACTGGCACCAACAGAATCTACATCGACAGATTGTTCACCGATAGTGACAATAATGTTTATCGGCATCCTAGCCGACAGGATTTTGATTATTGGTTTTTGTATTTAATTGTAATATATTTTTGTAAGCCGCCATAGCATATTGTGATAAGACTCATATATAAGTATGAGATCCTGTAGATCATTTTGTGTGACACAACATAGAGGATAGATATGATGGATATGTAGAGCGAATATTAAGGAAAATTTTGTAGAAGGGTTTATGGTTATTGTATGAGCTTAAACCGGTACTGAACCTAGCATAGAAGATGCTATTTTGTAGCAATACATTATATTGGATTCTCATAATCCATTTTGTAAGTCAGTGAGACTTCCTTTTGTAATTGAGCAATGAGCTCTAGGCAGTTGGCCTTCTTGCATGTGTAGGCTCCTCTTGTAAGTAATATCCATTCATTGGCTAGTGAGTGAATATTGTGAGGCTTTTCCCACACTGGGTTTCCGCGTTAAACATCTTGTGTTATGGTGTGCTTTCTATGTTGTCTTTACTGTTCTTATTTAATGCATTAATTCTTGTTTACTGGTACACTATTTTGGAATGCAAGATACTTAATAAGGTTAGAAATTTTGTTAACCGGTTAGAGTTAATGATGTAAAAGATAAAAATGTTAGATTCATTAGCATGATCTTAGGATATAAAACCACACATGCTAACCCACTGAACTCAGTTTCTAGTCTATGTATTAAAAGTTCATATGATATGGTTAACAACGATGCTAAGATAGATATATGTGAATGGTTAAAAGATGAATTGATTGACAATTTGAAGAAAATCAAAGGAGATAACAAAGGTACTTTCCGTTTTGGCAATCTTCTTGTATGCTTAATGCTATATCATATAAAAGAGGTTCTCGGTATAGGCAAGAAAGACTTTGGTTATGATATGCCAGTAGGGAAGCAACTGTTAGATATATTCACCGGTATGGAGATAGATAAGGAAAACAAAATAACAGAGTATTTCCAAGCATTTAAAGCAAAAATGAAGACTAGGGAAAGGCTACCTCAAAGTATTGTCGACAAGTATGAGAAAGAAATTTGTTTTGTGATTAAGAAGGATGAGATTTGGATGGAGGTAGTTCTTCCTAGAACTGTCTGGGTGACAAAAATGGGATATGAGGCTAACATGAACATAATTGAAACATATGCCAAAGCCTTATTAGCAGCCCCTAGAGAACTAGAAGAAAAGGTTTTTGGAAATGCACAATCAATAGAAAGTGATGTACAAACATTGAAACAAAGGAAGAGAAGAGAAAAATATATAAGGAGTGCACCTAAACAAGTTAAAGAAATAAAAGAAAATGTAATGAATATCACTGGTATCAAGGAAAGTGACTTAGAAGGATTACAACTAGAGGCTCATCTCTCACTAGTTGGTACATCCTCTGATAGTGAAATTCCTGTTGAGTTTAAAAGAGTTGATAGGAAGAGAAAACCCTCACTGGTAGCCTCTCCTCCTCCCAAGAAAACCAAGACAACAAGGTAGAAGCAACAAGAAGCAAGGACACCAACTAAGAAGATGACACCAAGAAAGAGAAAGGAAAAATAGGTCATTCCACCACTTGACAACCTACTGAATGAGATAACAGATGATGGTAACTTATCAAATATAAGTAAATTGTATGATACTTTTACAAATGAGAAAGAAAGCATAGAAAATAGTATCATCTTATACCTTGATATTTATAAGAAAGTTTTTATAGAGGTTGTAGATGATTTGCATAGTGATCTATATAGGTGACTAGATGCTAAAAGGTTAGCCATTATGGAGCTAGACAAGAAAATCAAGATTGAGAAACTGCTAGCTATTCACCCTGTGAAATTAGTTGAAGAAATAGATGATTTGATCAATGAAGGTAACAGAACAATATTTTCTAGTGGACATCGACATGTAAGTCTAATGGCTGACAGAGTAAATGAGATCTCAGAAGAGACAACTGACAAATGGGATATTTTGTTTGTTGAGAAAGAGAAACAAGAAGAACTTAAAAGACCAAAAACATTAAAGGTATACCAAAAGGATAAGGACAAAGGAAAAGGCAAGGTAGGTGGACTACCAAATATAAAAGTGACAGATAATCTACCACCACCTTCTGATACTCCACTGGTACAGTTTGACTGTACACCGACTACTGAGAATGTGGAGACTCCACATGAGGATACAAATCCTATGTCTGAAATTTTGTACACAATGAACATAGACACTCAAGAGGTCAATATTATAGTTGATAAAGAAAGTACCGAGGAAAAGAAGAAAGATGTTGCTATTGAGAAACCGGCTGACAATGTTGGAACACAAGCTGAAAATGTTGAAGTTGAAACACTAGCTGATAACATTGATATTGGGGTTAGTGAAATGGTTAATAATAGTACTGTCAATGCAAGCACTAAAAAACCAACAGAGATAGAGATACCGACAACAAAGAATACATAGAAACCAATTGAAATACTGGTAGTGGACTGTGCAGAGGTACAGATAGAAAAACAACTGATAACACTAAAGAACAATCAGAAAAACTGGCAGAAGAGAGCACAGTGAAACAAACCACGACACAAGCTAAGAAACAAGTTGAGAAACAAGTTCATATAGAGACAATACCACCAAAAAATGTTGAGAAGCCTAAACCTTTGCTAGTTGAAATGCAGACATAAACTGACCTACCAGAGGTCAAGACAAGCAAAGTTGTTACTACCACTGACAACATGGAGATTGTTAAGGTAGTTGGATAGTCATCTGGTACTTCTATGATAAAATTCAAACCCACAAATGTAACTGAAGTGTTTTTGGATTTTATTAAGAAAATTATTGATTGTAATGCATTGGCTTATAAGGCTATAGATGATACCATTCCTATTCTTAAATTGATTGCACCCAAGTGTAATGTAGATAATAAGGATTCTTTGAGTCAGTTAGACACATTGTCTAAATACATCACCGACAATTTATTGACCGTGGACCAAATAAATAAAGAAACATTTAAGGAGAAAATGGACAAGGAAAAAGAGAAATTCTTTGGAGAAACAATAAAGAAGTGTACCGAACATATTGACACCCTCTTACCAGCACTGAACAAAACAATTATGGAGTTCAAGGAACTGTACAGAGACACGTGTAAGACTAATCTTTTGATAGTGGATATCGATAAGGAAATCAGTAAAGTGCAAAAGGAAATTGATAACATAACTGATAATATCATTGGCTCACCTGAACCAATATCAGTTATTGAGCAGGAAATTGCTGAATTGAAGGAGAAACTAGAGAAGTTAGAGAAGGAAAAGGAAAGAATAAAGGGCAAAGCAAAAGATCTTAAATGTAGACTCAGTCCTAAATTGGATAACCTCATCTCTTTGAGGAAAGAGATCTTTGAGGCACTTATTCTAGGACAGAAGACACCGGAAGAGAAAATGCATCACCTCACCGGTACTATTAAGAGAACAAAGGCAGCATTAAAGGACAACAACAAGTTCACTTAGAGCCTGAATTTGGTATTAGTAGACCTATTCCAGATTGTAACCAATTGGTTACAAGGTTCTAGCTGATAATTGCAATCATTTGACAATTTTGACAACCTTTGTCATTGATGTCAAAGGGGGAGTAGTAGGACATAGAAAAATGGTCATCAGAAGAGATCATCTGCTCAGGGGGAGCACCCAGAGAAAAATGGTCATCAGAAGAGATCATCAATGCCAAAGGGGGAGATTGTTGGCATTGCACACTCTAATGGTAATTAAAGGTGATTGAAGGTGTTTTCATTGATGGCAACCTGCAATCCTATGCCACCGACACCGACAAACTCTACACCGACAGATTGTTCACCGATAGCGACAATATTGTTTACCGACATCCTAGCTGATAGGATTTTGATTATTGTATTTTGTATTTAATTGTAATATCTTTTTGTAAGCCGACATGGCATATTGTAATAAGACTCATATATAAGTATGAGATCTTGTAGATCATTTTGTGTGACACAACATAGAGGATAGATATGATGGATATGTAGAGAAAATATTAAGGTAGATTTTATAGAAGGGTTTATGGTTATTGTATGATCTTGAACCGATACTGAACCTGGCATAGAAGATGTTGTTTTGTAGCAGTGCATTATATTGGATTCTCATAATCCATTTTGTAAGTCATTGAGACTTCCTTTTGTAATTGGGCAATGAGCTCTAGGTAGTTGGCCTTCCTGCATGTCCAGGCTCCTCTTGTAAGTAATATCCATTCATTGGCCAGTGAGTGAATATTGTGGGTCAAAAATCCCACTGAGCTTTTTCCCACATCGGATTTCCTCATTAAACATCTTGTGTTATGGTATGTTGTCTTTACTATTCTTATTTACTGCATTAATTCTTGTTTACTGGTACACTACTTTGGAATGCAAAATACTTAATAAGGTTAGAAATTGTGTTAACCGGTTAGATACTGATTCACCCCCCCTCTTAGTATCTTTGGGACTATCATCAATTCTAACAATCCCAACTTTAGCAAGTATGACAATTTTGTGAGCAAAATTGCAAGAATGCAACTTTTGTAAAATGCAACTTTTGAGTGCAAAAGTGCAACTTTTTGTATTTCAGTTGGGGAAGCCTTTCAACAGCTCCAACCTTCTCCAAATTTAGTGGGAAACCATTGGATATTTTTATAAGCCTTGTGGGCATTATTCCCAAGGTTGTTGTTGTTGGAGTTGGAGTTTATGAAGCAACAATACTCAAAACAATTCAGTTTTCCTAGAAATTTTGAGTTTGCAGGTGTTGTACGTGATTGTATGGATTCAATTGAATCCTACAATCCATGAAGTATATAAGAGGATGAACTATTTTTCTTTTGGTGGTGGTCTGAGGTCTTAATTATTTGTGAGTAGAGAGAAACCTTCATTCTACTAACTGTAACCCAAAAATTTAGGGTTTGGAGAGGGTTTTGAACTAAAATGGCTTTATCTTGCATTCCAGTCTATTAGAAGACTCTTCCTTTGGAGGGATGAAGGATAAACCTTTTTATTTTATTTTTTTCATGTTTTGTTGTAGGGAAGATTTTGTTGTGTGGAGAAATGAAAAGATTTAGGTAGGCATCTCTATGTGACTACCTAGGACAAGTTTTAGGACAATCATCATAAATTGTCTTAGCGATGGATTTCAAGCACACAAACTTGGAATTAGAAGTTTATCACTACCCCCCACATGCCTATTAAGTTGATTTTTCATTTGGTGTACCGAAAAAGGTAGTTGCTTTGGAAAAAAGGGCTAATTTCCCCTATTAGGTCTCTTAGCCTTTGAAGGAGAAGACCTTATATTTACATATCTGACCAAAACATTTTGGGGATCAATATATCTTCCAAAAGGGTGTCTGAAATGCTAAGTTTGTTTTATGGGTGTGTGGAATATTTTTGAGTTAAGGCCAAAACATCGGTCTAGAAGGGCTACTAGTCAGAGGGGTAGGTTTACAAAGGAGGTATAAGGATTTGATTCCCAAGATCAAAACCAATACTAGAAAGTGGTCTTAGATGTTTTGTGTTGACCAAATTCCAAATCTCAAGGATTGGGGATCACCGGTAAAGCCTGTTTGAAGAGTTGAAGCCTTTTACTCGTCTTACCGGTAAAGCCTATTTGAAGAGTTAAAGCCTTTTACACATCTTGAGTAGGCCCATGACTAGTGAGTGTGTGAGTAGTTTCATCCAAGGTGTAGAGTCCTTCCTTGCAGGGCCCTTGTGAGTAGTTGAAGGGTCACTAGCCTAACTTGATTTGGGCTTGCTATTAGGAGTTCTGGGTAGGCCTCTGCATCATTATATTTTATTGAAATGTGCTTAGTCTTAGAGTGAATTACTGAATTATTAGATATGTCAATAGCTGTAGAGTTATCACAATAGATAACTATTGGTTCACTGCAATTTACCTTGATATCCTTCAACATTTGCTTCATCCACAAGACTTGAGTGCAATTAGTTGCTGCTGCACCATATTCAGCTTGTGGAGTAGATAAAGAAATGCATGACTATTTTTTTTCTGATCCATGAAACCAATTTATTTCCAAGAAAGAAATCACCACTAGAAGTTCTCTTCTGGTCATCAGTACCTCCTATCTAATCTACATCTATATATGCACATAAAGTGAAGTTATCATTTCTAGAGTACCACAAGCCATATTCTGTTGTTCCTTGCAAATACCGAAATATCCTCTTTACTGCACATTCATGATTTGCTTTAGGATTACTTTGATATCATGAAATAATACTTACTGCATTCATAATATCCAGTCTAGTCTGAGTTAGATATAACAAGCCACCAATCATAGATTTATACCTTGTCGAATTTACCGGTGCAGATGTATCTTTGATAGATAATTTCCGACTTGTCACCATAGGAGTACTTACCAGTTTGGAATTATCCATACCAAAATTCTTCAACAATTCCCTTAGATACTTAGTTTTATAGATAAAAATGCCTTTGTTAGTTTGAGTAATCTGCAAACCTAAGGAAAATATCATCTCACCAATCATAGACATTTTAAATTCATTCTTCATATTATCAGATATTTCCATGCACAATTTATCTTCACCTCTAAAAATGATATCGTCAACAAATACTTCAAGAATTAAAATATCATCATTAGTGATCTTGTAATATAAATTACTGTTAGCACTGCCTTTGGTAAAACCAAGCTTCAAAAGATATTTATCCAACCTTGCATACCAAGCTCTAGGAGCTTGTTTCAATCCATATAATGCTTTCCTTAACCTGCAAACCATATCTTTATCATCTATTAGTGAAAATCCATCAAGTTGCTCAATGTATACTTCTTCCTCAAGTTCACCATTCAAAAATGCACATTTAACATCCATTTGATAGACCTTATAGTTCTTGTATGCTGCATAGGCAAGAAATAGTCTAACAGCTTCAATTCTAGCTACTTGTGCAATCTCACCATAATCAATTCCTTCCATTTGAGAATATCCTTTACAAATTAGTCTAGCCTTGTTCGATCCTCATTTAGCTTATTTCTAAAAACCCATTCAGTTCCAATAACATTCTTATTTTTAGGTCGAGGAACTAAAGTCCAAGTCTTATTCTTCTCTATCTGATCTAATTCAACTTCCATAGCCTTTAACCAATTTTTATCTTTACAAGCTTCAATAACAGACCCTGGTTCAATTTGAGAAATAAGACACACCTCTTCATTTGCCAATTTTCTTGTCATAACTCCCTTGTTCTTGTCTCTAATGATTTGATCTTTAGAATGATTTAATCTTACATACCTTGGTGTCTACTAAACTTCAGGTTCTTTTTTCTGATCATCAGTCACAATTGAATTTTTTGATTGTACCGGTGTAACTGTCTTAGTGTCTTGTACTGGTTGAGGCATTGATGGATCAATTATGATCACTTTCATTGTCAGTTCATCCTTTGAGTCATCACTTACTCCTTTCTCATCTTCTATGTAGCATAGTTTGTTTTTCTTGAATATATATTTGTTCTAATTAGGATTAAATGATTTATTAACTCTTTCTTTAAATCTTGCATTCCTTTCAGGACATCTAGATGCAAAATGACCAATCTTATTACATGCAAAACATTTAAAAGGTGCTTGTCCTTAATATTTACTTCCTCTCGGTCCTTTAGGTACTCTTCTAGCAAATAGGGCTTCAAGTTGCTCAAATTATTCATCCTTTTTCCTTATATCTTCCAATTCTTTTGCATATAGGGCTTTCCAATCACTTTTGTTGGTAGATGATGATGCATGAAAAGCAGGTTTAAATTTTGCAGCTCCAGAGGGTCCAAATTCTTCAAGCTCAAAAGCAAATAATTTCCCAATAAGAATGTCTCTGTTAACTGAAGTGTTTTCCATTGTTCTCATTTCATTAATTACAATAGCCTTCATCTTGTAAGCCGGTGATAGGGCTCTCAAAACCTTAGAAACTATTTCATCTTCACTCAAAGATCCTCCACAACATTGAATTCCCATGAAAATCTCATTTACTCTTTCCATAAATGTAGCAATTCTTTCATTATCTTCCATCTTCAAGTTCTCATATCTTACTTGGTAACCATCAAGTTTAGCAGTTATGATAGTAGGGTCACCTTCATTCAGAGTTTGAAATTTATCCCACATAACCTTTGTAGATGACTTATCAGTCAATCCCATGATTTGTTGATCAGTGAGTGCACACAAGAGGGCTTCTCTTGCTCTGCAATCATTTTCAATATTTTTGTCCAAGTCTGCTGGAGAAAGATTCTCAAATGCTGGATCATAAGGTGTATATCCTTTCTTAGTGATCTCCCAAATATCCTTTCCAAGACATCTAAGATGAGTCTCCATTTGGATTTTCCATATCCCATAGTTTTTTCCATCAAGCTTAGGGATTTCTCTTCTAAAAATAGTTGTCGGTGGATTTGAATTATTAGTTGCCATAGGATCTACCTCAAGTGGTTAAACTTTTGCAAAAGAGGACCAAAGATTTGATACCAATTGTTAGAATAACTGATGGAGAACTAAGTGGGGGAGTGGGTGAATAATTTGTCAACAGATTATATTAATCAAACCACTTTATAACCTTTAATCGGAGCACATAAACATTAAATACTGGAATAGCAGAAATAGATACCGGTAAGCAATAAAACTTAAGAATGAAACAAAGAATCAACATAATGCAGCCATACCACATAGCACCATGATTTGTACATGGAAAACCTGGTAAAGGGAAAAACCATGGTAGGAAGCCTACCCATAGTTAGATGATACTTCTACAAAAAGTATGTGATATAATAAGGGGCCTCCACATGCAGGAAGGAAAAATACCTAGAGCGTATTACTCATTACAAAGGAGTCTCACTAACTACAGAGAGGTTATAACCACCTCAATATAATTGGACAACAATCCACAAGATTGAATTGTCAATGATAGCATCTACCATGCTTGATTACAATCCTGATTAAGCTCAATACCAGAGGCCTTTGACCTCTTACATACACCCAATTTGATCACCTATGATCGACCAAATCTCCTTCGCATATGATATTTCATTCCATGACCATTACCACCACTACCACGATCTACAATGAGATCTTACATCAATTTATACAAACCCTAAGGCCTAAATCAATTATGTTGGTTGCCTAAAAGATATTACAATAAGATCATTACATACATCCACATTACAATGATATACCATGTCGTCTTTAGACCAAAACAACATTAACCAATCCATAAATCATCTGAGTAATGTGTAGAGAACACGTAACATGATACCAATCCATAACCTAGACCCAAATAGATTCACCACACCAAAACAATGTCTCCAAGAAGTCGAGGCATGAACAAAGATCACCTTCTACATCTTGAATTCCATCTAGAAGCCGCACCAACACCACTTATGCATCCTATCAAAGATTCTCAATAAAAGCTCTGCCGGTAAAACCTTAAACCCTTACTGATATAGGCTTACTAGAGTGTATGATAGCATCCAATCATCAAGTCAATACCAATAGACTAAAACATACTCCAGAAACATCAAACCAAACATATTCTATGGATCCAAACATGTCAGTAGTATCCAACTGATAGTCCCTTCTACCGGTGACACTAGTTCTTCTACCGGTAACCAAAATCTATCTGTTGGTAACCAATCATAACAACTAGTGTTGACATTAATGAAAAAACATCAATGCAACACATAATCAACTCCTTCATATTGCCAACATCAACAAGTTGTCCAATTACTTGGATAGTTTTCTAGATCCTTACACTTTCATGCTAGTCCTTTTAAAAACACTTCCCTAACATTTTTATTGTAAATGTGCACATCTTAAATTGCTTGAAATAGGTAAATTTCAACACAAATATTTTTTAATTTCTTAAGGAAATCAAACTTGGGCTCAGGTTCATGCTTTTGTGTTTGTTACCCTCCATTATTTCGCTTGCACTATGTCTCTTGTGTCCTCAAACAAAGAGTATTTATTCAGTCTTACCTTGTATAATTCTCGGTTTTTGTCTAGTTGAAGTTTTTCTTGAACTTGAACCTATCGGTTGAACCTCTGCAAAGTTCAAAGTTCAAGTTCAAATAGAGCGGGTTGTATTGCAACTTTAGTTTTATGAGTGTAAGGTCTTTGTAATTTTTGGTCATTGAACTTGAACTTTGAACCTTCTTTGGTTCAAGGTTCAAGGTTCAAAGGTTCAATGCGCAGCTAAATGTGAATACAAAGTGATTAAAGAAGCATATTGTAGGAAAACTCTATAATTTTGAACCTTTTGATTGAACCCTGTAGGTTCAAGGTTCAAGGTTCAAAGTTCAAGGTTCAAGGTTCAAGGTTCACAGGTTCAATTTCAGAGGTTCAAATTTAGAGTTCAGAGATTCATCAGATTAAAAAAATACAAGTTCAGAGTGTGTGAGTTCAAAATTCAGCGAGTTTAATAATCCAATAAAATTGGCATGAGTTGTAGTATAACATGTTGATTTATAAAACAAGCTGATAATGGTGATTTGTCTAAGGCTTGATGTATTTAGGAGGTGGTTCTGGAGCTGATTAATGTCAGTTTTAATGGTAGGGATGTTTTTAAAAATGATCACCAAGCTGACAGTAAAAGTGTTTGGATGACTTTCAAGATAGCCAAACTAACACATACAAAGTCCAACCTTCATGTTACAAAGGAAGATTCGGCTTCTTGAAAGTTGAATTTAGTTATTAATCCATATGTTGATAAAAAATGATTGTAGTTGATAACAAATGATAGCAGTTGATAACATTTTCAAAGAATTGTTTTAGCAGCACGGTATTACAAACAATATAAAGAGTTACAATCCTCCTCTATTATAAAGAGAGCTTTATCTTAAAATAGAGCTCATTCCTTCAAATGACAGCTCAAAGTGGTGATCCATGTGTAAGTTTTGGCATGTATATTGTTTTGTAGTTTTCAATGCAACCTATAACCACAAATTTTTTGAGATAAAAAAATCAGTCTTTGTGTGAGGGGCATAGCTCTCCATTCAACCATTGGATCTTGATGGATTGTTGATATGGTTTAGAAAACCTAGTTTTCGAAATCATCATTGAAGCGATTTCCAAAATTATGTCAGGTTCGCAAGAAATGGATAACAGAAAACAACACTGTCAAAACTATTAATGATAGTCACATTAATTGGGAGATACTTAGGTTTTTACTCATATAAACTCAAACACTAAGGAAAGTGAGCAAGTATTTTTACCTATAAGTGAAAAAATATTCATCGAGGCTAGCAAAGGCAATAATGTATTAAAATATTTGAGCTTTATTTCCCTAAAGGTGAGAATTGTATTCATGGGAATGCTAAGTGAGAAGGAAATAAATATTTTTTTTCAAGAATCAGTTATTGATAGCCAAAAGTCTCTTAAAAAAAAAGAGGCTATATATATGTAATGAAAGGAAAGAGCAAGAATTTTTTTTTGGGGCTATGAAAAAAGAGAGGGCAATGTAGTTTTTTCTGGATTACATAGTTTTATTTTTTAGAAGTGTTGAGTCTCTAAGCACACATTTTGGCATTGATAAAATAAACAAGATTTTGCTGATCTGCGTATTTGTCAATATTTTCTTTTGGTTACCATGAGATTTGTTTATCTTGTAATTATCTTTCATTTCCTTTTCTATTACATCAAACTGTGTATATGCATTTGATTTTGAAACTTTGATTTTAGAAATAATTTGTATGTTGGAAAGAAATCTACTTTTAGCTCTTTGCTTGGGTATTCTGATCCCCCTTGTCCTTTGAGGCATGAGAGAGACTCAATTAGAGTCCAGGACATTTTGATTCTATTGGAAAGGGTATTTTTGTGGGTGTGGGTAATTAAACTATGTTTTACTTATCTTCATTCACTTCATTATAAATCTTCTATTTGCATCTGTGTCATGGCTATGAGTAGATGTTAGTTACCTTTATTGTTTTTCGGTTAAAAGCATATTCAGAAAATATACATTGTTATCCAATGAAGGGAGCTGTACCTTCATATCAAAATTCAGAGAGAACTTATACTCACCATTGCAAGTGACTCAACTGATGGTTCTTGTTTTTGTCTTTTAATTTGGGCATTTGGGAGTCATTTTTAAAAGGCATTTAAGAAAGATAAACCCGTTAACCAACAGATTTTTGGCAACTCTGTTGGGGACTCAGAAACAAAAGATCAGTGCTTTCTTTCCTCGACTTTTTTAAATATCTCTATGTGCAAGGAGATTGGCAACTCTGTTAAATCATCATGCAAAATCAAAAGGTTGAAAGAGTGGGCAAAAGACCAAATCCCACCATCTTGGAAATTCTTGAGATGGATGATAAAGTGTTGCATGACTTGTGAGCTGAATGGTAAAGATTCATTGAAATATTTTTCCTCCAGAAGTAAAAAGTTTCAGTTTTGAAATTATTTAAAATCAGCTTGTCCCAGCAAGTTTTAAAGATGAAAATTTTTAGATTAACACACAACCAGAATATGCAGCCTTCAATTTTATAGAAGAAGATGGTAAGAATGATTCTTTGCAAAATTTTAATGAATCTATTCTGGAGTCATTTCACTTTGAAGATACAATGATGTTATTTGAAGGTTTATCTAGTGAGGCTTGTGTTAGAAATAAAATAAAATCTTGCTCTGTTGAAGATTTTTTTTTAAATATGAAAGAAAAAGAAGCTTTTGAAATGAATCTAGAGCAAGAAAGCAGCCAAGTTAAAATGTTGTAGTTTCCAAAAATTTCAGAGGTTTTGAAAGATATTTTTTTCTGTGAAGAGGAAATCATGTGTCATTTTTTGTCATCCATTGAAGGAGAAGGATCTTCTACAATAAGCTCAAGTATTTATGCATTTCATGCTTTGGCTGTGGATAGGGAGTTTTCAGATTTGATTGCAGTAAAGAAAGATGAAGTTTTTTCAGCTAGTGTAGATCCTATGCTTGATGAAGTCTTTCTTTATTTCAAGCTCAGTATAAATGCCAAAAGTTATTTTAAGAGGGATGGTTTAAATATTAGAAATTTTAAAGATGATGTAGCCATTCCTTTAGAAATCTCTGACTGTTATTATTTGCAATAAAAAATAGAAAAATGCTTCAATAGTACCATGCAGGGAGTGTTAGGATTAATGATAGTCCCAAAGATACTGAGAGGGGGGGGTGAATCAGTATCTAACCGGTTAGTAGAATATTTAACCTTTATTAAGAGCTTTGCATTCCAAAACAATGTACTGGTAAATAAGAATTAATGCAATAAACAAGAATAGTAAAGACAACATAGAAAAAACACCATAACACAAGATGTTTAACGAGGAAACCCGGTGTGGGAAAAACCTTGATGGGATTTGTGACCCACAATATTCAGTCATTGGCCAATGAATAAATATTACTTACAATGAGGGGCCTGCACATGTAGGAAGGCCAACTGCCTAGAGCTCACTGCTCAATAAGAGTCACATTGACTACAAAAGTGGATTATGAAATCCAATACAATGTACTGCTTCAAATCAGCATCAACTATGCCAAGTTCAGTACTGGTTTAAGCTCATACAATAACCAAAACCTTCGTTGTCACATATATCAACTTATATAGAAATATCATCCATTTATGCTATCCTTACACTATTTTAAATGACCTATAAGATCTCATACATATATATGAGTCTTTTACAATATGCCTCGTTGGCTTTACAAAAGATAATTACAATTAAATATAATAAACAAAAGTTTATTCCTTGTCGGCTAGGGTGTCGGTATGCAATGTAGCCACTATCGGTGAAGTGCCTACTGGTGTATGTAGATGTCTATGTCAGTGGCTTTGCCAGATAAGTTCCAGAAGGTTGCTAGATGGTTGCCATCAATGACAACACCACCATTCTCATAAGAGTGTAGAATGCCAACAAGGAGTTAAAGAAAATTCAAAAATTTATGAGGAAAGGTGGCTTTTTGAAGATGAGAACATATACAAGTTTTTCTTGCACATCATTAATCTGAGAGTTAGTAGTGAAGTAGTCACCAGAGGGTCATTATCCTTTGATACATTTCATGGCCACAATCCATTGTTGAGAAAGGGCTCATATTTTTCCCAACTAGTTAACGGTTTTGCATGAGCAACCTGGAGTTTCCCTAAGGTAAAGGGATTTCCCACCCCTGTACATACTTGCAAATAAAGTTTTTTTTTTTTGTACACTTTAGTAGTTTTGGCTTGTTAGTTTTCAGCTCTTGCCTTGTTCCCTCCACCCTTCTGCAAAACAATATCCTTTATTTCTACAATTTATTTGACTCTATTGCCCAATGGATAAGACATTGGTCTCACCCATAGATGTTCTGCATTCTCTTTGTCCTTGCAGTCCTCATCCACCAGGCAGAGCCAATGTTACCCTCCATATTTTTTCTTGCACTATGTCTCTCGCATCCTTAAAATAAGGAGTGTTTATTCAGTCTTACCTTGTATAATTCTCAGTTTCTGTCTAGTTGAAGTTTTTCTTGAACTTGAACCTATCAGTTGAACCTCTACAAAGTTGAAATTTTGAGTTCAACTGGAGTGGGTTGTATTGCAACTTCAGTTTTATGAGTGTAAGGTTTTTGCAAGTTTTGGTCATTGAACTTGAACTTTGAACCTTTTTTGGTTTGAGGTTCAAGGTTCAAAGATTCAACGTGTAGCTAAATGTGAAGATAAAGTGATTAATGAAACATATGTTGGCATATGTGCAGAGTATGTTGACATGATGATATTGTGTTGTCATTGATGTCAATATGCTGAAGAGTGAACCGGTAATATGTTGAAGAGTGAACCGGTAATATGCTGAAGAGTGAACCGGTAATATGTTGAAGAGTGAACCGGTTTATTGAAGTTAAGCAACTGGAAAAGTGAACCGATATAATGTTGTGAACTGGTACATGTGCAAAAGGTGAAGCAATATGTTTGTCCAAGTGAACCAGTATATGGAATGTTTTCTATCAAGGTTTAATATGGTATGACTACCAATTGGTAGTCCCAGCCTCAGGGTTTCTGGTTGAAGTGGCAACACGATCTGATCTCCATGATCGGTTCCTAACAGAACCTGTTGTAACAGTCTTTAACTGAACTAGGCTCCTAAAAGAGTGGACTTATAAAGAGTTCAAAAACAGCTTGTGGGTATTCATCCCCATCGTGGTTTTTCCCAATTGGGTTTCCACGTGAAAATTATGTGTGTCATGTGTGATGCCTCTTTCATTTGATGTTTTGTTATTTCTTGTTTAGTGGTGAATCATGTTGTTCTAGTAAATTATTGTATCTCTGATGATAGATTATCTGTTTATGCATAAGGATGAAGTGGAAATGAGGGAGTAGATTGTATGGAAAGCTAAGTGTTGTCGGTTTATGTCTTTCACAATCTCATTATGTTTAACTGGTAGTAATCTGGTTTAGACCGGTATTAGTATTTGTCTGTCAAGTGCACTGTTTGCAGTTAAACTGGTTCAGGAAAAGTTTTTGTGTCTGTACTGATTCACCCCCCTCTCAATACCATTTTGGTACTCACTATTCATCATTGAGTTATCAATTGGTATTAAAGCATCCTCTAGGTCCTTTGTGTTGTAAGCTTAACTACTTGAGGGAAAGATCCTATTGTAATGATGAAGAGGGAAGGTCCAAAGTTCAATAGAGATAACTTTAAAATATGGAAGGACAGAATGAAGATATACATCAGAAACATGGGTGATCAACATTGGAGCTATGTTGAGAATGCTTATGTTATCCCTACCGGTAATCTCACCGATGACCAAAAGAGAGAGATTCGGGAGAATGGGCAAGTCATGGAAGCCCTAATTAGTAGTTTATCTGACATCGAGTTTATTGATGTTCAGGACAAAGAGAATCCCAAAGAAGTATGGGATGCCCTTGAGAATATCTATGGTGGTGATGAGCATGTGAAACAAGCTAAGGAAGAAAGCCTTAGGGGAAAGTTTGAGGACATTCAGATGGTTTAAGGAGAGACCATTCAACAATATGGAATAAGAGTCAAAACTATTGTTGGAGATATCAAGAGTGCAGGTGGTAAAATGGAAGATTCCACTATTGTTAGCAAAGTTTTGAGATCCTTATTACTGGTCTATGCAATAAGGGTTGCTGCTATTCAAGAGTTGAGGCCTGTAGACAAGATAAAGGTATCCCTAGACTCCATCATTGCAAAGCTAACAACTTATGAGCTAAATAATTATGATGGCAGTATTCAAAAGACTGAATCAACCTTCAAAGCATCTGCTGCACCATCTAGAAAAGACAAAGAAGCTAGTACCAGTGGTGAACCAAGACAGAACAGAGAAAAAGATGATGAGGAGATCCTGATGGAATTTGAAGCTCTTCTTTCCAAGAGACTTCCTAAGGGAACCGGTAAATACAAAGGTAAGCTCCCTTTGAAATGATTTTCTTATAACCAGATAGGACACATTGCTATAAACTGTCCTAATGGTGATAGCAAGGACAAACCGGAAAAGTTCAAGAAGTTCAAAGGAGGAAACCAGAGAAACTATTTCGTAGTAGTTGATGAAGGTGTCATTGATGAGGAATCAGAAGATGAAGAAAATGAAGATATTGTGTTTGTAGCAGTCAAGGAAGATGTGTCAGACAAGAAGGCTCTTGTCTCCCGCTTTGATAATTTCAATGAGTGGATTATTGATAGTGGCTATTCTCACCATATGAGTGGTGACCAGAGTAAGTTTCTATCTCTGGAAGAGTATGATGGTGGTGTGGTTCATTTTGGTAATGATGCACCATGTATGGTAAAAGGTAGAGGGTCCATCTCTCTGAATGGAAGAAGTAGTGCTGACAATGTGTATTGGGTAGAAGGTCTAAGGAACAACCTTTTGAGTGTTGCTCAACTGAATAATAATGGACTCACTCTGGAATTAAAAAATGGAGTGTGAAAAATCAAAGGAAAGAGTGGTGAATTGATGGCTACCAGTATGCAGACCAAAGGTAACCTATTTAAGCTAAATGCTAATGTTAGTACATGTCTTATGGCTAAGTTTGAGGACAGTTGGATATGGTATAGGAGACTCTGCCATGTAAACTTTGACAATATTGTGAAGGCCAGTAAGATCAAGGTAGTTAGAGGATTGCCGGTTTTGAGTAAACCTAAAAAATCCTTTGTGCTGAGAGTGTCAACTGGGGAAAATGTCTTCCTCAACTTTCAAAGGTAAATCTTTCACTGTAGACAATTTACTTGATCTTGTGCATACTGATTTGTGTGGTCCTATGAAAACTAGGAGTGTGCAGGGAGATAGGTATTTTATGATTCTTACAGATGATTGCTCAAGAATGATGTGGGTCACATTCTTGAAGGACAAGTCTGAAGCCTTTGTAAATTTCAAAGCTTTCAGAGCACTGGTAGAAAAGGAAAGCGATAGAAGAATCAAATGCCTAAGAACTGATCAAGGAGGGGAATTTACTTCCAGTGAATTCAACAAATATTGTGAAGAAAATGGCATCAAGAGGCAGCTGTCTGCCCCCAGACTCCACAACAGAATGGCCTAGCAGAAAGAAACAACTAGATTGTGGTTGAAGTGGCTAGAACTATGTTGATCCAAGGAAAGGTTGCTCACACCTTTTGGAGAGAAGGGGTGAGCATTGTAGTCCATACAATGAACCGGGTACTCATCAAGAAAGGAAAGGATAAGATTCCTTATGAGTACTGGACCGGTATGACACCAGAAGTAAGCTACTTTAGAGTGTTTGGTAGCAAATGTTATATCAAGAGGAGTGAACATCAGAGAAAATTTGATGCAAAATGTGATGAGGGAATATTCTTAGGATATTCCACCAAGAGTAAAGCTCTCAAATGTTTCAACAATAGGACTCAGAGAATTGTTGAAAGCATCAATGTTAGGGTTGATGAAAACTCTAAGAAACTTGAGGAAACTGGTAGAGAGAATGTAGGAGATGAACTGGTAGTAACCTTCTGGGAACCGGTTGCAAATCAGCCTAGTACCAGTAATTGTGCTCCTACACTAGTGGATGTTGATGCTGATGAAGATGAGGATGAAGAAGAAAAGCAAGAGGACTCTGTTAAGAATATACCTAGGTATGTAAAACTCAATCATGATCCAAAGCAGATCATAGGAGACAAAGATGCAGGAATTCTTACAAGAAGAAAGGTCAGAGAAAACTCATGTATGATCTCTGGATTTTAGCCTAAATCATTCAAAGAGGCACATAAAGATGAAGAATGGATTAAGGAAATGGAAGAGGAACTTGATCAGATAGAAAAGAATGGTACATGGTCTTTGGTACCCAGACCAGAGCATAAAAATGTCATTGGAACCAAATGGGTCTTTAGAAATAAACTAAATGAGGATGGCACAGTGGTAAGGAACAAAACCAAACTAGTATGTAAAGGATATGCCCAAGAAGAAGGAGAAGACTATGGAGAAACCTTTTCTCCAGTAGCAAGATTGGAAGGAGTTCATATGCTTCTTGCATATGCAGCTTTTAAAGGATTCAAGGTATACCAAATGGATGTAAAATCTACATTTCTAAATGGAATACTTGAAGAGGAGGTGTATATAGATAAACCAGATGGGTTTGCCCTATCATAAGATAGTGACATGGTGTGTAGGCTACATAAAGCCTTGTATGGACTGAAGCAAACACCTAAAGCATGGTATGAATGCTTGTACTCCCATCTTGTGAAGATTGGATTTGAAAGAACAAGTGAAGATAGTAATATCTACTTGAAATCAGAAGGAGATCAGATTCTGATCTGTGAAGTATTTGTTGATGACATAATCTTTGGTGAGATGACAAGATGAGTCATGACTTTGTAGATGAGATGAAGAAGGAATTTGAGATGTCACTCATAGGGGAGATTAAGTTCTTCATTGGACTATAGATTCAGCAAATGAAAGATGAAATCTTTATTACTCAGTCCAAGTATGTCAAAGAGGTGTTGAAGACCTTTGGCATGGAAGATAGCAAACCGATTGGTACACCAATGGTGATTGGTTGTAAACTATCAAAAGAGGATGACTCAGCATTGGTAAATGAGAAGGAATACTGATCAATGATTGGTAAGTTGCATTATGTAGTGCATAGTAGACCGAACATTACACATGCAGTGGGTATTACCAATCAGTTTCAGAAAAGCCCAAGAGAATCCCACTTGGTAGTAGTCAAGTGGATTCTTAGATATCTGAAGGGAACTATTGACTATGGATTATGGTATCCATACAATGATGATTTCAACCTGAAAGTGTTCACAGATGCTGATTGGGCTAGTAATGGGGATGACCGGAAGAGCACAACCGATGGTGCATTCTTTCTTTGTGGTAGATAGGTCTCATGGATGAGTAAAAAACAAAGTTGTATCTCTCAGTCTACAGCAGAAGCGGAGTATGTTGCATCTTTTATGAACTGCACCTAGACTATTTGGATGAAGCATGTATTGAATGGCTTCAAAGTTCCTCTATCTGAACTGGTAAGTATATTTTGTGACAATACAAGTGCAATTAACATCTCCAAGAATCCGGTTTTACATGCTAGATCCAAGAACTTTGAACTCAAGTATCATTTCTTGAGGGAAAAGGTTCAGAAAAAAGAGGTGGTATTGGAACATGTTTTTAGTAAGGAGCAGTTAGCAGACATATTCACCAAGCCTCTACCAAAGGCTATTTTTACCTATCTGAGAGGTGAATTAGGGGTGGTGCCCCTTCAAGAGGTAAACTAAAGGTTTGTGCTCCACATCAGTCAGATCTTACTTTCTATATCTTTTTAGGATTAATGTGTTGAAGGATGCTACTCCTCAGGGGGAGCAGCATAGTGGAATAGGGAAGCTTGTGCCTCCACTTTGGCATTATTGTCAAAGGGGGAGAAGATGTGAAGCAGAGAAGATATCTACAGTATTAAGGAGAAGATGTGATGTAGAAAGAGAGATATCTTTGTATATTGCCATCAATGCCAAAGGGGGGGATTGTTGGCATATGTGCAGAGTATGTTGACATGATGATATTGTGTTGTCATTGATGTCAATATGTTGAAGAGTGAACCGGTAATATGCTGAAGAGTGAATTGGTAATATGTTGAAGAGTGAACCAGTTTATTGAAGTTAAGCAACTAGCAAAGTGAACCGGTATAATGTTGTGAATTGGTATATGTGCAAAAGGTGAAGCGGTACATTTGTCCAAGTGAACCGGTATATGGAATGTTTTCTATCAAGGTTTAATATGGTATGACTACCAGTTGGTAGTCCCAGCCTCAGGGTTTCCGATTGAAGTGTTTCAAGCCTGTGTGAATCAACCAATGGCATTGTGTGATGAGTTAGCATTGTAATGGAGATCAGATCATGTTGCCACATCAACCTCATGCACATGAAGGGGATAGATCCTATCTACCTCAGGAATGTGTGAAGTCCCTACAAATGGCGAAGAATGAGTGATGGGTTATCTCCTCCAAGAAGTGGTGAAGAACGAACGATGGATAATGTCTTGAGATCTATTCAAGACTATTGTATTAAAATGCAAAGTGTTCAATGGTCAGGATTGAACCAACTGAATTGCTTAACCTAAATGTTTAGGGTTTAGGGTTTATACTACCGACCTATTTGTTTCCTATAAGGTCGATGTTGTGTTTCATGTTGAGTTTGTTGGAAAATGTTGTGTGTGTATCTAAGTGTAGAGATACATGATTCTTGCTAGACCAAATAAGAGAATTGATACCTGCAAAGTGTGTGTGTAGAAGGAAGGAACTAAAATGGATCTGCATTGGCATTGAGTGCTATTACTAGATCATTGTAATACCTGTTGATCTCTAATCACTTCAATAGTTGGAAAATCCCTTAACAGGGTAGCTTTAACCAACTTGCTGTAAATCCTTTAACAGGGTGACTCAAAGCCATTGAGTTCATAAAATCCTTTAACAAGGTAACCTTTAATAGGGTTTAACCCTTAATTGGGTGATCCCTAACAGGATCGGTTCCTAACAGAACCTATTGTAACAATCTTTAACCAGACTAGGCTTCTAATAGAGCAGACTTATAAAGAGTTCAAAAATAGCTTGTGGGTATTCATCCCCACCGTGGTTTTTCCCAATTGGATATCGACACGAAAATTATGTGTGTCATGTGTGATGCCTCTTTCATGTGATGTTTTATTATTTCCTATTTAGTGGTGAATCATGTTGTTCTAGTAAATTATTGTATCTCTGATGATATATTATCTGTTTATGCATAAGGATGAAATGGAAATGAGGGAGTAGATTGTATGGAAAGCTAAGTGTTGCCGATTTATATCTTTCACAATCTCATTATGTTTAACCGGTAGTAATCTAGTTTAGACTGGTATTAGTGTTTCTCTGTCAAGTGCACTGTTTACAGTCAAACCGGTTCAGGAAAAGTTTTTGTGTCTATACTAATTCACCCCCACTCTCAGTACCAGTTTGGTACTCACTATTCATCATTGAGTTATCAGCATATTGTGGGAAAAGACTATGATTTTGAACCTTCTGATTGAACCCCACAAGTTCAAGGTTCAAGGTTCAAGGTTCACAGGTTCAATTTCAGAGGTTCAAATTTAGAGTTCAGAGATTCATCAGATTAAATAGATGCACGTTCAGAGTGTGTGAGTTCAAAATTCAGTGAGTTTAATAATCCAATAACATTTGCATGAGTTGTAGTATAACATATTGATTTACCAAATGAGATGATAATGGTGATTTGTCTAAGGCTCGATGTATTTTAGAGATGCTTCTGGAGCTGATTAATGTTAGTTTTAATGACAGGGATGTTTTTAAAAATGATCACCAAGCTAAGAGTAAAAGTGTTTGGATGAATTTCAAGATAGCCAAACTAACACATACAAAGTCCAATGTTCATGTTACAAAGGAAGACGCGGCTTCTTGAAAGTTGAATTTAGTTATTAATCCATATGTTGATAACAAAGGATAGCAGTTGATAACATTTTCAAAGAATTGTTTCATCAACATGGTATTACAAACAATCTAAAGAGTTACAATCCTCCTCTATTATAAAGAGAGATTTGTCTTAAAATAGAGCTCATTCCTTCAAATGGAAACTCGAAGTGGTCATCCATGTGTAAGTTTTGGCATGTATACTATTTGTATTTTTCAATGCAACCTGTAACCATGAATTTTCTGAGACAAAAAAACCAGTCTCTGTGCGGGGGGCATAACTCTCAATTCAACTGTTGAATCTTGATGAATTTTTTATATGGTTTAGAAAACCTAGTTTTATAAATCCTCACTAGAGGGATTTCCAAAATTATACCTGGTTCGTAATATATGGATAACTGAGAACAACATTGTCAAAACTATCAATGACAGTCACATTAATTGGGAGATACTTGGGTTTTTACTCATATAAACTCAAACACTAAGGAAAGTGAAAAATTATAAGTGAAAAATTATTCACCAAAGCTGGCAAAGGCAATTATGTATTAAAATATATGAACTTTATTTCCTTAAAGGTGAGAATTGTTTTCACGAGAATGCTAAGTGAGAAGGAAATAAGTAATCTTTTCAAGAATCGGTTATTGATATTGAAAGTCTCTTAAAAAAAGAGAGGCTATATATATGTAATGAAAGGAAATGGCAAGGATTTTTTTCTTTTGGCTATAAAAAAAGAGAGGGCAACGTAGTTTTTATGGACTACATAGTTTTATTTTTCAAAAGTGTTGAGTTTGTGAGCACAAATTTTGACATTGATGAAATAAATAAGATTTTGCTGATCTGCGTATCTGTCAATTTTTTTCTTTTCGTTACCATGAGCTTTGTTTCTCTTGTAATTATCTTTCATTGCATTTTCTGTTACATCAAACTGTGTATATGCATTTGATTCTGAAACTTTGATTTCATAAATAATCTATGTTGGAAAGAAATCTATTGTTAGCTCTTTGCTTGGGTATTCTGATCCCCCTTGTCCTTTGAGGCATGAGAAAGACTTGATCAGAGTCCAGGGCATTTTAATTCTATTAGACAAGGTTTTTCCATGGGTGTGGGTAATTAAACTATGTTTTACTTATCTTCATTCACTTCATTATAAATATCCTATTTGCATCTATGTCATGGCTATGAGTAGATGTTAGTTGCCTTTATTACTTTCCGGTTAAAAGCATATTCAAAAAATATACATTGTTATCCAACAAAGAGAGCTATACCTTCATATCAAAATTTAGAGAGCACTTGCACTCACCATTGCAAGTGACTCAACTGTTGGTTCTTGTTTTTGTCTTTCAATTTGAGCATTTGGGAGTCATTTTTAAAAGGTATTTAAGAAGGACAAATCCGTTAACCAACAATGTTCAATATTTCTACGAATGGGGGTTCCTTCATCATTATTTCTATTCATGATGGAGATCTCTATGGGTGCTAATCCTACTTATTTAGTTATTAATTAGAATCTCTAATAGGTTCCTTAATTGGGAGTTTCATGATGAGCAGAGAGCTTGAATTTTACTTAAGTGAATTGGATATCACTCACCTCAACTACATAAGTCAAGTCCTAAAGCTTTCATTAACATAGCAGCATAAGCATGTTTGACAAGCTTGTTGTTATAATTTGGTGCAATTTGGGTTAGAAATTGGGTCTCTCTCTATGGGGTAGGAGTATATGTAGAAATATTCAACATAATAGATGGTCACTATGGAAAATCTTATTATGGTTGTGAGTAGCCAATATTTAACTTATTCAAAGGATAGGCTCCCCTTCACTATTGAACTACAAGACATTTTAGGGTTGTTTCTACTATTGGTTATGGACTCAAGTTTTTTATGGTTGATGTAGTCGTACCCCCTATTGTGGTGTCCAATTGGGTTGTAACAAGTTTTACTAGGGTTGAGGTGTTATATTAGTCCTAGTTATATCATATCAAGTAGGATTACTTGAAAAGGAACCTACAAATGAAGCATTGTAAGATGAAGGATCTTGAGGAGTAGCTTCTGTTAGGACCCAGAGGCAATTGAGAGAAGGGGGGGTGAATTAGTTATCTATTAATTTCAACCCAAATAAAACTTAACCAAACTTAATGTCAGTAGATAGTTTAATAGTTAATAACAGTACTGGTAAAGTTTAATGCATAAAACATAACATCCACAACACATAACACAGATATTTGTACATGGAAACCCTGTAAGGGGAAAAACCATGGTGCGAAACCTTACCCACAATCAGATGATACTATTGTAGATAGTATGTGTGTACAAATGGGGTCTGCACATGCAAAAATGCCAACTACCTAGAGCTCACTGCCTAATCACAAAATGGGAGTCACACTGACTACAATTGGATGGTTAAATCCAATGATAATGTACTACTCAAAATAACATCTTCATATGCTGGATTCAGTACTAGTTAAGCTCTGATTGTCTTCTTCATACCTTCCTTGAATATACAAATGATGTCTGCATGTATAGCTCTGCTTATATTTGCATATACCTTATTACAATACTTTTCCACACCTTTTTTTATAATCTCACAAATGAGATCTTACATATATACCAAAACCTAAGACCAAAAGTGTAGGTCAGCTCACTAAGAATATTACAATTAAATAAATTACAAATAAATCAATATGTGATGCATCATGTCGGCTCAATGCATTTACAATAATAACAATTCAATAAAACATCTCCAAACGTGTCGTGCTGATCTGGAATAGATAATGCTTATCGAACCATAACCTAGACCTATTTGCTGGTAATAAAAAATATGCAAACTTGATTAGACCAATAACCAAATCACCAAAACCAAGTTTCCAAACAATGTCTTTGACATAACCAAGTAATCTCCAGATGATAACAGATCATCCTCAATGTCGGTGAATAATATAACCTACCGATGAACCAGATACCAATGACTGTGCATAAGTCACTAAACATGCCGGTGAACATAACCAAAGATCTTCAGTGCCGATAAGTGTTGACAAGTGTTGACAAGTGTTGACATCAATGACAAAACCAATGCAACACATCCATAATACCAACAATCTCCCCCTTTGGCATTGATGGCAACACAAGATGGAAAATTCATCTAAGTGCCAAAGCAGAAATGCCAAAAACCAGAAACCAACAATCTCCCAAAGAGATCATTAACCAAAAATCAAAATACAAATACAGAGAGTAACAATCTCTCCCCAAAATATAATGTGTTTTTCTAGAGATATCTCTCCCCCTTTGACATCAAATGCCAAAGAAATACAAAACCAAATACAACTAGTTCAAAGAACCTATTATAAATACCAATTGGTATAACCAAATTTATTCAACCTACTCCCCCAGAGAAATAGCTCTCCTTCATCAAAGCTGGAAAAATATTTCTCTATTATTTCTGCTGGTCTAATGCCATGCTCCAACCGTCTAAGTCTCTACTAGTGAGGGTATAACTCCAAGCTGCTCTCTTAGATATTCAAAAGTTTCCTTAGGCAAAGGCTTGTTAAAGATATCTACAATCTACTCTTTAGTATTCACATAAATCAATTTCACTTCTTTTCCTTCAACATTTTCTTTCAGAAAATTGAATTTGATAAAAACATGTTTAGTTTTAGAGTGAAATACCGGATTATTTGATATATCAATTGCTGCCATATTATCACAATAAATGATTATAGGTTCTTTGCATTTTACCTTTATGTCCTTAAACATTTTCTTAATCCATAATACCTGTGTACAATTAGTTGCTGCTGCAACATATTCTGATTCAACTATTGATAGTGATGTACAACTCTGTTTCTTGCTCAATCATGAAATTAGTCTGCTTCCAAGAAAAAATGCTCCATCGGTGGTGCTTTTTTTGTCATCTACATCTCTTGCCCAATTTGCATCTGTGTATTCACATAAATAAAAAATTTCATCTTTAGGATACCATAAACAAAGACTTGTTGTGCCTTGTAGGTAACATAAAATCCTTTTTATTGTTGATTCATTATTTTCCTTAGGATTACTCTAAAATCTTGAAACAATGCATACTGCATTCATAATATTGTTGGAATTTTTTATGATGTTGTTGTGATTGTCATTGATGGACACACACTTGTTTTGAGATCAATTTTTGTATGTATGAGTTATGCTCAACCAGTATTTGTTCCAACCAGTATTATGTATTATAGTCTTTAGACTATCAGTGTTTTGCAGAAAGTGTTTACCGATCCCAAGAAGTATGAAGACCCAAGTGGTATGAAGACCTCAAGCGGTTTGAGGATCCCAAAGCAGTACAAAGAAACAAAGCAGTTGTTATCATTTTTCCTAGTCTTCATTTTGGCAAACTGGTAATTGGTAAAATATGTGAACTGGTAATAGGTAAATGTATGAACCGGTATTACTCTGTGATGAGTTACCAACCGGTATTATTTTTGTGATGAGTTATCATCCATAGACACTTTGGTAGTGATTTTGTGTCATGTTACCAAATGTGTCTAGATGCATTGAACCTAGGAACTTGCAATGTAATCCTATTGGACTGACATGAAATCAGATTTCTTTATAAGGACATCATGTCTAGGGTTTTAGAAGTTGTTAGGGTTTTGTGTGGTTGATGAGGTTTTTGCATGTGTGATCACAGAAGAAGACTAGGTTTGTGTGAAGAAACAGAGTGTGAAGATTTTGAAGACTAAAGTAATGCTGAAATGCATTAACAATGAGGTATCAAGAATCTAACCAAGCATACTATGATAGTATTTAGATCACTCACTTGTTGATTACTCACATCTTCAAAAAGTTTGTAACCCTTAACTGGGTAGGCCTGGAAAAGCCTTTGTAAATCCTCTAACAAGGTGGTTCACAACTATGGATCTGAAATCCTCTCACAAGGTAGTCTTTAATCAGACTTATCTCCTAACAAAGATTGAGATTCCTAATAGGATCTATTCTGGTAAAGAACATTGTATGACCTTAACTGGTCTGACCTTAACCGATCTAACCTTAACTAGTCTGGTTACTATTCTGTAGATAGTTACTTGTGAGTTTCATCTCACCATGGTTTTTCCCATTTGGGTTTCCATGTCAAAATATCTTGTGTTATGGTGATTGTGCTTCTATGGGTGAATGCCTTATTTGCTATTTGATTTGCATTTGTGTTAATCGGTTTGTTAGCAAAACTATTATACCAGTTTACTGCTAAACTATTTAAGTGTTTAAGTTTAGTATTTTTTGGTATACTAATCCACCCCCCTCTTAGTATTCATCAATTGGTATCAGAGCCAGCCTTTCTATAAGTCTAACCACTTGGAAGGAGATATGGGGGAATACACTGTGAGGGAACTTACTCATCGTCTCACTCAGACTGAGAAAGCCTTTGATGAACTCATAGTCAAATATAAAGCCTCTCTAGAAAAGAGAAGAGAGCATGTTAAGAAACTGATGGAGCTTACTAAAAATAGTTCTTCTGATGAAGTAGACATGGAAGCCCAAGTTGAAGAAGTTGAAAAACTAAATGAATCTAATGCTAACCTAAGAAGGGAACTAGAAGGACTAACTATTATAATGTGTCAAGAGCTTGAGAACCGGAGGAAAGCTGAAGATTTGGTAAAAGATAAAGATCATGAGATCTCCAAGCTGAAGCAAGAAATCAGTGCACTTACCGCTCATCTCTAAGAGAGTAAAGTGGAAAAAGAAGAAATGCAAGGTGAACTAAACATGGCTATTTTTGAGATGCAACCTTGAAGGAATCCAATGCTGCTATTTCCAAAGAACTCACTAGGTCAAAGGAAATACTTGCCAAATTCAATAAGAGCACTGTTAAGCTAGAACAAAAGCTTGAATCAACAAAACCGGTGAAGAATACCATTGGACTTGGTTTTTTCTGGTTATGAGGAAGGTGAGACCTCTGGAACAAAAGATGGAGCATCAAAGAAGCAACCAACACCAAAGGATAAAGGTAAGAAAAATTTCAAACCTATTTGCTTTAATTATCTCAAGGAAGGACACACTGCCAATGTATGTAGAAGTAAGGCTTACAATAATTTTCCCTACTTTCTAAACAATAAGCCTAGATCCAATAGATTCAATGGTAACTGTTATGCATGCAACAAGTTTGGGCATAGAGAATTTGAGTGTAGGTCTGTTATACACAACACTGGAAGATATCCTCAAAGGAGTCAAGGAGTTTTTCCTGAATCCTTTGTGAACTGGAATCCAAACCAGTATAATGCCTATGACCATCAGTCAGGTGGTGGTGGTGGCTATCAAGCGGCAATTGGTTGGAGAGAAACCTATTTGATTTGTCATGGTAGTGGTCACACTAGTGCAACATGCAGGAGGAAGAATGGTAGAATGAATAATGGTTCATGGAGAACACCTGGAATGGTTTGCTATCATTGCAACAAACCGAGACACCTTGCCAGAACCTGTAGAATGAGAAAGAACATATCAGATGAAATACCAGTCACTCTAGAAGGAAATATTGATGTTGAACCTATTAAAATAGATATTAAGAGAAGATGGAAGAAGAAACCTAAAGAAGTGTCACAAGAAGAACCGGTTTCTGCACCTAGTGTGGAAGTCGCTGAACTAGCAAACTAAGCTTTAGAAAAGCTTAGGGGGAGAAAAATGGTGAAATGCTTCCAACCCTCGGTTTACATCGATAAAAGACCTTAACCGGTATGTGATACCTATCAATTAGCAAAATACTGGAAACAGTAAAAGGCAAATTAGGGTTTATGCCCTAATGGTGGAGCATTTATTATGGTAGGTGAAGAATTCATTTAAAAGGGATTTTCAAGTCATTTTCACTTATCATTTGCGAGCGAAGAAATTTTCAAGTGCAGAGCGAAAAAAGGCGATTTGTCTTGTGATTCAGAGAGATTTCAAAACTTTGAAAGAAGAATCCAGAGATAATATCAATCAGTCAGGTGAAGAACACAAAGCGGTAATCCAGCAACTGAAGTAGTGTGTGGTGAAGCTGAAGTTACAAACCCTAAATTATGGATTTCTGAAGGTATTTATCAAAAATTCTTGTATATCCTTTTATCATGGCTTCTGTATCACACTCCAGTCCTAGTGCACCTGATGATTCAGTAGATTTCATCCAACGGAAGGCGAAATACAATGCCCTATCCCAGATACCTTCTGGTGTTATAGTTGAGGAAGGTATTTTAGATTATATTGATTGTAAAATAGAAGACCTAGGATCTCTAGTGATCCATTCTCAGTTAAGTTTATTTTGTAGGAAGGACAAGAAGATCAAACCGAAATATAGCACCCTGGAAAAGAAGAATCTTCACAATGCATTGTATTTTCTTGAAGAGTTCATAGAAGATCACATTCAAATCATTCTAAGAAGAGTGCATGGTGACAAAATGTATCTTGAGCGCACACATGACATCACACTGGAAGCTATTCATGTCATCACCGGTTTCTATAATGTTGGAGATGTGCCATCCCTAAGGAAAGTCATTAAGACAGAAATGACCAAGGTCACTAGTTCTATGAGCGACCAACGGGGAATGACCGTCAATACCATCAAGGATGATCTGGTCAAATATGCTTGTATTGTGATAGGTTACCAGACATTCTATGCTAGTAGAATTAACTCTATCTCTGCTACAATGATAAATGCCACCTACAAGATGATCATGGAAGATGCCTCGTTTGATTTATGCACCTGTATGCAAAGGCAACTTCTAGTTAACCTAAAGCTAATTAAATAGGACAATGCCTTAAGATTTATATTTGGACAACTGCTGGTAGGATTTCTTTTCTATTTTCAAGGCTATTTCTCAGGAGTCGGTGATATACAATGGTCTGCTGACCAACTGGTAACCAAGTAAATCAGAGAGAATCTACAAGCAGTAGGAACCAGTTATCTTGAAGTCCTGAACAAATACTTTGATGAGTTTAGATGCAAGATGAGCTAAAGGGTGAGAATATCTGGCTATATTGTCAAGAAGTATGAAGAGGACATCTGCTTTATCATCTGAGTAGATGAGTGCACAATGGAGGTGGTTGAGCCTAGAAAAGAAGAAGTGGAGCCCATGGGATATGAAGTAATGTATGACATGCTAGATTGATATGCCTCTACCCTACTTGCCTCACCTCTTGATCCTAAGAAGAAGAGAACCGACACCTATTTGGAGAGGGTAACACCAATTGAAGAACCTTTAGTAAAGAAGGGAAAGGCAGTGCCATCTGTATCGGCACCGGTTACTTCAGCAAGTCCTAAAGTGACCAAGCAGTCACTGGCAAAGAAGAAACCGAAAGTTGCACCTACCAAGGTCTTTGAAAGGAAGGAGAAAACTAAGAACACCTCACTAGACTCAAAGGATACAAAACCTGAGGTACAGCCTAAAAAGACTAGGCAAACGAGGAGGAAGACAAAGACAACCAGCAATGAATCAACATCATCAACACCGGTAAATATAGACATTTCCTCTTACAAACCTTTGACACATTGTCAAAGAACTATAAAGAATATTAGGAGAAAGGTGCTAAGTGATTTAATAGATCATTTTGATGATTTTAATGACAATGAAAAGGAGGAAGTTGAATAGGAAATTATTCAATATTTATGTATTAATGATCGGTCACCATCAGAAATTAGATCTGTGACACTAGATTCTTTATATAATTCTTTAGATAACAAATGACGCATTGCCATAAAAAAGGAACAGGAAATAAGAGAAGAAATATTTGCACAATATTTTCCTGATGTGTCAAATTCAAAACTTTATGAAGTTATGGAAAAGTACAAAGACCTCTTCTTCATGAGAAGAAGAAGACTCCTGTTATTGGAAGGGAAAGTACCTGAAGTGGTAAAAGATACCCACTTGCATGCCAAAGACGGTCTGAGGTTGCACCAAGTGTCCGAAGCCAACAAGAAGGTTGAGCAAGAACTAGAAACTAGAAAACCGGATGAGGTGTATGACAGTGAAGGAGAATCGGTCACTGAACAAATTGACCCTATTGACATTGATGCTTTGGATGGTGAAAATGTCACTCCAGATGTAGCAAAGGACAAGGCTGACAAAGAGAGAGTGGACAAAGAAAAACAAGACAAAGATAAGGCTGATAAAATGGAAGTAGAGAAAGAGAAAAAGAATAAAGAGGAAGAAGAGAAGAAGCAAAAGGAAGAGGAGAAGAAGCAAAAGGAAGAGGAGAAGAAAAAAAAGGAAGAGGAGAAGAAGAAAAGGGAAGAGGAGAAGAAGAAAAAGGAAGAGGAGAAGAAGAAAGAGGAAGAGGAGAAAAAGAAATAGGAAGAGGAGGAGAAGAAAAAGGAAGAGGAGAAGAGGAAATAGGAAGAGAAGAAGAAGAAAGAAGAAGACAAGCGGAAAGAAAAAGATAGAAAGAAGGAAGAAGAAAAGAGAAAGAAAGAAGCAGAGGAGCAAAAGAAGGCTGAAGAGGAAAAGCAAAGAGCTAAAGAGAAGGAGGAAGCGGCAAAGAGCACACAAGTGGAGACCCCTAAGGAAACTGGTAGTCAAGCCAAACCAGCTGACATAACAAGTCCCATTGACCTCCAATCTGAAAATGAAATGGAGCTGCTACAAAGCATTAAGCTTTCCCAAGAGCAATTGGAAGTGCTAAGGAGGAAGAAGGAACAAGATGTTATTCAAACTGTGGTAGAAACTCTTACCAATTTGATACCCAGTACCAACCTCCCCAGTACTGATTCCTCTTTGGCCCAATTGAAACTTTTATGCACAATTGTAGAGGACCAGGTGCAATGCCTGGAAGATGTTGCTGAAGCCAATGCACAAAAGAAGAATCAAAAGGCACTGAACACTTCCTTAGTGAATAAATTAAATGAGCTCCGGTCAGAACTTCAGAAAGCGCAGAAAGACATAAGCGATGCTATGGATGAGGGGAAATTACTGCTTAGTAAGATAAGCCAACCCCATCTATTCTGTGATGATGTGCTTGCTCAAAAAGCTAGACTGCAATATGATTTGCAGCCATATATAAGAACCTTTAAGATGCCCTATGATTCCTTGACCACATTTGGGCAAACTGTTCACCGGTTTCAACTCTAGACTGCCAGAATAGAGTTGAAAATCACCAATCGAACCAGAGATTTGTAAGAACTTCAACTGGTTCTACTACCACGTCTGCAAATACTTCAGAAGTACTATCTCAATTTGGATGCCTTAACGGTCACTCAAGAGATGAGTACATTGGATTCCATGGAGGAACAGGTATCCCAGATGCAAACAAAAAGTGAGGTTGCTACCTCATTGCTTGAGTCATGGTCCTTATCCATGAAGACATTTATGTAGGATTTTAAATTGGTTTTTGATAAGTTTCACTCATTATTGTTACAAACATTTATTATTTTAATGATAATGAGAAATTGGGGTTATTCCATAGTACTTTGTCATTGTTGGCAAAGGGGGAGTAGTATTCTATATTTAAAATTTTGATGCATGTTATGTATACTTTCATGTTTATCTTTGTAAGGGAGTAGTATACATTGTATTTTCTACACAAGTGGTAGTGTATATGCTTAGGGGGAGTAATTTTTATTATGGCATATTTTTGTTGTAAAACACTTAGATGTCAAATTTTTTCCTAAGTCTTGCCATCAATGCCAAAGAGGGAAATTGTTGGCATTTTTGATGATTTTGTTGTGATTGTCATTGATGGACACACACTTTCTTTGAGATCACTTTTTGTATGTATGAGTTATGCTCAACCGGTATTATGTATTATAGTCTTTAGACTATCAGTGTTTTACAAAAAGTGTTTACCGATCCCAATCGGTATGAAGACCCAAGCGGTATGAAGACCTCAAGCAGTTTGAGGATCCCAAAGCAGTATGAAGAAACAAAGCGGTTGTTATCATCTTTCCCAGTCTTTATTTTGGCAAACTGGTAATTGGTAAAATATGTGAACTGGTAATAGGTAAATGTATGAACCGGTATTACTTTGTGATGAGTTACCAACCGGTATTATTTTTGTGATGAGTTATCATCCACCGACACTTTGGCAGTGATTCTGCGTCATGTTACCAAATGTGTCCAGATGCACTGAACCTAGGAACTTGCAATGTAATCCTATTGGACCGACATGAAATCAGATTCCTTTATAAGGACATCATGTCTAGGGTTTTAGAAGTTGTTAGGGTTTTGTGTGGTTGATGAGGTTTTTGCATGTGTGATCATAGAAGAAGATTAGGTTTGTGTGAAGAAACAGAGTGTGAAGATTTTGAAGATTGAAGTAATACTGAAATGCATTAACAATGAGCTATCAAGGATCTAACCAAGCATACTGTGCTATTATTTAGATCACTCACTTGTTGATTAATCACATCTTCGACAAGTCTATAACCCTTAACCGAGTAGGCCTGGCAAAGCCTTTGTAAATCCTCTAACAAGGTGGTTCACAACTATGGATCTGAAATCCTCTCACAAGGTAGTCTTTAATCAGACTTATCTCCTAACAGAGATTGAGATTCCTAACAGGATTTGTTCTCGTAAAGAACATTGTATGACCTTAATCGGTCTAGTTACTATTCTGCAAATAGTTACTTGTGAGTTTCATCTCACCATGGTTTTTCCCATTTGGGTTTACACGTCAAAATATCTTATGTTATGGTGATTGTGCTTCTGTGGGTGAATGCCTTATTTGCTGTTTGGTTTGCATTTGTGTTAATTGGTTTGTTAGCAAAATTGTTTAAATGTTTAAGTTCAGTATTTTTTGGTATACTAATTCACCCCCCCCCCCCCTCTTAGTATTTATCAAATATCAGGTCTTGTTTGTGTCAAATATAGTAAACCTCCAATCATAGATTTATATCTTGTCGGATTAACAAGTGATGATTCATCCTTCAATGATAGTTTATCAATTGTAGTCATAGGTGTACTTACTGGTTTAGAGTTTTCCATGCCAAATTTCTTAAGTAATTACTTCAAGTAATTTGATTGATTTATGAATATACCTTTATAAGTCTGTGAAATATGCAATCCTAAAAAGAATTTTATCTCCCCAATCATAGACATTTCAAATTCTTCCTACATCTTATTAGAAAAGTCTTTACACAATCCTTCTTCTCCTCCAAAAATGATATCATCAACAAAAACTTCAATAACCAAGATGCCATCATTAGTCACTTTGTAGCATAAGTTGATGTGAGCATTACCTTTAGTGTAACCAAGCTTCAAAAGATATTTGTCCAATCTAGCATACCAAGGTCTAGGAGCTTGCTTCAATCCATATAAAGCTTTCCTTAACCTACAACTACAAACTGTAATACCCTAAAAATGGTCATCTAAACCATGGGCCCCTAATCTTGACAACATCACCAAGGTCATAACCAAAGGCAATTAAATAAATCTTGAGCACACAATTAATTTCTAAAATCATCAATGTCACATGGCAAATTAATCACTCAATATTAATTAAATATTTATTTAATTAATTAAATCATTCCAAGTAATTCTTTTTAAAAATCAAATATCTCATTTATTCAATTAAATATCCTAGCATATTTAATGAAATAAATCAATTTGCCATCAAATCTTCAAAAAAGGAAATAAATAAAAGAATTATCTATTTTTATCACAAATGCATGGAATTAATTTATTATTATTTCCAATGCAACTTGAGATTCTTATCTAAATGCATTTCAATTAAACTACAATTGGAATCTATCTCAAGGTTAACTGAACCTGATTTCTCAATTATTTTCAATTAATCCTAAATTGAGCTTTTCTCTTGTAATTCTCTATAAATTCAACCTTCAACTCTCATTCCAATTCACCCCAGAGATTTTTGAGAACACGCTTGGAGATTATTATCACGCTAATTTTGCTCTAGAGTCATTGAATAGATTATGCTTTTTTTTAGATTATTTGCATCCATATTACTTGAATCCATATTGCTTGAATTATTCATCCATTTTGCATCTATATAGTTAATATCATATAGATTAAATCCTTCATCTTGGTGTAGTCTAGTCACTGGTATTGCTTATAAAAAATTTGAGAGCAATCTTATACTCGCATCTTTTAGAAGGCAATTAGTCGCTTTGTTATGGTTTATTATTTATTGATTATTTATTTACTAACCATACATGTAATGAATTAATTGAAGTATTGTGCTTATAGCTACATACCCTTTTTCACACACACAAACCATATCTTTGTCATCTGTCAAAGAAAATCCATCAAGTTGTTCAATGTAAACTTCCTCTTCAAGATCACCATTCAGAAATGCACATTTAACATCCATTTTATATACTATATAGTTCTTGTGTGCTGCAAAAGCTAAGAATAATCCGACTGCCTCAATTCTAGCTACCAGTGCAAAGGTTTCATTGTAATCAATTCCTTCTTTCTGTGAATATTCCTTACACACTACTCTTTCTTTGTTTTTGATTACCTTACCATCTTCATTAAGTTTATTTCTGAATACCCATTTAGTTCCAATTACATTTTTGTTTTTAGGTCGGGGAACCAATGTCCATGTGTTATTCTTTTCAATTTGTTCCAATTCATCTTCCATAGCTTTAATCCAATGTTTATCTTCACATGCCTCATTAATAGTTCCTGGTTCAATTTGAGAAATTAGACATACCTCTTCATTTGCCAATTTTCCTCTAGTCATAAAACCTTGATACTTATTCCCAATTATCTGACTTTCAGAGTGATTCAATCTTACATACCTGGGTGTATTCACTTGCTGTTGTTCTTCAGTCACTGTGGAATTATTAGATGATGCTGGTGTGACTGGATCAAAATTCTATACCGGTGTACTCATTGTAGGTTCATTTGTGATTATCTCAACTGTCAGTTCAGAGTCCATAGACCTTGAATTACCTCTAAACTGTTCATCAATCTTCACATTTGCACTCTCAATGATTTTTTGCAATCTCTTGTTAAAACATCTATATGCCTTGCTCTTAGATGAATAGCCAAGAAATATTCATTCATCACTTCTAGGATCAAATTTTCCAATATAATCATCTCTCCTAATGTAACATTTGCTTCCAAATATTCTAAAATATTTAAGAGTAGGAGTATTACCAAACCATAGTTCATGAGGGGTCTTACCGGTTCCACCTTTGATGTGAACTCTATTGAATGTATAAATAGTTGTATTGATTGCTTCTCTCCAATACACATGAGGTAGGTTTGCTTCTGATATCATGCTTCTAGCTGGATCCAAAATAGTTTTGTTCTTCCTTTCCACAACTTCATTTTGCTGGGGTGTTCGAGGTGCTGATAATTGTCTTCTAATTCCATTAACTTCACAAAATGTATTAAATTCCTTAGATGTGAATTCATCTCCTTGATCTGATCTTAAACATTTGATTTTCTTATCGGTTTCATTCTCTACCATTACCTTGAATAGTTTGAATTTCCCAAAAGCTTCTGATTTCTCCCCAAGAAAAGTAGCCCAACACATTCTAGAATAATCATCAATGATCAGCATAAAATATCTATCTCCTTGTAAACTTCTAGTTCTTGTTAGACCACATAAAACATTATTAATTAAGTCAAGAACATTATTGGATTTTTTTTGGAATACTCTTAAAAGTTGCTCTAACTTGCTTTCCAAATTGACATTCCTTACATACTGGATTGTGAGGTTTAACAGTCTTAGGTAAATCCCTTACCGCCTAAGTTGTACTGATTTTCACAATGCAATCAAAATTTACATGACAAAGTCTTTTACGCCATAACCAACTTTCATCAATATGTGCAATCAAGCATGTCTTCTCATTTTTTTTCAAATGAAAGATATTACCTCTAGTCTAATTACCAGTTGCAATTTCCAAACGAGTTCTATTCATGATTTTGTATTTACCATTCTTGAATTATAATTGAAATCCTTTTTCAACTAATTGACCAACACTCAAAAGATTATGCTTCAAACCTTCAACATAATAAATGTTGTCAGTATTGTGCTTACCACCAAAAGATATAGTGTAGTTTCCTCTGATCAAACAAGCTTTATCATCCCCAAATCTTACTAGATCTCCATTATATTCCTAAAAAGTTAAGAATTTACTTTTATCACTAGTCATATGATGTGAACATCCAAAATCAATGATCCATTCATCCTTTTCTTCAATTTTAGCTGCCAGGGCCTGCTCTACCAGTTGAGTAGTAGGTGTCATTTGATCTTCTGTTATTGCAACAAAAGCCCATCCATTGTCTATCAGTTCCTCATCAGAATCATCGGTAACTCCTTCATCAACATAGTAACATGATTTGTCTCTATTCTTCTTAAATTTGTATCTCTGATATTGAGGGTTAGGCTTATATTTTCTTTTAGCTTCTTCTTTCAATCTTGAATGTCTATCAGGACACCTAGATGCCATATGACCAATTTTATTACAGTTAAAACATTTAAATGGTGCTTTACCTTCATACTTACTTCCAACTAGACCTTTGGGCATTTTCCTTGCAAATAGTGCTTCAAGTTCTTCATTATCTCTTCTGATTTCCTCAAGTTCTCTAGCATAGAGTGCTTTCCAATCATTTTTTTTAGATGATGATGATGATGTTGCAGATGATGAAGCTTTGAAAGACAAATTTGTCTTAATTGTAGCAACATGACCAAATTCCTCAAGTTCAAAAGTTGAAATTTTTCCAACCAAAGTATCTCTAGATACTAATATATTAGGCATTGTTCTCAATTCATTAATAGCAGTTACTTTCATTTTGTATGCCGGTGGCAATGCTCTTAAAACCTTAGAAACAGTTTCATCTTCACTTAAGGATCCTCCGCAACATTGTATACCCAAAATAATTTCACTAACTCTTTCCATAAAAGCAGAAATCCTTTCATCTTCTTCCATTTTTAGATTTTCATACCTAACTCGGAAGCATTCCAGTTTTAGAATTTTGACAGTGGTATCACCTTCATTCAATGTCTCAAATTTATCCCAATAGCTTTAGCAGTAGATCGGTCTGATAATCCCATGATTTGTTGATCTGACAATGTGCTCAAAAGTGCTTCTCTTGCTTTGCAATCATTCTCCTGATCTTTAACCAAGGTTGGTGGATTAGGTTGACTCTATGTAGGACCAACATAGCCATTCTTTGTAACATCCCATATGTCTCTTCCAATGCAATTTAGATGTGTCTCCATTCTGATCTTCCATATACCATAGTTAGTTCCATCAAGTTTCAGACTGTCCTTCCTGAAATAGTTAGTTGCCATAGAATCTCCTCAAGCTATTAAACTTCTGCAAAAAATGGACTTAGCTCTGATACCAATTGTTAGGACTTGGAGGCAACTAAGAGGGGGGGGGGTGAATCAATTGTCTATTAATTTCAACTCAAATATAACTTAACCAAACTTAATGCATAATACGGGTAAACCAAACTTAATGTCGGTAGATAGTTTAATAGTTAATAACAGTATCGGTAAAGTTTAATGAATGAAACAGAAAGACAAATAACATCCACAACACATAACACATATATTTGTACGTGGAAACCTTGTAAGGGGAAAAACCATGGTGGGAAACCTTACCCACAATCAGATGATACTACTGCAGATAGTATGTGTGTACAAATGGGGTCTGCACATGCAGAAAGGCCAACTGCCTAGAGCTCACTGATCAATCACAAAATGGGAGTCACACTGACTACAATTGGATGGTTAAATCCAATGATAATGTACTGCTCAAAATAGCATCTTCATATGCTGGATTCAGTACCGATTAAGCTCTGATTGTCTTCTTCATACCTTCCTTGAATCTTCAAATGATATCCATGTGTATAACTCTTCTTATATTCACATATACCTTATTACAATCCTTTTCCACACCTTTTTTTATAATCTCACAAATGAGATCTTACATATATACCAAAACCTAAGACCAAATGTGTAGGTTGGCTCACTAAGAATATTAAAATTAAATCAATTACAAATGAATCAATATGTGATGCATCATGTCAGCTCAATGCATTTACAATAATAACCAATCAATAAAACATCTCCATAACGTGTCGTACTAATCTGGAATAGATAACGCTTGCCGGTCCATAACCTAGACCTATTTGTTGGTAATAGCAAATATGCAAACTCGATTAGACCAATAACCAAATCATGAAAATCAAGTGTCCAAACAATGTCTTTGACATAACCAAGTAATCTCCAGATGATAACAGATCATGCTCAGTGTCGGTGAACAATATAACCTATCGGTGAACCAGATACCGGTGACTGTGCATAATTCACTGAACATGCCAGTGAACACAACCAAAGATCTTCAGTGCTGATAAGTGTTGAAAGGTGTTGACAAGTGTTGACATCAATGACAAAACCAATGCAACACATTCATAATAACATTATCTTCTCTTAGTTATCATTTTTTACAATCATCCAATTAAAATACCTAGCCATCCTCATCTTTCACCAATTTTAACTCTAGCCTCTTACATCTATCTTTAGTGATACTTTCAACCCTTTTGCATTTTCATTCTAGCTTCTTTTGGTAGTAATGAGATAAGATTTTAACTTCTACTTCTTATTTATTCCTTGCACACAACATTATCCATTTGTTCTTGTTGGTTCCCAAATCAACAAATCCTAAACCCTAGAGTATTAGCCACTACCTCATCAATAGGTTTAAGATAGTATTTGACCAATGACCAAGATTTTGTCTCAATACTAGAATCTTCTACACTTCTGCCTCTGCAAAACCAAGGTGGGTTTCCCTTGACAATGTCCTAATAACCTACTTCACTTTATGCTCAAACATTGTACACTATAGCAGATATCCCAATGAAAATATACCAAGGAAAATTAATAAACCTCTCGTTTGGCTACAACCATAGTTTCTATACTAAAACTAGTCCTAAAGAACAAAAATAGAAATATTTAGGACAAAAATAGAATTTTTTTTTATAATGAATGATCTTGAAACAATTTTAAAGAGAAGACCAATGCTCATCCTATAGTGAATAGAGTTTGAATGCAAACTATTCATAAATAATTATGACGCATCTCAACATTATAACTATTCATTAAACACTTCATGACTTGCATGTAATGCATAAGCTAAAATCAGTACAAATTCCATCACATTCACCTATACATGTATTGTAACACTCTTAGAACAAAATATAACCCTTTTTCTTGAAAAGAGACCTATCACTAAGAATATACATTCTCCATTAGAGAAGACAAATTACAACACCATTAAAAAATTACTTTATAGAACACATACACAAGTAATACGAATAATCCATAACTGATTTCTTCTATTGATTTTCAAAAGATAAGATACATCACAAAAATTGTTCATAATAGACTTGCAGAGAGAGATATCTTTTCTCTATTGCTTTCAGCTCCTAATACATTCTACTTCTCAAGAATTTTAGAATCCTTTCTTATGGGCCCTAATTTCCTTTTTATAGGACAAGGGAGCAAAACAAGCTTCTAGCCTAGTAAGAGACTTGTCAAACAATGATTGTCTAATACAATAGAATATGCCAAAAGGCATCTTTTACAAGTACATTCACAGAAAAAAATCACCCTAGGAAGAGGGGCTAGAAGGCAACTAGAGAAAATTGCTTTTGGAAATAGTGCAATAGGCCTGGAAGGAGAGGAACTGAGGCGTCCTTTTGCTGCAACATCTATCATTGTCAAAATTTGAATTCTGGTGTTGGGGGTTGTGTAGGATTGGACTAGGTAAATATTGATTGTGTGTCCAAAGTATACTTCTAAAATTGGGAACACACAAAAGGAATGTAAGAGACACAAAAAAGAGAAAGACTAACTATTCTTCTTCCTCTAGTTGCTCATCTTCAAGTGAGTAGTATTTCTTGTGCCAACTATCCAATTACTCTATGGTAGGCCAAGTGAATGCTCTTAGACTCTGCAACTTGTTCATAGCCTCCTTTGTTTTATTTGCAGGCACAGTGGTAGCCTCTATAATGAATGTATGATATAAAGAACCAATCTCAAGGATTCTGTCAATAATCAAATGATATATATCCTTCTAATTGTATTCCCCTTTCACCAATGAATTCAAAATTGCATTGATTGATTCTTCAAACTCAAGCTTCCACTTGTACAAATCCTTGATTTGGTTGTCCTTGGTCAAAATATTAGGGGTATCCCTGTTAGGTCCCGGAGACAACTGAGAGGGGGGGGGGTGAATCAGTTGTCTAATAAATTCAAACCAGAAACTATTAAACCAACTTAAAGCTTAATATTGGTAAACTAGTCTAATATGTTGGTAGACAGTTTTAACAGTTAACTGCAATACCGGTTAGGATTAATGCATGAAACAAAAAGACAAAGTCATCCACAACACATAACACCAATATTTGTACGTGGAAACCCTATAAGGGAAAAACCATAGTGGGAAACCTTACCCACAATCAAATTATACTATTGCAGATAGTAAGTGTATACAAATGGGGTTTGCACATGCAGAAAGGCCAAGCGCCTAGAGCTCACTACTCAAACACAAAATGGGAGTCACACTGACTACAATTGGATGGTTAAATCCAATAAGAATGTACTGCTCAAAATAGCATCTTCATATGCTGGATTCAGTACCGGTGTAGTTCTGATTGTCTTCACAAAAACCCTCCTTCAAATTCAAATGATGTCTGCATGTATAGCTCTACTTATTCTCGCATATAACTTCACACAATCCTTTTTTACATTCCACACTTGATCTTACAAATAAGATCTTACATTTATACCATACCCTAAGACCAATTTTAGTAGGTCGACTCTAAAGGATAATACAATAAAATTAATTTACAAATCAATTAATACCCGATGCAATAACCAATTCACCATGTCGGCTTAATGCATTTACAACAATAATAAGTCATCTCCATAGCGTGCCATGCTGATCTGGAAAAGATAAACCTGTCGGTGTAACTTGGACCTATTTTCCAGTAACAAAAAATATGCAAATACGAATATGTCAATTAACAAAACTCCAAGACAAGGTGTCCACACGATGTCTTCAACATAACCAAGTATTTTCCATGCCCTTCCAAGTGTTGGTGATCATTACATCCTGTCGGTGTACCAGATATCGCTGACTATGCATAAGTCACTTGTTTGCCGGTGAATGTTGCTGATTCTCCAAAGTGCCAGAGTTGATAAGTGTTTAGTAGGTGTTGACATCAATGAAAAAACCATACCAAAATACCAACAATCTCCCCCTTTGGCATTGATGGCAACACAAGATGGAAAAACCATCAAAGTGCCAAAAGAGAAATGCCAAATACCAAAAACCAACAATCTCCCAAAAAAGAGATCATAACCAGAAATCAAAATACAAATACAGAGAGTAATAATCTCTCCCAAATAACAATCTCTCCCCCTGGGAGCAACATGTTTTTTCCTTGTGTTTTTCCATACCAATCTCTCCCCCTTTGACATCAAATGCCAAAGTTATTACCAAGCCAAGTTCATATACAAAATACCAATCAATTTAGTATACCAACTACTCCCCCTGAGAAGTAGCTTTCTCATCAAAGCCGGAGTAAAAGATTTCTCTGTTAATTCTACCGGTTGACGACAAACATCAACTTCCTAAGTCTCTACCAATGGGGGTATGACCCCAAGCTGGTCTCTGAGATATTCAAAAGTCTCCTTAGGTAGAGGTTTAGTGAAGATATCTACAATCTGCTCTTTAGTATTCACATAAACTAGTTTTATCTCTTTTGCTTCAACATTTTCCCTTAGAAAATTCAGTTTGATAGAAACATGTTTGGTTTTAGAATGTAATACCGGATTCTTAGATATATCAATTGTTGCAGTGTTATCACAATAGATAGTAATAGGTTCCTTGCATTTTACCTTTATGTCTTTCAACATTTGCTTAAGCCATAATACCTGTGTACAGTTAGTTGCTGCTGTAACATATTCTAATTATGTTGTTGATAAAGATGTACAACTTTGTTTCTTACTCAACCAAGAAACTAGTATGCTTCCAAGAAAGAATGCACCGTCGGTGGTGCTTTTTCTATCATCCACATCTCCTACCCAATTTGCATCTATGTATGTACATAATTTGAAGTTTTCATCTTTAGGATACCATAATCCAAGATTTATAGTTCCTTGTAAGTACTCAAAAATCTATTTTACTACTGATTCATGATTTTCTCTAGGATTACTCTAAAATCTTGAAACAATACATACTGCATTGATAATATCAAGTCTGGTTTGTGTCAAATACAATAAACCTCCTATCATAGATTTGTATCTAGTTGGATTAACAGGTGTAGATTCATCCCTTAGTGATAGTTTGTCATTTGTAGTCATAGGTGTGCTTACCAGTTTAGAGTTCTCTATCCTAAATTGCTTTAGTAACTCTTTTAAGTACTTGGATTGACTCAAGAATATACCTTTGTCAGTCTGTGAAATCTGCAATCCTAAAAAGAATTTTATTTCTCCAATCATAGACATTTTAAATTCTTGCTGCATTTTAATAGAAAAGTCTTTACACAATCCATCTTCTCCTCCAAAGATTATTTCATCAACAAAAACTTCTATAACCAAGATGTCATCATTAGTCACTTTATAGTATAAGTTTTTGTCAGCATTACCTTTAGAAAAACCAATTTTCAAAAGATACTTATCCAATCTTGCATACCAAGCTCTTGGAGCTTGCTTTAATCCATACAAAGCTTTTCTTAACCTGCAAACCATATCTTTGTTATCTGTCAAAGAAAATCCATCAGGTTGTTCAATGTAAACTTCTTCTTTAAGATCTCCATTAAAAAATGCACATTTAATATCCATTTGATATACTTTGTAGTTCTTATGTGCTGCAAAAGCCAAAAATAATATGACTGCCTCAATTCTAGCTACTCGTGCAAAGGTTTCATTGTAGTCAATTCCTTCTTTCTGAGAATATCCCTTACACACTAGTCTTGCTTTGTTTTTGATAACCTTACCATCTTCATTAAGTTTTTTTCTGAATACCCATTTGGTTCCAATTACATTTTTATCTTTAGGTTAGGGAACTAGTGTCCAAGTGTTATTCTTCTCAATTTGTTCTAATTCTTCTTTGATAGCTTTAGTCCAATATTTATCTTCGCATGCCTCATTAACAGATGATGGTTCAATTTGAGAAATAAGACATACCTCTTCATTTTCCAATCTTCCTTTTGTTATAACTCCTTTGTACTTGTTTCCAATTATTTGATCTTCAGAATGATTCAGTCTTACATACCGGGGTGTCTTCGTTTGCTGCTGTTCCTCAGTTATTGTGGAATTTTCAGATAATACCGGTGTAACTGGATCTTCATTTTGTACTGGTGGATTCAGTGTAGGTTCATTTGTCAAGATTTTTGTTGCCGGTTCAGAGTCTATATACCTTGAAGTTCCTCTGAATTGTTCATCAATCTTCACATTTGTACTCTCAACAATTTTCTGCAATCTTTTGTTAAAACATCTATATGCCTTGCTCTTAGATGAATAACCAAGAAATATTCCTTCATCACTTCTAGGATCAAATATTCCAATATACTCATCTCTTCTAATATAACATTTGCTTCCAAATATTCTGAAATATTTAAGAGTAGGAGTAATACCAAACCATAGTTCATGAGAGGTCTTATCGGTTTCACCTTTGATGTGAACTTTGTTGAATGTATAGACCGTTGTACTTACTACCTCTCTCCAATATAAATGTGGTAGGTTTGCTTCTGATAACATACTTCTAGATGCATCCAAGATAGTTCTATTTTTCATTTCAACAACTCCATTCTGCTGTGGTGTCCGAGGTGCTGATAGTTGTCTTCTAATTCCATTCACTTCACAGAATGTATTAAATTCCTTAGATGTAAATTCTCCTCCTTGATCTGATCTTAAACATTTTATTTTCTTACCGGTTTCATTTTCTACCATTGCTTTGAACATTTTGAACTTTCCAAGTGCTTCTGATTTTTCTCTGAGAAAAGTAACCCAACACATTCTAGAATAGTCATCAATGATTAACATGAAATATCTATCACCTTGTAAGCTTTTAGTTCTAGCTGGACCACATAAATCAGTGTGAATTAAATCAAGAGCATTATTAGATTTTTTTTGGAATACTTTTGAAACTAGCTCTAACTTGTTTTCCAAATTGGCATTCCTTACATACTGTATTGTGAGGTTTGACAATTTTAAGTAAATCTCTAACTGCCTTAGTAGTACTGATTTTTACTATGTAATCAAAGTTTACATGATAGAGTCTCTTATACCATAGCCAACTTTCATCAATATGTGCAATCAAGCATGTCTTTTCACTATTATTCAAATGAAAGATATTAACTCTAGTCTGATTACCGGTTGCAATTTCTAAACTAGTTCTATTCATGATTTTGCATTTACCATTTTTGAATTGTAACTGAAATCCTTTCTAAGCTATTTGACCAACACTCAAAAGATTATGCTTTAAACGTTCAACATAGTAAACATTGTTAGTGTTGTTCTTACCATCAAGAGATATTGTACCCTTACCTTTGATCAAACAAGCTTTATCATCTCCAAATCTCACTAAGCCTCCATTGTATTCTTGAAAGTTCAAGAATTTACCTTTATCTCCTGTCATATGATGTAAGCATCCTGAGTCAATGATCCACTCATCCTTTACTTCAATTTAAGCTGCCAAGGCTGTGAGGCCTCACCTCGACTCAGTCTGACATTCAGTGGATTTTATATTTAGACTATGATGGATACTTTATTTTGATGCTTTTTGAGACTTAGAACTTATATGATTTCAGGATTTGAATAACATTGATATGATTTGGTGATTTACTTATATGCTTTATGAGATAGAACACTACATGATTGTTAGATAGGATGATATTGCAATGATAGATGTCGTTATTGAATTTGCAGGACTTTACTCTGAATATAGAACTATGATGTATGTTTAGTTTATGTGAATTGGGATGAAATTGCTTATGTGAATTTGCTTGATAAAAGATGTATTCAATCTATGCAAATGAAAATTGTATGCAAGTAATGATGTGTATTGTTATATTATTGAATTATATTATATATGGATATTTGGAAGTACTAATGTGTAAATTGAGATGCGCAGGAAATTTACCATGTGACCATGGAAAATTATGGAGAACCAAACCTAGACTTATGTATGTTCGTAAGCCAGGGGTTGTCTATTTGGAGAGACAACACCCCGTTCGTGTTGTTTTTTATTCGTAACTATATATGCTGCATGAGTGTTAAGTGTTATTTAAATTTAATGTGTAAAAACCACAAGTGACAATTTCATGTTTTATTTGTGTCACTTGACACGTGTGGATTTAAATTTAAATGTTTTATTTTGTCTCTTGGTGGGAAAGTGTTTAATTATAGTTCTTCTTAAATAAAATAATGTGTTGTCATAAATACTTTGGGAATATAATATTTGGGGTGGTCAACTTATGTTTGACCCGAAAATAAACTTCAGAGGGGTTTAAAATGGGTTAAATGAACACCTAGGGGTAGTTTAATAGGGTTTCCTAAAGCCCATAAGGTATACCTAGGGGTTAGGGGTAATTTTAGGCAAGTTTCTACTTTATAATGATCTTTTTAACGCTTTAAAAATTGGCTTTTTTGAGTTGTGAGAAAATTGAAAATTTAGAAGTTAAATCTAATTTAGATTTTTCTTATTCGAATGGGAGTCTTTTTGCATTTTTGCTTTCTTTCCCTTTTGGTTTTTAGAAACTTGTGAGAACTCAGAGAGTGAGATTCTTAAGCAAGATTTTGAGATTTTGAGGGTAATCACCCACTCTCCATTTTTGGAGACAAGAGAAATTTTGAAAAGAAAATAATGTTATGGAATAGAAAAATTGATTAAGGGTAGAAGGAAAAAGATTCGTGGATTGGGCAGCTCTTCATCAAATATCATAATACCTTTGGGCAGATTAAGGTTGGTTTCAGTTATTCATTATAATGTCTTCTTCTTGCTTATGTCTGGAAGTTTGTTGGTGTAAGAAATCTGTGTTCTTGAATGTTTTTGTTGAAAAATCTTTTGGTATTTTTGCATTATGATTTGTGTTGTGTTTTGGAAGTTTCCTCAAGACCTCTTACTCTTGGGAGAGAAGAGGATCTTGTGGGTGGTAGTAGTGACAACCCTCGAGTGAGAGACTCTCTTTTGAGAGCGATCACAAGGGATCTTTGTGTGACCCTTGCTGCATGGCCTATTTGTGCAATGGGGGTCATAAGGAGGGATATAAGGCTAGAATGCCTTTGGAGGGCATAAGGAATAAGGGGTTGAGATTCTTGATATAATTATTGTGCCATGAGGTGGCTTCTTGTTTATTTCATACTTGCAGTTCTCCTTAGGGTATTGGTCCACTACCACCCTTTGAAAAGATCATCACCAAAGTGTGGTGCTGTGAAGCCAAGTTGGGAGTGTGTTGAAAATCTGTATGTATTTGCCTTCTATGTGTTTGTCTGTTTGTTACCCATCTACGAATCGGTTCTCCGAGCTCAGGGGTGGCTACCAGTTAGCCTAGGCTGGGAGGTGAGCACTCCGTGGTCATATTTGTGTTTTCTATTATGCAGGAAAGTCAGGAGAAAGAGAATAGGAACCATGAAAAGACACAGAAGATTATTGTTGAAGATACTTAAATCCAGTTGCAAATATTTGTTTAAATTTGTTATAGAAGTATGTCTCATTCATAGAAAAGAGAAGCAAGTTGTAATTCTTGAAAATAGACTTGAGTTTTATTGTTGTAGCTAAGCAAAGAAACATCCCGTAAATATGCAGAATATCTTAGAGTTGTAAAAGCTTGTTTTATTTCTACTTCTGATTTTTTTTTAGAAAAAGAAAAGCCACCTTGAATTGCATGTAAAAGCTTCTTTTGTATTATGAAAAAAAAATAGTTTCCAATTAAATTTTATCTATATTCTACTTGATGAAAAATAGGAGTTTATTTTTGCTAAAAGATCCTAAGTATTTAAAAAAAAAGTTTTAAGTAATTATTTTATTAGAGGAAAAATCACTGAATCTATTTATTCTTGAGAAGTATATTGTATTTCCTAAAATGTATTTCTAAATTGTATTTCTAATTAGTGTTGATTAAAAAGCTTATCAATAGATTTTGCTTCATTCTTTTATCAGCAATTAAAACCAAGGAAACAAAAAAAGGGCCTAATTCTATATATATATATATATATATATATATATATTTGAATTAACATAATGCTTTTCCTTTGTTATTTTAGTATAAAATTTTTGCATGTAAATCTTATTTAAAATATATATATATATATATATTGGTATATTTTCACCCTTATAAATTTATGATTATAAATTTATATAAATATAAATATATATATATATATATATATAAATATATATATATATATATATAAATATATATATGTATATTTATATAAAATATATTTAAAAAAAAAAAAAATTAAAAAAAAAAAGGGGAAATTTGGGTTCCACGCGGACCCTACTGTGTGTACGCACAGTGAAGGCCACGCGGCGCCCACTGTGTGAACACACAGTGCGGGCCGCTCGGCTCCCACTGTGTGGACACACAGTGGTCGGCCGCGGCCGCCACTGTGTGGCCACACAGTGGTGTGAGCCGCTAGCGGCGCCCACTGTGTGGACACACAGTGGCGCCTCGACCCTCCCCGTCGCCTTCTTCGAACCTGCGACAAAAATGGCCACCGCCTTGGGGTTTCGACCCTGTAAAAAAAAATACTCAGTGATAAACAAAAAAATGGATTAAACCCTAGTCCGGGTAGGGCTAGGGTAAATGAAATAAAATATTATGATAGTTTTCAGAGTTATTAATATGTGTAAAAAAAAATATAAAACCCTAATTAGGGTTGGGAAGCAGATTAACTATTATCTTGGGGAGATAATTCTAAATGGATTAAAAATAATGTAAAATTATATATATATATATTTATATATTTAAATATAAATATATATATATATATATAAATATATATATTCTGGTTGTAAATTGGAGTACGTTTTTAATAAAGTTTTAAATATTTAAATATTTTTTTAATAGAGTTTTAAACATTTAAATACCTCCGTAGGATACTCATAGGAAGTAAAAAGGGAAGTGAAATATATAAATTATAAGAAGTAAGCCTAGCCTTTATAATTTTAAATGTATTTAATGTAATAAATACTTAATTTTGTCCCGGGTAAGTTAATTAGAGTATTTAAATTTTAAATTGGATGTTTAGACTATGTGTCTTATTGGGAATTGAATTAAATTTCCTCTCCTATTTTCTTTAACGTGATGGATTTAATAAACTTAATTACTAGGTATCTCGTAGAGATAAAATTAAACTAGATAGCTTTCCGCAAATAAAATTAAACAAAATTTCGATGCTTGGTTCTTTTCAGAATTAGCTCGAGTATAATTATGGAAGTTTCAATAATGCTTGTCGTGTGAGTGAACTTGTTAATCAATTAATTTGTATTTTAAAAAAAAAATTGTTCCGTTTTTGCCCTAAATTTTGGGCATGACAAAGGCCTTCTCTACTAGTTGGACTGTAGGTGCTGGTTGATCTTCTGTTATAGCAACAAAAATGCATCCATTGTCTGTTAGATCCTCATCAAAATCATCAGTCACTCCTTCATCAACAATGTAACAATATTTGTCTTTATTCTTCTTAAATCTATATCTTTGATATTCAGGGTTAGGCTTGTATGTTCTTCTAGCTTCTTCTCTTAGTCGAGCATGTCTACTAGGACATCTTGAAGCCATATGACCAATCTTATTGCAGTTAAAATAATTAAAGGGTGCTTTACCTTCATACTTACTTCCAGCTGGACCTTTATGCATTTTCCTTGCAAATAGTGCTTCAAGTTCTTCATTTTCTTTCCTGCTTTCTTCAAGTTCTCTTGCTTAAAAGGCTTTCCAATCTGATTTGTCAAATGATGGTGCAGATGATGTAGATGTTTTAAAGGCTAAATCTGTCTTTATAGTAACAACATGACCAAATTCTTCAATTTCAAAAGCTGAAAGTTTTCCAATCAATGTATCTCTAGTTACTGATGTATTATGCATTGTTCTTAACTCATTTATAGTAGTGACTTTCATTTTATATGCTGGTGGCAATCCTCTTAAAACTTTTGAAACAATTTCATCCTTACTTAAGGTTCCTCCATAATATTTAATACCCAAAACAATCTCATTTACTCTTTCCATAAAGGCAAAAATCCTTTCATCTTCTTCTATTTTCAGATGTTCATACTTGACCCGAAAGCTTTCAAGTTTTGCAATTTTGTCTATGGAATCTCTTTCATTCAGTGTTTCCAAATGATCACAAATAGCTTTAGCAGTAGACCTATCTGATAATCCCATGATTTGTTGATCTGATAATGCGTTCAAAAGTGCTTTTCTTGCTTTGCAATCATTTTCTTCATCTTTAGTCAAGTTAGGTGGATTAGGCTGCCTTGAAGTGGGAGTAGTATAACCATTCTTTGTAACATCCCAGATGTCCTTTCCAATGCAATTCAAATGTGTATCCATTCTAATCTTCCATATGTCATAGTTGGTTCCATCAAGTTTAGGACTGTCCTTCCTGAAATAGTTAGTAGACATTAGATCTCCTCAAGCTGTTAAACTTCTACAAAAAGAGGACTATGCTCTGATACCAATTGTTAGGTCCCGGAGACAACTGAGAGGGGGGGGGTGAATCAATTGTCTAATAAATTCAAACCAAAAAAAATTAAACCAACTTAAAGCTTAATACCAGTAAACCAGTCTAATATGCCGGTAGATAGTTTTAATAGTTAATTGCAATACTGGTTAGGATTAATGCATGAAACAAAAAGACAAAGTAATCCACAACACATAACACCAATATTTCTATGTGGAAACCCTGTAAGGGGAAAAACCACAGTGGGAAACCTTACCCACAATTAGATGATACTGTAGACACCTAAAATTGTCATGTCTAATTAAATAAATATTTTATTTATTTAATTATCTAAGCCTAATTCTTCTATTAATTAAATAAATCCTTATTTATTTAATTAATTCATTTATCCTCTTCTAGCCTTATTTCTCATTTAAATAAATACATTTATTTATTTAAATTATCCTTTTCCTAAATTAAATAAATATCTTATTTATTTAATTGATCCCACTTCTTCTATTAATTAAATAAATCTTTATTTATTTAATTAATTCATTAGCCTTTTCTACCCATGACACATGTCATTCATCTCTTAATTCATACACTACCTACCCCTTTCATTATTTTATTATTTCCTTTACCTACCCTCTAATCCTAGCCGACCTCGTTTTTACACCTCTCAATCTTATCCCTCCATTTCATATTGTGTCTTCTATTTAAGGAGATGCCTTCTTCATTATCAAACCCTAATCACTCAGCCTAATCGACAATTTGGAGGACTCGACTACACTACGATCCTACTTGCAACCACATTCCGTTCTTTGTTGAGCTCTTGTGCATATTAAAATCTGAGAGCAAATATATCAAGCAAGATCAATGGAGATAGGAAGAATGGAGATCAAAACCCTATTGGACATGTGATGGTATAATCTTTGTGATTTCATTTGATTTGCATTGTCTTAGGTAATCTTCATATGTTATGGTGGATCTTTGTTGATTGTTAGGCTAGGGTTTTGTGGTTGAATTCATTTAGCCTTTCAATATTGTTATCATTGTTATCCATTTTCACCATACACATTTTGGTACGCCCCGTGGGACATGGATTTTTCTTAGATCTATGTTTTTTTTGCAGATTTTTCTAACCCTATATTGCTATTTTGTAAAACAATTTGGAGAATAACCTTGTGCAGCTAGGGTTTTGGACACAAAATCAAGATCTTGGAGAGATTTGATCATATCTCACAAACGGCTAGGAAATTTTGCACCAAATGTTTTTTATAGGTTGAAGAAAGTATCAGGAGCTCTCAAGCCAAAATTCAGAATTTTTGGAGCACATTTTCATTTTCTATGAATTTTTTATGATTTTTCATAAAAAATTAATTTTGAGAGTAAATGAGAGAATTTTTTGGATTTTCTTATATTTTTGGAAATCTCTCATAATTATACATAGGATCTATTCTTTGTGATTTTAATTTTGATGCAAAATATTTCCCTAAAAATCGGATCTTTAAAAATTAGGGTTTTTCTTTATTTTGATTAGATCTCACAAACCGTTTCGAATTTTGACATAAAATTTTTTGTGCATGTCAGAAAACGTATTAGAAAGATTCAATAAAAATTTCAGATTTTTTTTATCTATTTTGCATTTTGTATGAATTTTTTATGATTTTTCATAAAAAATTAATTTTGAGAGAAAATTAGCGAATTGTTTAGATTTTCTTACATTTTTGGAAATCTCTCATAATTATACATAGGATCTATTATTTTTTATTTTAAATTTGATGCAAAATCATTCCTCAAAAATCAGATCTTTGAAAATTAGGGTTTTGCATTATTTTACTCATATCTCACAAACTGCTTGGATTTGTTACAGAAAATTTTTTGTGCAAGTTTGGAGGACCATCAAGACTCTCCAGTAAAAATTTCAGATTTTTTGGATTGATGTTGCATTTTATATGAATTTTTTATGATTTTTCATAAAAAAATTAATTTTTGGAGCAAATTAGCAAATTTTTTGGATTTTCTTACATTTCTGGAAATCTCTTGAAATTTTATAGGTGATCCTTTTTTATGATGAATCAGATCTTTTAATTGGTCAACAAAACGCATTATTGAAGGCCCCTATTTCACAAAGTCTTTTGGATCTAAAATTTACCTAACTTGTGTGCTTGCAGGAAGGGGTGATTATTTCAAACAATCCAAACTACTAATAAATCTTTGTTGCAGATCCTTGGCAAGGGTTTTTGGATTTTTATTGTGTGCCTTGTTTTCATAGACTAGCAAACACTTCCATTGCTGCACTAAAATTGAATCATTGTCTTTTGTGTCTTGAGCAAAAGGCTCTTTTTGTTCAATCTTTAGAGGGCCTGTCTTCCCGTGTGGTCATTAGGACTACTAGTGAGAAGAGAATGACCCAAGTGGTAACGAGGAAAACCCACCTCTTCCGAACCACTATAATCAAATGTATTCATGGTGAAAACTATGGATAACGTGTGCTGATTAGTTCATACCGACACTATGTCTCCCCATAAACCCGTTTGATCAAATTTATTTGATCATTTGTAGGGCATAACCCCTACCGGCTGGGAGCCTTCTGTATTTACAAAGCTGAAAGTGCCGCATGTATGGCCACATGAGCGGATGCCCTTATTAGCACCTTTTTGTTTTAGAAGCCCAAATCCTTCTAGTTGTTGGGGCAGGAGGTCGGACCTCTGGTAGCGGCCCACACACATACAGTTCTTAGTAGAGATACAAAGTTCGCCATGGGGAGTTTTCATGGGGACTGATGCTTGGCTGACCCAAGAAGTGAGTGCCGAGGGTGGAGCCAGTGAGGTCAAGCATCTAAGTATCCACTCTGAATAGCGTAGCCTTGGGGGTAAAACCTCATGTGGGATCAACAACTATTGTCTTGGCCAGCCATAAGAATTGTGCTTGACTTATTTTAAATATTCAAAACATTCAAAACCAAATAGAAAAACATTGTGTCTTTTGTGTTTTCAAGTGTATGCAAAACATTTTTACATCAAACAACACACTTTTCTTGGAGAGTCTAAACACTTGCAAACATTGAGTCCTCATCAACATTGTGTCCTCTTGTCACGAAATATAGTCAAACATTTAGATTTGGTCACAACTTCACAAATTGGAAAAATTTTACAATCAAGCAAACAAGAACAATCAGTTTCGGAATTCTTGAGCTTCCTAGGTTGTTTCTCTAGGTTTTCATCTAGCATTCAACTTGTCTTTGGGTCTCACAAAATCCATCATTGCTTTACACCTTACATTACATTCACATTTGTCTAAACTTGAGTCAAAAGGTCACTTGCTTGTCCTCATCATACTTTGTCAACACACTACATACAACAACACTTTGCTAAGTGGTCCCTCATCAAGGTTTCTTACCTTTGGGTCTCATTTGGTTTTACTTAGAGTCAAGGTCAACTTACCTCATCAAGAGAAACTATCCTCTCTTTGGAAGTCACACCTACTCTACTACATACATACTTGGTCTTACACTTTGGACATTACAAGTACACTTTAGACTCATTTACATTTCATCCAACTCTTGGTCTTCCATACTCTTTCCATTTTTCATCTAGTCTCACACATCTTGGTCAATAGCTAGTTCATGGTTGAAACCCGTCTTCAAAAATCTAGGAGAGAAACTAAAGAGGCTCAAGAGTCCGCAAACATGAGTTCTTATGAGTATGACAATGAGATCTTTTTCAATTCTGATCATACTACATTGCCTGACATGGATGTTTATAGAAACATTCCAAATGTGGAAAATGCAGACACTACAAACAACAATGCTACACACAATGACAATGTGGACAACTTTTCAATACATTCAGCAGATGTGGAAGAATCCATTATGAATCCCCATTTCAATCGATTGGTTGAGGAAATAATGAGGAGAGATAGACAATACTTCTTACAAATGATGGCACAAAGTGGAGCCAAGATACCTCATGATTTTGACATGTCTCAAATAATGGAACATAGACCTTTGCAACAACCTCACTCCAATATGGATCAAAGGAGACCTAATAGTGGAGGAAATAGAGGACCACACATGGTACCTGAATCACCATCAGCTTTGCTTCAAAAACCAAAGGTCCCACATACACATGGTCAAACATATGATACTCACCTTCGCAGACCATTATGGAAGTCTTATGGAGAAAAATATGCTCAATCACATATCAATGCTAAGGATCAACCACCAAAGCAATGGGATATTCTAAGGCATGCTCAAAATTTGGACACAAGGAAACCTCATGTCAAATTTGGGGGCAATACAATAGAACATGACATGCCTGTAGAGTATGGTATACATGCACAAAATAGATATGGTGTTCCTCAACATGAATCTATACCAAGTGGTCCATATATGCAACATCATTACAAACCTCCTCCATATGAACATGTGTATGATCAATATCATCCATATATGCAACATGCACCTCCTCCAATGGGTACCTCAAACATAGGATATGGTCCAAGAAGTCAATCTCCACCTAAGAGCAATTTGGAGCAACAAATCAAGGACTTACAAAAGAAAATGGAGGACATAAATACACCGAAGCCAACATACACAATGAGAGACATATGTCCTTATCCATTTGACAAGAGCATTCCAATGCCTCCTTTTCCTACACACTTTGTGACGCCTAAATTTGATAAGTATAGAGGAAAAGGGGATCCTAAGGCACACATAAGACAATTTTTCACAGCTTGCATTGAGGTAGCAGCAGAAGAGACATATTTGATGAGATTATTCCCACAAAGCTTAGGTGATCAAGCTATGGAATGGTTCTCCCAACTTCCACCTGGTATTAAGTCATGGGGTGACCTAGCAGAAGCATTTATTCAACATTTCTCCTACAATATAGAGACAGACATATCAGTCACTACTTTGTGCAACACCAAGCAAAAAGAGGGAGAATCTTTTGCATCATTTTTACAAAGATGGAGAAATCTAGCCAGCAGATGCTCTTGTGAGATTCCACAAAAATAAATGGTAGAGATGTTCACCCAAAATGTTAACAAAGAGATTGGTTATGACTTAAGGAAAGCTTGTTTGTCTACCTTCAAGGACGTTATCGAAAAAGGCTTAGCAACAAAAAAGGTCCTAATTGAACAAGGAGTCATTAAAATATTCAAGGAAAACAAAGATGACTTTAAAGGAAAAGACAAGCCAAGATTTTGGAATAAAAACAAGAACACAATCAATGATGGTGTTGTTGATGCCAACACAGTGCGACCCAAATTCATTTTTTCTGGACCAAGTTCTACAAACAATCAAGTGAATACTCAAACAACTTCTAGATCACGAAGGAAGTATACCCCATTGGGAGAACCACTTGAGTCAGTTTTCAAGAAGCTTGTGGCAAACAAGGTAATCACAGTTCCAGATTTTCCTCCATATGAACCAAAGGTTAAGCCGAATTGGTGGAATGATGATGAGTATTGTGAATTTCATAAGAGCAAGGGTCACAAGACGAGAAATTGTCATCGACTGAAGAACATTGTACAAGATCTCATTGATAGAGGTGACATTGAGATTGAGGGACACTCATCCAATCAAGAACATGAGATGTTTAAGGAACCATTCCCAAAACATGACAAGGGAAAAGCTAAAGCCACAGATGACCAAGCCAACTATACTAGAGCACCTTACAACTATGATTCAACTATCAATAATATCTCGATGGACAATTACGTCTCTACTATTATCATCAAGGACAAAGCATCTGAGAATTCTACTCAGAGACCCAGGATTGTCCTAAAAGGTGTTGGATCTTCTTCCGAACCTACCTCTGAATGTCACGTTACAACCCATCGAGGTAAAATTACTTTGCAAGGTGCTCCAGCTAAAAACACCACCTCTTCATCAACCAAACCTGAGTATGACCTTGTAGAACAGTTAGGGAAGACACCCGCGCTCATTTCAATCCTTGAACTATTACGCATATCTCCCGCACATAAAGCCATTCTTGATAAAATCTTGAGAGATACTGTTGTTCCTACTGATCTAAACGTGGACCAATTTCAAGCCATGGTGGGATACCTTTCCATTCCACACTCCCTTACATTCACAGAAGCCGATGATGCCTCCATAAGTCAGCCACATAATGCACCATTACACATTGAAGCCTTCATACACAAACATAGAATCAAACGAGTCCTGATAGATGGAGGAGCTGGTCTAAACATTTGTACATTGAGCACTATTAAATAATTGGGATATTCTGATAAAGCTGTCAATTCTACAAATCAAATCACCATTAAGGCATATGATGACAAAGAGCATTCATCCAAGGGTACAGTCACCCTACCTCTCAGAGTTGGGCCAGTTATAAAGGATGTGGTTTTTCAGGTCCTTGATCTAGATCTCACATACAACATATTGCTAGGACGTCCTTGGATTCATGAAATAAGGGCAATCCCATCTACATATCATCGATGTATCAAGTTTCCACATAATGGAGTTGAAGTGACCATCAAAGCGGATCCAAATCCATTCATATATTGCAACAATCTGCAACCTCAATCAGAAATAACAATCCCAGTCAATCGCGAAGTTGTTCCTTCATCGGCATATGTGGATCCTGAATCCTTAAAAGCTTCTACATCCAAACAAGCAGAGCTAAAAGAAAAGTTCAAGATTAAAGACCTAGGATGTGGTGAGTATATATTTCATGTTGACCAACTCCCATTATCTCCTAAGGTATTCAGTCAACAGGAAAAGTCTACAAACAAGTTGTAATGCCAAGGAATTGGGTGTGAACCACCTAGTGTTGTGGCTACTAAGTCTGAATGCAAATCTCCTCTAGCGGTGCAAGCAACTCTTGATATCAATAGTCCTAAGAGTGGTTCCAACAAAGAATCTATTGAGCATATCACCAACCCTCTTGATAACTCACATAGCCTTACCATTTCATCCACTCATTCCATTTCCACTCCGCTCCCAGACTTGGATCAACAAGAATCACAAAAGCCCTCACTCATTGGGGATCACAAATCAAGCTTTGAAAAGAAAAATCTAAAATTCAAAAATAAAGAAAAGTCCTTTGGTCCAAATCAAAATCAAAAGTTATTGGACTCTGCAAAAATCAAAGTCAAGGATAAAAATCCTATAAACCAAAAAGAGAAAGAGTTGATCTCCCCTAATATCAAAATAACTGGGGGCAAAAGTTCTAAAATTTCAAGTCAAAAAGCATACTTGCTGATCCTAAGTCTCCATCATGCTATCCTACTTTCATTTCTTTTCACAATCATAAGCCTTCATCAATCATCCACTTGTTCCACACATCCATTCCCTTCTAGCGATATATCATGGACCTTTAATGGAACTTCCTCAAAGGACTTTGTTATCAGTGATGCCCAAACTTCTTTAGGTGACAAGCATACGGGCCTACGTATTCCACACACTAGTAATTCTATCTCAGTTTCTTTATCAAGGAAGACAGACACTCAAGCTACACATCATTCAGTCAAGGAATAATGTAGTTACAATCACAAAGTCAAGCCTCGCACATTTGAGGTAGGTGATTTGGTTCTCAGAGAAAATCCTAAAAATCAACAAGATAGAGAGAAGGGAAAGTTTGAACCAAACTGGCTTGGTCCCTACATCATCACAGTAGCATATGGATCTGGGGCATATCAGCTCTCAACTACAGAAGGTGAACCTTTGGAGGATCCTATCAATAGCATGCACCTTCGCCGGTTCTACACATAGCTCATCAGAGTATCCTAATTCAAAAAATACAAAAAAATTATAAAACAAAAAAAATCATTACTTGGTGAAAACCTGGCAAACAGGTGCCTTGTGACACAAAAAAATTAAAAAATCTAAAAAAGTAAAGAGAAATAATTTCGTCCAACGGTGAAAACCACTTCGGTGGCGCCCTGGGCAAGTACCATGGTGAAAACTGGGTCACCAGCGCCATGCGTAGAGACTTTGCTCCTCTCTCCTTCAGGATTCTCTTTCATCCTTTCACTTTGCACACACTCACAACCTATTCATCCATAATAAAATACCCATTCCCATCATGGCTTGTTATTGATCAACCCAAGATTGGTTAGCCATTCATAATAAATCTCCCTTTTCACCTCCCTTTCCATCCATAATAAATTAGATCCTATCTATGGCTAAGGCAATTCCTACGTCTAGTAATGGGTGTGGAACTAAGGACATCACATGTTTCAAGGAGTAAAGTTTCTTCCATCTTTCTTTAGTCTATTCGCGCACAATCCGCAATAAAGCAAAATCTGCATCACAGATCTGCAATAAAGTTTCATCTTCTCCATAATAAAGTATCAGTTTTATGGATTCAGTCAGTTTCAGATGAGACACAGTAGCAACAATGGGCTTCAACAAATCAAATATTTCAACAGACTCAGACAACATTATGGTTCAGTGTTAATCTATCCCTTTTGTGAAAGTGAACATTGTGACCACAATCAAATAAGACTTATACAAGTGACAAGAGACACTAAACTTGAGGACTACAGTGGATGTTGGTGTCGAGTCTTGGTTTTCTTTTGATTTTATCTTTTGGTGACATGTCTTTTAGCTTTTCCAGGATGTCTTTGACTAGAGATTCTATCTCCAGGATGTCTTTGACTAGAAAGGCGAGGATGGGGTATCGTCACCTATTTGCATTTGCTGTCTGTGGATTGTCTCTTAGTAATGCTATGACTTGTCCAAGGATATGAGGACACTGTGAGTCTAGTGTGAACTGGGGCATTCCTTATTTGTGACTATCTTATCTCCATGCAAATAGTTACAATGACTTTCTGGGTCGAACATATGCCTCGATTGTCATAACCTATTTTGCCCTAATAAGCTCAATGATGATAACACACAAGAAGCTCTTTCACTTTCATATCTTCTGTCTTCCTTCCCCCTTTCTTGATTGACTTCCATCGTCCTTCTCGAGTCCACGTAGCCTGCTATCACACGGCTGAGTATAATGACACACCAAAAACATTTGCATTTCATGTAGTTGCACCTACATTACCACATATAAGCATTTCATACATACATATAGATATCACAACTGCATCACATCTTGCATACAACACATGTTAGCACATCTTACATTTTTAATCATTTGCATTATCATATTCATCTGCATTACATACATTCACATTTGCATCATACATCACATATACAATACAAAAAACAAAAATATTACATTGCATCATATACATATTTGCATCCATATCATAAACATACATCATGAAAAATATCATCACATAGGTACACATGCATATAGCTGCCGCAAAGATGCATCATCTCATATATATATATATAAAGTGTCATGATACAATGATGTCAAAATCATATGGCTACAATCACCCGCAGGTGTCTACATCATTATACAAAATGGTACAAAACTGATACAGAGGAACTCACTGATCACTCCTGCCAACACTATTGGTAGTGCTAATCCTATCCATGTCATGGTATCCCATGCCACATGTCCCACCCTCATCTCCAGTCTTGGATCCTAGAACACTCGTCTAAGGGCATCCCTATCTCCGTCTCGATCGTACGGAATCAGCTCCCCATCAATCGGTATCCGCATAATCCTATATACATCCTCCAGGGTGACTGTCATCTCACCCATCGACAGATGGAACATGCACGTCTCAGAGTGCCATCTCTCAGCCAGCACAGTCAGCAAACCCATGTTTGCCCGAAACTTAGGCACATACAGCATGTGTCTCAATCCCATCTCCTCAATGGCAGCTCTATCCTGAAATGACAACTCTGGTCACAATCTCTGTGTGGACGGGAATCTCTCTCGTGACTCCAACATAGGCAAATACTCCTACAGTCAAGCAAATCAATCATCTCAGTCCTAGTGACACTCACTGTTCATCACAAAGTGTTGCTTCTATCCTAGTGGTACTCACTATTCATCACAAAGTACTACGTGTGTGACACTCCCTGTTCATCACAAAGTGTTACTCACATTTGCACTCCTTGTTCATCACAAAGTGCTGCTCATATTTTAGTACTCCTTGTTCATCACAAAGTACTTTATCTTGGTACTCACTGTTCATCACAAAGTGCCTTGATCTATCCTAGTCTTCCTAGAGGACCTGCTTGAGTGTATCCTCTCAGCAGCTTATCCAATCGACAGTGTATGTTCATCACAGAACTGCCGATTTGACCTAGAAGATGCAAATTCATACTTTTCAAATGCAAACGCGCTTTCCTGACATAAACGTGCATTTATTACATTACCTAGCATGCATTAATGACAACAATAAATGCATCAAAGTACGAGGAGGTTTTGTGGTACTTACTGGCTCTCCTACCTCTGCTGGCCTCTAGAATCGGCGAACGTGATCAAATCTATGAACCAAGGCCATCGCTGCTGACTACTGCTGCTCTATTTTTGCTCTGCACTCTACTCTCGTGGATGTATAGATGACAATGAGGATGTATTTTCCCCCGTGGTCTATCTTATAGACTACCCCTAGCCTTCGTTTCCCGAGTCAGTCTTCTTTATCCCGTGACTTTGTCACTTTATCCGGTCAGTCCATTCTAGCCTCTCTTTCTTATCAAGAGATTGTCTGCAATCTTTTCAGACATTTTCATCCAATCTCTCGAGGGGGCATATCTTTCCCATTCTGGGGCAACTCTATATCAGTTCATCTTATCTTCTTTGAAACAACGCGACAAGCCGCATTGTCTCAAAGAGGGGCAAAATGTAGACACCTAAAATTGCCATGTCTAATTAAATAAATATTTTATTTATTTAATTATCTAAGCCTAATTCTTCTATTAATTAAATAAATCCTTATTTATTTAATTAATTCATTTATCCTCTTCTAGCCTTATTTCTCATTTAAATAAATACATTTATTTATTTAAATTATCCTTTTCCTAAATTAAATAAATATCTTATTTATTTAATTGATCCCACTTCTTCTATTAATTAAATAAATCTTTATTTATTTAATTAATTCATTAGCCTTTTCTACCCATGACACATGTCATTCATCTCTTAATTCATACACTACCTACCCCTTTCATTATTTTATTATTTCCTTTACCTACCCTCTAATCCTAGCCGACCTCGTTTTTACACCTCTCAATCTTATCCCTCCATTTCATATTGTGTCTTCTATTTAAGGAGATGCCTTCTTCATTATCAAACCCTAATCACTCAGCCTAATCGACAATTTGGAGGACTCGACTACACTACGATCCTACTTGCAACCACATTCCATTCTTTGTTGAGCTCTTGTGCATCTTAAAATCTGAGAGCAAATATATCAAGCAAGATCAATGGAGATAGGAAGAATGGAGATCAAAACCCTATTGGACATGTGATGGTATAATCTTTGTGATTTCATTTGATTTGCATTGTCTTAGGTAATCTTCATATGTTATGGTGGATCTTTGTTGATTGTTAGGCTAGGGTTTTGTGGTTGAATTCATTTAGCCTTTCAATATTGTTATCATTGTTATCCATTTTCACCATAAAAAGATACTACTGTAGATAGTAAGTGTATACAAATGGGGTCTGTACATGTAGAAAGTCCAAGTGCCTAGAGCTCACTACTCAAACACAAAATGGGAGTCACACTGACTACAATTGGTTGGTTAAATCCAGTAAGAATGTACTGCTCAAAATAGCATCTTCATATGTTGGATTTAGTACCGGTGTAGTTTTGATTTTCTTCACAAAAACCCTCCTTCAACTTCAAATGATGTCTATGTGTATAGCTCTGCTTATTCTCGCATATACCTTCACACAATCCTTTTTTGCATTCCACACTTGATCTTACAAATAAGATCTTACATTTATACCATACCCTAAGACCAATTTTAGTAGGTCGACTCTAAAGGATAATACAATAAAATTAATTTACAAATCAATTAATACCCGATGCAATAACCAATTCACCATGTTGGCTTAATGCATTTACAACAATAATAAGTCATCTCCATAGCGTGCCATGCTGATCTGGAACAGATAAACCTATCAGTGTAACCTGGACCTATTTGTCGATAACAACAAATATGCAAATACGAATATGCCAATTAACAAAACTCCAAGACAAGGTGTCCACATGATGTCTTCAACATAACCAAGTGTTTTCCATGCCCTTCCAAGTGCCGGTGATCATTATATCCTGTCGGTGTACTAGATACTGGTGACTGTGCATAAGTCACTTGCTAGTGAATGTTGTTGATTTTCCATAGTGCCAGAGTTGATAAGTGTTTAGTAGGTGTTGACATCAATGACAAAACCATACCAAAATACCAACAATCCCACCTCTACAGGCCCCTAAAGGATGTTATCTTTTCCTTTAGCATCTTGTCTTTATTTTTCACATGAGGAAGCTCCTTTATCATTAAATTATAGTTTTTTAATGTCATCCTCAAAATTTGAGGTGTATAAGACACATTTTTATTGCTAGAAGGACCTCCTTCAATGTGGTGGCTTGTAGAAACCATGTGGCCCTCAATGTTTGGAGGAATGAAATAATATCACCCAATTGGTGCATAATTGGAATACAAAAGAATAGGAAGTATGCACCTCATCTAACTTATTCATCATTTTATTTGTGAGTTGCAAAATTGTTGCCCTCTTGATTTCTAGATACATATTCTCTGCATCTTCCTTCATCTTCTTCAAATATTCTTTCATTTTCTACAAATATTCAAGATATTGTCCTATCATAGAAGCGACATCCCTTGCTAAGTTATCTCTTTCTTCAATCTGACATTTTCAATTTATAATTCATTGTGGCTAGCATGGAGAACAACATGATTTCTCTTGAGATCATCATGCTTCTTTTCTTCCTCCTCAGCAGTTAATTTGTCAAAATGTGAGGCATGGAATGCCAATGTGGAAACCTCCATAGCTGAGGTGTCAGCAAGGGTTCTAACAATTGCATCACCTAATTTTTGTTCTCTCTCATGTAGCACAATTGACTTATCTATACTGGGGGCTTTCACCCAATGTTCAAATGCCTTAATGCTTGGATTGAACCCCGATTCCTATTTGCCAAACTTTTGAGCATAAATTGGATCTTAGCAATCCAAAAAAAGTTTATATGTAGATCCCACACAAGGATTAACATCATCCCATTGACGTTAATCATTTCTTTGGCCTCCCATGGTGAGCAATCAATATTATCCCTATCAAAATTGGAAATCTCCTCATTAGACATATTCTTCAATTTCTCATTTAACCAAAAAGATTTGAACTCTAGGGTCTTCACAAAATTGTCATCTAACAAAAATTGATTTGCAACAATTACTCTTTCATCTTTTACCTCATCCTCCAAGATAAAGCTAGGAATAAGTTCTCTATCCACATCCATTGGTATATTTGCCACTTCATCATCTCTAAAAGTTTCTCTTGGAAGGGATGGTGGTGGAACATTTGCATCCACTTCATCATCTATAATATCAACAAAAACTGATATGGTTGCCTTCCCCTTGTCAACTTTCCAAATTGCCCCTACAACTAGTTGGCCTACTTGTGAATTTTGTTGGGTGGGGACAACTTGGGAAGACTCCTCTACCAAAATTGACATTCCCTTTAGCTTGAAAGAATTAGGAGGCACATAAGAAGGCCTTTCCTCTAATGAATAATGATGAATAGTAAATACTCAACAGATACTGAGACGGGGGGTGAATCAGTATGGACAAAAATTCATTAACAACTTAAACTGCAAAGACTACACTAACTGGTAAACAACATCACCGATCTAAATCAAGTCAATACCGGTAAAACCCAGTGATTGTAAAAGCCATAAACCTATAACACTTAGATCATCAAAAAACCTAATATCTTGTTTCCACTTCACCCATATGCTTAAAACCTAATATTCCATTTCCACTTCACCCATATGCTTAAATAGGTAATACATCAGAAATATAATGACCACTGGATCAACATGCATTACTGCTTAACAGAAAACACTAACACATCACATGAAAAAGCATCACACATAACATAGTCATTTTTCATGTGGAAACCCAATTGGGAAAACCACGGTGGGGATGAATACCCACAAGTTGTTCTTGAACTCTTCTGAAGTCCACTCTATTAGGAGCCTAGTTTGGTTAAGGACTTTACAACAGGTTCTGCTAGGAACCAATCCTGCTAGGGATCACCCGATTAAGGGATTGCTAAATACCCGGTTAAAGGTTAGAACCTTGTTAAAGGTTACCTCGCAAGAGGATTTGAAGAACTCAATGATTTTGAGTCACCTTGTTAAAGGATTTACAAAAATCCTATTAAAGCTACCCGGTAAAGGGATTTTCCAACTGTTGAAATGGTTAGAAGTCAATAGGTAATACACTGATCTGATAAAAACACTCAATGCCAAGATAGATCCACTTTAGTTCTTTCACATCTGCAATCACACTCTACAGATCTTAACTCACTATATCGGTCTGGCAAGAATCGAGTATCTCTTCACTTGGATACAAACATAACATTTGCCAACAACTTCACAATGCAAATCATCATCGACCTTACGGATAACAATTAGGTCGGTAGCATAAACCCTAAACCCTAAGCATATAGGTTATCAATATAGTCGGTCCAATCCTAACCATTTAATCACATTGCATAGAGTAAAACAATCTTGAACAAATCTCAAGATGTTCTCCATCGTTCATTCTTCACCGCTTCTGGAAGCTAATAACCCATCACATGCTCTCCATTGTTTATTGAGATTTTGCACATTCCTGAGGTGGATAGAATCAATCTTCTTCATGTAAGATCCTCAAGAAGATTCTTCATGTGCACAAGGCTGACGTGGCAAAACAATCTCTTCTTCATTTCAATGCTAACTCATCACAAGATATCGTCAGTCGAATCACATAGACTTGAAATGCATCAACTAGAAACCCTGATACAAACTTTCCATATACCGGTTCACTTTCTACATATACCGGTTCATTCCATCATACTGGTTCACGCTTCATCATACCGCTTCACTTGTACCATCATACCAGTATACTTGTATCATCATACCAGTTCACTTGCCAGGTCACTTACTTCAATATACTAGTTCATACTTCAGCGTATTGACATCAATGACAACATACAATACTATCATGTCATCATACTCTGCACATATGCCAAAATCCCTTGACATCTTTTACAATATCTTCAATATCTCATTTTGTTCAGTATCCTTGCAAAATCATTCTGCACATTGGAGCAAAACCCTTGGAAATTGGGATCCTTCTCCCTTTTCATCTTTTCCGATTTCTTAAGATATTCTCACTTCTTTCTTCTTTGGATTGCATCACTGGATGACAATTTCTCACCAAGTCCTCATAATCATCATGCTCATGGGATATGTCTTTCACTTTCATCTTTTGAGTCCTGAGCTCATTGATGTATCCCCTTGGATCATAATCCCAAGCTTTTGCAACTTTGACGCAATATGTGTCCACTATAAAGTCCTAAACCTTTTCCAGAGTTTCACTTCCCACACTAAAATATTCATACACAATCATCTAAGTGAGGTGTGTCCCCTTCTTCTCTGTTTGAACCCATTTATTCTCCATTTTTAGCATCTTCCACATGAATTCAATAAAAGCCAACCTTGGAGAGATAGTGATTGACAAAATGTGAGGTGGTTGGCTATAACCGTAGACTCTAATAATGTTGCAATTAGAATACAAAAAGAAATCTCCAAAATTATGGGTGAATGCACCCTCTGGGAATTAAACATTCTTGGGCTTTGCATCCCTTATTCTTAGTATTGTTACAATATTCTTGGGGAGCCTTGGCATTTGGTACCCACAATGTCCTAGGACCTTCACTACAAAATGATCAAAAAATGCATTGTAATTGGACTACCTAGGCCCATTATCCCACACTTGGGTCCATCTTTGGAATAGCCACCTGCTACCAGTATTAGGATCAAACTTGGTCACATTCAAGGTTATATCCCAATCAGTTCTATTATGAAAAAGAATAAGGTGGCATAGTTAAAATAGTATTTGAAGTCCAATTGGACCTTCTCATCTCTTGCAATAATCAAGCCCTCATGCAACTTGTTCTAAACACATGCAAAAACATATAGGTCATTGGATTGTGGATGCTGGATTTTTATTGTCATCGTCATAAAATCTATAGGCACCTTAGACCTACCATAATCTATTCCCAAAACTTGGTAGAGAGCATAGTATGTCTTTATAAAATAATGTTAAAAAGTTACTATGTCAAAAGGCTCCTACTCAATATTCAAAATGTAATTCCTCCCCATTTGATACAGCTTTTTCCTGTAGTGGGGAATCTCTTTCTCTCTGTAAAAATTCCCTTTTATGCCATATTCTATTTCCAATCTCTTTAAATCAATTACCTTGAGGGAAGTATTCTTTTTAGATTAAAACACTAGATAATAGCATCCGTAGCTATATCAACCAGGATATGCCCATATGCCATCCTCACTGTCATGCTTTTAGAATGGTAATGCTTACCCAATTCCCTATTTAGCAGTGGCTACAAAAATGTTTGGAACAACCATCTTAGATAAATCCAAATCCTAGAAACTTGAAATTGGTGTTGGCTTATCTTTTTTACCATAGAAATGGTAGAAGATATCCCACCCTCTGTGAGTGGTGATGACATCTCTACATTTGGATCTCGTCTAAGAAAACATTCTTATTTGTCTCTTGTATGGTTGACCCTTTGAGAAGCTCCAAGAGATTATGATGTAGACCCCTTATATCTCTCATTTTCTTTTTCTCCATCTCCTCCAATTTCTCCTCAACCTCCTTAGCTAGTTCTTTGGCACTCTTGGTTGGGATTGATGCAGTTGGGCCTTGTGCAGGTTGCTCTTATTAAGCGAGGGGAGGATTTTTAGTACCGAGAGGGTCTTTTTCCATAACTGGGGCTTTCATGGTGGATGAGGATGCGAACTTCTTAACAATGACCCTCCTTCTTTTGGGCTTTGGGGTTTCCTCTTAAGGGTCTAATTCAATAATTAGTGGGTTATCTACAGTGGATGAGACTTTCTCAAATGATGTGACTATAGTTTTCTTGGTGGGAGCCCTTCTTTTCTTCGACTATAGGGCATAAGGTTGGACAAAGGATCTTGGTTCTTTAGTGGATAATTCTTTCTTAGAAGGTGAAGTAGAAACCTTCTTTGGTGCCATTTTCCTCTTTATCTTAGAGGACTCTTCTTGAATAGGCTTGCCTGATTCAGTGCTAGGTGGAGTCTACTTGATAGAGGGAGGATTTGGTACAATGGTTGGCTCATTGGAGATAGCAAGAGCTAGGTGAATTATAGTGAGAGGAGTGGCATGGGTATTTTTTGGGGTGGAAAAGCTTTCCCTTCTCTCAAGAGTTTTCTCAAAAGTAGAGGGGGTGGTTTCCTTCATTAGGGAGGCCATTCTTACAATTCTAGAGCAACAAATTATGGTTTTATATCAAGAACAAACCTTACTCAACTCCCTAATCCTTCCTTAAAAATCATAGAGAAATAGGCTTGAATGCCACTTACTTGGATCTTGAAAGCTCTCAGATGCAATTTGTAGCTTTGAGGGTCGCTCTAAATTACCTTGTCTCGCTCTTCAATCACTCTTTTAATATAGGCTACATAAATGAACTTCAAAAATTGCATTTATTGATCACAAAAAACTACCATTAATTCCTACATGCAAGATTGACGAGTTTGTGGTTCTAAAATTCAAACTCCAACGTTTATCTAGAGATAGACGATCGAGATTAGATCTTTGACCTCCTTGACTGCTAACATGGCACTTTGTAAATCATTCTTCACCACCATTGATTTTCTTTATGTTTTAAAGTCTTTGCCTTCAACAAAATTTATGCATCTCATTCCTTCCTATAGGAGAGTAGGGCTTCATTGTTTCTATTGTTTTTTTACCTTGGAGGATCATTTTTGTTTCACTCTCCCTATTGCAGGGTAGCGTGACTACTTATTCTTCCCTTACCTTCCTTATCTCACTAGCCCATGGTGCTATCTTCTTTTCTTCTTCTGGCTCATGGGGTAGTTTGGGCTACCTTTTCTTTTTTACTTCTCTTTGTCTCATTGGCCCGCATCATGATCACTTTCTTTATCTCCGACTTAGGGGGCAATGGGGTAGTCACTTTACACTTATCTCACCAGCCCACGTCATGTTTCCTTAAGTCCTTCTACCTCTATGGGCTAGAGTTTTCTTTCTCTTTAGAGCGCATCTTGCTAGCCTATAGGGAACCTTAGTCTTTCTCTTTACCTCTTCTTTGGTGGGTCGCGAGGCCATCAAATTACCTTGGCATATATGACACCTCGCTAGCCCGCATCACCTTTTCTTAGGCCTTTTGACCCTTGTGGGGTAAAATTTCCCTTGCCCTTTGGTATATCCTATGGTGATATTTCAACTACATTCCCAATCATATGGGGTGGTGGGGCTACCTTTAGACTGCATCATAAGTTCATCCCACCAATGCACGAGATATAGTTACTTGGGAAAGAAGTTGCATAGGGTAACTTTTCTCTTCTCTTAGCACTTATACCGCTATCTTGCTAGATGAATCTTCATGACAATAGGGTCATGTGGGATAGAAAATATTCCTTACTAATGCATATCCTGCTACCCGACAACACTTTGGAAAGTGCAAAATGGACCCTGCAGGGTAAGAAGGAAATGTGCAAAGCTTGGGCCCCACCATATCACTAAACATTAACCTACACTAAGCCATCGGTTAAGCAACAAAATTAGCACATGGACATTTAATTGAGGGAAATGGGGTTGTGATATTCATAAGCACTAGGATACTTTTGAATTAAGGATTTTTAGGAAAAATACTAAAACTCGACCCCCACATTAAAATCCAACTGACTCGACATAAGGAACCTAGCATGTGGGGTGGGTCAAAATACAACTAAAGACTCTTATGTAGACAACTTAAAGATTTGTAACCTATAGCTACCAATCAATGGTGAAATAGAAGAAGAAAGAAAGAATTATTTAATGAGGCATGGAGGGCATGAACCCTATCAAAATTTTCAAGAAACCCTAACCGTAGGGGACCTAGAGCACAAAAGAAAGGGAAATCAACAACAACAATTACCACTCCTAAGAATGGCTCTGGTTGGGAATGCCTAATTTCCTAGATCAGGGCAAGGATCCAAAATCTATGTAGGAGTGGACCAACCAACAAAAAAAACAAGGGATTATCTACATCTGTACAAAACCTAATCTACTACGCATGTAGAAAATGTTAAGCAAAGAAATGCTTGAGGAATTGTCCATGCACTGGAAGCTCCTGCATTACATTTCTCATATCCTTCATAAACTATGATTCTTCACCATTTTTATTTGCAAAAATGTATGGGCCTAACCATAGGGCTTCAAATTTTCTATTCTTTCCTTTATCCTAAGCTCTTGCATTCCATAGCAACACCAAATCATTAACGTTGAACTTCCTATCTAATGCCTTTTTGTCAAACAAATATTTGGTTTTATGCTATAATTTTAAGTTCTTCCAGTGGGCTTCATCCCTAACCTCATCTAGTTCAATAAGTTGTGCCATTCTTTTAGTCATTGGATTTGGGAACTCTAGATCATTTTCTTGCAAAAATATATGTATAGGCAGAAGATTGTTTACTAGCAACCTTAGTTGTATCCCATACACCAGTTCAAAAGGTGACTTTCCAATAGCTTTCTTGACTATTACTCTAGCAACCTATACTGTCATCTTTATCTTAGAGTCCCATGCCTTTTTATTCTTCTCCAGAGTTCTTTTGATGATCTTCATGAGACTTTTGTTGTTGGATTTAGCCTGCCCATTTCCCTGTGGGTGATATGGGGATGCATAGGATATGCATATACTGCATGACTTGGAAAAATCAGTAAATTCCTTTGATCTAAAACACATTGAATTATCCATTAACCATCTCATTGGTACCCCCAAACCTGGTGATGATGTTGTTTATTAAGAAATCAATAACAACTTTACTTGGAGTGTGCCTTGTTGGGATAACCTCCACCCACTTTGTAAAATAGTCTATAGCTACAAGTATCCATCTATGTCCACAACTAGACTTTTCAACTATTTCTTCAATGAAATCAATACCCCATTGGTAAAATGGTGCTTCTAACTGAATAGAACTAAGTGGCAATGCCCTTGAATACTTCCACTTACCTGAGAATTTCTGGCATGGTTCATATTTTTTAACATAGGCATGTGCATCCTTGAATAAGGTAGGCCAAAAATAACATGTTCTCAACACCTTGTGAGATCTAGTATTTGTTGTGAAGTGATCTCCACACACTCAAGTGTGCATATCTTTAAGTACCATTTGTGCCCGATGTTCATCCAAACAAAATAGTAGAATGTCATCCATATCTTTATAGTAGAGGTCCCCATGGATGAAAAAACACTTTTATGGTTGCAATTTTAGGGTTCTTTTTTCAATTTCTGTTAAATCATCTAGGCACTTCATATTTTCAAAAAATAGATGACGTTTGTACCAAGGGATATGTTGAAGATTGTAGATGTTATCCTTTGAAGTAGACAAAGCATTTACTTGTGCAACTTCTAGGTTCTCTTCTGCCATGAGCTTTACTAGTCCCTGTCCTCTAACTAATTTGCTAATTTGGATGTCAATGTTAAACTCACAAATATTATTTATCCAGCTACATGTTCTCCCTATTACCTTAGATTGAACAAACATATCCTTCACAACTGTATTCGGTACTTATGTTATGACTTTATCTCCCACAAGATATGGTTTGACATTCTTGGCATATTTGACCAATGTGTATGCCTGTTTCTCCATCATGGCATATTCCAATTTAGAAGATTGGAGTGATTTTCTATAGAAAGTAATGGGTTGATCATACCCTTCATCATTTTTATAGAGCATAATAGCTGCAACAATATGAAATGAAGAAAAATAAAAGATTTGGAAAGGTTTGTCAAAATCTGGGGATTTCAAAATAGGAGCCTCTTTGATTGCTCTCTTGATGGTAATAAAAGCATCCAAAGCTTCTATAGTTTACTTAATTTTAGCCTCTTTCTTCAACATCCTTGATATGGGGTTGACAATATCAGTAAAATTAGGAATGAACCTTCTGACAAAGTTTATTTTGGCAAAGAATGATTGTATTGACTTTACAATCTTAGGGATATGTATTCTATTAATTTCTTCCACTCTTTCTGGGTTAATCCTAACCCAATCCTTTGAAACAATGTGGCCCAGTAGCTTAGCTTCATTTAAAACAAAATGGCACTTTTTATGATTCAAAGAAATACCATTTTCTAGGGCCCTATGAATATCTTTTCAAGGTGCAAGTGACGTTCTTTTTTTTTAGAGAATGTAGTCAAATTACCCTGATTGATTACCATGATGATATTAATTAGATCAGAAAATGTCACATCCATAACTCTCTCAAAAGTAGCACCAACATTCATCGAACCAAATGGCATTCTTATATACACATATGTCCCCTAAGGGGTGGTAAAGGTGTTGGCATATGCACACTCCAATGAGACATTGTATGTGATTGAAGGTTTTGTCATTGATGGCAACCTTGCAATCCTATGGCATCGGCAAGACATTATACCAACATAGCATTACACTGGCAAGATAGTGCACTGGCATCAGCAAAACACTCTACACCAGCACCGGCATAGAAGAAAGAAAGTATACCGGCACAAAGGCCGACAGGATTTTTGTTATGTAATATTTTGTTTATTATTGTAAGCTGACTTGGAAAATTGTAAAATGACTCTTATATATAAAGGAGATCATTATAGACATTTGGAATAATGATGTAAGGAGTATAAAAGAAAATATTAGACAGACCTAATGTGCAAAATATAGGTCAAAGGGTATATGTAAAGAATAGAGCAGGAACCGGTACTGAATCTAGCATTGAAGATGCTATTGTAAAGCAGTACAAGTTATTGGATTAGTATAATCCTTATTGTAAGTCAGTGTGACTTCCCATTGAGCAATGAGCTCTAGGCAATTGGCCTTCCTGCATGTGCAGGCCCCTATTGTAAGTAATATTCTCTTATTGTCCAGTGAGTGAATATTGTGGGTCACAAATCCCACCGAGGTTTTTCCCACACTGGATTTCCTCGATAAACATCTTGTGTTATGGTGTACTTTTCATGTGGATATTCTTGATTCTATTTATTGCATTATTTCTTGCATATCGGTACACTATTATATTATGTTCTGCATGTTTTAACTTAAGAAATTCTTATTACCAGTTAGATACTAAATCACCCCCCCCTCTCAGTATCTGTGGGACCCCTAACAATTGGTATCAGAGCCTGGTCCTCTATTTTCAGAAGCCTTATAGCTTGAGGAAGATCTTGACACCGGTAAAGATGGAAAATCTGATGAAGCAACTTGAAGGAGCTCTTACAGACTATGATGCAGAGAAATTGAAAAATATCAAATTAGAAGATGATTTAAGGGTAGCTCAGGATATCATTCAGGCACTTTAAGAAAATTTTACTGTTGCAAGAAATAAGAGAAGAGAACTTTGTGAAAAACTACAAAATGAGAATGATGAAAAGGAATTGCTCAATGATATGATAAGCAAGTTGAAACAAGAGATTATGACAACAAAAAATGAAATGCAGGATATGACTATGAGATTTTGCAAAGAGATTGAGGATAGGAAGAAGAATGAAGAAGAATTGAGCAGAAGACTAAGTGATGCAGCAAATGAGAACACAAGACTTAGCTATGAAAATGACATGTTGAAGACAGATCTGATGCATACTCAGAATGACTCAAATGAACTGATGAGACAAAAATAAATCTTGGAAAGAGAACTAGAAACTACAAATCAACACAAAGAAAAATTCAAGAAAAGCTTAGAGGAAGTTGGTATCTTGCTGAAGAATCAAAAACCTAAAGGTGACACTTCTGGAATTGGCTTTGAAGTTGGTGAAAGCTCCGGTACTGCAAATACTCAGGATCACAGCAAACCGGTAAGGCAACCTAATGCTTATAAATTCAATGGAAAATGCTTTAACTGTAATAAGTATGGTCATATAGCAAATGAATGTAGATCTAGGAATTATCAGAATATCAACACACCCACTGGTCAATATTCAAAATGCAACAAAGTTGGTCACAACTCTAAAAACTGCAGAATGAATGTGATATGCTATGTTTGTGGAAGATTTGGACACTTATCAAATCAATGCAAAACACAAACCGGCATAGGTTATGGGAAAGCTATTCAAAAGAATAATTTAACTTGTTATGCATGTAACAAGATTGGGCATATTGCTAAATTTTGTAGAAGTAAAGGAACACCAGTAAACAACAAAAGTGCTAGCTTGAAAGGTAAAGAAAAAGTTGAAGAGGTTAAGCAAGAATTCTCAAAACAATGGATTAGAAAAGCTTATCTAAATATTGGGAATACTTCTCCACTGGTAGAAACAACCAATGCTTCACTGGTAGGACAAAGTGATGCTTCATCGGCAGGACAGAGTAGTGCTCCACCGGCAGGAAGTTCTTCATCAAATTGAAGAAAATTTCCTTGAGGGTTTGGCAATCTAATGACACATATGCTAATTATTCCCTCAGTTAGAGATAAGAAGTTGAAAATTACCTATTACCGGCAGACAATGTTAAGTGAATACTTAACCGGCATGCAATTAATGTGGTAGATGGCGAAAAAGACATTATAAAGTTAAGGTTTTGGCTCCATTTCATTTCACCATGATTTCAAATTTTCAGAGAGCGCGAAGATTCCAAGCTAAGGCATTTCGAGCAAGAAGCAAGCACACTCCAAGCAATCATCCATCCAAGATAGTAAAAGGTATTTAATCATGGCATCCACCTCTGCAATTGAATACATAGCAAACCCTACTATTGTTGAGGTAATAAAAAGACCGAGGCCCATATTTCAGTTAGTTCTCAAGATAGCAAAGAAGGATGATACCTTAGGTGCATTTTCTCAAATTCCTAAGGTAGTTGTATATGCTAAAGACCCTAGAATGTACATCCACTACAACATTGAAGAGTTAGGAGATGAGGAAATCAAAACCATGTATAAAACTGTAATATGTGATAACACTAGCAATGTGAAGGATGAACACAAGATTATTGAAACCCTAGGATTTACAGAAATCCTTAGCATTCCTAAATTTCCAAAGGATGTGATTAGGATAGTTTTAAGTAGAGTTCATGGAGAATTTTTCTAGTTAGATGCAATCCATAAGATCACCAAGGAAGCTGTGAAAGCTATCACAGGGTTACCGACCACCTGTAAGAGACCAGATAAAACCAAGAAGGTTCCCAATGACCTAGTTACAAAACTATCTGGTGCAGCATTTGACAAGAGGTCTCTAAAGGTTAATGATGTAAAAGATATCAATGTGAGATTCATCAATATGATATTAGGTTATAAAGCCACTCATGCTAATAGATATAATTTAGTTTCAAGTTTATGCATTAAGAGTGCTTATGATATGGTAGCAGACAATGCAAAAATTGACATATGTGAATGGTTAAAGGATGAACTAATTGACAACCTTGAAAAAATCAAAAGGGACAAGAAAGGAACTTTCAGATTTGGAAATCTGTTAGTATGCCTAATGCTACACATAACAAAATAGGTTCTTGATATAGGTTATAAAGAACTTGGATATGACATATCGGTAGGAAAGCAATTGACTGAACTATTCAATAACATGGGTGAGAACAAGGAGAACAATATTAATGACTTCTTTCAAGCATTAAAGACCAAAATGAAGAAAAGAATAAGGTTATCTCATAAAATAGTAGACAAATACAAAGATGATATATGCTTTGTCATTAAGAAAGATGAAATCTGGATGGAAGCGGTCATCCCAAGGACAATTTGGGTAACCAAGATGGGCTATAAAAAAAATGACCACATAGTTGAAACATATGCTAAAGCACTTCTGGAAGCCCCCAATGAACCTAAGGAAGAAGTATTTGGTAGTGCTGAGACTATAGAATGCCAAATACAATCAAAGAAAAGAGTAAAGAAGGTTGAGGCATTTGTAAGGAAAGGATCTAGGAAAGCAAAAGCCATTAAGGAAGATGTATTAAAGAAAACCAGCATAACAAAGGATGAGTTGGAAGATCCACAACCTAAAACTCACCTATCACCAGTAGGTACCTCTTTGGAAGGTGACATGCTAGCAACTTTTAAAAGAGTTGTAAGAAAAAGAGATCCCTCACCGGCAACCACTCCTTCACCTAGAAGAACAAGGCAAAAGCAACAAGCCGTGAGATCTCCAATTAGAAAGGCCACACCAAAGAAGAAGCTGACACCTAAGAAGAAGAAAAGGACAAAAAGAGACTTGGCCCCTCTTGATATACTGCTAAATGAAATCACAGAGGAAGGAAAACTGAAGAACATAGAGAAAATCTATGACACTCTAACTGCTGATGAGAAAGAGCAAGTTGAGAACAGTGTTATATTGCATATGGACATGTACAAGAAATTTTTGATGGAAGTAGCAAATGAAATTCCTGATGATTTATTCAAAAGACTTGAGGCTAGAAGACAAGCAGTGATAGAATTAGATAAGAAAATAAAAATTGAGAAACTACTTGTTGTATATCTGATAAACTCTCCTAAAGAAATTGATGATTTGATTGCTCAAGCAAACCGATCAGTATTCTCTACTGCACACCAACATATTTCACTAATGGCAGGAAGAGTTAGTGAAGTGACAGAGGAAATAGAAGATGGATGGGATATATTCTTGGTTGACAAAGAAAAACAAGAAGAGTACAGGAACCCTAAACCTATAAAGGTATATCAGAAAGATAGGGACAAGGGGAAAGGCAAAGTTGGTGGACCACCAAGCATCAAAGTTAAAGACAACCTACCTCCACCGGTGAAAACAACTACTGAAGATCAACTGGCAGTAAAAAATATGGATGTAGAGGATAGCAATCCTAATTCTAAAGTCCTATATACTGTAAATGTTGATACTCAGAAGATCAACATAATAGTGTACAAGGATTCAACTGACAAGTTAGATATGGCTAATAAGCCTCTGATAGCAGGGGAAATAGAGAAACCGGTAGAAGATACAGAGATAAAAGGTAGAGACTGAGTCACAAAGAGAGTCAACACAACATACAGAGAAACCAACAGAGCTAAAGGCTCCGGAATAGGTACATAAGGAAATAGTGTCATCGGTAACCAATGAAGTAGGAAAACCAGTGCTTAAAGAAATGTAGACATAAACTGACCTACCAGAGGTCAATACAAGCATGGTTACTACCACCAGTACTTAGATTGTTGGATCATCATCAACATTCAAGTCAACAAATGTGACTGAGGTATTACTTGACTCTATCAAGAAAATAACTAACTGCAGCTCATAGGCTTATAAAGCAATTGATGATTCCATACCAATTTTGAAGGTAATAGCACCTAACTGTAATATAGATAATAAAGATTCTTTAGGACAATTGGATACATTGTGTAAATACATCTAAGAAAATATTGAGAAAATAAAGGAAGATTTAGTGAAGGATTAGGTAGAAATTGAAAAACAGAAATTCTTTGATGAGGAAATAAAGAAGTGTAACAGAATTTTTGACACACTTCTACTGGAACTATGCAATTTGTTGAAAGAATACAAAAATCTGTATAAATATACATGTAAAACAAACTTGTTGACTGTAGATATTGACAAGAAAATAAGCAAGGCATGGGATGAGATAAATAAACTTGCAGACAACTTTGTCAACTCACCTGATACACTATCAGTTTTTGAAGAGAAGATAGCAAAATTTGAGGAAGAACTACTCAGATTGGAAAGGGAGAAAGAAAGGACAATAAATAAGGCAAAACATTTGAGATCTAAACTAAGTCCAAGATTGGACTATTTAGCATCTCTGTGAAAGGAAATTTTTGAGGCACTAACATAGGGCAGCAAAACACCGGTAGAGCATTTGTAACATCTCACTAGTACAATAAAGAGAACTGAGACAACAATAAAGGATAGTAAGAAGTTTATGTATAGCATAAACTTAATTTTGGGAGATCTTTTTTAGATTATAACCACCCAGCTACAAGGTTGAGGTTATGGATAGCTGAACCTACAAACTCTACTAACATCTTGACAACCTTTGTCATTGATGCCAAAGGGGGAGTAGTGGGATGAGAAAGTTCAAAACATAGGAATCATATGCTCAGGGGGAGCTCTCACATTTTTGGTAACATTTTTGGACTGCACAATTTTGGACACATTTTGAAATTTCTCATGAGTGTTGCCATCAATGCCAATAGGGGAGATTGTTGGCATATGCACACTCCAATGAGACATTGTATGTGATTGAAGGTTTTGTCATTGATGGCAACCTTGCAATCCTATGGCACCGGCAAGACATTATACCGACATAGCATTACACTGGCAAGATAGTGCACTGGCATTAGTAGAACACTCTACACCGGCACCGACACAGAAGAAAGAAAGTATACCGGCACAAAGGCCGATAGGATTTTTGTTATGTAATATTTTGTTTATTATTGTAAGACGACTTGGAAAATTGTAAAATGACTCTTATATATAAAGGATATCATTATAGACATTTGGAATAATGATGTAAGGAGTATAAAAGAAAATATTAGGCAGACCTAATGTGCAAAATATAGGTCAAAGGGTATATGTAAAGAATAGAGTAGGAACTGGTACTAAATCTAGCATTGAAGATGCTATTGTAAAGCAGTACAAGTTATTGGATTAGTATAATCCTTATTGTAAGTGAGTGTGACTTCCCATTGAGCAGTGAGCTCTAGGCAGTTGGCCTTCCTGCATGTGTAGGCCCCTATTGTAAGTAATATTCTCTTATTGGCCAATGAGTGAATATTGTGGGTCACAAATCCCACTGAGGTTTTTCCCACACCGGGTGCCCTCGATAAACATCTTGTATTATGGTGTACTTTTCATGCAGATATTCTTGATTCTGTTTATTGCATTATTTCTTGGATATCGGTACACTGTTATATTATGTTCTACATGTTTTAACTTAAGAAATTCTTATTACCGGTTAGATACCGGTTCACCCCCCCCTCTTAGTATCTGTGGGACCCCTAACAAAAGGCAGTTTTGCATTTCTCATATTATTTTACCTTCAGTTGGTTGTAGCCTGAGAATCCATCCATCATGGACAATAAATCACACTGTGTCACTTTCTATAGCATGACTTCCATATTTGGGAGTGGATAATTATCTTTAAGTGAAGGCATGTCCAAATTTCCAAAATCTACACACAACATTATGTCCCCATTCTTTTTTATGTTAGGAACTAAATTTGACACCCATGTAGAATGTCTGATTGGCTTAATAATCCCACCTTCTCTAAGCTTTGTGATCTCTTCTTGCATTTTTGGTCTAAGAATTGGTTTTATTTGCCTCTATTTTCTCCTAAAAGGTTTTTCCTTCAGATCCAAAGGGATCTCATGTTGAAATAAGTCCTCTCTATAAGCCTTCAAGTCATCATATGACCAAGAAAAAACATGTTTGTATTTTCTTAGTAGAGCTATCAACATTATCCTGATTTGTGGATTGATCTTCCTACCAATGTATACCTTCTTAGGAGATGATTTTGTTCCTTGATTTATTTCCTCTAAATCATCTATATTGGTCGTAACAAATTTTATGGTTTTATTGTCATTTTCATCAAATACTCTTTCTAAAGCAACAAGTCCTTTTGGGATTCTATTGGTCTTAAGCTAGATAATCTCATTCTCAAATAATCTCTTTACCATCAATATCCTCAACAAAGGCATTAAAATCTATCTCCTGAATTTCATACTCATCAATGCAATGAAGGAATTTAAGTCATCATCATCATTAAAAACTTTCCAATTGCAAATGTTATTTGGGATTGAAGGCCTAGTTTTCACCTCTATTTTTGGTATACTAGAAAAGGTAATATCATTACTCTTCAAAGAAACATTGGCTAAAAATTATGTCATGATGTTCTTTGACCTTTTAGCCTACCCAATAGAGAAAGCATCAAACAATTTAATGGAATCCCAAACAACACATATGTATTGCTTCAATCTCTTATTTTTGGAAGAATATTTTGATATAATCTAGGATACCACCAATTCTGAGTCACCCCATATTGTCAACAATTTGATTCCATGCTTTGTATCAATATTAAGCCCTAGTAGTAAAGCTTCATATTTAGCCACATTGTTGTTGCACTTAAGCAACAACTAGAAAGAATAATTGAATGTCTTTCCTTTGGGTGCAATAAAACCTATTCTATCCCCTGATCCTTCTTTACTACAAGCCCCATCAAAGTACATTTTCCACAAACCCTCTCGACCATTTTGTATCTCTTCACTAATTGGGTCTATTTTCTGAAGAAGGGGTTGTGTTGGATCAACCCTAAAGTTTCCCATAAATATGTCACAAAAACATACTACATTGTTCAGGTCTACACTTTCAATTGTAGTCTCAACCCTAGATTCTCTTTCTAGCTTAATCTCAGTCCCATTCACCGGGATAGTTGCATAGGATAAGTCTAGTTTTAAATTTTCCCCCACAATAGTAGTCCATTATCTTGATAACAACATACTATAATTAGGTGGTACATCAACTACTGTCACATCAACCTTATAGGTAGCCTCAAGGAAATTGGCTAGCTTGAATTCAAGGTCTTTTAAGACACCTATAACTAGGATTTCTCTATTTTCCATGGCATAACACTTCCTATTATTACTATCAACCCATAATCCTAACCATTTTATGACTCCTAGGGGCATGACATTAATAGTATCACCAAAATCAATCATACAGTTTTTTTATAAATTTTTCATTGATTAATAGGGTTAAATAAAACAGGTCAACATAAGAAGGGTTCTTAGTTATGGCAGTCCCTAAGTATACCTTAGGATTTTTTATTACATCTAATTCAACATCATTAGCATGTGCATTCTTTCTTTCTATAACTTTTTCATCTCTTTTAGTCTCCTGAGGTATATTTACAACACTTGATATCAGAGACAAAGCACTATTTCTATGTTCCTCTATTTCATCATTTCTAGTAAAGGAACATATACATTTATTTGAGACAAGGTCTGAGTCATATCAAAAGAAAGTGTTCTAGGAATACCTAGAACAACATCTATGTGTGTCACTTCTCTTGGTTGCCTCTCCTTCTCCAACACTGCCAAGGGATTGGAAGGTGCCTCTGTATCAATTTCCTTTTCAAGCTTCTTTCCTCTTTGATTAGATTTTGGAATATACTAATGAGTCTATTGAGTTTTGTGCATCATATTTTTATCCTCTTGGCCTTGAGGAGTCTACAACTGAGGACCTGCTTGTTTATATTTTAAGAATATTCCTCTAAGCCTCCCTTGATTTGGTATGGCACATTTAGATCTCAAATTATAATCACTCTTGACTTGAACAATTGCAGCTACGATGAGCTCTCTAATTTCTTCATCTATAGGCCTTCTCAAGTTTACCTCCATAGACTGATCATTAAATGCATTCTCTATAATTTTTTCTATCTTCATCATTTGAAAAGATTTCTTGGTTCTCTCCCCTTCTCCACTATCTCTAATTGTCCATATCAATCTCTGCTCCATCCTCTTCGGAAGAAGCATATCTTTCAATCATCATTACATGTTCCAAGGGATAGCATATTAACCATATGATTTGACTCAAAGCCATCATCCCTACAACTAGCATAGACTTCTTTCTCATCAATTTCCTTGGCAATAGCACACTGAGCTTGGGCATGAGGTAGGTTACATATAGTACACCATGGGTTTTCTTCCAAAGCAAGCTCCTGGCTTCTTCAAAGGGCCAGGAGTCTCCTTACTGTTCACTATTCATTGATAATTGTTTTGCAGTCTTCTATCCTTCTATTTGGTGTTGTATGGCATACCATGAAGTCTTATTCTATCATGTCTTTGATAGTTAGGTTTTTCATGAGATAAACCCTTCTAATTTCTATCGATATTGTAGTTTAAGTCTTTGATAACACTCATAACTTTATCCATCTTGTCTTCTTTAGGGTTCCTACTGCTATATCCTTTAGGATTTTGAAGGATCCTCACATCATATCTTCTTTCTTCCTTGCAAGAATCCTTTCTATTGTTTTCTATTGTAAGGGCATCTTTACAATCCTCACTCAAAGTTTGAAGAATCCTAGATCTTAACTCATAGCCCAACTTGGGATCAAATGCATCAAAATAAAAGACTAGGCACATATGATCAGTTGGCTTTAGAAGGGGCAGTATCTTGTTATACAGCTTGATGAATCTATTATTAAAACAAGTTACCTCTTGATTCTGATTCCTTTTTATATCAGTCATCTCATGCAAAGAAAACTTAGGATCGAAATGATCACCATTCTAGTCTTTGAACATTCTTTTAAAATCAGTAAAATATTTGATAGATAGATAAAGCAAGCTTCTATACCATTCATGAGCATAATCAGTGAGTGATTTCATAAACATCTTCATGAACACATCTTATATTCCACCTCAAAGTTATCCATGATGTTTTGAAATACCCTTATATGCTCTTCACCAGTGATTGCATTACTTCCTGATAACCTGGGTAATGCATTCCTCAACTCATTGCTAATGGTATTTTCAAAACTCTAAATTCCAGTGAAATCGATCTGTTTGTATCTATCCAACTACATGGGTCTTCTGGGAAAAGGATTCATAGTTGGATTAGGGATTTTTTCTAATATTGCATATTTATTTGGTTAAAAAAGTATTGTGGGACTTGATTATATTGCGGGTACTGATTTTCCTTTTTTTGTTGATGTAGCAAGTATTGCAAATATTCTTGATAAGCATTATTCCCTCCCATAGGATTGTTTCGAGGAAATTGTGGAGGAGGAGGAATATACCCATGACCAAGTCTATTGAAATGGTTCTGCATATTATGTATAATCTATTGTCATTAAATATTTTGTTGTTGGCTAGTCCCTACTTGGCCAGTAGCAGTGTATTGAACAATCACAGGAGACAAACTTGCATTCACAGTGACACAAGACATAGATGGAATTCTAGTGGTTGAGGAAACTGATATAGGCACGTTACTCATTGCAACACTTGATGCATTCATTTGGGAGCTTTCATGTACATTACTACTAGGTTGCAAAGAAACAACACTCACTACAGGTGCTTGTACACTTGTATTTGCAACAACAGTAGTTGGGATATTAGTAACATTTAATGAAGATGATACTAGAATAGAAGATGTTGAAGGAAAACTTGTAGTATTTGGTACACTGGGCACTTGGTTTGTCCCCCCTTATTATATCCATTGGAATGGAAAGGAAAATATATAGCTGACTAGGAGGCTAAATTTAGTATATCTTGCTCCATTGCTTCTCTTTCCCTTATAGGTTCTAACCTAATTTTCTAAGCTCTCATTTGTTCTATTTCTTGTTGAAAGTCTTGCTCAGTAGGACCCCTAGGTGTGGTACCAGAAGTAGAACATACATTGGCATCAATAAATTAAGCCTAATAAGGGAAATGGTTTCTAGGATGACTTGTTGACAGATGTGTGGTAATAACTATTTCAGGATTGTATATATTTTGAACATTTGCAAGTTGCTCAGCTTACCTAGCCTCATTTTCTGCTTTCATCCTAACCTTCTCAAAGCTTTGATATATTCTATCTTGAGTTTCTTTTTCTTGAATGGGGTCTTCATAGAAGGAATTAGATATGTTTCCCCCTACCATTTGAGTGGTCTAACAAAAGAATGGAGTTTCTCTAGGAGATGAATTTTCACTACCGGTATTATCAATATCACAAGTAGGTATATATGAATCACTAAAATAATTCTCAGGAACCCCCTTTCCCTTTTGATAATTTTGCAAATGCAAACCACCCTCTAACTTATAGTAGGAATTCCAAAAACATTATTTACTAAGTCTAAAGTTGATAAAGATCTAGCGGTACCTTTATTTTTGACAGTCAACCGCTTGCTCATTACAACCCCATCTAAATTATGATTAACATGTTTTGCTTGTTTTACTTCCTGGTTATATTCCTACATGTTCCTTGAAGCTCTCTAGTTCAAGATCCTCTCACTTCTTCTACTAGAAGTATATTGAATTCTCTCGCTACTCATGAGAACCTCCTTACATCTTTTTTTAATCATAGTCACCAACTCCTTGCAAAGGAACAATATTTGAATGACATAAATCTTATTCAAAATATGTTGTATTCTGGGTCTTTGTCCAACAACAGAGTCACTTGGATTTCTTTTACTCAACTTGTTACAAAACACTTGGGCTAAGGAACCTTAACCAAAGACTCTAGGGTATAGTTTTGACAAACCTTTTCTTAGATATTCCCCAATGGAGTCACCAATCTATTGGTTCCCAAATCAACAGATCCTAAACCCTAAATGATTAGCCACTATCTCATCAATAGGTTTAAGAAAGGATTTGGCCAATGAATAAGATTCAATCTCAAGAGTAGAATCTTGTACACTTTTGGCTCTGCAAAACCAAGGTGTGTTTCCCTTGACATTGTCCTAACAACCTACTTCACTTTATGCTCAGACATTGTACACTATAGAAAATATCCCAATGAAAAGATACTAAGGAAAATGAATAAACCTTTGGTTTGGCTACAACCACAGTTTCTAAACATTAACGCAATCATTGGAATTGGTTTCTGTACTAAAACTATGCCTACAAATAGAAATGAAAATATTTTTGATAATTAATTATCCTTAAACTATTTTAAAGAGAAGACCAATGCTTATCATATGGAGAAAAGAGTCTGAATGAAAACTATTCATAAATAACTATGTTGTATCTCAACATTACAACTATTCATTAAACACTTCATGACTTGCATGCAATACTTAACTAAAATCAGTACAAATTCCATTACATTCACCCATACATGTATTGTAACACTCTTAGAATACAATTTAACCCTTTTAATTGAAAATAGATGTATCACTAAGAACATACATTCTCCATTAGAGAAGACAAATTACATTGACATTAACAAAGTAATTCATACATCACATACACAAGTAATAGGAACAATCTGGAACTGATTTCTTCTATTTATTTTCAAAAGATAAGATACATCACAAAAATAATTCATAATAGACTTGCAAAGAGACATGTCTTTTCTCTATTACTTTCAGCTCCTAATACATTCTACTTCTCAAGAATTTCAATCCTTTCTTACTAGCCCTGATTTCCCTTTTATAGGACAAGGGAGAAAAACAAGCTTCAGGTTGAGTAAGGCACTTATCAAAAAATGAATGTCTAATACAATAGAATATGCCAAAAGGCATCTTTTACAAGTACATTCATAGAAAAAATTCACCCTAGGAAGAGGGGTTGGAAGGTGGCTAGAGATAACTTCTTTTTGGAAATAGTGTAGTGGGCCTGGAAGGAGTCGAACCAAGGTTTCCTTTTGCTGCAACATTTTTCATTGTTAAAATTTAAATTTTGGCACTGGGGATGTGTAGGACTAGACCAGGTACATGTTGATTGTGTGTTCAAATTATACTTCTAAAATTGGGAACGTGCAAAAAGAATGTAGGAGACACAAAAAAGGTAAAGACAGTGACTATTCTTCTTCCTCCACTTGCTCCTCTTCAAGTGAGCATTATTGTTGGTGCCAACTATCGAATTTCTTCATGGTAGGCCAACTGAAGGCTCTTAGACTCTACAAACTATTCATAGCCTCCTTTGTTTTATTTGTAGGTATAGTGGTAGCCTCTACAATGAGTGTATGCTATAGGGAATCAATCTCAAGGATTTTGTCAATAATTAAATGATATATCCTTCTGATTGTGGTCCCCTTTCACCAATGAATTCAAAACTGCATTGGTTGGTTCTTCAAATTCAAGCTTCCACTTATCCAAATCCTTGATTTGGTTGTCCTTGGTTGAAATATTAGGGTAGGCCCCTAAAGGATGCCATATTTTCCTTTAGCATCTTGTCTTCATTTTCCACGTGGGGAAGCTCTTATATCATTAAATTATAGCTTTTCCATATCACCCCCACAATTTTAGGTGCAAAAGACACATTTTTTACTGCTAGAACTATTGGCATTGGGTTGTCATTGATGTCAATCGATATGGGATGTCTACCAGTAGAAGTGATGAATGTGCAACACTATCAAGGAGGAGTACATGTTGAGATATCTTTGACATCATCTTGTGTTGTAGGACATCGGTAAGGTAAGGATGAATGACCACTGGAGTCACCAATACACAAGTTAGTACCTAACTTGTGTGGATGAGATGGATAGGTTACTATATAGTGTATCACCGATAAGGAAAGGATGTCAACTATTAAATGTTGTGTTGACATGGAGAAGTCAAATCAACCAAGTGAGTGATTGTCAGCCTGCAAAGGTCATGACCAGTGTACAAGATGGATGGACAAAGTGTTTGAGTTGTTGTTTGTGATGAAGAGGTAAAATGTTACCTGAATCATATCAACAATAGAGGAGAAGAATGAATAGGTCATTGGTATGCTGTGTGGTTGTAGAACAACATGACTCCCACTAGATGAAGATGTAGTCATCATGAGAAGTAATGACTGACAGTCAATGTGCCCACACCAGATCACATGTGCCTATTTGAAGATATGTTTCTCAAATAGGAAAGTCACATGAGTACATTATAGGATCTAGAAAACAAGGTGTCACTCCATTGGTAAGTGGAACTTATCTCCTATCATGCTTTGTGTGCATCATAGTTTTGTAAGATAAGGAAGAAGAGATGTGCATCAAGTGCATGAAATCATGGATATGCACTGAACCGACTGAGAAGGCATGTTGAGATGCTAGTACAATCAAGGGTTCTTATCGGTATGTAAGTCCATCAGTAATATGAGTAAGGTGTAGATGTAGATGTCCTCCCACTTTGTGGGAATGCACATGCTTGGAATAGACATGCCTGAAGACCGGTTTTAGGTGTTCCACCGATAGTTCAACGAAGTACAAACATGAGTCAACTAGTAGAATGTGAGATACCGATAGCATTTGTAAACTGGTAGAAAAGAGGAACTGACAGTGTCTATTCAGTGATCCTATCTAAACCAACATGAAGATCCAAGCTAGGAGATGGTTGACATGGATGCCACATGGAGTCAAGGTGGTAGACTTGCATGCAGTGATAGATTGTATGAACACTGATGAGGAAGTTGCAAGGTTGGTCGACATTAATGGTAGATCCCACAAATCACAGGATGTGTTGCAGATCTATTGCAAAGGTTTACGGCTTGAGGTCTGGAGTACAACTAAGAGACAACTAAGATTGATTGAGAAGATGGAGGAAGTTGAAGGAAATAACAAGACCAATCTTGTTGCTTGACCAAGAGATCAACCGATAAGGTAAAAAGAAGATTGCCAAAGATAGAAGGTGTGGTCAAGAAGGTGTGATAATGGAGGAGGTGTACAGTTGGCTATCAGAGAGATCAGATCAAGCAAGATCTAATTGGATTTGGTTTTCCTCAAGGTAAGTGAGGAAACCCTAATTGCTCCAAGTTTGAATTGGTTTTTGGCAGGAAAACTAGTTTATAAATAAGCAAGCCAAAAATAGAGAAGGATGCTGCTGGACGAAAGAGTAGAATTGTTGCATAGAACAAGGTGATACTTCTTCATGTAAGAACCAATCAGTCAAGTAATTGACAAATATCTAAGAAGAGACTAATTGTGAGAGAAAACCAGCTTGAAGTGTCTAACCGGTAGAAGTGCTGAACCGGTAGTTGTTATACTGACAGAGCAGAAGTGAAAAGAGCTACAGAGAAGGGAGACAGTGGACTGATAGAGTGTAGTACTGGTGAATAGTAAAGAAGTGAGGAGGAGTTTCAGTAGAGTAGAAGGAGAATAGAGGTGAGCTGGTAGATTTTACGAGCAATGAAGCATCATATGTGAGTAGCAGAAGAAGTGTTCCGGTGTAGCAGAGAAGGTAGTTCACCGATAGAGTAAGGTAAATGAAATGGTTACACGATTCACTTGTAACATGACTACTTTGGTAATTGAAGTTTTCAATGTGATCATTGAGTTGTAGCTTGGTGCAGGGGCTATAGCTCCTTTGGGTTGTAACCCATAAATAAGTTATGGGTTGGTACTCCTTGTGTTGGTGCCCTAAATCAGGTGTTGTAGCTCCTTGGCTTGGTGCCCTAAACATTGTAACAAATTTTTCATTATGAGGTTGGATTGGAGCAGTAGACTCCACCAGCATTGCTCACCAAGTTTTTTCCCATCTTGGGTTCTCCTCATACATGCTAGTGTTATGAGATGTTCCTTTATGTGTGATTGCATTGGTGTCTCTATCTCCCCTCTAACTACTAAGTCTGGATTGTGCTAGATTCCATAACCAGTATGCACATTTAGGTTGTTAAAGAAAAAGAGATTTCAAAACCACTGATTCATCCTCCCTCTTAGTGGTACATTGTGTCTAACAAGAAGGACCTCCTTCAATATGGTGGCTTATAGAAACCATGTAGCCCTCAATAGTTGGAAGAATGAAAGAATATCACCCAACTGGGTGCATAATTGGAATAAAAAAGAATAGGAAGTATGCCCCTCATCTAACTTATTTATCATTTTATTTGTGAGTTGCAAAACTATTGCCCTCCTGATTTCTAGATACATATTCCATGCATCTTCCTTCATTTTCTATATATCTTTAGGTGTTTTCCTATCATAGAAGTCACATCCCTTGTTGCTATCTCTTTCTTCAATCTTACATTTTTAATATATAATTCATTGTGGCTAGCATGGAGAGAAATAATTTTTCTCTTGAGATCATCATGCTTCCTTTCTTCCTCCTTAGTGGCTACTTTTGCAAAATGTGAGGTTTGGAAGGCCAATGTGGAAGCCTCCACAATTGAGGTGTTTTCAAGGGTTCTAACAATTACATCGCCTACTTTTTGTTCTATCCCATGCAATATAATTAGCTTATCTATATTGGTGGATTTCACCCAATGTGCAAATGCTTTAATTCTTAGATTGAACCTTGAGCCCTGTTTGCAAAATTCTTGAGCATAAATTGGATCTTTCTACCTCATTACTTGATCCAAAACAAAATTCTTTGTAGACCCCACTTGGGGATTAACATCATCTCACTAGCATTAATCATTTCCCTAGCCTCCTATGGTGATCAATCAATATTATCATTATCGAAATTGGCAATGTCCTCATCAGATATATTATTCAATTTCTCCTTTTCACAAAATCTTTGAACTCTGGGGTTTTAACAAAATTGTCATTTGATAAAAAATAATTTGCAGTAATTATTCTTTCATCTTTTTCCTCATCCTTGAGGATAAAGCTAGGACTAAGTGCTCTATCCACATCCATTGGTATATTTTCCACTCCATAATCTCTGAAAGTTTCTCTTGGAGGGGATGGTGGTGGAAAATTTGCATCCACTTCATTATCTGCAATCTCAAAAAAATATGATATAGTTGCCTTCCCCTAGTCAACTTTCCTAATTACCCCTGTAGTTGGTTGGCCTACTTGTGAAATCTATTGGGAGGGGACAACTTTGGAAGACTCCTCTACCAAAATTGCCTTTCCCTTTGGCTTGAAAGAGTTAGGAGGCACATGAGAAAGCCTTTCCTCCACTGCTCCTTCTATAGGCTTCTCTACCTCGAGATCTTTTACAATGTCTTCAAAATATCTCATTTTGTTCAACATCCTTGCAAAATCATTCTTCACATTGGAGAAAAACCCTGCAAAATTAGGATCCTTCTCCCTTTTTGCCTTTTCCAGTTTCTTAAGATATTCCTACTTCTTTCTTTTCTAGATGGCATCATTGGGAAATAATTTTCTTATCAAGTCCTCATATTCATCATGCTCATGGGAGATACCTTTCACTTTCATCTTTTGAGTCTTGATCTCATTGATGTATCCTTCTAGATCATAATCCTAAGCTTTTGAAACTTCGAGGCAATACTTCTCTATTTGCACCCATCTATTCTCCATGCATAGTATCTTCCACATGAATTCAATAGAAGCCAACCTTTGAGAGATAGTGACTGGAAAAATGTGAGGTGGTTGGCTACAACCATAGACTCTAATAATGGTGCAATCAGAATACAAAAAGAAATCTCCAAAATTGTGGGTGAATGCACTATCTAAAAATTGAACATTCTTGGACTTTGCATCCATTATTCTTATACTGTTACAATGTTCTTAGGGAGCCTTTACATTTGGCACCCACAGTGTCCTAGGACCTTCTCTACAAAATGATCAAAAATGCATTGTAATTTGACCACCTAGACCCCTTATCCCACACTTGGGTCCATCTTTGGATTGGCTACCTGCTATGAGTGTTAGGATCAAACTTGGACACACTCAAGGCTACATCCCTATTAGTTCTATTCTAAAAAATAATAAGGCGGTAGGAGCTTCTCATCTCTTGCACTAATCAAGCCCTCATGCAACTTGTCTTGAATATATTTTGTAAAATCATACAGGTCATTGGATTGTGGATGCTGGATTTTGATTAACATCATCATAATATCTATAGGCACCTGAAACCTGCCACAATATATTCCGAAAACTTGGTAGAGAGCATAGTATGTCTTTATAAAATAATGATCAAAAGTTATTGTGCCAAAATTCTCCTACTCAATATTTAAAATATAATTCCTCCCCATTTGATACATCTTTTTCCTATAGTGGTGGATCTCCTACTCTTTGTAAAAATTCCTTTCTATGCCATATTTTATTTCCAATCTCTTCAAATAGATTACCTTTAGGGCACTTATGTTTAGATCAAAACACTGAATAATAGCCTCCCTGGCTATATCAACCAAAATATACCCATCTGCCATCCTCATTGTTGTTCTCTCAGGATGGTAATGCTTACACAATTCCCTAATCAGCAGTGGCTCTACAAAAATGTTTGGAACAATGAGCTTGGCTAAATCCAAACTCCAACAATTTTTAACTAGTGCTAAATAATCTTTGTTACCATAGAAACAATAGAAGATGTCTGACCCACTATCAATGTTGATGGAATCTCTACATTTGGAGCTCTTGTCTGAGAAAACATTCTTATAGGTCTCTTGCATGGTTGACCCTTTGAGAATCTCCACAAGATCCTAATGCATGCCCCTTGCCTCTCTCCTTTTGTTTTTCTTGAGCTCCTCCAATTTCTCCTCAACCTCCTTGGCCAATTCTTTGGCACTCTTACCTGAGATTGATGTAGTTGGACCTTGTGCAGGCTTCTCTTGTTGAGTGGGGGGAGGATTTTTAACAATGAGAGGATTTTATTCCATAATTGGGGTTTTCAAAGTGGATAAGGATTCAGATTTCTTAGCAAGGACCCTCCTTTTGGGATTTGGAGTTTCCTCTTGATGGTCCAATTCAACAATTGATGGGTTAGCTGCAAAGGGAAAGACCTTCTTAAATGATGTGGCTATAGTTTTCTTGGTGGGAGCTCCTCTTTTCTTCAACTACAAGGCATCAGATTGGGTAGAGGGGCTTGGTTCTTCAGTGGATAATTCCTACTTGTGTGTATGAAAAAGTGGTATGTAGCTGCAAGCACAAAACTTCAATTAAGTCATTATATGCATGGTTAGTAATCAAGAATCAATAAGTAAAAAACCATAACAAAGCGACTAATTGCCTTCTAAAAGATGCGAGTATAAGATTGCTCTAAGATTATTATAAGCAATACCAGTGACTAGACTACACCAAGATGAAGGATTTAATCTATATGATATTAACTATATGGATGCAAAATGGATGAATAATTCAAGCAAAATAATCAATTCAAGCAATAATGGATGCAAATAATCTAAAAAAGCACAATAATCTTCAATGACTCTAGAGAGAAATTAGCATGATAATAATCTCCAAGCGTGTTCTCAAAAATCTCTGGGGCAAATTGGAATGAGAGTTGAAGACTGAATTTATAGAGAATCACCAAGAGAAAAGCTCAATTTAGAATTAATTGAAAATAATTGAGAAATCAAGTTTAGTTAACCTTGAGATAGATTCCAATTATAGTTTAATTGAAATGCATTCAAATTAGAATTCCAAGTTGCATTGGAAATAATAATAAATTAATTCCATGATTTGTGATAAAAATAGATAATTCTTTTATTTATTCAAGAAAGTAGTCTTTTTAATGCAACTGAACTTCTTTTTCTGAAAAGCTTTGAGTTCCAATTTTAGAGAATAATTCAATAATTCAATTAAATTGATTTTCTGATTTCAAGTTCTAAATTTAGAAAAAGAAATAATATCTCAAGTTTGATTTCTCTCTCAATTCAATTCTTTTTGTTTAATTTCAACTCTTGCTTTGTAATTAATTCGTCTTTTGTAATAAATTAATTCCTTTTGCATGATTAAATGGCAAATTTATTAATTGATTAAATATGCAAGGATATTTAATAAATTAAAATGGGATAATTGATCAAAATGATATTCTTGGAAATGATTCAATTAATTAAATAAATATTTAATTAATATTGAGTAATTGATTTGCCATGTGATATTTGGTGATTAAATAATTAATAATGTGCTCAAGATTGATTTAATTGCCTTTGGTTAGGACCTTGGTGATCTTGTCGAGATTAGGGGCCCATGATTTAGATGACCATTTTTAGGGTATTACATTTTCCCCTCTTTGAATTAATGTGTGAGCAGTGCATTGGTTCAAAGAATGTGTGATGTCTAGGAGATGCCAGTTCTAAACTTGAATGATCATGAACTAGATGAAGAGCAAGGTGTTTAGCTTGATTTGAAGCGACAAAGCTGAATGAAGTCTGATTAAAGTGATACCAAACCCAAAATTGATTGAACTGAGGAACGATAGAAAACAAAAGATACCGAACTTGAACTTGATTGATCAAGAAGCGGATCTTACGGATCCAGAACTTGATTGAACTTAGATGCAGTGAGTGATGATAAAAAAATTGATCTTGAACTTGAATGATCAAGATACGATGAAGATAAACTGTTCAGCTTGATCAAGAAACGAATATTGAACACCTACTCAGATTGAGTGTGATCAAAGATACTCTTTAAACTTTTGATTAAGTTCAAATGAATAATCAGCTTGATTTGAAGTGATGAAACTGATTAACGTTAAGAGACTGATTCAGATGAAAGACAAATATCAGTTTGATTTGAAGCAATAAAACTGATATGCCCCTAGCAATTGATTCAATTCAGATAATCAAGAGATCTCAATTTGATGTGAAGCGATGAAGCTAAGATGCTCCTTAGCAAATAAGAATTGATTGATTTTCTTGAGAAGATTTTTCTCGACTTTTGATGAAGATTTGAAAAAAGATTTTCTTGACTTGTGAGATGTGAGGTCATAAGGTCGTGAGTATGCCCCCTCGGGAATGAAATCAAAAAATAGTGAGGGATTGATAGGTAATTGTTGATGATGATAAGTTATTTAAGCACAAATTGATTTTGAGGAATATTTGAAAAATTCGGCATTGATTGGTGAAATTGAGCATAGAGTTGATGTGTAGAATTGAAATTGATATTTAGCCTTGAAATTGAGTGCAATTTGAAGAAAGAATGAGCATTTGATGAAAAGAGTGCTACGTGGTCAAAATTATGAAATTGACTAGCAAAATGATCTCAAATTTCGATTTCGATCCCAAAAATGGAATCAGAACAGTCAAATTAGCTAAGGGTACAATTTTCATGTCCATCGCAGAAAGTTGAAAAACTAGGTTTTTAGCTATATATGAGATGAAAGTGTCATTTCAAATCATTTTAACCCTCCAAGTTTGAAAATTCAAAAAGCCTTCTACAAAGAAAATGGTGGTCCCTACTTGTCAGCATCGATTCAAGCACCAGAGAAGACATAATCAACCCCGAAACTATGAGCCAGCGGTAAGTGATCGATCTTAAGCCTCTTTATGTTTTCAATTTTGAATTTTTTTTGCTCATTTTTCAATTTTTTCGCATGTGTGGGGTCGGGTTTCATGTTTTATCATGTGAGACAGGATCTTGCCTCGTATAAGTAACTAGTTAAATTTCTTTTGTTGTTTAGGGCCATTAGAATTGTCATTTGAGATGCACCCTTGTATCATACGATAGGTTTGTTAAAAGACCATTTTGTCATGTGAGACCCAATAGTTTGTCATTTGGGGTTGTTTTGTCATGCGAGAGCTATTCTTGACTTGTACAAGATTTTGTCTCTGTGTTTTGTCGTTTGGGAGACAGTGAGCATTTTTGAAGGTCTAAATGTGAAATTTTGATTTTGCATTTGACTTAGTTGGATTTGTGTGATGTTTTACTTCTCTTGTAGGCTCATTTGGAATGTTTTATGATGCTTCATTGTTGGGTTTTTGTAGGTTTGATTACCTCCTATGCTGTTTAGATGCATTTATCCTCCTACTATGGCATTAGTTTGACATTTATCTGAGGTTGAGTAGGCTCATATTGACTTGTACAACTTGACTCTTCTATTGAGATTACCTAATATCCGTGTGAACCATGGAATGCTCATGACATTGGTAGAACATTTCCATTCAGAGCATAACACGTTTCATCTGCCGGTGGGGGAGTATCACTCCCAAGGATGTATATAGGATCCTCCATATCCCTTTTGTTGGGGATAAGGTGGATTATGATTCAAGGCACCTTCCACGATTACAGGCAGTGAGGCATGTCTTCAACGATCCTGACATTTTGACTCATTCCATTAGTTGGGACATATTGATGAGTAGGTACAACAAGGAGTTTCCTCTGGCATGTGTTCTAGTAGGGTTCATAGGCTGGTTTCTGATGCGAGATAGAGGGCAGTAGGGTTTCTAGTGTGGATGGGGTCAGATGCTAGATAGATTGATAGAGACCCCTTAGAGACTTGGCTGGGGTTCATGTTTATTGGCTCACATGTATTGAGAGACGCATGAAAGCGTGTATAGAGATGGGTAGAGCATGGCTGCTTGTGTATATATTTTGCAGGTATGGGCTTGGGAGCACCTTCCCATTTATCAGCCCATTGTAGATGATAGTAGAGAGCTTGGGTAGCTGATTATATATAGGTATGTCGGATACATTATGTAGCCCCATCTGGGCAAGACAGATTTTTGGAGACGACAGCTAGATGACCTGATAGCCATTGTATGGAGACCGTATAGAGGATTAGAGCTATGGGATGATTGGTGGATGGTTCGCAAATACCTTTTTATTACACGCCCTCTTATCAGGAGATCACAAACTATTATGGAGCGATTCATCATTTCTCAAGTCATGAGGCAGTATGGCCGGCCTCAGGGGATCTCACAGGAGTTTACAACATATGCATGTTACGTAGATGAGGAGAGATAGGGATGGTCCCCACGGTTGTCCTATGCTTTGGCGATGTAGGAGATGACTGGTTTACATCACCTAAGGTGTAATTATATGGATGATGTGGCAGATGTGGGGGTATTGCCCCTGTTAGGCCCAATATATAAAGCTAATGTACTAAGAGGGGAGGGGTGAATCAGTACTCCAAAATTTTTCTTTTGTAATAACCTTACTGTTATGCATAAATAGAATAGTGCAGTAACATAAAATAAAACTATAATCAACAAATAACAATCATACATGATTCACTCCATAACACATATATTTTGGTCATGTAGAAACTCTTGGTTAGAGAGAAAAACTATGGTGGGGATGGCAGCCACAACTTCACTACTACAATAATAAAGAATGCTCGGTTAGAGCTACATTTAGCTATTTCTGATAGCTTACCCTGTTAGGAGTATTAAGATCAATTAGATCTACCTTACTAAAGGATTTTTACAACACTATATAAGTGTAGCACCTGGTTAAAGGATTTACAATTTATAGACTTGGTTAGAGTCTTTTACCCTGTTAAAGGTTTCTCTTACAACTTCAAAATATTACAATATATTCATTACAAATATCTGCAACTTTACATCTGAAATGTTAAAGCAGATTCTATGTGCTCTGAATAAGATTACCTAGCTTGTAGCATACCTCGGTAACCCATAATGAAACTCCGTAAACCCTTCTGTTTACTCTGTTCTTCGACTATTCACTGATAACCTTCTCGGTGACGTCTTTGTGTCTTTGTAACAGTCTTCCTTCATGCATACACACTGCTATCTCATTGCATCTCTTATCACATCATATCATGTCATATATCTAACCCTAGAATCATGTTGTATATATAGATCTCTTACAATGGTGATCTGATTCATTGCTTCGATCTTACAAAAAAATTCTTCGAATGAATAACAAAACAAAATATCTCATAGGTTAGATTGGCCTTGTAATCATACACAATCTCATAGTGCAATTTCCAATGCAAAAATGGTTAGATGTGCCTTGATTTTGTAACACGTTTTCATGTGCATGTCTAGGTTCAATGTATCTAGTAAAACATTTCACTCGGTGAATATCAACTCGGTGAGTTAATTTTACCACTCGGTAGCCATGAACCTTTACTCGGTAAACAACTCGGTGAATACTTGATAACTCAATGATGAACCACTAGTACCAAACCGGTACTGAGAGGGGGGGCTGAATCAGTACAAACACAAAATACAGTCCAAAACTAGTTTGACAACAAACACTTCGAATGACTAATAAACAGAGATACTGGTAAAACAGAGTGCAACCGGTAACATCTAGTATAGCTCAATCAGTCATGAACCGGTCACTCAATAAGCTTTTCTCTTAGCTCAATACCACATTATCATAATATTCACATGCATGAATGAGTAGACTTAACCATCAAATCTTCACAACAGTGAGTTCAATATGTTTTATAGACAGGCATAAAACATAGAACCTTCATGTGCATAACAGATAAAACAAAGCATCACAAGACAAAAGCATTTCACATGACACACATATTTTTTCACGTGGAAACCCAACTGGGAAAAACCACAGTGGGGATGAATACCCATAAGATACTTTTTGAACTCTTTATAAGTCCGCTCTATTAGGAGCCTTGTCCGGTTAAGAACATTACAATAGGTTCTGGTAGGAACTGATCCTATTAGGGATCACCCAGTTAAGGGATACCCGGTTAAGGGTTAAACCTGGTAGGGTCACCTTGTTAGAGGATTTTAAGAACTCAATAGATGAAAGGATCTCCTAAGCTTCTCTAGCTTCTCAAAACTCATTAGCTTCAAGTTACCCAGTTAAGGGATTTTAAACAAGTCGGTTAAGACCACCCGATTTAAGGGATTTTGAATCAAGCCAGTTAAGGCTACCCTATTAGGGGATTTTACAACTGTTGAAGTGGTTAGAGATCAACAGGTATTACAATGATCTATTGATAGCACTCAATGCTGATGTAGTCGATTTTGGCTCCTCTTCACCTTCTGCACATTCACTTTGCAGATATCTCTTCTCTCCTTTGGTCTGGCAAGAATCACGTCTCACTTCCCTTGGATACACACTCACAAATTTTGCCAACAACCTTAGATAGAAACCTAACATCGACCTTATAGGGAACATACAGGTCGGTAGCAAAAACCCTAAACCATAAACCTGTTAGGTTGAGCAATTCAAACGGTTTGATCCTGACTGTTGAATCATACTGCATTAAATGCACCAGTCTTGAGTCAATCTCAAGACATTCTCCATCATCCATTATCCATTGTTTTCATGGTGGCTGATAACCCATCATGCGTTATCACCATTTGAAAGACTTTGCACATTCTCGAGGTAGATAGGAATAGTCTTCTTCATGCAAGATCCTTCACACGCACAGAGCTTACATGGCAACACGGTCTGTCCTCCATCATACTGCTAACGCATCACACAAAGATCACCGATTGTGTCACATAGACTTGAGATACTCCAACCGGAAACCCCAAAGTGGAAGCTACCTTACCAACCGGTAGTCATACAGTGCTTCCATGTGCTGGTTCCCATAACTACATGTCGGTTCACCTTGAACAAATGTGTTGCTTCACTTTGGCATATACCAGTTCACACATATGTTGGTACCTCTTTCTTCACTTATCACATGTGCCGGTTCACACTATGTCTCATATTGACATCAGTGACAACATACAATATCATTATGTCTTCATGCCGATTCACATAATGCCAACAATCTCCCCCTTTGGCATTGATGGCAATATACAAAAGATATCTTCTCTGCTTCACATCTTCTCCCCATTTGCTGCAGATATGTTTTCACTTTACTCCTTCTCCCCCTTTGACAACAATGTCAAAGTGGAGGTACAATCATCACTGTTTCATCATGCTGCTCCCCCTGAGGAGTAGCATCCTTAAACACACCAATCAACCAAATATTTGTCTATCCAGTACCTAACTAATGTGGAACAATTACTTTTAGTTCACCTCCTGAAGGGGAAATACCCCTAATTCACCTCTCAAATGCACAAATGTTGTCTTTGGGAGAGGCTTGGTGAATATGTCTACTAACTGCTCCTTACTGGACACATGCTCCAGTGCAATCTCTTTATTCTGAACCTTTTCCCTCAAGAAATGATACTTAAGCTCAAAATGCTTGGTTCTAGAATGTAAAACCAGATTCTTTGATATATTGATAGCACTTGTGTTATCACAGAATATACTTACCAGTTTAGATACAGGGATCTAGAAGCCTTCCAGTACATGCTTCATCTAGATTGTCTGAGTGTAGTTCATGAAAGCTACAACATACTCCGCTTCCACTGTAGACTGAGAGATACAACTCTACTTTTTACTCATCCATGAGACTAGTCTACCACCGAGAAAGAATGCACCACTGGTTGTGCTCTTCCGGTCATCCACATTACTGGCCCAATCAGCATCTGTGAATACTTTCAGATTGAAATTATTGCTATATGGGTACCACAATCCATAGTCAACTGTTCCCTTTAGATACCTAAGAATCCGCTTGACTGCACTTAAGTGAGATTCTCTTGGACTTTTCTAGAACCTTGCAGTGATGCCAACTGCATGTGCAATATCCAGTCTGCTATGCACTACATAATGCAACTTACCAATCATTGATCGGTATTCCTTCTCATCAACCAGTGTGGAATGATCCTCCTTTGTCAATTTGCAACCGGTCACCATCGGTGTACCAACCAGTTTGCTATCTTTCATGCCAAAAGTCTTCAACACCTCTTTGACATATTTGGATTGAGTGATGAAGATTCCATCTTTCATCTGTTGGATCTGCAGTCCAATGAAGAACTTAATCTCCCCTATGAGTGACATTTCAAACTCTTTCTTCATTTCATCAACAAACTCATGACTCATTTTGTCATCTCCACCAAAGATGATGTCATCAACAAAAACTTCATAGATCAGGACCTGATCTCCTTCAGACTTCAAGTAGATATTGCTATCTTCACTTGTTCTCTCAAATCCAATCTTCACAAGATGGGAATGTAGGCATTCATACCATGCCCTAGGTGCTTGCTTTAGACCATATAATGCTTTATGTAGCCTACATACCATGTCACTATCTTCAGATAGGGTAAACCCATCTGGTTGCTCAATATATACCTCCTCTTCAAGTACAACATTTAGAAATGTAGATTTTACATCCATTTGATATACCTTGAATCTCTTAAAAGCTGCATATGCAAGAAGCATATGAACTCCTTCCAATCTGGCTATAGGAGAAAAGGTTTCCCCATGGTCTTTACCTTCTTCTTGAGCATATCCTTTGCATACCAGTCTAGCTTTATTCCTAATCACTAGGCCATCCTCATTCAACTTATTTTTGAACACCCATTTGGTGCCAATGACATTTTTATGCTCTGGTCTGGGTACCAAGGACCATGTACCACTGTTCTCTATCTGGTCAAGTTCTTCTTCCATTGCCTTGATCCAGTCTTCATCATTATGAGCCTCTTTGAATGATTTAGGCTCAAATTCAGAGATCATACATAAGTTTTCTCTGATCTTTCTTCTAGTAAGGATTCCTACATCCTTATCACCTATGATCTTCTTGGGATCATGATTCAACTTGACATACTAAGGAATGGTCTTAATTGGTTCTTCTTGCTTTTCTTCTTCATCCTCATCTTTATCAGTATCAACATTCACCGGTTCGTACTCAGTTGACTGACAACCAGTTCCTAGAAGGTTGCAACTGGTTCATTTACAACTTGCTCACTGTCAGTTTTCTCAGTCTTCTCAGAGGATTCATCAACTCTTACATTGATGCTTTCCATAATTCTCTGAGTCCTATTGTTGTAGCACTTGAAAGCTTTACTCTTGGTGGAATATCCTAGAAATATTCCTTCATCACATTTAGCTTCAAATTTGCCCTAATGTTCACTCCTCTTGATATAACATTTGCTACCAAATACCTTAAAGTAGTTTACCACAGGGGTCTTACCGGTCTAATACTCACAAGGAGTTTTGTCCTTACCCTTTTTGATGAGTACCCAGTTCATAGTGTAAACTGCAGTGCTCACCGCTTCTCTCCAAAAGGTGTGAGAAACCTTTCCTTGGATCAACATAGTTCTAGCTGCTTCAACCATAGTCCGGTTATTCCTCTCTACTAGGCCATTCTGTTGCTGAGTCCAAGGGGCAAACAACTGTCTCTTGATGCCAAATTCTTCACAATACTTGTTAAATTCATAGGAAGTGAATTCCCCTCCTTGATCAGTTCTGAGACATTTGATCCTTTTACCACTTTCCTTCTCCACTAATGCTCTGAATGCTTTGAATTTCCCAAAAGCTTCAGACTTGTCTTTCAAGAATGTGACCCACATCATTCTTGAGCAGTCATCAGTGAGAATCATGAAGTACCTATCACCCTACACACTCCTAGTTTTCATAGGACCACATAAATCAATATGCACAAGATCAAGCAAGTTGTCAGCAGTGAAAGATTTACCTTTAAAGGTTGAGGAAGACATTTTCCCCAATTGACATTCTCTACACAAGGTATTATCTGGTTTTCTCAGCACCGGTAACCCTCTTACTACCTTGATCTTACTAGCCTTCATAATGTTGTCAAAGTTCACATGGCAGAATCTCCTATGCCATATCCAGCTATCATCAAGCTTAGCCATAAGACATGTACTTATATTTGCATCTAGATGAAATAGGTTACCTTTAGTCTGGTATGCCGGTGGCTACCAATTTACCATCTTTACCTTTGATTCTGCAAACTCCATTCTTGAATTGCAGAGTGAGACCACTGTCATTTAGCTGGGCAACACTTAGAAGGTTGTGTCTGAGACCATCAACCCAGTACACATTGTCAGCACTGCTCTTTCCATTCAAAGAGATGGACCCTCTACCTTTGACCATGCAAGGTGCATCATTGCCAAAGTGAACCACACCACCATCATACTCTTCCAAGGATAGAAATTTGCTCTGATCACCAGTCATATGGTGAGAACAACCACTGTCAATGATCCATTCATTTGTATTTTCAAACCAGGAGATAAGAGCCTTCTTGTCTACCACATCTTCCTTTATAGCAACAAACACAATGTCTTCATTTTCTTAATTTTCTGATTCCTCATCTGTGACACCTTCATCAACTGCCACAAAACAATTTCTCTAGTTTCCTCCTTTGAATTTCTTGAACCTTTTTGGTTTGTCCTTGTTGTCACTATTAGGATAGTTCATAGCAATATGTCCTATCTGGTTGCAGGAGAAACATTTCAAAGGTAGCTTACCTTTGTATTTACTAGTTCCTTTTGGGAATCTCCTGGCTAGAAGAGCTTCAAATTCCATTAGAAACTCTTCATCCTTCATTTCTTTGTTCTGACTAGGTTCCCCACTAGTGGTAGCCTCTTTTCCTTTTCTAGATGGTATAGCAGAAGCTTTAAAAGCTGATTCTGACTTTTGAACACTACCATTAAAACTATTCAACTCATAGGCTGTCAACTTGGCTATGATGGAGTCCAAGGATGCCTTAGACTTGTCTATTGATCTCAACTCCTGAATAGTAGCAACCTTTATTGCATATACAGACAACAGTGATCTCAGGACTTTACTGACCACAGTGGAATCTTCTATTTTGCCACCTGCACTCTTTATTTCTCCAACAATTGTTTTGATTCTTATTCCATACTGCTGAATGGTCTCTCCTTCAACCATCCTCATGTCTTCAAACTTTCCTCTCATGCTCTCTTCCTTAGCCTATTTTACATGCTCATCACCACCATAGATATTTTCAAGAGCATCCCATACTTCTTTGGGATTTGCCTTGTCCTAAACATCAATAAACTCAATGTCAGATAGACTACTGATGAGGGCTTCCATGACTTGTCCATTTTCTTGTATCTCTCTCTTTTGGTCATCGGTGAGAGTACCGGTAGGAACAACATATACATTTTCAACATAGCTCTAGTGTTGAACACCCATGCTTTTGATGAATATCTTCATCCTGTCTTTCCATATGCCAAAGTTTTCCCTATTGAACTTTGGACCTTCCCTCTTCATCATTTGGCTAGGGTCTTTTCCTCAAGCAGTTAAGCTTAGAACACAGAGGACCTGGAGCACTTTGATACCAATTGATAACTCAATGATGAACCACTAGTAGCAAATTGGTACTGAGAGGGGGGGGTGAATCAGTACAAACACAAAATACAGTCCAAAACTGGTTTGACAGCAAACACTCCGAATGACTAATAAACAAAGATACTGGTAAAACAGAGTGCAACTGGTAACATCCAGTATAGCTCAATCAGTCATGAACCAGTCACTCAATAAGCTTTTCTCTTAGCTCAATACCACATTATCATAATATTGGTATGCATGAACTAGTAGACTTAACCATCAAATCTTCACAATAATGAGTTCAATATGTTTTATAGACAGGCATAAAACATGGAACCTTCATGTGCATAACAGATAAAACAAAGCATCACAAGACAAAAGCATTTCACATGACACACATATTTTTTCACGTGGAAACCCAACTGAGAAAAACCACGGTGGGGATGAATACCCACAAGTTACTTTTTGAACTCTTTAGAAGTCCGCTCTGTTAGGAGCCTTGTCCGGTTAAGAACATTACAATAGGTTCTAGTAGGAACCGATCCTATTATGGATCACCCGGTTAAGGGTTAAACTTGGTAGGGTCACCTTGTTAGAGGATTTTAAGAGCTCAATAGCTGAAAGGATCTCCTAAGCTTCTCTAGATTCTCAGAACTCATTAGCTTTGAGTTACCCGGTTAAGGGATTTTACACAAATCGGTTAAGACCACCCAATTTAAGGGATTTTGAATCAAGCCAGTTAAGGCTACCCTATTAGGGGATTTTACAACTATTGAAGTAGTTAGAGATCAATAAGTATTACAATTATCTATTGACAACACTTAATGCTAATGCAGATCCATTTTGGCTCCTCTTCACCTTCTGCACATTCACTTTGTAGATATCTCTTCTCTCCTTTGGTCTGGCAAGAATCACGTATCACTTCCCTTGGATACACACTCACAACTTTTTCTAAGTCTGAACTTGTTCTAAGACTGATTCACTAGACACAAGTTTTGCATAAGTGGTGCCTTCAATCATTTCTTGCTCCGATGCGGCTTCATCCATTACATCTTCATCAATTTGAATTGTGTCAACCGGGTCTAGACCTTGCTCGGTGACATCAACAATTTCAATTTGAGATTGTTCACTGACATCCTTTTGTTTGAAGATCTCCTTCCACTTGGCCTTAGTCTCATTCTCCACATCAATATATAGCCCATTCATCAATTTTAAGGCTCTTTGTTTCACAAGAAATTTTGAATTGTATGTGGACAAATGCTCCTTGATTTCAGCTATGGACATGTCAGGAAATAAGTGGACAAGACTTCTTTCTCTTATTTGTCTCTTTGAATCCATTGCATATTTCCATCTGTTATCAATATGTGAGTAGAGTTCACTTGGAAGTGACTTTGCTAGTTCCAATGGTGCTAACCAAAACTTTAGAAGTGTACATATGACAGCTTCTTCAATCTATCATTTCTCATCATTGTTCCTAGACTCATACTTAACATATCTGAATCCTGCAAATCCACCACATTCCTTAAGATTGGCACAAATGTTTTCAACACTGTGAATGTTTGCCTTTTTGCTCTTCACAATCTAGAATTTGTTAGCATCATCAGACTCTGTATCACTCAACTCTTTTACCAAAATGAGTCTCCAAGTAGATTTCTTGTAAGTCTTTGTTACCTTAGGAACGACAATAGTCTTTTGTTTCTTGCTCAGTGATGCAGCAGATGCTCTGGTGTTGGGTCTCTTTGTTGGTGGAGTTGGTAGGGTCTTTGTGATTTCCCGTTTCTTTCTTTTTAGAACTTTTCCCTTTGGCAACTCTGTGCTCAATGTTATTGCAGCCTCCTGTGCTTTTGATTCTTCCTCGGTAATGGCAAGATTGCCTTTGATAGGTGTAGATGAGGATTCTTCTCCGAATTTCTCAGATAAAGCTTTTATCATCTTTGTAGCTTTCCTTGTAGCCTTAGGAACTACAATGCTCATTTTTACTTTCTCATTTACCTCTTCATAGGTTCCATACCTTAGTTCAGTTGCATGCCTTGGAAATGATAGGTAGGAATCAATTTGTTGCTGTGTGATATCATAATCAATTTTATAACCCATTGGTTGCAATGACTGAATCCTCGGTTCAACAACATTTACATAGCAGTAGTCAATGTCGACTTCAAAACAAATATTGTCCTTGTATTTTTCAACTAGCTATGGTGGGATCCTGTACTTGTTGTGCATTTTCTCTTGGAATTTGCTAAAGTAATCATCCATGACATCATTAAAGTTATCTCCTAACTTCTTGATGTAATCATTGATCTGATGGGTGATAGGTCGGTGTAGCTCCCATACTACTTTACCGACTGAGGGAAAGAACTTTTCAAAATAGAATGGGTGATTGTTCTTCTTCAGCTTCCTTATTGTGTTCAGGTTCTTGAATAAGTTCTTTAGTAGTACTTCACACAAGTCTACTTTCATTCCCTTCTTTACTATTTTGTAGGCCAGGTCTACTGCAGCACATGGTACACTATTTTCCCTTGTAGATTGGAAGAAACAGTAACCAATGACTCTGATTGCAAATTTCAGTTCAGCATCAGTGACATTATTCAATTTCAGTCCTCGGTAATCAGATTCTACTCTGGTTAGACTGATTAGCTCCTTTTGTGATATCATTTTCTGTGCATGAGCATGATCATAGATGGGATATCTGGTGATCAGGTGAATGACTTCCTTCATGATCTTGAACGGTTGCTCTTGTAGCCACATGAAATCATCATGTACTCTTCTCAATACAAACTTAACCCATTGGAGTTTGAACACATGAGGATAGACTAGGGCTTCAGTTAATCCCTTGACTCTGATATGTTCAAATTTACTATCCAGTTTGTCGTCAGTGCACAGTTCATCATATGTGTCACTAATCTCTACATGATCGAGTTCCTCAACATGGCACTTGGTAAAGAATCTGACATCTTCTACCAATAAGACTCGATCTGAGATGAGTGAAAATGCAGTTTTATCATCCGGTTCTGAGGTGACTTTAGGAGTTAGGGAATACTTCAGAGATGACTTTTCCACATTTTGGACAACTACAAGGTCTTGGATTTTGGGCGCCATGGTAGATCTCAAGTAAAAATTTGATAGGTTATCCTTAGGGTTTACAAGTAGCTTACTCTTCACACTTAGTAGATACTGGCAATTTGACTAGATCAGAAACCAGCTAAACAGTGTGAATAGATTGATGTAAATACCTTGAAAATTTGCTCTGAATGAAGTTTGGTCGCTTTGATTCGCTCTGCTCTGCTTGTCGAAAACTTGGGTGAATGAAAATGACTGCGAAAACACTTTTAAGTACTCAAAAATATCTTATTTGGCTCCGTGCAAGTTAGGTCATGATATTAAATGCACTCAGTTCACCTTTTACCGATTTACTTCATTTTCTATTTTCACCAAGTATCCGGTAGTGGAAAAAGCAGAAAAATAGACAGAGAAACTGGTAGTGGATAACACTAAAAAACAATTAGAAATATTGGCCAATAACACTATAAAACAGGTAGAGACACAAGCAGAGAAGCAGGTTGATTCACGGGTACACACAGAGACAGTGCCACTGACAACTACTGAAAAGCCTAAACCTTTGCTAGTAGAAATGCAAACACAGACTGACCCTCCAGAGGTTGAGACAAGAAAAGTGATTCCTCCCACCGGAAGCACTGAGATTGTGAAGGTAATTGGCCAGTCATCCAGTACTTCTATGATAGAATTCAAACCAACCAATGTGACTAAAGTACTATTGGATTCAATTAAGAAAATTATTGATTGTAATGCATTGGCCTATAAGGTAATAGATGATACAATTCCTATTCTTAAATTGGTTGCACCCAAGTGTAATATAGATAATAAGGATTCTTTAGGTCAGTTAGACACATTGTCTAAATACATTACTGGCAATATACTAATTGTAGATCAAATAAATGAAGAAACATTTAAGGAGAAAATGGACAAGGATAAAGAGAAATTCTTTGGCGAAACAATAAAGAAGTGCACAAAACATATTGACACCCTTTTATCGACATTGAGCACAACAATTACGGAGTTCAAGGAACTATACAGAGACACTTGTAAGACAAATCTTTTGACAGTGGATATTGATAAGGAAATCAGCAAAGTTCAAAAGGAGATTAATCACATAGCTGATAATATCATTGGCTCATCTGAACCAATATCAGTTATTGAGTAAGAAATTGCTGGATTTGAGGAAAAATTGGAGAAGTTAGAGAAAGAGAAGGAAAGGTTAAAGGGAAAAGCCAAAGAGCTAAAATGTAGACTCAATCCAAAGTTGGATAACCTCATCTCTCTAAGGAAAGAGATCTTTGAGGCACTAATTCAAGGACAAAAGACACCGGAACTATTTAGAGAACAAAGGCAGCTTTGAAGGATAGCAACAGGTTTACTCAGAGTTTAAACTTAGTCTTAGCAGACTTATTCCATATTTTAATCAATTGGTTACAAGGTTCTAGCCGAAAACTGCACTCATTTGACAATTTTGACAACCTTTGTCATTGATGTCAAAGGAGGAGTAGTAGTACTGAAAAAAATGATTGCCAGAAGAGATCATCTGCTCAGGGGGAGCACACATTTTTGGTAAGATTTTTGGACTTCAATTTTGGGGACAATTTTGGATTTTTCTCATGAGTGTTGCCATCAATGCCAAATGGGGAGATTGTTGGCATTGCACACTCCAATGAGAATTGAAGGTGATTGAAGGTATTGTCATTGATGGCAACCTTGCAATCTTATGACACCGACATACTCTACACCAACAGACAGTTCACTGGCAACGACAATAATATTTACCGGCATCTCAGCCGACAAGATTTTGATTATTGTATTTTGTATTTAATTGTAATATCTTTTTGTAAGCTGACATGGCATATTGTAATAAGACTCATATATAAGTATGAGATCTTGTAGATCATTTTGAGATACATGATAGAGGATAGATATGATGGATATGTAGAGTGAATATTGAGGCAGATTTTGTATAAGGGTTTATGGTTATTGTATGAGCTTAAACTGATACTGAACCTGGCATAGCAGATGCTGTTTTGTAGCAGTACATTATATTGGATTCTCATAATCCATTTTGTAAGTCAGTGAGACTTCCTTTCTGTGTTTGAGCAATGAGCTCTAGGTAGTTGGCCTTCCTACATGTGCAGGTCCCTCTTGTAAGTAATATCCATTCATTGGCCAGTGAGTGAATATTGTGGGTCAAAAATCCCACCGAGATTTTTCCCACACTGGGTTTCCTCGTTAAACATCTTGTGCTATGGTGTGCTTTCTATGTTGTCTTTATTGTTCTTATTTAGTGCGTTAATTCTTGATTATCGGTACACTATTTTGGAATGCAAAATACTTAATAAGGTCAAATATTTTGTTAACCAGTTAGATACTAATTCACCCCCCCCCCCCTCTTAGTATCTTTGGGACTATCATCAATCCTAATAGATATATGGATGTTTTTGATATTTTTGCTAGATCATATTGTTGGAAACCAATAACACTAAGTGGGGGGGGAGGGTGAATCAGTGTTATACCGAAATGATAAGTTTTAGCCTTATTAAAACATGCATACACCAACCGGTATACTAGTACATATATAATTGAAAGAAGTAAAGCAACCAATAAGCTAATAACATAAATGAGAATCATAACACACATATTTATATGTGGAAAACCTCAAAGAGGAAAAACCACGGTGGGATTTGTGACCCACAATATCAATCTACTAGCCATATGAAGTGATATTACAAAATATGAGGGGCCTCGAATTGAAGGAAGGCTTACAGCCTAGAGCACACTGCTCAATCACAAAAGGAGCCTCACTGACTACATAAAATTCTAGACTAGAATCCGGAGAAGTGTGAACTGCTAAGATAACATCTTCTATGCTAGAATACAATTCTAGTTTAAGCTCTGTCTATTCTGGTCTAAAACCCTAAACCCTTCACCAGAATAACCCTTATATAAATTTCTCACATACATGATCTCTCTGATATATTTTGTATCATATTATGTTCACATATACATAATCTCCTATCATATGTCTCTTGTATATATATTACAAAATGATCTCTCAAACTGTCCTATATACCCTATACAAATTTCCATGCCTTATGTTGGCTTACAAAGATATCTACAATATCAAATTACATGTTGGCTAGATAACATAAATGCATAAACATTAAAATCAATTTCTGATGCCAAATCCAAGATATGTCAGCCTCTAATACCGATAACCTTTACTAAACCATGTCAGCCTACATTGCCAGTGACCAAAGAAATCCTTTTGTCTTGTCGATGCTAGTGTCAGTGTAGTATCTGTGAAGTGCCTACCGGTACACCATAGAACCAAAAAGTGAAGTCGAAACACAATAAAATGTTGCCATCAATGAAAATATAGTGAAACCAACCAATTGAGTATCAGTTGCCAACAATCTCCCCCTTTGGCATTGATGGCAACACTCATGTGAAAAATGGTCAAGGTTTCATCTACCAGTTTCATCCTGCCCTGCTCCCCCTGAGCTGAATATGCAAAATACTCCATATCTCCAAAACTTCATGATTCCATAACTCCCCCTAATGTATAAAAATCCTTTTACTCTTTTTCACATCTATAATACTCCCCCTTTGACATCAATGCCATCAAAAATTCAAAAATAATGTCAAAGAATAAGAACTATATAATGAATATCCAAAAAATGCCTTACTAGAGCTTGACAAATTTCAAAATTTCTGGATAAGCCTTTTCTAGTAACTCAAGATAAGTATCCTAGTTGGTTTTAAATGTGCCAAAAATAGATACAAGTCCACTCAATAAATGGGCAAAATACTCTTTCTCATTTACCTCTGCTGATGTGGGCTTTTCCACCATATCCATGTATTCTTTCTTATGTACATTGAGTGAATCCAACTGGGGACTCACCAAGCCTCTCAGACTTCTCGCTCTTCTTATTATTTTGTCTATTTCCTTCTCAAGAACAGAAATTTGGTTCTCCAAAATCAAAATTTGATCATCAATTGACGTAGTCATTGAAATCAGTACGTTAAAAGAGTTAGCTATACTTGCAATTTTCTCTTGGATTTCTTTTATCTTTTTATCCACATTAGGTGTAAGTATTTTAGTGTTACACCATACCCTGTATATATATGTACATTGCTTCAAAGAATTTTCTATTAGTATGAGCTTCTCATCAATCTTTTTCTTCTCAGTTTCAATTACCTGATCAAATGCAGCTCTCTTAGCTTGAGTAAACCTTTCTAGTGCTTGCTGGTTTGAGATTTGTTGTAAAGATTGAAACTCCTTTGAAATATGCTCAGTGATTATTTTAAGCTTGCCAGATGGGCTTGCTTCATTTTTAATCTTACAGTTAGAGACTAGTCTATGTAAAATAGTGATTGATTGATCTATAATCCCTTTATCTATGGATCCCTCCTTCATTAGTTTTTGTGCTGCCATCATCATCAGTTTAGTGGGACTCATCTCTCTGATGTTTTTCTTTTCAACCTATGAAGTTTAAGTTGACAATAATGATGGACCAACAACCGGTTCCCTACCAGATTCCCCCACCTTCTCCTCTGAAGATTTATCCTTTATAATCTGCTCACTTGCATCGGTGGCTTTGCTACTTGGTGCAGTTTGTGTAATTGTCGGTTCCTCTATAGGAACTGTAACCTCAACCTGTACATTTGTATCTGAAGGACAATTATCCTCAATATTAGTATCCTATACAATGTTAGCTTTTTCACTCTCTTTATTAATTGATATCTCAATATTTATCTGTACATCTGTTTTTACCGGGGACTCAATTTCCACTATCTTAATATTTTTCAAAACTGAGGGTGAAGTATACCCATAATCTCCTTTCCTTTTCCTTCAATCGGGGTATCTACAGTGTCTATCTTGGTAGGACAATAATGAATTCCTAAGCAGAATTCAATTCATCTTATAGCTTTAAGTTCTTCAACCTTTCAGCATCATAATATTCAAGTGCCAATTCAAGTTGCTTCTCCAAAGCCATATCCATGGATTCTGGTTTTAGGATCTTCCTCAAGTTGTTAAACTTCCTCCGAGGCACAAGGCTTTGATACCAATTGTTGGAAACCAATAACACTGAGAGGGGGGCTGAATTAGTGTTATACCAAAATGATAAGTTTTAGCCTTATTAAAACATGCATACACCAGCTGGTATACCAGTACATACAAAATTGAAAGAAATAAAGAAACCAATAAGCCAATCACATAAATGAGAACCATAACACATAGATTTATATGTGGAAAACCTCATAGAGGAAAAACATGGTAGGATTTGTGACCCATAATATAAATCCACTAGCCATATGAAGACATATTACAAAACACAAGGGGCCTGCACTTGTAGGAAGGCTTATATGCTAGAGCACACTTCTCAATCACAAAAGGAGCCTCACTGACTACATAAAATTTCAGACTACAATCTGGAGAAGTGTGAATTGCTAAGATAGCATCTTCTATGCCAGAATACAATTCCGGTTTAAGCTTTGTCTGTTGTTGTTTGAAACCCTAAACCCTTTACCAGAATAACCCTTACATAAATTTCCTCACATACATGATCTCTCTGATATATTTTGCATCATATTACATTCACATATACATAATCTACTATCATATGTCTCTTGTATATATATTACAAAATGATCTATCAAACTGTCCTATATACCCTATACAAATTTTCATGCCTTATGTTGACTTACAAAGATATATATAATATCAAATTACATGTCAACTAGATAACATAAATGCATAAACATTAAAATCAATTGTCGATGCCGGATCCAAGATATGTTGGCCTCCAATACCAATAATCTTTGCTAAACCATGTCGGTCTGCATTGCCAGTGACCAAAGAAATCCTTTTGTCCTGTCGGTGTCGGTGTAGTATCTGTGAAGTTCCTGTCGATACACCATAGAACCAAAACATGAAGCCGAAAAACAATACTATATTGTCATCAATGACAACATAATGAAACCAACCAATTGAGTGTCAATTGCCAACACATATGTGAATATTTGAGGATTTTGTGGATTGATATTTGAATGTTTTTTATTGATTTTTTGAGGATTGTATTTGAATGTTTTTGGTATGATTTTTGTTTTTTCAATGTTTTTGGTATTTTTGAAAGATTTTTCAATGTTTTTGAATTTTTCTTTTCCCAATGTTTTTGGTATTTTTTAGGACTTTATATGTTTTTTCAGGATTCTTTCAGCTATGCCCCCAATATGAAGACCTATATGACATGATGATCTGCATAATGCATGTGGAGACAATGAATTTTTGATATGGCCTATGTTAATGCAATATGAATGATGAAGATGCATTTCCTATTCGAACAAGGATGACTATGTTTGTTTAGCCTTTTGTAATATGCCAATTGAATTGGAGGTACAAAACATTTAATAGATAAGCAGTCAATCGATCCTTAAGGTCCCTTGGAAAATCTAAATTAACACACTTAGTGACTAGGATTTACCAATGGAAATGCGGAAAAATCCTCCATTGATTCTTGAAACTTTGATCTTCTTTTTCCCATGTGTGTGCAAATGAGTTAATTCGTGCTCTTGTGTTCACTAAAGATTGTTAGCATCCTATATGACTAGCTACATGGATTATTCTAACTTCAAAAGAATCTCGAATAGAGCCTCACTGCTAGCAAGCTGTTAGAGCTCCGATGAGGTTATAGATCATAATATCTCAAATATTACTTCATTGCCAGTAGGCATCCATAGCCCTAATGGAGTTACTCGCATGTTCCCATAGTCAAGCTTTTTGTTGCACTTTGTATGCATGATATTTCAGTTATATATCATTGCTCTTTTGCCTTGAGATGAATATTTGGCATAACATTTTTTCTTTTTTATTTTCTTTCCTTTACTTGTAAGTAAGCAACCTACATGGGTGTCACAATTACAATGGCACTAAAGTATAATGTTAGATTTTTCACTAGCCATATGATCAACTAGGTGTCTCAAATGAATTAGAGATTTTCTTAATGTGTTTGAGATATAGCAATTGATAGATTTTGGGTTAACAAGCCTCAAATAGTGAAATCACTACCCAACCATAAGTAAAGTGTCGACACAGGGTAATGTTAAAAATAAATGACCTTAGGATCTCAAATACTTTATGTCTAAATATCTAAGAAAGGAGATGACCCTTGTTTCTCTTGAATGCAAACAGATGATAAACTTGGACAATTGCCTTGTTTTTTTTTATGCTAATATACACCAATGTAGAAATTTTGCAAATGCGATGCATTTGAAAAAGAAACTATATGTGATGTAGTGCTTTGAATAAAATGAGATGCAATGCAAAAAATAAAACCTAAACTAACACAACCCTTAGATATAGTATCGTTTAAGGTGCATGTTGTTCATAGCTTTTCAGGGAGTTTTGTGTAGGTAATTTATTGGTCTTTGTTTGAAGAGTCAGATAAAGATGTCTTTTCCAATAGGATATAAGGAATCGGCTAAGTGTACATGTTCAACATCTCCAATGTTGATTTCCTTAATTTTTGGATTTTGTGGATCATCAGAGGGAAATCCAGCTCTGGAATCCATGAATTCAGCTATAGCCTTATCATTTTCAAAGAAATCCAACTGTAGTAGATTATTTTGCCCCCAATCTATCAAGTGTGGGTGTATGAGGCAAATAGATTCTAGTTCTGAAGTTGTGACCACATTGGCATGTGAAAATGACACACATAAAATCATTGATAAATTATTCTCTGTAGTATGATCAGGATTGGTGATTTCATTGATAAGGAGTTCATGAAAAACTTGTGTAGAGGGATTGGGATCATGAGGGGCACTAGGAGAAATTGCAAGCTCATTTGAGAGGGAATATTGTGAGGAACATGCAGGATTATGGCATGTAGATGAAGGGATGGAGGGATCTTGATCAGGATCTGGAGAAATAATGGGATCTTTCTTAGGACATGAAGGTGAAAGAATACTTTGTTCTGGACTTGGAAAGGGATTATTAGGAAGGATGGAAGGGATGTCTTGATCTTTCTTAGGAGGCGGATGTTGGATGGGACTTGAAAAGATACTTTGTTCTTGAGACAAAAGGGTATCATTATGAATGGAATAGAAAAGAGGGAGGGGATCATCATAAGATTATTGGTTAGTGGGATCTTGAACAAAAATTGGGTAGGATGGAAGGGTTTATTCTTGATATTTATTTATTTTAGGAATCATTTCTTCTAACTTTGGATCATCATCTTGACATGGGGTAGGTATTTTGATACGCATGGGAGACTCTTGGAAGATTTCAACATTTTAGCCTGATGAGAAAGGATTTTGAATGGGACTCTCTCTAATAGGAGTATACTATGTGATTGGAAATAGAGCATATGGTGATAATAGATCCAAGATTTATAAATTGTGTAAGGGATTTGTACTAAGAAATGGATCGACTTGGATTTCTATTTTGGATAGCCCTTGAAAGGTTTCATTATTGGGTGCATTGTTTGACATAGATGGTAAGGATTGATCATGGGATGGAAAAATGGTGGGAGATATGAGGGTTACTTAAGAGTCAATTTTATGAGAGGATAATCTATTACCAGACACCATTATATGATTTTGATCTTTCTTGGAAAGCATGTTTTGGAAATCCTTTGTGAGAATGTCTATTATGTGATTACTCTTTGGAGGAACTTGTGAATTGTTTTGAGGGATAGACATGATATGGTTGTGATTTTAGGTTTTTCTATTTGATATGTCCATGTCCCATTTGGGATTATACAACAGGTTACTATTTGGATCCATCTCATTCTTTTTGTTTTTGTGACCTTGTGATGAGCATTTAAGAATGCTATATGAGATCTACGTAACAAACTACGCAAGAACTGATATGAGGACACTACTTGACATTTAACCTTGATAAACCTTGGACTTTAAGCTAAATGTAAAATGAGGATGATAATGAGGACTATGCAAGGACTTATGGAAAGTAAGGACATAAATGAGGAATATAGTGAGGATGATAATGAAGACTATGCAAAGCCTAAGGACTCTAGGAAAACCTATGGTCACAAGTATATAAGATATTTCTATTGTGAGATTTTTGGACTTTGTTGGACTATTTGATGTTTCAAGATAGACTTTATTTCAAGTAACTCTATTTGTGGGACAAGTCTTTTTTCAATTCTGAGAATAGTTTTTGAAGATAAGTATAGCTAGATGAATTGTGTTCTGACAAACTTTGAGAATTCAAAGCTATGCAAGGTAGGGCCTAAAATAGCCCAAATACTAACTCAATACTAGTCTAGCACAACAATACACACAAAAACATAGAAGACAATCTTAGGTTGGATAGTGGAAACCATTCAATGGGGCCCTTATAATAAAATACCAAAACATGATGAATAGCTAGAGAGTCTAGCAGCATTGGCTCCACTCCACAACACATACTTCTCAGGCATGCCAGTCTCTCTTACCCAGAATATCTGAAGATATTATCACAAAGGGATTTCTATCTCATGTAAGGTACATGAAGGGTATCTATGGCATACGAGATCTACACTCTCAAAATCAATGAATGTGAGATTTGGGCTACTAAGTTGGTTCTTATTGTAAGTTTTGAGGGATCTCGATCCAACCACAGATTCTCAAACAAAGCCACTTAAGGCTTTAGTTAAGCTTATCGGTGTAGGGAAGGCCCCCACATATGTAAATTCACTCAATACTCTAGCTATCTGACCATTATATTTATATAGCGACTCAAAAAAATCGCTCAAGAGTATGCTGGGAGAGATGATATCCCCAATGCATCCCAATTAAAAATACCTCTGTGGGGTGATGAAATACCTAGTCAAAGATATCTCTCACTACTAAAAAGAAAAAGTGGGTGTCGTTATCACCTTTCCCTCTCTCCCAAGACCTCGAAGGTGGGTGGAAAGGTACTTAATGCAACAATAGGTCCACCCAAGACACAAAAAAGTTACTTTTCCCTTATATATCACAATGTGTGATTTATTCTATTCATAAGCCAAATTCACATGAATTTTAAAGCCCAAACTGAGGTGTGTTATATGCATGTGCATGTCTATTTTAAACACCAAAGTGAAGTGTGAGATCATGCATGTCAATTTTAAACCCAAAGTCAATTTTAAGCACCAAGTCAAAGTGTGAGATCATGCATGTCAATTTTAATCCCAAAATCAATTTTAAGCACCCTCCTAAAGTGTGAGATCATGCATGTCAATTTTAAACCAAAAATCAATTTTAAAAACCAAGCTGAAGTGTGAGATCATGCATGTCAATTTTAATCCCAAAATCAATTTTAAGCACCAAGCTAAAGTATGAGATCATGCATGTCAATTTTAAACCCAAAATCCAAAAGTGAGTTAACCCTAAAGGACCCTGCAATCAAATTATCAGTAATCTCAAAATAGTCTGGGATGATCAAGCCTTCTCTGTAATTTCACCACATGCTGCAAACAAATAATTAGTAGCAGAAATCAAAATGACAACATTATTTTTTTATTTTTTTCAACCCCAAAATAAAATTACAAAGAAGACATTGTTACGATAACTGGTGGATAACTGAGAGCAGGGGGGTGAATCAGTTGTCAGCAGATTATAAAACTTTAAGCACACAAAACCTTTTATTGGAATGCATAAACAAAATAATGGAATAGAAGATATAACAATTAAGCATAAAAATAAATCACAGAACAATTACCAACCATCCATAACACATAACACCATGATTTGTACGTGGAAAACCTGGTAAAGGGAAAAACCACGGTGGGAAGCCTACCCACAGTTAGATAATACTTTTGCAACAAGTATGTGACTACAATAAGAGGGGCCTGCACATGCAGAAAGGCCAACAACCTAGAGCACATTGCTCCTCACAAAAGGAGCCTCACTAACTACAAAATAAATCCAGACTACAATCTAGAAATATTAATGAACTGCAAGAATAACATCTCCTATTCCCAAGTACAGTTTCGGTTAAGCTCAATACCGGAGATCTTAAACCATTTCCACAAACACAATTCTATCACCTATGATCGACCAAAGCCTCTGCATATGATTACAACTTTATTCGCACACAAATAATCCCACGATCTACAAAGAGATCTTACATCATATTTATACCAACCCAAGACCTAAACAATTAGGTCGTCCACCTATAAGATAATACAACAGATCCATTACATAATCCCACAAACCAATGATAAACCAAGTTGGCCTAAGACCGAAACAACATAATCCAAACAATAAATCCAACTAGTGATGCATCAGGAGCATCAACCAACATGTTACATAAACCAGTCCATAACCTAACATAATAACATTGGCCCAAAATAGGTTACCATAAGCCAAATGAAACACCACAATCAACATCTTGATAACCTTCTAGAAGCCACACCAACACCACTTATCAGATTCACAAAAAGATCTTCGTCAAAGCGCTACTAGTAGAGCCCTTATCGGTAACCAAAAGGCTCACTAGAGCATATGATAGCATCCAGATCATCAAATCTAAATGTGATACACATCAAGAACACATGAATAACCAATCTAGACCAATTCCAATAGCCGAACCAAAACCAGAGACAAATCTACAGATCAACATGATAATCCAACCACTCTACCAGATGTCGATAGACAGTAAAATAGCTAGTGTTGAAATCAATGACAAACATCAATGCAACACATAATCAATTCCTCTAAATTGCCAACAATATCCCCCTTTGGCATTGATGGCAACACTAGATGTGAAAAACATCCAAGTTCCAAGAAATGCCAAACAACTATCCCCAAATGGAAGACATCCAACAATTTCCCTAAAATGATATGACAATGAAGTTCTAAACCAATAGACCAAACTCCCCCTATGAATGATATCCCTGTTAAGATCTATTTTTCACATAAATATCTCTCTCCCTTTGACATCAATGCCAAAAATATGACATAAACATCAAAGAAAAGTCATAAAACATCTTAACCACACAACTAACTACTTCCCCTAAGTAGTAGCACCACCACATCAATCCAGAATGAATGATAGTTCTGAAAATGCATGTCAGACTAATGCCAATCAACATCAATCAAGTCTCTACTGGAGGGGCAGAAACTCCCAATTTGTTTCAGAAGTACTCAAATGATTCCTCGGGAAAAGGTTTAGTGAAGATATTTGCAATCTATTCTTTAGTGTTCACATAATCTAGTCTAACTTCATTTGCTTCCACCTTCTCCTTTAGAAAATTATACTTGATAGAAATGTGCTTAGTCTTAGAATGAAATACTAGATTCTTTGATATATCAATAGCAACAGTGTTATCACAATAAATCACTACTGGTTCATTACAATCCACCCTTATATCCTTCAACATTTTCTTCCATCCATAGAACTTGTGTACAATTAGTAGCAACAACAACATACTTAGCTTCAATAGTAGATAAAGAAGTACATGATTGTTTTCTTATTGATCCATGAAGCAAGTTTCTTTCCAAGAAATAAAGCTCCACCGAATGTTCTCTTCCAGTCATCAAAATCTCCATCTGAGTCAGCATCTATATATGCACATAGTGTAAAGTCATCATTTTTAGGATACCACTGTGTATGGTGAAAAGTGAATAATGGAACAACAACATTGAAAGACTAAATGAATTCAACCATAAAATCCTAGCCTAACAACAACAAAGATCCACCATAACATATGAATATTACCTAAGACAATGCAAATCACAAAGATTATACCATCACATGTCCACTAGGGTTTGAATCTCCATTCTTCCTATCTCCATTGATCTTGCTTGATATATTTGCTCTCAGATTTTATGTGTGCACAAGAACTCAACAAAGAACGGAAATGTGGTTGATAGCTTGATTGCAAAAAGACTTGATTGCATAAGATTGATTATAATTCTAGGAGGATTGATAATGAAAGAATCATTCTCTTATATAGAAGACACAGTAAGAAATGGAGGGATGAGATTAAGAGGTGTAAAAGATAGATGGTTGGCTAGGATTAAAGGGTAGGTAGAAGAAATAAGAAAATAATGAAAGGGTAGGTAGTGTAGGAATTAAGAGATGAATGACATGTGTCATGGGTAGAAAAGGCTAATGAATTAATTAAATAAATAAAGATTTATTTAATTAATAGAAGAAGTGGGATCAATTAAATAAATAAAAGTATTTATTTAATTTAGGAAAAAGGCAATTGAAATTAAAAAAAATTATTATTTAAATGAGGAAAGGCTTAGGAAAGGATAAATGAATTAATTAAATAAAAAAAGATTTACTTAATTAGGATAAAATAATTAAATAAATAAAAATATTTATTTAATTAGATAGGACAATTTTAGGTGTCTACAACCACAAACCATACTCAGTTGTTCCTTGCAAAAACCTGAAAATCCTTTTCACCTCACTCTCATGATTCTCTCTAGGATCACTCTGATATCTTGATATAATACAAACTGCATTCATTATATATGGTCTAGTCTAAGTCAGATATAACAAACCTCCAATCATAAATTTATACCTTGTAGGATTTATTGGAGCTGATGCATCATTCTTTGTCAATTTCTCACTTGTAACCATAGGGCTACCAACCAATTTAGAATTTTCCATAGCAAATTTATTCAACAACTCTCTAGCATACTTAGTTTAATAGATGTAAATACCTTTATCATTCTGAGTAATCTGCAAACCTAAGAAAAATTTCATCTCCCCAATCATAGACATCTCAAATTCATTCTTCATATTTTCAGAGAATTCCATACATAACTTATCCTCACCTCCAAATATGATATCATCAACAAAGACTTCAACAATCAATATGTCATCATCAGTAATTTAATAATATAAGTTACTGTCAGCATTACCTTTAGTGAAACCAAGCTTCAAAATATATTTGTCCAATCTAGCATACCAAGCTCTAGTGGCTTGTTTCGATCCATATAAAGCTTTCCTTAACCTGCAAACCATGTTTTTATCATCTGAAAGTGAAAATCCATCAGGTTGCTCAATGTAAACTTCCTCTTCAATATCTCCATTAAAAAATGCACACTTAACATCCATCTGATAAACCTTATTTCTTATAGGCATCATAAGTAAGAAATAATCTCACAGCTTCAATCCTAGCTACCAGAGAAAAAGTCTCATCATAATCAATTCCTTCCTTCTGAGAATATCCTTTACATACCAGTCTAGCCTTATTCCTCACAACTTGTCCATCCTCATTCATTTTATTCCTAAAAACCCATTTAGTTCCAATAACATTCTTATTTTTAGGCCAAGGAACTAAATTCCATGTGTTGTTCTTCTCAATTTGATCTAATTCCTCTTCCATAGCTTTCATCCAACATTCATCTTTACAAGCTTCAATAACTAATGTTAGTTCAACTTGAGAAATTAAACATACTTCATCAGTTGCCAACCTTCTTCTTTTCATTACTCATTTGTTCTTGTCTCCAATGACCTGATCTTCTAAATGATTTAACCTTACATACCTAGGAGTCTTCTGACTTTTTGTTCTTCTTTGATCTTCAGTTACTATTAAATTTTCTAATACTTTCGGGGTAACTAGTTCAACATTATGTTCTAGTACAGGTGCTACCAGTTCAATTATGATCATCTCCACTTTTAGTTCTCTCTCATAAGTTCTTATTTGACCTTTGTACAACTCATCCACCTTGACATTAGCACTTTCCATAATTCTCTATAATCTTTTGTTATAACATCTATATGCTTTTCTTTCATTAGAATAGCTAAGAAATATCCTTTCATCACATCTAGGATCAAACTTTCCAATGGAATCATCTCTTTTAATATAGCATTTAGTACCAAAGATTCTAAAATACTTAACTGTAGGTGTATGACCAAACCATAACTCATAAGGTGTCTTACTAATGTCTCCTTTGATATGAACTTTGTTAAATGTGTATACCACCATGCTCACAACTTCTCTCCAATAGATATGAGGCAAATTAGCTTCCATCATCATAGTTTTGGCTGCATCCAAGATAGTTTTTTTCTTTCTTTCCAGAACACCATTTTGTTGAGGTGTTCGAGGAGCAGACAACTGTCTCCTTACCCTATGCTTCTCGCAATAACTATTAAATTCATCGGATGTGAATTTACCACCCCGATCTGACCTTAAGCATTTAATCTTCAACCCTGTCTCTGTCAAAACTTTGGATTTAAAGATCTTAAACTTTTCAAAAGCTTCAAATTTCTCCCTTAGAAAAGTAACCAACATCATTCTAGAATAGTCATCAATGATTAGCTTGAAATATCTATCACCTTGAAAACTTTTTATTCTAGCAGGACCACACAAACTAGTATAAATAAGATCAAGAACATCATTAGATTTGTCTTGTATACTCTTAAAATAAGTTCTGACTTGCTTTTCCATTTGATATTCCTTACATACTGGATTATAGGGCTTCACAATCTTAGGTATATCTCTAACAACCTTAGTTGAACTGATCTTTACAATACAATCAAAATTCACATGACACAACCTCTTATACCATAACAACCTCTCATCAACTTGTGAAATCAAACATTTCTTCTCAGCGGAGTTCAAATGAAAGATGTTACCTTTAGTCTGTGTACCGGTTGCAATCTCCAAACTATATCTATTAATGATTTTACATTTTCCATCCTTGAACTGTAATTGAAATCCCTTATCCACCAACTATCCTACACTCAAAAGATTATGCCTTAAACCTTCAACATAATTAACATTATCAGTTTTATGCTTACCATCCAATGATATAGTTCCTCTTCCTCTAATCATATATGCTTTGTCATCTCCAAATCTAACCATCCCACCATCAAATTCTTGCAAAGATAAAAAATTCCTTTTATCTCCAATCATATGATGTGAACATCCACTGTCTATCACCCATTCATCCTTGTCTTCAATTTTAGTAGCAAGGGCCTTTTCCTCAATTTGATCAATAGATGTCGAAGCATCTTCCTTGATAGCCAAAAATATCCATTCCTTTCCACTGTCAGATCCACGAGCTGAATCTTATGTCAATTCATCATCATAATTAGTCACACCTTCCTCATCCACATAGTAAGATGATTTGTCTTTGTTTCTCCTGTACTTATGCTTGTTTTGATAATCATGGTTAGGCCTAAAAGATCTTCTAGCTTTCTCTTCAAATTTTGAATTCCTTTCAGGACATCTAGATATAGAATGACCTATCTTATTACATGCAAAACATTTAAAAGTTGATTTTCCTTCATACTTACTTCCCATTGGACCTTTAGGTACTCTTCTAGCAAATAGGGATTCAAGTTGCTCAAACTCATCATCTTCTTTCTTCATTTCCTCCAATTCCTTCACATATAAATCTTTCCAATCACTCTTTTTAGTTGATGATGTAGATGTGTGAAAAATAGATTCAGTCTTTGTAGCTCCTTGAGGACCAAATTCTTTAAGCTCAAAAGTAGATAATTTTCCAACCAAAGTATCCCTATTAACATAAGTGTTAGTCATTGTTCTCAGCTCATTAATTACAGTAGCCTTCATCTTGTAAGCCAATGGCAAATCTCTCAATACTTTAGAAATAATCTCATCTTTTCTCAGATATCCACCACAACACTGAATTACCAAAACAATTTCATTAACTCTTTCCATAAAAGCAGTAATCCTTTCATCTTCTTCTATCTTTAGATTCTCATACCGTACTTGGTAACCATCAAGTTTAGCAATTTTAATAGTAGAGTAACCTTCATTTAGAGCCTCTAGCTTATCCCATATAGCCTTTGTAGATGATTGGTCAGTTAATCCCATAATTTTTTGATTAGAAAGTGCACTTAAGAGTGCTTCTCTAGCTCTACAATCATTCTCAATGTCCTTATCCAAGGTTACCAGAGGAGGATTGCTAGATGTCAAATTATGAGAGAAGTATAGCCTTTCTCCGTGACCTCCCAAATATCTTTCCCAATACATCTCAAATGAGTTTCCATTTGAATCTTCCATACCATGTAATTTGTTGAGTCAAGCTTAGGGGTTTCTCTCTAGAAAATAGATGTAGTTGAACTGTTATTTGCCATATGATCTTCCTCAAGCAGTTAAGCTTCTGCAGAGAGGACCAAGCTCTAATACCAATTGTTAGGATAACCAGTAGACAATTGAAGGGGGGGGGGTGAATCAGTTATCAACAAATTATAAAACTTTAAGCACACAATTTTTTTTACCAGAATGCATAAACCAAATACTAGGATAGCAGATATAAAAATTAAGCATAAACATAAATCACAGGGTAATTACCAACCATTCATAACACATAACACCATGATATGTACGTGGAAAACTCAGTAAAGGAAAAAACCATGGTGGGAATCCTACACACAGTTAGATAATACTTCTATAATAAGTATGTGATTACAATAAGAGGGGCCTGCACATGCAGGAAGGCCAACAACCTAGATTGCACTTCTCATCACAAAAGGAGCCTCACTGACTACAAAATAAATTTAGACTACAATTCGGAAAGATGAATGAGCTGCAAGAATAACATCTACTATGCCTGAGTACAGTTCCGGTTAAGATCAATATCAGAGGTCTTAAACCTCTTCCACAAACCTAGTTTGACCACCTATGATTGACCAAAACCTCTGCATATGATTACAACTTTATTCGCACACAGATAATCCTATAACCTTAATCCCACAATCTACAAAGAGATCTTACATCATATTTATACCAACTCGGGACCTAAACAATTAGTTCAACAACCTAAAAGATAATACAATAGATCCATTACATAATATCACAAACCAATGATAAATCAAGTAGGCCTAAGATCAAAACAACATAATCCAAACAATAAATCCAACTGGTGATGCATCGGGAGCATCAACCAACACGTTACATATACTGATCCATAACCTAACAGAATAACACCAAACTCAAAATAGGTTGTCATAAGCCAAATGAAACACCACAATCAACTGGAACATGAACAAGATAACCATCAGCATCCTAATAACCTTCTAGAAGTTGCACCAATACCACTTATAGGATTCACCAAAAGATCTTCATCAAAGCGCAGTCGGTAGAACCCTTACCGATAACCAAAAGGATTACTAGAAAATATGATATAATCCACATCATCAAATACTGAACCAATTGAATTTAATACACACCATGAACACATGAATAACCAATCCAAACCAATTCCAATAGCTAGAACAAAACCAGAGACAAATCTCCAGATCAACATGATAATCCAACCACTCTACCGGAAGCCAGTAGACAACAAAATAGCTAGTGTTGACATCAATGACAAACATCAATGTAACACAATAAATTCCTCCGAATTGCCAATAGATACCCCTAATGAATTTCTGAGAGCTTTCCAAAAATGTAAGAATTTTAGAAAAAAGACATTAATTTGCACTTTGGAGAGCAGATTTATGGAAAAACATGAATTTTTAAAGATCTAGCTTTACATTAATTATTTGACATCAAAATCAAAATTGTAAAGAAGATAACCCTATGAAATTTCAAGAGCTTTCCAAAAATGTAAGAATTTCAGAAAAATTCTTTGATTTGTGCCTAGAATTTATTAAAAAAATTAAAATTATCATATCTCGATCAAAATAGATGGTACAAATTTGAAGTTTTAACTATAGGCATGTCTCATGATCCTTAACCTTTTGTAAAAAAATCTCATAGGAATTCGTTTATTTTCTCTAAAAATAAAAGGTTTCTGAAAATAATTGCAACTATCATATCTCACTCAAAAATGATGATCTAAGGTTGAGTTGTTTTTTGTAGATTTGTGAGATGGTCATTAACCTATAGTAAAAAAATCATAGATAAATTCATAATATTTTATAAGATATAATAAAATCTTTGAATAGCCTGCAATCTTGCCTGGAACCTGATCTACACAATGTTAGTCTTGAGATTTTTGAATAAAACACCAATTAATATGAGAAAACTATTAGTATTTAACCGGTAATTGAGAGGGGGGGGAGGGTGAATAAGTTACAACAATTTACTCATAATTCAACCAATTAAAATAACCGATATGCAATTGGGTATGTGCAGGATCATGGTGTGCCAAAACAGGCCCTTAAGTGGCAATGAAATTTCAAAAAATCAGAGTTATGCAACTTGACATGAAAAATTGAATAAGTTATGAACATTATTTTTAAAATATGTAAGAAGAGAATCTATAGAAAATTGAATGTAGTTTCTAAGCTACTAGTTGTTTTTTGAAAAAAAAAAATCCTATTTGATGAAAATTTCAAATTTCAATGTAGTGGTACAAAAATTTCAGGAAAAAGATAAGAAGTAGGTGTATGTCTGACCACCCTAATCACAATCAAATCATAATATATTTTTATAAGATTTATAATATAAGTATTAGACTCATGTCCAGATGTGACACATAATTTTTTATAAAGTAAATAATTATTTATGATTTTTTTACTACAACTTTTCAGAAATTTAGAAACTCCTACGTCTGACCACCTTAACTTGGTCAAAACCTTATGAAATTCAATTTTTTTAAATTTTTCCCTATAGTAGACAAAGCATAAGATGTGACGCATGTTTCAGATTCAAAAAATGTTATGCGGTTTGAAAGTTATGAGTATTTTTCAATCAGTCTATCAATCAGGACTTTTGTCAAAATTCAATTAGAAAATAAATAATATTTTTTTATTAAAGTCGAAATAAGACAAGCCTTATATTCTTGGAAAACTGAGAGCGTCCTTAAAAAACCCTTTTTGTTTTATCAATTTTGGCTATAAAAAAAGTCGTCAGCCACCAGTGTAAAGTCTGGAAAATCAAGGAATACTGAAAAACATGTTTTTTCAGTTGACTTTCCAGGCTTGTCACTTCCAAGACAAATCCCAAAGAAAACCCGAACCAAAATATGGAGGGAAAAAATTATTTTTTAAAATCAGATATCCGATATCCATTTTTGAAAAAACAAAAAAAATAAATTTTAGTAATTTGGGCATAACTTTTGCATTTTATATCAAAATTTTGATTTTTTATAGGCATTGGGAAGGTAATTAAAAGATCTATGATATGGAATAGGTATATTTTCAATTATTTGTTTTAAAAAATAATTATAGTTCATTTAAATTCATCCTCCATTTTTAAAACATAAAAAACTCATGACTTTTTCATATGATTTCCCTATTGCATGAATTTTTGTAACAATCATCTCAAAATAAACTAAATAAGTAATCAATTAATAATAGAAAATTTATGATATTTATTGAGTTTGATAAATTTTGATAAACCATGTTATCTATGTTTGTTCATTTCTCCACCTCTCTCTCCTAAACCTATCGCTCCACCTATTTGTTTCTTCCTCCCTCTCTTTTGTCCATATTTATACATCTCTCTCTAGACCTATATCTCTAACTGTCAATGAATACCTCATTCAATCTCTCAAGCTCTACAAGGTGCTTATATTTTGACCTCTTCATAATTTCCTCCTCTATGTGACTCTCTCTTCCCTAAGATCAAGACTAGTCTCTTTGCATTTCCTTCTCATCTCTAGCAACAAAATTCAAAGGGGACAAGGAGAGGCATAGGGAAGTATCAAAAAAAGGAGAGGGGGAGAGAGGTGAGAAGGAGAGATTAATTGGGGAGAAGAGAGAGTGTGAGAGAGAGAGCTATAGGTAATTAGGTGGAAGGCAAAGAGAGAGAGCAAGGGGGTGATTGGGGTGAAGAGAGAATGAGAGGGAGAGTTTGAGATTATTAGTGGGTAGGAGGAGAGGGGGAGAGGGAAAAGTATCAACAAAGAGAGAAGAGAGATGGGGAAAAAGGTGAACAGAGACATAGAGAGTAATTAGGGGGTGGGGAGAGGGGGAGAGGGAAGTATCTATAAACCCATAGGAGGAGAGAAGTGATCGAGGGTAATTGAGGGAAAGAAATAATGTGAGAGAGAGTTGGGTGTAATTATCGGATAAGAAGAGAGGGAGAAGAGTGAGTGTCAACAAAAGGAGAGAGGGAGAGATGTGGAGAGAGGTGAAGAGAGTGATAGAGAGAGGATAATTAGTGGGAGTAGAGGGGAAGAGGGAAGTATTAACAAAGAGATGGACTAGAGAGAGGGTAATCAAGGGGGCTCTCTCCCCATCTCTCCCCCCTCTTTCTTTGTTGATACTCCCTCCCTCTCTCTCCTCCCTCCCCTTCCCCTAATTACCTTCTCTCTAGACCTCTCTCCCTTTGTTGATACTTTCCCCTCCCCCCTCTCCTCCCAACACCTAATTACCCCCAACTCTCTCTAATTCTCTCTTCCCCAAATGTCATCTCTATGTCATACCTATCATTACCTCTAACTTTACCATATGACCCCTTAGGTGTTTTTAGGGGTCATATTGTGTCTTATGAACCCTTAGGACACCATATGATGTTGTTAGGGGTCATATGGTGTGCTAAGGGTTCATATTGTGTCTTAAAGGGTCATATGGTGTCTTATGACCTCTTAGGACACCATATGACTCCTTAAAACATTATATGGTGTTGTTATGGGTTGTATGGTGTCCTAAGGGGTCATATGGTATCCTATGACACCCCTTAGGACACCATATGGTGTCATTAGGGATCGTATGGTGTTCTAAGGGGTCATAAGATATCATATGACCACTGAGGACACCATATGACCCCTAAGGTGTCTTCAGGGGTCATATTGTGTCCTAAGGGGTCATGTATGGTGTCATATGACCCCTTAGGACACCATATGGTGTCATCATGGATTATATGATGTCCTAAGGGATCATATGGTGTCCTATGACCCCTTAGGACAACATATGATCTTTTAGGTGTCATTTGGGGTCATATTATGTTCTAATGGGCCATGTGGTGTCCTATGACCCCTAAGGACACCATATGGAATCATTAGGGGTTGTATGGTGTGCTAAGGGGTCATATTGTGTCTTAAGGGGTCATAGGACGTCATATGACCACTTAGGACACCATATGACCCATTAGGTGTTTTTAGGGGTTATATTGTGTCCTATGACCCCTTAGGTGTTGTTAGGGATCATATTGTGTCCTAACGAGTGATATGGTATTTTATAACACCTTTGGATACCATATGGCATCTTATAACCCCTTAGGATACCATATGGCATCGTTAGGGGTTATATGGTGTGCTAAGGGGTAATATTGTATCTCAAAGGGTCACAGGACATCATATGACTCATTAGGACACCATATGACCCCTTAGATGTTGTTAGGGTCATATTGTGTCCTAAAGGGTCATATTGTGTCCCATGAACCTTTAGGATACCATATGACACCTTAGGACACCATATGATATTTTTATAAGTCTTATGGTGTCCTAAGGGGTTATATGGTGTTCTATGAGCCTTTAGGACACCATATGGTGTCGTTAGAGGTTGTATGGTGTGTTAAGAGGTTATATGGTATCCTATGACCCCTTAGGACACCATATGGTGTCGTTGGGGGTTGTATGGTGTGCTAAGGGGTCATATTATGTCTTAAGGGGTAATAAGTCATCATATGACCCCTTAGACACCATATGATCCATTAGGTTTTGTTAGGGGTCATACTATGTCCTAAGAGGTCATATGGTGTCTCATGACCCTTTAGGACACCATATGACCCCTTAGGACATTATATGGTGCCATTATGGGTTTTATGGTATCCTAAGGGGTCATATGGTGTTATATAACCCCTTAGGACACCATATGACCCCTTAGGACACTATATGACATTTTTAGGGGTCATTTGGTGTCCTATGATCCCTTAGGACACTATATGGTGTCGTTAGGGGTTATATTATGTTTTAAGGGATCATATGGTGTCTTATGATCCCTTAGGACACCATATGGTATCATTATGGGTCATATGGTGTCCTAAGGGGTCATATGGTGTTCTATGACCCCTTAGGACACCATATGGTGTTGCTATGGGTCATATGGTCTCTTAAGGGGTCATATGGTGTCCTATGACCCCTTAGGACACCATTTGGTGTTATTATGTGTCATATGGTGTACTAAGGGGTCATATGGTGTTCTATGACCCCTTATGACACCATATGACCCATTATGACACCATATGGTGTCATTAGGGGTCGTATGGTGTGCTAAGATGTCATATGGTGTCCTATGGCCCCTTAGGAAATTATATGACCCCTTAGGTGTCGTTAGGGTTTATTTTGTGTCCTAAGGGGTCAAATGGTGTCCTATGACCCCTTAGGACACCATATGACCTCTTAGGACACCATTTGGTGTTGTTATGTGTTGTATGGTGTCCTAAGGGGTCATATGGTGTTCTATGACCCCTTAGGACACCGTATGGTGTCGTTAGGGGTCATATAGTGTGCTAAGGAGTAATATGGTGTCCTATGACCCCTTAGGAAACTATATTGCCCCTTAGGTTTTTTTAGGGTTTATTTTGTGTCCTAAGGAGTTGTATTGTGTCCTAAGGGGTCATATGGTGTCCTATGACCCCTTAGGACACTATATAACATCGTTAGGGGTCATATTATGTCCTAAGGGGTCATATTGTGTCTTATGACCCCTTAGGACACCACATGGTGTCGTTATGGGTCGTATGGTGTTCTAAGGGGTCATATGATGTTCTATGACCCCTTAGGAAACCATTTTATGTTGTTATGGGTTGTATGGTATCCTAAGGGGTCATATGGTGTCCTATGACCCCTTAGGACACCATATGGTGTCATTATGCATCATATGGTGTCCTAAGGGGTCATATGGTGTTCTATGACCCCTTAGGACACCATATGGTGTCATTAAGGGTCATATGGTGTGTTAAGGGGTCATATGGTGTCTTATGACCCCTTAGAATACCATATGACCCCTTAGGTATCATTAGGCATCATTTTGTGTCATTAGGGGTCATATTGTGTCCTATGACCCCTTAAGACACTATACAATGTTGTTAGGCATCATATGGTGTATTATGACCCCTTAGGACACAATATGACCCCTTAGGTGTTGTTAAGGGTCATATTGTGTCCTAACAGGTCATATAGTGTCCTACGACCCCTTAGGACACCATATGGTGTCATTCGGGGTTGTATGGAGTTGTAAGGGGTCATATTGTGTCCTAACGATTCCTAGGACATCATATAACCTCTCAAGACACCATATGACCCTTTAGATGTCGTTAGGGGTCATATGGTGTCTTGTGACACCATATCGTGTCGTTATGGGTATTTTTTGTGTTCTAAGGGGTCATATGGTTTTATATGACCCCTTAGGATACCATATGACCCCTTAGGACACTGTATGGTGTTGTAAAGGGTTGTATGGTGTTCTAAGGGGTCATATGGTGTTCTATGGGGTCATATGATTTTGTATGACCCCTTAGGACATTATATGACATTATTAGGGGTCATATTATGTCCTACGGGGTCATATTGTGTCTTATGACCTCTTAGGACACCACATAGTGTCGTTATGGGTCGTATGGTGTTCTATGATCCTCTAGGACACCATATTATGTTGTTATGGGTTGTATGATATCCTAAGGGGTCATATGGTGTCCTATGACCCCTTAGGACACCATCTGGTGTCATTATGTGTCGTATGGTGTCCTAAGGGGTCATATGGTGTTATATGACCCCTTAGGACACCATATGGTCCCTTAGGATACCATACGATGTCATTAGGGGTTGTATTGTGTGCTAAAGGGTCATATGGTGTCCTATGATCCCTTAGGATACAATATGACCCCTTAGTACACCATATAGTGTCCTTAGGGGTCATATGGTGTCCTATGACCTCTTAGGACATAATATGACCCCTTAGGTGTTGTTAGGGGTCATATTATGTCCTAACAGGTTATATGGTGTCCTATGACCCCTTAGGACACCATATGGTGTCGTTAGGGGTTGTATGGTGTGTTAAGGGGTCATATTGTGTTCTAAAGGTTCCTAGGACATCATATAACCCCTTAGGACACCATATGACCCCTTAGGTATCGTTAGGGGTCATATTGTGTCCTAATGATTCATATGGTGTCTCATGACACCATATGACCCCTTAGAACACCATATCATGTTGTTATGAGTCTTCTTGTGTTCTAAGGGGTCATATGGTGCTATATGACCCCTTAGGATACCATATGACCCCTTAAGACACCATATGGTGTTGTAAGGGGACGTATGGTATTCTAAGGGGTCATATGGTGTCCTATGACTCCTTAGGTGTTGTCATGGGTCATATTGTGGCCTAATGGGTCTTATGGCATTCTATGACCCCTTAGGACACCATATGACCCCTTGGGAAAATATATGGTGCTATGGGTTGTATGGTGTCCTAAGGGGTCATATGATGTCATATGACCCCTTGGGACACCATATGACCCTTTAGGATGCTACATTGTGTCATTAGGGGTTGTATGGTGTCCTAAGGGGTCACTTGGTGTCTTAGGACCCCTTAGGACACCATATGGTGTCATTAGGGGTCTTATTGTGTCTTAAGGGGTCATATGGTGTTTTATGACCCCTTAGGTGACCATATGGTGTCGTTAGGGTCATATTGTGTCCTAAGAGCTAATATGATGTTCTATGACCCCTTAGGGTATGATATAACCCATTAGGAAACCATATATACTAAGTTTCAAATAAGGAGAGATATAAGGGTGAAGAGAGATGAAGAAACTAAAGAGAGGGAAAAGAACTAGAGGACAAGGACATAAATAGAGATAGATATTAAGGAGTATGAAGTGAGAGGGAGAAAAACTAAAGGATAAGGATGGATAGAAAGAGGTAGACATATCTAGATATTAAAAAGGAGAGAGGATGATAGAGATAAAAAAATGAAGATAAAGGGAGAGGGAGATGAATAGATATAGAGAAAGAGATAGGTAAATACAAAGATAAATATATGAAGAGATGGAGAAAAATGGATAGAGAGGGGTAAAGAGAGAGATAAAAAAGAAAGAGATAGAGAGATATAAAGGAAGAGAAATATCGATAGATAGAGAGATGTAGATAGTGCAAGAGAGTGAGAAGGAGAGATAGAGATTATAGATAGGGATAGATAGAAGAGGGAGAGAGAGAAAGAGGAAGATATAGAGATATATATAGGCACTATAGAGAAGGATGTGGGGAGAGAGCTAGAGATATATAAAGATGGAGAAAATAAAGAGATAAAGGTAGAGAAAGGTAAAGATACTTCAAGAGGGCGATAGAGGAAGAGACAGAGAAGTAGATTAATCATGTATAGAGGAAGATATATAAAGATAGAGGAACATGTAAAAATAGAGATTTATAGGGAAAGGGATGGAGATGTGAAGATGGAGATAGAGATGGATATGGATAGAAAGTGATAGAGAGAGTAAGACAAATGGAGGGAGAGATGGAGTGAATAAGTGAGATTTAGAGATAATGAGATATAAATATACATGAAGACAGATCTATAGGGATATAGAGATAGAGGGGACAAGATAGGGAGAGAAAGGAGGTGATAGAGAAAAGTAATATATAAGTATAGGTAGGATAAGGTAGAGGAGGGAGATAAATAGAGAAGTATAGAAATAAGGAGTGATAATGATGGAGTGGGAGAGAGAGAGATATGAATAGAAAGATGGAGATATATGCAGAGATGCATGTAACTTGGGAATTTATTTATCTAGATGGGGTGAGAAAATAAGTGACATAAGTAGAAAAGAAAGAGATAGATAAAATATATTCTATAGGTATAGATAGACAAGTGATAGATAAAGGAGGTGATAGGAAAAAAATGAGACTTTGTATGCAAAATTTGTGAGTATTTAAAATTTTAAAATTAAAGGAATAACTTGGAATTATTATACTTAATTTTTTTATATAATATCATCAAAATACCTCATTCATTTGATAGGTCTTTGAATTACCTTTGCAACGCCTATAAAAAATCAAAATTTCGATAAGAAGCGCAAAAGTTATGCCCATTTACTAAACTATATTTTTTATGTTGAGAAAAACGGATATCCGATTTGAAATTGGATATCCCATTTGGAAAAGTATGACATCACAAATTGGATATCCGATTTGGTTTGGTATTACCAAACCAAATTCAAATTTTGGCCGACCCAAACAAAAAGTCAAAGTGGATTTTGGCGTGTTTGGAAAGGTTTAAAATGCATTTTTTTTTCCATTGCCACTTTTTGGCCCCCCATGATCTTGCACATACCCAACTATCCTTTGCATTGTCTTAAACACAGTGTAAATCATGAAAGAAAATAACATCATAGAAAAGAGATTTGCATGCACACATAGATATCACATAACATGGGTAATTATATGTGGAAAACCTTGGTTAGAGGGAGAAAACCGTGGTGGGGATAACCCACATTCTCTCTTATTGCAGTAAAGAAAGGTGCCCTGTTAAGTTCTTACAATCTGTTCTTTCTAAGAACATCACCCTTTTAGGAGTGACTAGTATTCAGTTAAGAATACCTTAGAACATGTAAAAGTTCACCTTGATAGAGGATTTTACAACTTCATATTTGAAGTGACTTTGTTAAGATGTTTTACAAAAAGAACCGGTTAAGGTTCACCCTACTAAGGGATTTGCAATGTTGCAATTGTTATAAGGCAACAAGGATGATTTTATCTATCTGATGACACTACCTCTATCTCATAGATCCACTCTGCATACTCTATTCTGCTAATTAGCGTCGGCTTCACCGTTTCATGCCTCTTTCACCTACACTCTGTTCTGCTCCCCCTATGTTCACTTTCACATATCTCTTTTCACATGAACATCTTAATCAAAATGAATTATGTGAATATATTACACTTTGGTTTTGGCGCAAACTTTTCCTCCAAAAATGTCATTCAAAATTCTATTACCGTGCCTTAAATTACTCTCTGGAGATCATTCCAGGAATATTGGTCAAGGTAGTCGTTCATGCCGATAAGTTCATCGGTTGACTGCCGATTCAATTGAATGTTAACTGGAGATTTCCAAGTCTATCGGTTGAGACTCCTATTATGCCGGTGTACTAATCAAATTCTGTCTAACCAGTTACCTCTTGTATACTGGTCTATTATCTACTTAGCTGATTATCCTCATGTGTACCGATCTGCTCACTGCTTAGCCGGTTGACTGCCTATGTGCTAGTCTCCTCACTTCATAGCCAGTCTATACTCTTCTTACCCTATCTACATATTGCTTAGCCAGTCTATACTTTGCTTAGCCGGTTAACCTCTATATACTGGTCTTCTCACTGCTTAGCCGATCTACACTTTGCTTAGCTGGTTAACTCACTACCGATAGGAATAAGAACTCTTGTTTTTTATCGGTTATCCTTTACTTCTTTACTAATGGACTATGAAGACTTAGAAGATTATGTTGACAACAATGACAACCATTCCATTCACCGGTCATACAAAATGCACCAGAATGCCAACCAATTGCCCCTTTGGCATTGGTGGCAAACACTACAAAAATGTGTCGGTTTCTAACCCTTGTTTCTAACCCCTATAACCCTATTCCATTCATCTACCGCATAATATAAAAACTCTACAAAACTCCCCCTTTTGACATCAATGGAAAAGACTATACAAAATGATTCATGAAAGTAAAGTAAAAATTTCTGAGAAATTTTCTTGAGCTACTTTCAAAGAGGATTCCCATGAAGGATTTACCTATTTCATGGTGTTGAAATGTCCATGCAAAACTACAACAAAAGCCTCCATATCATGAACTATCTTGCAGTCCGGTTCACTTATGAGGCATTCTATTTCTTTAACATTCATTTGCATGAAATCAATAATTGGTGTTGAGTAGCACTGTAGCTCTACCAAACTAAGACCTCATTTTTCCTCTTCTTCTTTCAACCTTTTGATTTCACGATTGAGTAGTTTGACCTTGCCACTAGAAGTTGATGTTGAGCTAGTAAGAGGATCAAAAGAACCTATTAGATCTTGCATTTCTCTTTGAGTTTGAGTTCTTTTATCTTCTAGATCTATAATTAAATTAGTAAAACTTGAAGATTTGACCAATAATTGGCCAACTTCCTGTAGCATATATTTCACCTCTTCTATGTGGTTGGAGAGGGAAACTTTTCCAACTGATATTTGTTCCATTAGTTTTTCTCCTCTCTTTTATTCATATTGTCTTACTACAACCTTTTCTAGACCGGTTGCCTCTGAATTGATTGTTGTTACAAGAGTGCCCAACTGATCTATGATGGGTGCATTGTCATCAACAACAATGTCAAGAGTTAGGTTAGATAGAATTGTCTTGGTAGAATTAAGAATTCTTGCGTTCTTTTTCTTTGCTCTCAATTTAGCCTTTTCAGCTTCAATTTTCAGTTTTTCTGAGACTTTCATCAATTGCTTTGGAGTAATTTTCTTTATATCAATGACCGATTCTTCCTCTTCTTCCTCTTCTATTTCATCTTCCTTTTCTACATTCTCAACCTCAGAATTGGCTACAGTGGTGAGTTTTACTTTCTTCTTTTTACTTTCCTTTTCTAAGTCTAACTTCCTCTTTGTCGGAGGAGTATCCATCATTGCTTTCTTATCCTCTACTTTCTTCTCTTCCTCTTTGCCTTTTTCTGATAGAATAGGATTTGGTGTCATTGAAGTTCTATGGGGTATATCTTCATAAGGAATATCTTCAATTGTCACTTCATCTTGACTGGGATTCTTAGTTTGATCAGCTCCCTTCACCGGTGTAGTGTGAACCGATTGCTCAACATCCTTTTGTCAGATTGGGAATGTCTGGCACAACATTTCCTATGATCTCATCAACTAAGAAAACATCAAAACCTTTAGTAGAACCTTTTTCTTTACCTTTCCCTTTGTCAAGGGCAGTTGCACCTTGGTCCACTTTTGTTCCCTTGGCTATTTCTTCTTCAGCTTCCTTTTGCTGATTCTTCCACAGGGCAACACTTTCTTCATGTACCGCTTCAACTTCACCTATAAACACTCTCCCTATTCTATTTATTATCTTAAAATGTTGAATGCATGCTTCAACTACTAGTGAAGCTTGATCAAGATCTAAATCATGTTGCACTTCCATGAGTTCTTTTATCATGTGCTCTTTCTCAATGGCTAGAGCTATTTTCCATCTCCCTTCAATTTGAATTTGCAAATCTAAAGGAATTATTCCATATAATTTAGTGGGAGTTCTACAAAACTTGTGCAAGTTCCAAATTAGGGCTTCCTCAATTCTTCTTTTGTCTTTTTCATGATAGGGAATATGTTTTCCTACCACTAGACAGACCTCCAAATTCTTTGATCCCAAGGACCAATTCATCAACCGTTGGAGCTATGTTTCTTCCACATCTTCTAACCTCTTTAATTTCCACATTTGATTGAGTGTCAGTGTTATCACCTTCTTTTTCATCCCATTTGGACTTCTTTTTAGCCTTTGTATTAAATTTTCCTTCACTCTTTTTCTTTCTGGTATAAGTTACTCCTACCGGTCTATCTTTACTTGGGGAAGATACAGGAGTACCTATGTCCTTTTCTTTTGTATATGTTGTTGGCTTGGTAGCTACAGTCCCCTTAGGTTTTGTCTTTGACACTTTCTTCTTTTCACATGTTAGTTCTTCATCTTTATTAGGTTTGGCCCCTATTTGTTCACTAGTACCGATGGAGGTAGTGGCACCAGATGCTTCACCTCCATATTTTTTGTCAAGAGTATCAATCATTCTTCTTACTTTTCTTTTTATGATTGGCACCTTAAGTTCCTATTTTATTTTGGAGCTTGCCTCCTCACAAGTTCCAAATCTCTTTGCTTTCTTGTCTACTTGTTTGGATAGTAGCATGTTTGCATGAATTTTAACAATATTTGCTGCAACCTCATAACCCATAAGTGGAACCCAAAAGGTTCTGGGTTGAACCGCTTGAATGATGCAATAATCTGTGTCTAAAAGAAAGCAAATGTTGTCTTTGTACTTCTGCACTATACCGATTAATATTCTTTACCTTTTGTGCATCCTGATTTGAAATTCCTTAAAATATCCCCACATTGTTTCACCAATCCTATCTCCTAAATCCCTAATCATTTCACCTATCTGAACCATGATAGGTTTTTCTTTAGACCATACTATATTACCCTTATTAGGAAAGAAGTTTTGCACATAGAAAAATATACATACTAGTAGTGAGCCATATTTGAAAGATTTCTTTTTGTCCTTCTTGATTCTCTCCATGTTCACTAGAAATTGGCTTCTGATCATCTCACAAATATCATAGGTTGCATCCTCCTTGATGATTTGATAGGCAACATGTATAGCACCACTCAACACACTATTAATCTGGCTTGATTGATAGACCTTTTAACCCAACACTGCAGAAGAAAATCTTACTTCAACATCCTCAATATGAGCAATTGCCATTGCTCTACTGTCACATCAGGATTTGATTAACCGAGTGACTTTAGTTGATGAAATTGTTCTTAGGGTTAGTGCTTCACTGATTGCGCTAAACCCTGTCACTCTTCGAATCACATCCTTTGTGATCTTGATTGGTACTTGAGCTTCCAACCACAAGAATTGATCATGTACTCTTCTTAATACATACTTAATCCAATCGGCATGAAACTGATCAAGAAATTCAACAACATTTGACAAACCCTTGGTATTCAGAGGTAAATATTTTGTCTTCAACTAATCATTAACACAAAACCCTTTAAACTCATTTCAAATAAATTTGTCTCCAAGTTCTTCAAGCTTGCAATGGATGTAAGAGTGAATATCTTCAACCAATAATATATCAGAGGGCACAGATGATAAGGCATCGGTCATGTAAATCTCACCAGCTCTCATTGGATGCAGCTTGAACTCAGGTAAAGGTTCTTTAATAGCTTCAACCAACATAGGAGTTGATATAGGCGCTGCCATGATGACCTTCAAACAATTTTTTCTCAAATGGGGTTTGAATACCTTCTCCTCAGAAATACCAAACACCACTATCACTTTACTTGAACTCTTCGCACAAATATTACTAGCAAGATTTCAATCACCTTTGGTCACACAAGAACTCGAGAAAGTTCACAAGAAATCAGGGTAAGTGAAATGTATTGACATTTCCTTATTTATCCGTTGAGATTTATGGGTGTTATGATACAATGGTTTGTTTTGAAACTTATAACTTAAGGTACACCGATTTACCTTTTACCAGTTGTTTGTTACCGATACCGATACACAAACAATTAACTCACAAGGCATTTCTCAAACAAGAACTTTAGGCTAACTTTTATGCATCTCAACTATGCAGATAGACATAACCTTATATTAGTTAAAGGGATTAAAAAATGATCTTACCATATGTGCTCCCCCTAAGCATCGGTATGCCTAGTTTGAAGAGGAACTGTCATCACCGATGGATGATGACTTGGTTTTAGAATGACTTTCTCCTTCTTTTCTTTCTTCCTTCTTAATCCATGTCTTTTTCATTTCATTCCTCACTTCTTCAATTGTCTTCTTTTCTTTCAGGTCATTTTTCCCTTTCTTCTTGCCAAACCGTTTCTTGTCTTCAGACTGGTTATAGGATCGGTTCCTACATTTTCTATCTAAGTGACCAATCTCATGGCAATTAAAACATGCCATACTAGTTGTCCTCCATGGTCCTGCATTATTTCTCTATCCCATTCTCATTCTGCAATTTGTTACAACATGACCAAAATTACCACAAGTGAAACAGGTGGCATTGAATTGATTATTCCTTTTATTAGGGCTAACCATTTTGAATGATGATCTTGATACATTTGACTTGAATATGCATTCTTTAGATTTGTGTCCATTAAATCTTCTTCTATTTGACATGCTGCTAGATTGAGATCTACACTCATACATGACCATACTTGTGACAATTATGGTAGTAACCATCAAAGGTGAAAATCTTCTTTTTACTAACCAGTTTATTTCTATAGACATCAGACTTATGACTCGGTTTACCACAATTATTACAAGAAGATTTGGAAAACTTCATACCTTTTACTCCTAAATAGTTCCTTTTATCATCCTTCATCTTTTTGGATTTGGATTATTCTCCAGTTTTCATAGGACCTGTACCATAGTAACCAAGACCGGTTGTTTCCCTTGTTCTTCTATGAGCTTTCATTGAATTTCCTCGGTTTTTCATTTCTCTCATTAGTAGCTTTCAACTCATTTGTAAGTTTTTCAATCTCTTTCATCATCTTCTCCTTTTCCTCTGCTCCGTTATACAGATGCTCATGTATGTATTCATTCTCCTAAGTGAGAATTTGAATTTCTTCATCTTTTTCAAAGATGATTGCATCATTTTCTCGTAGAGCTTCTTTAGTAAGCCTTTTGGCTCTTTCAGATTTCTACAAAGCTTCTTTTTCATCCCTTTTTCTTTCATCAGCACTTCTGGTGGTTTCCAATATCTTAATCATTCTCAGGGCCTGACTTTCATGTTCTCTTTTGAGATGTGTGATTTCTTCAGTCATCTTCTTTTTCTTTTCCATGAGTTCTGAGACTTCTTCTTCTTCTTCTTCTTCATATTGACTCTATTCAGAGAGTTGATCTGTGATATCCTGACTCTCATTTAGTTGTAGAGCTAGTTCCTTTCTTTTAGCAAGATATTTTCTTAGTCTCTCTTTCAACTGAGCAATAATTTCATTGGATTCATCAATGTGCTTCTGATACTGGTATTCCTCCATGATCTTTTCCTCAAGTTGTCAAGCTATTCTTCAGAGGACCCAAGCTCTGATACCAATTGTTAGTATTTAACCAGTGACTAAGAGGGGGGGGGTTTGAATAAGTTACATCAATTTACTCATAATTCAACCAATCAAAATAACCGATCTACAACTATCCTTTGCATTGTCTTAAACATTGTGTAAATCATGAAAGCAAATAACATCATATTGGTATTATGGATGTGATGTATTGATTTTGTCATTGATGTCAACACTTGTCAAGCACTTGTTAGCACTGGAGATCTTTGGTTATGTTCACCGACATGTTCAATGACTTATGCATAGTCACCGGTATTTGGTTCACTAATAGGTTATATTGTTCATCGGCATAGTGGATGACTTGTTATCATCTAGAGATCACTTGGTTATGTCAAAGACATGGTTTGGACACTTGGTTTTGGTGATTTGGTTATTGGTCTAATCGAGTTTGCATATTTGCTATTACTGGAAAATTGATCTAGGCTATGGACCGGCATGCATTATCTATTCTAGATCAGCATGACATGTTATGGGGATGATTTATTGATTGGTTATTATTGTAAATGCATTAAGCCGACATGATGGATCACATATTGATTCATTTGTAATTGATTTAATTGTAATATTCTTAGTGAGCCGACCTACACATATGGTCTTAGGTTTTGGTATATATGTAAGATCTCATTTGTGAGAATAATATGGTAGGAGAAGAGGAATGTAATAAGGTATATGCGAATATAAGAAGAGCTACTCAAGCAAACATCATTTGAAGATTAAAGGAAGGTTTTGAAGAAGACAATGAGAGCTTAACCAATACTGAATGCAACATATGAAGATGCTGCTATGAGCAGTACTTTATCATTGGATTTAACCATCCAATTGTAGTCAGCGTGACTCTCATTTTGTGATTGAGCAGTAAGCTCTAGGAAGTTGGCCTTTCTACATGGGCAGACCCCATTTGTACACACATACTATCTGCAGTAGTATCATTTGAGTGTGGGTAAGGTTTCCCACCATGGTTTTTCCCCTTATAGGGTTTCCACATACAAATATATGTGTTATGTGTTGTGGATGTTATTTGTCTTTTTGTTTCATGCATTAAACTTTATCGATACTGTTATTAACTATTAAACTGTCCACCAACATTAAGTTTGGTTTACCAGTATTATGCATCAAGTTATATTAAGTTATATGTGGGTTGAAATTAATAGACAACTAATTCACCCCCGCCCCTCTCAGTTGCCTCTGGGTCCTAACAATTGGTATCAGAGCTAAGTCCTCTTTTTGTAGATGTTTAACAACTGGAGGAGATTCTATGGCAACTAACTATTTCAGGAAGGACAGTCTAAAGCTTGATGGAACTAACTATTGTATATGGAAGATTAGAATGGAAACACATCTGAATTGCATTGGAAGAGACATATGGGATGTTACAAAGAGTGGCTATGTTGGTCCTACATGGAATCAACCTAATCCACCAAACTTGGCTAAAGATCAAGAGAATGATTGCAAAGCAAGAGAAGCACTTTTGAGCACATTGTCAGATCAACAAATCATGGGATTATCAGACCGATCTACTACTAAAGCTATTTGGGACAAATTGGAGACATTGAATGAAGGTGATACCACTATCAAAATTGCAAAACTGGAATGCTTCCGGGTCAAGTATGAAAATCTGAAAATGGAAGAAGATGTAAGGATTTATGCTTTTATGGAAAGAGTTAATGAAATTGTTTTGGGTATACAAGGTTGTGGAGGATCCTTAAGTGAAGATGAAATTCTTTCTAAAGTTTTAAGAGCAATTCCATCAGCATACAAAATGAAAGTAACTATTATAAATGAATTAAGAACAATGCCTAATACATCAGTATCTAGAGATACCTTGGTTGGAAAACTTTCAGCTTTTGAGCTTGAGGAATTTGGTCATGTTGCTTCAATTAAGATAGATTTAGCTTTCAAAGCATCATCAACATCATCATCATCTGAGAAATCTGATTGGAAATCACTTTATGCAAAAGAACTTGAAGACATCAGAAAGGAAAATGAAGAACTAGAAGAACTTGAAGCACTATTCGCAAGAAAAATGCCTAAAGGTCCAGTTGGAAGTAAGTATGAAGGTAAAGTACCATTTAAATGTTTTAACTACAATAAAATTGGTCATATGGCATCTAGGTGTCCTGATAGACATGCAAGATTAAGAGAAGAAGCTAAAAGAACATATAAGCATAACCATGAATATCAGAGATACAAATTTAAGAAAAATAGAGACAAATCATGTTACTATGTTGATGAAAGAGTTACTGATGATTCTGATGAGGAACTGACAGACAATGGATGGGCTTTTGTTGCAATAACAGAAGATCAACCGACACCTACTATACAACTGGTAGAGCAGGCCCTGGCAGCTAAAATTAAAGAAAAGAATGAATGGATCATTGATTCGGGATGTTCACATCATATGGCTGGTGATAAAAGTAAATTCTTAACTTTTCAAGAATACAATGGAGGTCTAGTAAGATTTGGGGATGATAAAGCTTCTTTGATCAGAGGAAAAGGCACTGTATATTTTGATGGTAAGCACAATATTGACAACATTTATTATGTTGAAGGTTTGAAGCATAATCTTTTGAGTGTTGGTCAATTAGTTGAAAAGGGATTTCAGTTACAATTCAAGAATGGTAAATGCAAAATCATGAATAGAACTGGTTTGGAAATTGCAACTAGTAATCAAACTAGAGGTAATATCTTTCATTTGAATAACAATGAGAAGACATGCTTAATTGCACATATTGTTGAAAGCTGGTTATGGCATAAGATACTTTGTCATGTAAATTTTGACTGCATTATAAAGATCAGTACAACTAAGGCAGTAAGGGATTTACCTAAGATTGTAAAACCTCACAATCTGGTATGTAAGGAATATCAATTTGGAAATCAAGTTAGAACAAATTTTAAGAGTATTCTCAAGAAATCCAATAATGTTCTTGATTTAATTCATACTGATCTATGTGGTCTGACAAGAACTAGAAGTTTACAAGGAGATAGATATTTTATGCCAATCATTGATGATTATTCTAGAATGTGATGGGTTACTTTTCTTAGGGAGAAATCATAAGCTTTTAGGAAATTCAAACTATTCAAGGTAATGGTAGAGAATGAAACTGGTAAGAAAATCAAATGTTTAAGATCAAATCAAGGAGGTGAATTCACATCTAAGGAAATTAATACATTTTGTGAAGTGAATGGAATCAGAAGACAGTTATCAGCACCTTGGACACCCTAGCAAAATGGAGTTGTGGAAAGGAAGAACATAACTATTCTGGATGTAGCTAGAAGCATGATATCAAAAGAACACATACCTCATGTTTATTGGAGAGAAGCAATGAATATAGTGGTTTACACATTCAATAGAGTTCGCATCAAAGGTGAAACCGATAAGACCCCTCATGAACTATGGTTTGGTAATACTCCTACTCTTAAATATTTCAGAATATTTGGAAGAAAATGTTATATTAGGAGAGATGATTATATTGGTAAATTTGATCCTAGAAGTGATGAAGGAATATTTCTTGGTTATTCATCTAAGAGAAAGGCATATAGATATTTTAATAAAAGATTGTAGAAAATCATTGAGAGTACAAATGTGAATATTGATGAATAGTTTAGAGGTAATTCAAGGTCTATGGACTCTGAATCGGTAGTTGAGATAATCACAAATGAACCTATATAGAATGCACTAGTACAAATTGTTGATCTAGTCACATCGGCATCATCAGAGAAATCCACAGTGACTGAAGAACAACAACAAATGAATACACCCAGGTATGTAAGATTGAATCACTCTGAAAGTCATATAATTTGGAATAAGTATCAAGGAGTTATGACAAGAGGAAGACCATCAAATGAAGAGGTATGTCTAATTTCTCAAATTGAACCAGCATCGGTTATTGAGGCATGTGAAGATAAACATTGGATTAAAGCTATGGAAGATGAATTGGAACAAATTGAAAAGAATAACACATGGACATTAGTTCCCCGACCTAAAAACAAAAATGTAATTGGAACTAAATGGGTATTCAGGAGTAAACTTAATGAAGATGGAAAGTTAATCAAAAACAAACCAAGATTAGTGTGTAAGGGATATTCATAGAAAGAGGGAATTGATTACAATGAAACCTTTGCACTAGTAGCTAGAATTGAGGCAATCAGACTATTTCTAGCATTTGCGGCACACAAGAATTATAAAGTATATCAAATGGATGTTAAATGTGCATTTATGAATGGTGATCTTGAAGAGGAAGTTTACATTGAACAAACTGATGGATTTTATTTGACAAAAGAAAAATATATGGTTTGCAGGTCAAGGAAAGCCTTATATGGATTGAAGCAAGCTCCTAGAGCTTGGTATGCTAGATTGGACAAATATCTTTTGAAGCTTGGTTGCACTAAAGGTAATGCTGACAACAACTTATATTTCAAAGTGACTAATGATGACATCTTGGTTATTCAAATTTTTGTTGATGATATAATTTTTGGAGGAGAAAATGGATTGTGTAATAACTTTTCTAATAAGATGCAGGAAGAATTTGAAATGTCTATGATTGGGGAGATAATTTTTTTTTTAGGATTGCAGATTTCACAGACTGATAAAGGTATATTCATATGTCAATCAAAGTACTTGAAAGAACTACTAAAGAAATTTGGTATGGAAAACTCTAAATCGGTAAGTACTTCTATGACTACAACAAACAAACTATCATTGAAGGATGATACAACACCTATTAATCCGACAAGATATAAATCTATGATTGGAGGTTTACTATATTTGACATAAACAAGACCTGATATTATGAATGCAATATGTATTGTTTCAAGATTTCAGAGTAATCCTAAAGAAAATCATGAATTAGCAGTGAAAAAGATTTTTTGGTATCTACAAGGCACAACAAATCTTGGTTTATGGTATCCTAAAGATGAAAATTTTGATTTATGTGCATACACGGATGTTAATTGGGTAGGAGATGTAGATGATAGAAAGAGCACCACCAATGAAGCATTCTTTCTTTGGTAACATATTGATTTCATGGTTGAGCAAGAAAAAAGTTGTACATCATTATCAACAATAGAATCAGAATATGTTGCAACAACAACTAATTGTACTCAGGTATTATGGATTAAACAAATGTTGAAGGACACAAAGGTAAAATGCAAAGAACCTATAATCATTTACTATGATAATATGGTAGAAATTGATATATCCAAGAATCTAATATTTCACTCTAAAACTAAACATGTTTTTATCAAATTCAATTTTCTAAAAAAGGATGTTGAAGCAAAAGAAGTGAAATTGGTTTATGTGAATACTAAAGAGTAGATTGCAGATATCTTTACTAAGCCTTTGCCTAAGGAAAATTTTGAATATCTTAGAGAGCAGCTTGTGGTTATACCCTCACCGATAGAGACTTAGACAATGGAGATTGACATCATATCGACAAGAATTTATAGAGAAATCTTTTCTGGCTTTGATGAAGGAGAGCTACTTCTTAGGGGGAGTAGTTGGTTATAACAATTGGTATATGTAATTAGTTCTATGAACTGGTTGTATCTGGTTTTTGTATTGCTTTGGCATTTGATGTCAAAGAGGGAGAGATATCTATGGAAAACACATGATATTTTGGGGAGAGATTATTCATTGGGGGAGAGATATTATGTATTTTGATTTCTGGTAACTGATCTCTTTGGGAGATTGTTGGTTTTTTGATTTTTGGCATTTCTGCTTTGGCACTTAGATGGTTTTTCCATCTTGTGTTGCCATCAATACCAAAGGGGGAGATTGTTGGTATTATGGATGTGTTGTATTGATATTGTCATTGATGTCAACACTTGTCAACACTTGTCAAACACTTATCAACACTGGAGATCTTTGGTTATGTTCACTGGCATGTTCAGTGACTTATACACAATCACCGATATTTGGTTCACCGAAAGGTTATATTATTCACTGGCACAGAGGATGACTTTTTATCATTTGGAGATCACTTGGTTATGTCAAAGAAATGGTTTGGACACTTGGTTTTGGTGATTTGGTTATTGGTCTAATCGAGTTTGTATATTTGTTGTTACCGGCAAATTGATCTAGGCTATGGATTGGCATGCATTATCTATTCCAGATCAGCATGACACGTTATGGAGATGATTTATTGATTGGTTATTCTTGTAAATGCATTAAGCCGACATGATGCATCACATATTGATTCATTTGTAACTGATTTAATTGTAATATTCTTAGTGAGCTGACCTACACATTTGGTCTTAGGTTTTGGTATATATGTAAGATCTCATTTGTGAGATTAATATGGTAGGATAAGAGGAATGTAATAAGGTATATGTGAATATAAGCCGAGCTACTCACATAGACATCATTTGAAGAATAAAGGAAGATTTTTAAGAAGACAATCAGAGCTTAACCAGTACTGAATCCAGTATATGAAGATGCTACTATGAGCAGTACATTATCATTGGATTTAACCATCCAATTGTAGTCAGTGTGACTCTCATTTTGTGATTGAGCAGTGAGCTCTAAGTAGTTGGACTTTTTGCATGTGCAAACCCCATTTGTACACACATACTATTTGCAGTACTATCATCTGATTGTGGGTTAGGTTTCCCACCGTGGTTTTTCCCCTTACAGGGTTTCCACATACAAATATCTATGTTATGTGTTGTGGATGTTATTTGTCTTTTTGTTTCATGCATTAAACTTTATCGGTACTGTTATTAACTATTAAACTGTCCACCAACATTAAGTTTGGTTTACCAGTATTATGCATCAAGTTTGATTAATTATATTTAGGTTGAAATTAATAGATAAATGATTCACCCCCCCCCCCTCACAGTTGCCTCCAGGTCCTAACACATCATAGAAAAGAGAGTTGCATGCACACATAGATATCACATAAGACAGGTAATTATACGTGGAAACCCTCGGTTAGAGGGAGAAAACCACGGCGGGGATAACCCACATTCTCTCTTATGACAGTGAAGAAAGGTGCTTTGTTAAGAGCTTACAATCTGTTCTTTCTGATAACATCACCCTGTTAGGAGTGACTAGTATCCGGTTAAGAATACCTTAGAACCTGTTAAAGTTCACCTTGCTAGAGGATTTTACAACTTCATATTTGAAGTGACTCTATTAAGAGATTTTACATAAAGAATCGGTTAAGGTTCACCCTGTTAAGGGATTTACAATGTTGCAATTGTTAGAAGGCAACAAGGATGATTTGATCGATCTGATGACACTACCTTTGTCTCACAGATCCGCTGTGCATACTCTATTTTCTAATTAGTGTCAGCTTCACCATTTCATGCCTCTTTCACCTATAATTTGTAATGCTCCCCTTGTGTTCACTTTCACAGATCTCTTTTCACATGAACAACACCTTAATCAAAATGAATTATGTGAATATATTACCCTTTGGCTCTAGCTCAAACTTTCCCTCCAAAAATCTCATTCAAAATTCTGTTATTGTGCCTTAAATTACTCTCCAGAGATCATTCTAGGAATATCGGTCAAGACAACCATTCATGCCGATAAGTTCATCAGTTGACTATCGGTTCAACTGCATGTTAACTGGACGTTTCCAAGTCTATTGGTTGAGACTCCTATTATGTCGGTGTATTGATATATTATCTACTTAGCCGATTATCCTCCTATGTACTGATTTGTTCACTACTTAGCCAGCTGACTGCCTATGTGCCGGTCTACTCACTGCATAGTCATTCTATACTTTTCTTACCCTGTCTATATACAGCGTAGACGGTCTATACTCTGCTTAGTCGGTTAACCTCTGTATGTCGGTCTGTTGATTGCTTAGCCAATCTATACTTTGCTTAGCCGGTTAACTCACTGCTGATAGGAATAAGAACTCTTGTTCTTTACCGGTTATCCTTTACATCTTTACTAATGGACTATGAAGACTTAGAAGATGATGTTGCCAACAATGACAACCATTTCATTCACCGGTCATACAAAATGCACTAGAATGCCAACAAAAACCTCTTAGAATATGAATTTAAAAGAGAGATGTAGTTGCAAGATCCAATACTTATACCTGGAGGCATACACAAAATTCTAAATTAGAGTGCTCTTGAATTCACATCGGTTCACCAAAATGTCGTATGTAAAATTCATCACTATTCAATTAGAATCAAAGGGAAATCACGAATCCCCATCTAACCAAAGAATCCTAATTAAACCAATGAAATAATGCAAAGAAAAGTAATAGGAATATAAAATATTCAATTAAGACTCCCTATTACATGACTACATATGGCTTCTATTGTTCTTCTCTTCTTCGTGGTATGATGGCTCTCAGATATTACACTGACAACCTACAATTGACATAAAGATTCAAAGTTCGTGATTCATTGTGATTGTTGAAAATGGAGAATTGAATGCTCAATTTATAGATTTTTGGGTGAGATTAATTAAGAGGTGGAACTTAGGTGAGCTCACACGGTGATTGATAGTTGAACTATTGATTTGGAGGTGGAATAGAATTGATTGAATAGTTAATTGAGTTAATTGATTGAGAAAAAAACTGATTGAAAGAATGATTGGAGGATAATTGATTGAAATCTTTATTTAGAAAAAGCTAATTAGAAGATAGAAAACAAATGATTGGAGGAAATTAAAGAAAAGATGTAATTAATCAAAATTGAAATAATCAATTAAAATAGATGGAATAGTTAACTGATTGAAAGTTTTTTGGGAAAAAACAAAGTGGAAGATAGAAATAGAGATTGAAAAGATAATTGAATTAATTAATTAAATAATTATATTAATTAGTTTAGCATGTGCTTGTTCTTTGACTTTGATTTTCAATTTAATCTTTGCATGGGATTTAATTCAAATATTGAATTTATTTTAAACTCAATTTATTATTTGAATATATTTAGAACCTGACTTTGATTTTCAATTTGATTTTTGAAATCATGCACATGTATTTGAAATTAGAAGAATTAGAAGAATTTGAATTTGAATTTGTAGAAATAATGAAATTAGAAGAATACGAAATTAAATGAAATTAGAATTTGGGAATTTGGAATTGAAGAATTAATTAGCTAATTAAATAATTTAAAGAAACTATTTAATTATTTAGAAATTGAATTTATTTAAATAATAAAGATTATTTAAATTAAAGGATTAAAATCATAATTAATTAAATAATAAATATTTAATTAATCATTAGAAAATGGTTTAAATGATTAAACAATGATAGAATTGAAAATAGAATAATTAGTAAGATTATGAGGAAATATGAAATTGGAAGAATAAGATTAATTAACTTAATTAAATAATTAAAGAATTATTTAATCAATTAGAGGAATAATTAGTACATGATCAATGAGACATTTTTAGGTGTCTATAGGTGCTTCATGAGGGAACCCGGGTCCCTCAGGAGTAGGGTGTGTGGCTTGAGATGAAGTAGTTAACATATTGGCTTTAGGAGCATAAAGACTACTAGAGAGAACAAATAATGAAGTCTAGGGTAATGTGGTGCTATTGGATAGTAAAATGACAAGCATGATGAAAGTTCCCAAGGTCCATTTTGAAGGGCATTCACAAATAATAATTAATGCTATATCAAAAGGTGATACTCCAAGATGGAAAATTAATAAAATTATAAAATAAAAATTAAAAATATTTAAGAGACATTATATTTTCACACATTAAAATGAGTGGCAATATGGTGTTAGATTTGTTGGTGAAATGGGAAATCAATCTTAACATGATTACTCATGATTTATGGTGGTGTGATTTTTGAGATCTACAAAGTGGGGATTTTGTGGTACCAATAGCCATATGATAGAATGGGGGTTCATTTCAAATTAATACTACACCGAGTCATGAGTTGGAGAAGCATGCAAAGCAACATAAATAGAGATGGTGTGTTGGATTTCCCATAAGGTGCAATTTAGTGAGTTGGTGTTTGAGTCACAGAGAGAAATGGAAGCAAATTTCTCACTATGGGTTGCCAAACAATAGTTGGCTTTCAGAGAGCATATTTTTACTTTTTTATGTGAGTATATTGTTAATATGTAGTCAGAATAACAAAACTGGTTATTATGGTTCATATGTTAATGAAGCAAGTGTATATGGTTTGTAAGTATAAGATGATATAATTGCTCATTTATTATCAATAAAATATACAAATCTTTAACTGATAAAAAAACATTACTAATGTAATTATTTTATTTGTCTATTATTCTATTTAAAAAAATATTATTATATTAAATTGAAATTAAAAAGTTACAATCACTAAAATAAAATCACATCCAATATGAAATTGGAACCATGCCCATGTTCTTTGCTTTATATGATGGAAAAAAAAAATCCAATATGAAATTAAATCTTCTAAATTGAAACATAAATGATGTGCTTAGTGCTGCCATTAAGATGTAAATTGAATGATGTAATTTTAAAAGATCATATAATGGTAGAAAAAAAATTCTTTCAATTTTGTAAGTAACGAGATAAGCAAAATAGGAAAACCAAGAAAGTTATATAACAATGTAAGAGATGAGAATGTATTTTTGCCATATGATAAGAGTTGTGTAAGAATTAGATCATGTAAGAATGACAAATATATTGCGGTAGCATGTCATTAGTAAAGTATTATAAGAGAAATATCATTTAAAAATTATATTAATATTTTAGTTAAACTAGCAAATCTTATATGAACTAAAAAATATTTCTTTTTTAGTTTGTTTTGATTTTGAAGATCAGAAGTTTCCTTTTCCAGACATTTTAGTATGTTGTACTTGGAATTATAGAGTACAACCATAGTTAAGAACTTAGACCAACATCATGAATCACCTATATGACACCAAGCATTAATAGAGCATCAAATGCATGTCCACTAGCTCATTTCATTTTCTATGCTTATTTGAATTTTTAGCATGTTAGACTAGTTAAAACAAATCAACGAGACACATGCCAAGATTTATAGCCTTGTACCAAAGAATAAGAATTGAGAGGCCTTATGGGACCCCATGGAAGCCTTTTTTAACACCATATTAAGTTTGGATTTGTATATCTCCTTATAATATAATGTGTAACTTTCTATATCAGTAAGTTTTTATGTAAAGAGGTCCAAATCATTTGAAGAAGCTAGTGGAGAGTAAGTAGAGATCCTAAAAACTAGGTAGCATTTTACAAGTTTGGAGTAGAGAAAGGGAGGTTAGATCAGCCCAAATAATCCCATGTTGGTAGCTACACTTAGTGGAAACTTGCTAAATTTGTGTTATTATCAAACAAGTGAGGCCTAAAACATGTTCTAAACCTAACATGGAAGAAATTGTGTAATTTATATTATGAAACATATATATTAAATCTAATTAATTGTGTTGATATTGAGTATTATTGTATATGGTTTGTATAAATGTGTGAGGTTATATTGTTGGACAATCTACAATGCCTATGAAAATACCCTAGAGAAATAAAGCTATCTAACATATAAATAGAGATAAAAAAAAAATTTAAACATCTTCTAATACAACATTTACAACTATATACTCATATTAATCTAACATCCATTAACAAGATATACATATATTCATCATGACATAATCACAAAAGTACTATATGCAAGCAGAAATAAATACAACTCTACAATTATCCTTCCCTAGGGTATCTTAACACCATTACCTACAACATCCTCAAGAACATATCCAAATAAGCTTAACATCATAATTACTACCATAATGCAATGAAATCTAACTCTTGACTAACATTTCTCTTTTCATGCATACATAAGATTCTTCACCATTCTACCTATCATGATTTTAGTAATTAATAATGTAAACACCATTATCCTCTTCTATGTTCATTTTAAGAGCACCAAACCAAGTGTTCCTAACATAATTATTCCATTCCAACATATCTACCACATTCATAATCCATTTCCTTAACACACTAGACATTTTCATCACACTAAATGCATATCCATAAAACCAATTACATTACCCCCATTAGTGAACTATATCCAAGATACAACATGATACAACAATGATCACATCACAATGATTAAATCTTTTCCATTGCATATAAATAAAGAATCTCATTTTATCAAGGTACATGGTTTCTTTCCTACTAATGAAACCATCTCATAAGTCCTACTAATACAAATGCTAATGAATCATATTACATCAATTTGCTTCAAGAAACCATTCATCCATGAGATGCAATAGAATAATCCACATCCATGTGTAAGAGCAACCAACAAAGAATGTCCCAATTGAAGAAGGCATAAAACTACTCGACTATGCAGAACCAAAGGAACCACCCCCTATGCTAGGAGATGACATAAGGTCCCACACACACTCTAGACCTAGGCTAAAACCTAACCACCAAAGAGATATAACAACACACAACAATACTCCAATTCTCATCACAAGGCTAATTCAAAAGTACAAGGCATAAGACCTTTCACATAACACTTATCCAAAGGCACCACAACAATAAGACATAAGGAAATAGGAACTACATGTAGGGAAAAGTGTCATCACATGCTATCACCATCAAAGGATATCCTAGAACTCAGTCCCAACATCTGTGATACACATGTGCAACCATCTCAACCTTTGAGGAAATCAAGGGACTTTGGTTCATTTGGTTAATAAATCTTCGCACACCTCACTCCAGTCTACACTAGCACTCCAAGCCATGAGATGGGGTACTACATATACATTTCTTATCTTATTAAGATGAGTTACTACTACCCAACCTATCTATGATTAATTTATTATGTTATCACTTGATTATTGCAATAAACCTCCAATGAGCGGTCTATTCCTCATGACCTCAACAGATTCATGGAAGCCCACTTCCCCTAATCATGCACCTAGACCTTAGGGTAAACATACACAAAAAGAACAAGGACAAGGGATCTCAATGCAACATCACCCAGATAACCAAGGTCTCCATTACAAGATAATCAACAAAGAATATAAAAAAATACCATTGCCACACCATTCAACCATATAACAACCAATAGTCACAATACCAAGTGTAATCCAATGATCCCCAATATCACTGTTATTGGCAACAACAATGCATAAAAACTTAGAGGGGGGGCATAAATTACTTTTCACCAAACTTAAACAAATTATCCTTAACTTCAGATTTGATCAAGAACAACAATAGTAAAGATAAACACCATGTCAAGAACCTACATAACACATAAATTTTTGACATGGAAAACCCAGTTAAGGGAACAATAAAGGGAAACAACCTTGGGAAGGCTCACTACCTTACAAAAATCAGACAACAATTCAGATTATATGAACTGAAAGAATAGCATCTCCAAATTTTGAATCACAGTTTTGGTTAAGCACATATACTCAAAATTTTCTCTTCACACTTATGTACACTCTTTCGCACTACTTTTCATTTCTCCTCTACTACTGAAGGGTCAAAACAATATTCTGAAACACAGATGCCTCTCTTAAATGAATATTACATGTATTTATACAATTCATTAACCTATATTTCAAGGTCAGCTCAACAAATAAGACCTAATTACAAAATTACATCACATGATACATAAATCAATATATAAACCAATACAATGTCGATAAGGACATATCATGGATGTAAATCAAAACCTCGAACATGCAGCACCACCGAATGTCTCGCCAAGATCCTCCGCAACACACAACAACCATTGGGTTGGCCAAAAATTCATATAACACAAAGAATACCACTAGACCAATAAAATATTCAATAATATGCACCACAATCAATGAATACTACCAAAACACATAGAACACGATATAAGAAAATCAACAAGAAACGTTAATTCCTCCACAAAAACCACAACAACTTGGATAACTAGAATCTTCATCATTTCATCACCGGAGCTCAAGAACACCAACATAGCTTACTGACAAATTGAAAGATATGCTTGTGAAGTTCAAAATCATGAGCCACCTGAACTGAGGACACACATGATTGTCCCAAACACTCTCCAAAATCCGCACAACATAAGGAATCAATTCCAAAGCAATACAAACTAGAAATCATAACTCTACAATACAGAACCAACAAAAAAACCAACCATCACACTGGATCACATAACTCGATGAAATCACCTTCTAGAACACTAAAAATCATACTAAATCATACTAAATCAACTAGAGATAACTATCTTGAAACCCATTAATCCGCAACAACACATCTACAACCAAACCAACTGTCTGCAACACCGAAGCACAAGAAACATAGGAATATGTTGACATCAATGACAACTACATATTCCAACAACTCTAATATCCAACAATCTCCTCCTTTGGCATTGATGGCAACATATGAATGTCAAAAACAATCAATGCAAAGAAAGAAATCAACTCCAACAATCTCCCCTTGAGATCATGCACACACAACTCTATACCTTAGGTAGATAAAACAATTTTTCACATGCATCTCTCCCCATTTAACATCAATGCTAAAGGCATATACAAATCATTATTCTCTCCCCCTTAGAACAAAATCACACATTGACTACTCCCCCTGAGTAGAAACACCCACTCATCAATCCAGATAACGGGATGAGACTATGAAGTCCACTAGATTGATGCAACTCAATGCATATAGTTCACAACATGAGGGGAAATTACCCCTAACTTCTCTCTCAGATATATAAATATATTTGTAGGCAAAGGCTTCATGAAGATATATGCAATCTATTCCTTTGTAGATACATACTCTAGTTTGACTTCTTTCTCATTTACCTTCTCTCTCAAGAAATGAAACTTGATTGATATATGTTTTGTCTTAGAATGCAACACCGAATTCTTAGAGATATTGATAGCACTTGAATTATCACAATATAATGGTAGGCTCATCCAAATTACCTGAGTACAGTTGCTTGCAGTAGAAATGTATTCAACTTCTACAATATATAAATAAATAGCATCTTGCTTCTTACTTGCCCAAGAAATCAACTTTTTTCCTAGAAAGAATGCTCCACTAGTAGTGCTCTTCCTGTCATCAACATCGCCAGCCCAATTATCATATGTATAAGAACTCAAAATGAAATCATTATTCTTCAGATACCACAAGCCAAACTTCAAATATCTAAATATCCTCTTCACGATAGTAACATGACTTTCCTTAGGATCATCCTGAAATATTGCAACAACATATACAACATTCATAATGTCAGGTCTAATTTGAGTCAAATATAGCAATCCACTAGTAATAGATCTATATAGAGTTTGATTAGCCTTCAGAGATTCATCATCTTTTGTCATCTTACATCTAGTCATCATCAGAGTTCCAACAGGTTTGGAATCATCTAACCCAAACTTCTTTAGCGATTCCTTCACATACTTTGATTGTGATAGGAAAATGCCTCTATCAGTTTGTGTAATTTGCAATCTCAAAAAGAATTTCATCTCACCTATCATAGACATCTCAAACTCTTTTTGCATATCATCAGCAAAATTCTTACTTAAATCATCATCTCCTCCAAAACTAATGTCATCAACAAAAACTTCAACAATCAAAATATTATCATTATCAATCTTAAAGTATAATTTACTTTCAATAGTACCTTTATAGAATCCCAACTTCATCAAATACCTATCCAATCTAGTGTACCAGGATTTGGGGCTTGTTTAAGTCCATACAATGCTTTCTTCAATCCACATACCATGTCTCCTTCATCTATCAATGAAAATCCATCTGGTTGCTCAATGTAGACTTCCTCTTCCAATTAACCATTCAAAAAGGTTGACTTCACATCCATCTAATATACCTTAAATTTATTACATGCAACATATGCAATACATATTCTAACAAGTTGAATTCTAGCTACTGGAGCAAAAGTCTCCTCATAATCAATACCTTCCATTTGTGAATATCCTTTACATACCAGTCTTGCTTTGTTTCTAACAAATTCTCCATCTTCATTTAGTTTATTCTAGAATACCCATTTAGTACCAATTGCATTCTTGTATTTAGGTCTCGGAACAAGTTCCCATGTATTGTTCTTCTCAATTTGATTTAACTCTTCTTCCATGGCCTTTACCCAATTTTCATCTTTACAAGCTTCAACAACATCTTTAGGCTCAATTCTTCTCCTAGTCATCACATCTTTATTTTCATCATTAATAATTTGATTCTCTAAATGATTTAATCTTACATACCTAGGGGTCTTTTGATTATTCTGATTTTTAGTCTCTTGAACTTCACCACCAACAACATTTGGATTTACTGACTCTTCTGGATCACTCTATTTCTTGCTCAGAGTTTGCACTTTCTTTGAAATAACATCCTGATCATCAAATTCATATCAGCATGTTCTAATTTTCATCTCATGACTCTCATCAACCTTCACATTCATACTTTCCACTATTTTTCTTAGTCTTTTGTTGTAACATTGGTAGGCCTTGCTTTTAGTAGAATATCCCAAAAAGATTCCTTCATCACATCTTGCATCAAATTTTCCTATATCCTCATCTCTTTTGATATAAAATTTACTTCCAAAGATTCTGAAATATCTAACTATAGGAACATTACCAAACCATAACTCATAAGGGGTCTTACAAGAATCACCTTTTATATGCACCTAGCTGAATGTGTACACAATAGTGCTAATAGATTCTCTCCAATAGATATACAGAACATTTCCTTCAATCATCATAGTCCTAGCAGCATCCAAAACATTTATGTTCTTCCTTTCAATAACTCCATTCTATTGAGGGGTTCATGGAGCAAATATCTGTCTCTGAATTCCATGATCTTCACAAAAGGAATTAAACTCATTGGAAGTGAATTATCCTCCTTTGTTAGACCTTAGACACTTCAAATTCAATCCTTTCTATGTCTCCACTCTAGCTTTGAATATTTTGAATTTCTCTAGTGTTTCAGATTTCTCCCTTAGAAACATGACCCACATCATCCTAGAATAGTCATCAATCAACAACATAAAGAATCTATCAGCTTGCAAACTTATCACCCTAGAAGGTCCACATAAATCACTATGCACAAGATCTAATAGCCCATTAGATGTATATAGTTTTCTCTTGAATTAAATTATTGTTTTCTTTCCCAATTGACATTCTTTACACACCGGATTAGTAGGCTTCACTATCTTAGGCAGATCTATAACAACTTGGGTAGAACTTATTTTAATCATGCAGTCAAAGTTAACATGACACATCCTCCTATTCCACAACCAACTCTCATCAATATGAGAAATCAAACAAGTTTTCCCACCAGCATTCAGATGAAAGATATTACCTTTTGTTTTAGTTCCTGATGCAATTTCTATATCAGAGCTATTCAAGATATTACACTTCCCATTCTTGAATTGTAAATAATATCTCTTATCAACCATCTATCTAACACTCAAAAAATTATTCTTCAAACCTTCTACATATAAAACATCATCAGTATTATGCTTACCATCAAGAGAAATATTACCTCTACCATAGATTACACAAACTTTTTTGTCTCCAAATCTCACTACACTGCCATCATACTTCTCCATATTCATAAATTTACCTTTATCACCTCTCATGTGATGTGAACAACCATTATCAATCACCCATTCATCTTTCTCTTCAATCTTAGCAGCCAAGGCTTTCTCTTCAACAATGCATCTTGTAAAATAAGTAGGTACTAGATCATCTTCCTTGATAGAAATGAACACAAATTCATCTTTTGAATTCCCTTTGTCAGACTCATCATCTGTCACACCTTTATCAACAACATAATAACACTTCTTCTGATGTCTATACTTGCGATTAGTCTTGTAAGGCTTATCATATTTTGACACTCTTTCTACTCTTTCAGGGCTCCTAGAAGCAAAGTGATCTATCTTATTGCATGAAAAACATTTCAAAGGTATCTTGCCTTCATACTTACCAGCTCCCTTAGGCAATCTTATAGCAATAAGTTCCTCAATCTCTTCCAATTCTCTTTCCCGTTATTCCATCTCTCTCAATTACCTTTCATATCTGGAAACCCTAGTTGAACTCTCTCCTGGATCATACTTCTGCTTCCTAGATATAGTAGCTTCAAATGCAGTCTTAGCTTTGCCATGTGATTCACTAAGTTTGCTCAATTCAAAAGTACAAATCTTACCAACCATCATGTCTCTTGTCTCACTTGTCATAGTCCGAATCTCATCAATAGCAGCAACTTTGTATTTGTAAGCAGGAGGCAAGGATCTCAACACTTTAGCTACAATCTCATCTTCTTCGAGGACTCCACTGGCACATCTAATGTTCAGTAGAAGATCATTCACTTTACCCATAAAGGATGAAATATTATCATCTTCTCTCATTCTCGACAACTCATACTTTCCTTCCAAGCTCTGCAATTTAGCAACTTTCACATGTTTATCTCCTTCATACATGTTTTCTAGCTTTTCCCAAATCTCATGTGCAATCTGATGGACTTGAAAAGCACTGAGAGGGGGGGTGAATCAGTGACACCAAAATAAAAACTAATTCAACTAGTAACTGGTAGATGAACTTAACAAATATTTTAAATACAATGCATGCAATCCAAAATGATATAACAACATCCACAATAAGTAAAACATCCACCATAACACAAGTATTTATACATGGAAAACCCAAATAGGTAAAAACCACGATGAGATGAAACTCACAAGTTAACTATCTGCAGTAATAGATAACTGACCGATTAAGGTATACAAAGTTCTCTAATAGGAGAGAATCTTGTTAGAGATCCCAAAGCTTGATTAAAAGCTTATACCCTGTGAAAGGTAGTACCCTGTTAGGAGTAACCTCAGTGGAGGATTTATGAATACAAACTAATAGATCACCCTGTTAGAGGATTTGAACAATGAATCTTGTTAGAGCTTACCTAGTTAGGGGATTTTAATTCTGTTGTAATTGTTAGAAGACAACAGGATTGGTTTGATCTATCTAAGTAGCACAATACTTGCTTGATTAGATCCTTCTAAGCATATACAACACTACTTTTCAACATACTCTGCAACTTAACACTTTTGACTTTTGTACACAACATATCACTTTCACTCATATAAAATAATTCATTGTGATGTCAATATATAGACATTTAGATTTCATGTCGGCCATAAGAAATCATAACACAATTACCTAGGTGCAGTGTATTTGGTCAAGTGATCATAACTCATCACAAAAATACCACCAAAAATTGTCGGTGGTGATAACTCATCACAAAATCTGTGAATATCGGTTGGAACACTTAATACCGGTTAGAGTTAAACTGCTTGTCCTTGACGCTTATGAGATAGTCTCCATTGGATCTTCATGTTGATATTAAGACACATATAACCAAGTGGTTATCTTCATGCATACACCGGATAGAAATAAACCTTCAGTATACCGGTTGTAGTGTAAACAACTTGAAGTTACACCGGTAGACACTATGAACATATGTGTGTGTATGTGTTTCATCAATGACAACATATGATGAATTTATTACAATCATCATCAAGCTAACACAGTTTACAATCCCATCACATTAGTCATCTCTGCATCAATCAGGGCACTCAACAATGCTTCTTTTTCTCTTATATTATGTTTGGCATCCTTGATATCAGCTATAGTGATAGGACCATTCTAAGGAACATTGTAGGCATTCTTTGTGATCTTCCAATAATCTTCTCCAAGGCATTTCAAGTGACACTCCATCCGGTCCTTTCATATAGTTTAATTAGTTCCATCAAATCTAGGACTCTCCTTCTTGAAAACAATAGTTGCCATCCTAGATCTCGTCAAGCAGTCAACCTCCTTCTAGAGGATCTAACTTTGATACCAATTG